>NW_010972620.1:11126578-11146328 GCF_000737465.1 Haliaeetus leucocephalus | reverse complement strand
CCCGGGGGGGGGGGGGAGGGCGGGGGGGGGGCGGGGCAGGGTGCAGGGCTGGGCTCCAGGCACGGTGCGGGGGGGCCGCGGCCAGGCTGGGCAGCGTGGGCCCCCACCCGGGGCGGCCCACCCCACCACACCATAAAAGCAGCAGCGGGCGGTGCTCAGCAGCAGGAGAGCTGCTGGAGGCCGGTGTGAGCCAGCGCCGCGTCCCCTCGCCACTGCCTGCCCCACGCTGCTGCCTGTCCTCCTCCGTCACCCGCTGCCAGGGTGAGTGCCGAGGATGGCCCCGGAAGGGGGGTTCTGGGCACCTGGGGGAGGGGGGCAGCAACCCACTAGTGCTCTGAGTGGGGATGCAGGGGGAGAGGTGGGGTGATGGGGGACAGGGGTTGTGTGCAGGATGGGGAGGGGACCCTGGTGTCCGGCAGAGGGTTCACATTGGGGATAAAGGGGGGCTCTGTGGGACCCCCACCCATGGCCCGAAGCATGGGGCAGGCAGGAACCAACAGGGGCAGGGCAGCATTTGTGGGGCTGCCCGTGGCTGTTGGCAGCCAGGGCTGAGTGTGGGGCTGTGGGTACCTGGGAGGGCTGTGCCAGGGCTGAGGGAGCCCAGTGAGGGGCAGGTGGGTGTGGGGCTGGGGCTGAGCCCCAGGGTGGGGGATGCTGTGAGCTGTGCATGGCAGGGACCAGCCCCAGCATCCCCCGCAGCACAGGGACAGGGATGTCACCACTGTGTGAGGGGGCATCATATCCCTCCACCATCACCCAGCTCCTGGGGCATGTGGGGGGGGGCTGCAGCAGCACTCCCCACCCTGCCATGGTCCCCAAGGGCTCAGCGGCAGGCTGTCCCCAGGCATCCCACCCCAGGACCACAATGGTGATGCCAGCTGCTGCTAGACCCATCCTGCTGCCGCTGGTGCTGCTGCTGTGCTGGGTGGCCCCCAGCGGGCAGGAGCCAGCCCCGGTGCAGCTGCGGCTGGCGGGGCCGCGGGGGCCGGCCGGGGAGGGCCGGCTGGAGGTGCTGTACCAGGGGCGCTGGGGCACCATCTGCGACGATGGCTTCGACTTCCACGCGGCCACCGTCGCCTGCCGGCAGCTGGGCTACACCGCGGCCGTCACCTGGACCCATAGTGCCACCTACGGCCAAGGGGAAGGTAGGGGGCAGGTGGGGAATGGGGTGGCAGGGGGTCCTGGTGAGGGCAGTGTGCTTAGCGCTAGCTGGGGGAGCCTGCCCGGGGGGCTGTGGGTGCAGGCAGCCTGCGGAGGGCACTGGATGTGGCCCATGGTGCTGGGGAGGGAGATGAGGACCCCCCCAAACCGTGACCCCCAGCCCTGCGTGTGTGTCCCCCAGGCCCCATCTGGCTGGACAATGTGCGGTGTGGGGGCAGCGAGGGGTCCCTGGCAGAGTGCGTCCACAACGGCTGGGGCACCAGCGACTGCCACCATGGCGAGGATGCCGGCGTGGTGTGCTCGGGACAGCGCCTGCCCGGCAGACCCCCCCAGGCCACCACCTCTGGTCACCTGGGAGAGGTGAGAGGGGGGCCATGGGGTTCCTCTGTGCCCAGCAGGGTACACCAGGGGGACTGGAGCAGGTGCCCTTCCCCTTGTCCCCATCCTGAACACCCTGCCCTCGATGCTGGAGCCCCTGTGCCCACCCCTGTGCCCACCGCAGCAGGTGCCGGGGCTGAGCCTGGAGGAGGTGCGGCTCAAGCCCATCCTGGCGCGAGCCAAACTCAGCATGCCGGTGATGGAGGGTGCTGTGGAGGTGAAGCACAACGGGCGCTGGAGGCAGGTGTGCGATGCTGGCTGGACCAGGAACAACAGTCGCGTGGTCTGCGGGATGCTGGGCTTCCCCCGGGAGAAGCATGTCAACACCAGCTTTTACCGGTAGGAATGTGGGAGACCTTCATCGTAGCCATGGTGCATGTGGGGCAGGGTGCCTGGCTGAACTTGCTGTGGGGGCAAGACACCAGGGGGTGTCAGGGAAGGGATGCACATGTGGGTGCTTGTGCAGGGTGCTGGTATGGCCTCTCCATGCCTGGGTCCCCTTCTTGGGGCCTCGACGAGGGGAAGAGCTGGGCTCAGCAGCAGCCAAGGGTCTGTGGGGACGGTCATCAGCCGGTGCTGGCAAAGTGTGGGTGGAAGGAGAGGAGAGGCAAGTGGCCATGGGCCCCTCCACCCCTGCCTCGGGCTGGGGCTATAAATGCAGCCTGTAATGAGCCCCTGCCGGTGCCAGGAGTCACGCAGTCCCGCCGGGGCACGGCACAGCCGGGCTTGGCGTGGTAATTACCAGTGGGGAGAGGACCTGTCCTCATCCTGCCATGCTGTGGGAGGACCCCACAGCTCCAGCTCCTGCCACGGGGTGCTGGTGAGGGCAGGGATGATGGGGTGGGGGTCTGGAGCCCTGCAGGGTCAGCATGGCCCCCCTGACCTCCTGGCTCCATGCACCCACAGGAAGCTCTGGAACATGAAGCTGAAGGACCCCAACTCCAGGTAGGGCTCAGCCCTGGGCAGGGTGGGCAGGAGCACCCTGGGTGGGCACCCAGCGCGGGTGTTGGGTAGGGGAGAGTCTCTGGCACCCAAGCTGATGCTGGTCCCTGCTCCTCTCCCTTGACAGCCTGAAGACCCTCAGCCAGAAGAACAGCTTCTGGGTCCACAAAGTGCGGTGCCAGGGCACGGAGCCCCACCTGGCCCGCTGCCCCACACAGGTAGCCCCACCGGCCCCCCGCCAGCAAGCCTGCCCCCACGGCATGCACGCCATCGTCAGCTGCCTCCCTGGCCCTACCTTCCAGAAGGGCATGGGCAAGGGCAGGAGCAAGACCTCCCCAGGAAAGGTGAGCCCTGGCATGGACCCGCACCCCATCCTGCTGACGGAGGGTCCTGGAGCCGGGCAGCACCCGGCCACCCTGTTTGCACTTGTGCCCGTGGTGCAGGCAGGCAGCTGTGCCCTGGGGACACTGACCGTCTGCTCCCCATGCCCAGGTGCTCCCAGTGCGACTGCGAGCGGGCACCCATGCCGGTGAGGGCCGGGTGGAGGTGCTGCGCCACGGGCAGTGGGGCACCGTGTGTGACAAGCAGTGGGACCTGGCCGCGGCCAGCGTGGTGTGCCGGCAGCTGGGCTACGGGACAGCGAAGCAGGCCCTGGTGGGAGCCCAGATGGGCCAAGGTGAGGCGGGTGGCGTGGCAGGGACTCAGGGTGCCACTGGGCTTGGGGGGGCACGATGGGGAAAGCCCCTGGTTTACTGGGTGCTGGTGGAGCATCCTGGGATGTCCAGGCAGCTCCAGCCTGCACTGCGATGAGGCTCCCCTGGCTGTTCCTGCCACGGGCAGCCCTGTTCCCATAGGGAACGCCCAGTCTGGGGAAGGAGGGCGGGAGTCCTCCCTGCTCCATGATGGGCACGAAGCAGGGAGCGCTGACCCTCCCCCCTGCTTCAGGCCTGGGGCCCATCCACATGAGCGAGGTACGGTGCACTGGCCACGAGCAGTCCCTGGGCGAGTGCCGCTTCCAGGACGCTGAGCGGAGCGGGTGCCGGCACGAGGCTGATGCCGCCGTCCGCTGCCATGTGCCCCACATGGACTTCCAGACCCAGGTGAGCCCCTGCCTCCTCCCCAGAGCCTGTGGAGCCCCATTGCACAGCCCCTGCGCCCCAAGCTCTGTGCCCAGTGTGGATGCTCAGAGCAGTCCCGGGGTGGCCCATGGGTCAGGGGAACACAGAGCAGCACGCTGATGGGGTTCTGCAGGATGAGCCGGTGGCAAAACTGGTCCTGTGGGGAGGAAAGGAGGAAAAGGAACGTGAGGAAGATGTTCAGCTGGATGCATGGGGCTGTGCTGGGTGGGAGGGCTGGGGGTCTGCCCCACGCTCCAGCTCAGCCCCTCTTTGCCCGCAGGTGCGGCTGGCTGGGGGCCGCAGCCCCGAGGAGGGTGTGGTGGAGGTGCTGGTGCCGGTGCAGGGGCGGCTGCAGTGGGGCGCAGTGTGCGGTGCACAGTGGGGGCTGAACGAGGCCATGGTCGTCTGCAGGCAGCTGGGGCTGGGCTTTGCCAGCCATGCCCTCCAGGTGAGCGGGGTCCCAGCCTGGGGCCTGGGCTGCGAGGGGTCCAAGAGGACGCGTGGCATAAGCGTGGGGCTCTGGGAGGGGACAGCCCAGGGGGACAAGCCCTGGTGGCAGTGCTGGGGCAGGGGAGCTGGCAGGGGAGGCAGGGTGGGTGCTGGCAGGGGGTGCGAGGGCTGGTCCGAGCTCTGCGCTCCTCCTCTGCCCAGGAGACGTGGTACTGGGCAGGCAGCCCCGACGCTGCCCAGGTGGTGATGAGCGGGGTGCGCTGTGCCGGCACCGAGCTGGCCCTCCAGCAGTGCCAGCGCCACGGCCCCGTCCACTGCCCCAGTGGTGGGGGACGCTTCTCGGCAGGGGTCACCTGCACCGCCCGTGAGTACTGGGAGCCCACGGGCTACCGCTGGGTGGGAGCACCCCCTTCTCCTGGCACAGAGAGCCGGGGCGGGGGGAAGCTATGGGGGGTGGGGATCGCCTGCTCCGTCCCCACTGATCCCCTCTGTGCCAGATGCCCCGGACCTGGTGATGAACGCCCAGCTGGTGCAGGAGACAGCCTACCTGGAGGACCGGCCGCTGGAGCTGCTGTACTGCGCCCACGAGGAGCGCTGCCTCTCCCGCTCCGCCGACGACATGCACTGGCCCTACGGCCACCGCCGCCTCCTCCGCTTCTCCTCCCAGATCCACAACCTGGGCAGAGCCGATTTCCGACCCAAGATGGGGCGCCACGCCTGGACCTGGCACCAGTGCCACCGGTGAGTGGCCCGTGGGCAGGAGCTGGCAGGGAGCTGCCCTCTCCCCGGGCCAGGCAGGGCATGGTGGCAACCGTCCCACAGAGGCTGGCCCACCCGGGGTAATTGGCAGCGTCTGCACTGGCACTGTCATTACAGCTTTATTTGGCTTCAGGGCTGTAATTTGCTCAGAGCCTCTGGGTGCTGCCCGCTCCCAGCTGGGCGGCTGGGCCGGCTGCGTGGTCCCTGGCCAGGCACCGGCCTCGTGCTCAGCCCCTGTCCCTGCAGGCACTTCCACAGCATCGAGGTCTTCACCCACTATGATCTGCTGACGCTCAATGGCTCCAAGGTGGCCGAAGGGCACAAGGCCAGCTTTTGCCTGGAGGACACCAACTGCCCCGAGGGTAGGTGCCAGCTGCAGAGCTGCCAGCAACCCCCCCACCTCCTGCTCCCAGAGGGGGACTCTGCCTGTGCCCTCTCTCACCTCCCCTCCCTCCCACAGGGCTGCAGCGACGCTTCGCCTGTGCCAACTTTGGGGAGCAGGGGGTGAGCGTGGGGTGCTGGGACACCTACCGCCACGACATCGACTGCCAGTGGATTGACATTACTGACGTGCCGCCGGGCAGCTACACCTTCCAGGTATGGGGATGGAGGGGCAGGGGGGGCACTGAGCCACTGGAGCTCAGGGCTGGGGGCCACCCTCCATGGGCACCACCAGCACCCCTCACCCTGCACATCGGGGTGCTGCTCTGCACCCCACGGTGCATGCCGCGGCCCTGCCTGGCCAAGGGACAGTGGCACTCTGGGGGGCCCAGCAGTGACCCCAGCCCTGCCCCTTGCTCTCCCCAGGTGGTTGTGAACCCCAAGCATGAGGTGGCTGAGTCAGACTTCTCCAACAATGTGATGAGGTGCCGGTGCAAGTACGATGGGCAGCGTGTCTGGATGCATGGCTGCCACACAAGTATGGAGGGATGGGAGCAGAGGGGGCACTGTGGGCAGGGCAGGGGGGAGGCAATGGGGCTGGGGGTGCCGCAGGTCCTGTCCCCCCCACCCCATGCCATCACTGTCCCCAGGTGATGCCTATGGCGCCGACGTGGTGAACGATCTGGAGCGACAGGAGCGCCTGGCCAACAACCTTGTGTGACCCCCCCTCCAACATCGGCACGCTCCCAGCAGTGCCGCGGGGCAGCCCGGCTCCCATGCCCAGCCCCTGCGCCCCAGCAGCACCAGCCTGAGCTCAGGGACTCGAAGACTCTTGTATTTATTGATGCTGCTGCAGAAGATGGAGATGAGCACTGGGGCCAGAGGGGAGTGCCCAGCCCTGCGCTGCCAGTGGGACCTGCGAGAGGGGCCCAGTACCTCAGCAGCCCCCACCTCTGTGGCTCCAGTGCCTCCCAGGACGACTACCTCAGCCTGCCCGCCTGGCCCCCCCCGCCCCAGCAGACTCAGGACAGGACCTGGCCACTGCTACCTGTGCACCAGTCCTGTCCTCAATAAAGGTGCTGTGCAATGGGAGACAGGTGCTGTGCTATGGGAGAGGGGGTGCCCTTTATCACCACCACCATCCTCTGCTTCTTCCCCTGCGCTCTTCCCCACCAGGACCGTGAAGCCAGTTCCCAGCCAGGAACAACCCTGGTCTAGGTGATGCGTCCCCAGCCAGGCAGTGTCCCCCCTCTGCCACCCAGGGCCACCAGCTCGCCAGCTGCCTGCGTGTGGCCTGTGCCAAGTGGCTCCGGCTTGCCGCCAGCAGTCCCCACCAGCCAGGGCACCCCGGCCCTGAACTGGCTGACCCCATGCACACAAAGGGACTCAGCCAGCTCTGTGGCAGCTCGGGCTGGCAGCCAGCCCACTGGCCGCTGTGGCTGCAGCCACCGTGCCGTGCTTTCCGAGGCTGCCCTGGCAGCTTCCCAGCCCCAGGAGCAGGGATGGGCCTGCTCTGCGCCTTGAAGCACTTGCTCCTGGGCACAGGGTGAGGACACAGGGGACACCGTGCCCTTGCTCTCTGTGTTTCTTTCCTCCTGTGGTTTCCAGCAAATTTTTTTAAAGGAAATAAAAGGGAATTTTTGCCAGCCACCCACACTTTGTACTGCCCAGCCCCCAGTGAGCCAGCTACCAGGCTGTGCCACCCCTCTCCTTGCACAGCCCTGCTTGTCCCCACCTTGCTGGCAGACACCAACCCAGGGTGGGGGGCTGCCAGCACCCACCTTGGCCCTGCACAGCCAGGACAGGGTGGGTTGTTCCCACACATGACGGTCCCCACATGCGGAGGAGCTGCCGGGAATGGCGGTGACGTGCTGGGGTGGCCCGAGGCCAGGGGCCGTGGCGAGGCACATGCCAGCAGAGGCTCGCTCCGCTGTGGTCGGGGTTCAAGGGATGCCGGATGGTGGGGAAGATGCTTTCCACGTGAGATTAGCTTCGCACCCTGACATTTCCACCGGCAGAGCCACGAGTGGCTGGGACAGCTCCCAGCTGGCAGCACCACCGGCACGGGGGCAGGCAGCCACCGCCATGGGGTCGTGACCGGCTCCACCGCCAAGCTGGGGGACAGCCAGGGGACACGGGGCAGCCGCACGAGCCCTTCAGCGCAGGCTGGGGCGAGGCAGCCGTGACCAAAACCGCAGGCGGGGGTGGCGGAAAAGCACCGTCCCCGTGCCCACCCGCTGCAAAGAGCACGGGACCCCCACAAACTGTGGCCCCGAGAGTTTGAGGGGTTACAGGGTGGGAGTGCTGAGGCACACGGGGCTGTTTCCCGGATGCTGAGGGATGATGCAAAGCAGAGGAACCAAAGGCAAGTCCCAGCCGCCTGCCCGCGCCCCCGCACCGGGGCAGGGCAGGAAGCCCCCAGCCCGCCAGGGCCGGCAGCGCAGCCACATCACAGCCCCGCGCGGGGCCAGGAACGTGGCCCTGCCCGCGCACCGACAAGGGCCCCGCTGTTCGGGTGGCAGCTGCTCCGCGGAAGTAAACAGGGTCCCTGCCAGCACATTCCTGCCCTCCGCCCTGCCCGACCCCTCCTGCCTGCGCCCCCCCCCACCCACCGGGGACACCCACCACCTGGGAGGGGTGAGCAGCCCCACGGCGGCAGGGACCATGCGCGGCAGCCCCTGACACGCAAGCCCTCCCTGGCACTCAGGAGCACGGAGAGCCACAGCCAGGCCAGGCACAGTAAAATAAATGGTATTTATTAGCAAAATAAAGGACAGAAACTCTCGCTCGCAAGGCCCTGCCAGGTGTCCAGGGCCACCCCGCACGACCCTGCATGCTCGCTGCCGAGCTCCCCGCATCCCGCTGGCTGCTCCCGCTGCAGCAGGCAGCACCAGGGGTCCTGCCCCGGGCAGGATGGGCAGCGCTGCCTGACGGCGACAGCATCTGCACGGCACCAACAAACCTGCGCGCGTCCTGCTCAGCCCTTTCGGTGGAGCAGCCCAGTGCTTTTGGATGCGGTGCAGGATCCATCCCAGCTCTGAGACGCAGGGTGCCCTGCCTGCCCGCAGAGAAGGGCCCGGGCACCCCAGGGGGTTCTCAGTGGGGCTGAAGGTGCAGTCTTCCAGCTCAGTCCCGGCCCTCCCAGGCATCCTCCCGCTGCTTGTTCTCCAGGCGCTTCCTCTCTGCAGAGACAAGAGGAGGGTCAGCCCCATGCCTCCATCACCCCACAGCCACCCACTTCCCCGCAGAGGTTGCCGGAGCCCACCCTGGCACAGCCCCCTCCCACCCAGCACCCTGTGAGAAGGGGCATCCACGAGGAGGGTACCCCCACACTGCAGCCCCCCCAGGCATCCAAATCTCACCCCGGGCTTCTTGCAGCTTCCTCCGCTCAGCATCTCGCTGGGCTGGTGTCTGGTTGCTGCGTACCCCCAGGGCACCGATCACCAGCCGCCTGGCCAGGGCGGCCGATGTTTCAGGGCGCTCCTTGGCTGGCTGCAGGTAGTCTGGGTGAGCAGAGATGGGGGACATCAGTAGGGGCATCCTGGGAGGGATGGGGCAGCCGGCACGGCTCCGCTTAAGCACTGCGGAGCCGTGCCGGCTGCCCCATCCCTCCCCAGCTATTAGGATGAAGATGCTGCAGCACAAGCACCATGGCACAAGTCGGCACAGGGCAGCATCACTCACCAGCGTACGCCCTGGCTTTGGCTTTAGAGGCATGGGTGCCCTGGGAGAGTGGGCGCGTCTTCACCAGCAGGTGCTTGGTGCTGAGGGCATCGCGTGCTGCAGGGAGAGAGCAGCGGTGTCTGTGTGCAGGGCCAGACCCATGCCCACGATCTGGCTACGGGAGAGGCAGGGATGCCTCCCCTCTGCCTATCCCAGCCAAACTGGGAGCAGTACCTGTTATGGGGCTGGAGAAGATGCCCAGGGCATGTGTGTCATCCACCCACTTAATATCAAAGCCTTTTTTCCTGCCAGAGAGAAGGAAGCTCAGCAAGGCATCGGCACCAAGTGGGGAGGGGTCCGGAGCAGAGCCCAAGCAGGGGACGGGGCATTGCCAGCAGACTCACTGATAGCTGCAGAAGACACGCAGCAGGTCCTCAGTGCGGAAATCCGAGGGGAAATCATAGATCTCGATGACATGGGGCAGCTCGGCATCACTGAGGTCTGGTGCGGTGGGCTCGGCCCCATAGTAGTCAAAGCGGGGTGACTGCCGGCTCTCCCGGTGCTTCTCACCCCCCAAGAGCTGCAGGGGTGGGAAAGGCACAGCACTGAGCAACCCATGCCCGCCCATCCCACACCAGCTCCGAATCCATGGCAAGCAGTCCTCAGGAAGTTGTCCCACCCCCATGACCCACCCCAGCACTGCAGATGGATTCATGGCATTGAGATATTAGGAGTTATCGACCGGGGCTTTCATACCATGCACTTGCTTTTCCCATTACCAGCATCCCTTCACTTGCTGTGCTCTGCAGTCCCACCGGGGACACAGTAGGAATGACACTGCTGAGACAGCCCATGCACCTCCAAGCACACCCCTCCTTCCACAGTGACATGCTGACCTTAAATACATTTTGGGAACAACAAGGAGTGGGACAGCAAGGCCAGGAAGAAAGACTGACGTGTGCCCACCATGCAGGAGCACCAGGCTCAGCGTGCCCTGGCTTCATCACATGCACTGTAGCCCTTTAGGAAACGCAGCCCTTCGGCACCCCAGACACCAAGATGGAAAAGCCAGCACTCCCCTGAGGAGCAAGTTCTGGTGCTTAATCACATGCGCGGCTAAAATTTTATGCCTTATTTCTCATTTGAATTTGTCTGGCTTCGCTTTCCAGCCAGCAGTTTTTGTTCTGCCTCCCCGCTGGATTAAAGAGCCTTCAGTCCCTGGTCCCCTCCCCATGATGGCACTTACTCACGCTAATCAAGTCCCTTCTCAATCTTCTTCTTGATAAGCTAAGCGGGTTGTGCGTGTTTAGTATCTCACAGCGGGGCACTTTCTCCAGCCCTAAAAGATGATGGCTGTAGTGCTTTTCTACCTCTCCCATTTGTCAACCTTCATTTTAAAACATAGGCAGCAGTCTCCCACTGCCACGACACAGGGGTGCAGCCGCACCCTGCTCCCCTTCGCCCCGCAGCATCAGTGCCAGTGGGCACCACTTGCTGCACCTCTGCTTTCCAAACTGTGCCCTGCTGGCAGCCGAGGAGATTCACGGCCCCACTCCGGCTGTGACATGGGGCCAGGTGCAGTCCGAAGTCAGTGGTGGCTCCCCTGTCCCTGCTGAAGCGTGGGGCCAGCGCAGTGCCGGGGAGCGGGTACATAACTCAGCCGGGTTCCCAGCCCGATCCCCCAAGCGATCGTAGCAGAGCACACCACGGCTGGAAGGTTAGAGTCCATAAATCCCAGCCAGCTCAGTCAATAAAAAGTGCTCATTCGAACAATTTTATGGGGAAGATGGATTCACGGCAGGTGAGGGGGTGCTGCCAGGGCGGCTGGATGCCAGCGGAGGGTAGAGCTGAGTTATGGAGCTCACGGGACAGGCTAGCACTGCCACCTGCCCCACCACCACCACCCATTATCCGAGCCCACCCTGTGGGCAGGGGACTCATCGGGCACCCCGTGCCCACTCAGGGGGAGTCGAAGGAGCCGTTCCCAGGCAGGATGAAGCCCTGCGGTGCTGCTTGAGGGAGCAAAGCACTCGGGTAGTGCCAGGCGCCGGGAAGATGATTAGAGAGCAGGAGCACAGAGTGCCGGAGCGGTCCTTGACCTTCACAAATCACAGAGTGTGGTGGGGCGGCAAGGGCGGGAGCCGTCTGGCAGCCGGGCTCAGCCACACAGCAGGCACGACTCAACAGGTCCCCCTGCGCTGCCAGCCTGGGCACGCAGCGTGCCTGCAGCCCCCCAGCCGTGGGGCAGGGCAGGGAGCGGGAGCTGGGGTACAGACCCCAGCCCTGGCAGGCACCCGGCACTGGGAAGGGTCTGCTGAGGGATGGACAGACGGACAGCGGAGGTGGGAAATGAAGCCTGCCTGTCATGCCTCGCGGCTCTGTAAAGACGCACCCTCACCAGAGCACGTTAGAGGGGTCCGTGGCCGCTCGCTTACACTCCCGCACACTTGCCGGGAGCGCACCTCCAGGGCTGGAGGGGAGGTGTGCGCTGGCGCGCACGCACCGCAGCCCCCGGCACGCATGCACCACGGCCCCTGCCCCACCATGCCGGCTGATGGAGAGTCCACCAAGCTTGCAAGGAAATGGTTGCAGTGCTTAATTACCCTCTGCGTTCAACCTGAATTTGTCTGGTTTCAGCTTCCAGCCAATGGATCTTGCTAAGGTGTTTTTTCCTGCTAGATTAAAGAGCCGTCCCCTATCAGAAATCTCTCCTCCACACAGAACGTCATAAATCTTGCTCTCTGCCGGCTATCCACAGCGCATAAGGATTCGGTTATGAGGAAAAACGCTACTAATTTTCTTGTCTTTTTTTGTTAATTAACAACAGCTCCATCTCCCCAAGAGCCTGTACCCTCCCTGAGCAGCCGCATCCACCTGTCGAGAGCTCGGAGGGCTTGGGAAGCACCAGGCTCAGCATGCGAATCTGCAGGGGGGTGAAGATGGCAACTTTTAAGTGATAAATCCCTTTTTCAGGTTCTTATTCACCCATTTTGGGAAGCTCCTGGGAAAGCTCAAACTTTGCTCAGAGCTTGTGCACAGGGGAGCTAACACGGATGCTCCAGAGCTGTTTGCAGTTAGCACCAGTGCTGCATGGCACAACCTTGCCTGCAGCATCCTACGGCCGCAGCGTAACACTGGCCCTCCCTGACCTGCCTCCCCAGCGGGGCCAGGCAGCCGCTCTGCTGTGCCTGCAGATGAAGCCGTGCCCCCGTGCCACCCCACGGAAAGCCAGTGCCAGTGCCACATCTGCCAGCTGCCATCGGAGCAGCAACGCTGTCCCCATCGCACCGGCACTCACCGCAACCTCCTGGCTGGAGGGTGGGGGACCGCAGCTGTGGGGAGCACAGCCTGGCAGGGATGGAGGTACGCAAAGCTCTTCCACATCACCCTCTGAGCAGCCCTAGAGGCAAGCCTTGCCTGCCCCACACCCTGTCCCAGCCCCACACCAGGTTTGGCAAGGGCATGCCAGCCTGAGCATGGCCCCATGGACAAGGTGGGTACCAGTGCTCCTCAGTAGTGATGCTCTTGATCTCATCCCTTCCCAGAAGCTGTTATCAGGCACCATCCACCACTTCACACCCTGCTTCCAGCCCGGGGTGGACGGACGCTGGCTGTAACAATATTAGCGCTGTTTGTTACATTGGGCACATTAATGTCATTCGGAAAATTACTGGTTTGACGCTACTGATTTAAAATGCAATAAGGGATATCCAGCCTCACTGCAGAAGCCGAGCTTTCCTCCCGAATGGCAGGAAAACGGTGTGGGTCCCGGTGCTAAGTAGCTAATTGTAGTAAATTCAGCCGCACGTGTGCAGGAGGGGATGGTAATGAGCCACAGCTGATTAAGAAGCCATAGTTTCAAGGAAACTTCCCGTTGCTATTTCAATGGGAGCCCATACGTCTCAGCCCATTTCTTTATCACCAGCCCCAGTTTCACGAGGGCGCAGTTGCAGTTTACAGCGCTCGAGCAGGTTTTACTGGGTGCGCTTTATGTACTATAGAGAGAAGATCTCCCCTAGCCTTCACTGGCACCAAGGGACAGGATGGGAACCACCCGGGGGGGGGACAAGGTGGAGATCCCAGGAGTTTTGGCACCGCAGGCAGCTCCTGCCCTCAGGGATGGCTGGCAGTGACAGCAGGCAGCACAGCCAGGCTGGCCGCGTGCTCCGAGTGCAGCCTACCCCCTATGCACCCACCCCAGAGGACACGGGGACAGCCGACCCCCACAGACCCCTGTCCCTGCATCCCAGCAGGCAGCAGCCACTGTCCCTGCAAACCCCCATGGGCGCCAGCTCGCAGGACGTACCTCCTCCAGCAGGCGTGGGTCCAGGCAGTCCCCGTCGTCATTGAACAGCGCGTCCCAGCTCTCCTCGGCACCTGGGCTGGCCTGGCTTGGCGTCCCGGCACTGGCCTGCTCTACCTTTGGGGAGCCGCTGTGGAAACCTCCCTTTTCCTCCTCGGCCTCCTGGCTGCACCGGTGCTGCTGCGGTGAGCCCATGTCCTCGCCTGCCCCTGAAGGCTCCTTGGCCCAGGCCGCTGGTGAGAGACCCTCTACGCCGCAGCACAGCAGCTCCAGGTGTGGCGGGGGCTCGCGGCTCTCTGGGGGTGCCCTCTCTGACGCTCCGCTTGCCGGCTCCTCATCAGCATCCAGCGGGCCACTCTCAGCCCTGGCACTGCCATCTGTGCAGGCAGGAGTGCTGCCCACTCCCTCCGCAGCAGGCACTGGGTCACCCTCCCCACCGGGATGCCCGACACCGGCAGTGTTCTCCTGCTTGCCAGGCAGGAGCTGGGACAGGCTGACAATGCCCTGCCCTGGGGTGCTCTCCCCTGGGAGCGCTGGCACGTCACCCGCACCACCTCTCGAGCACCCGGGTTCGCAGCTGGCTCCTCTTGGTGCATCCAAGGTGCTCTCCCTGGCAAGCTCAGCCGTGCCTCCCCACCTCTCCTCCTCCTTCGGCACCCCAGCAGCACAGCTCTTGCTCTGCCCTGCCAGGAGAGACTCCCCACACTCCCTGTCCTCCTCCTGGGCTTTCAGAGCTGCAACCTCCCATGCCAGCCCGGGTGCACTGCCCTGGTTGCTTGGCCCTGCCAGCTGCAGGACACCCTCTCCTGGGTGCTGGGAGACGTCCCCAGCTGGATCCGGGGTGCTGTCCCCTAAATGCTCTGACACGCCACTCAGCCCTGTCCGACACACCAGCATTGGGATAGCAGGGGGTGTTGGGCTAGTGGGGTTGCCCCCAGGCTCAGGGGTAGCCTCCATGGCCCCAGGCTGGGCACTCGGTGGGGATGGAGGGTCAGGCTCTGTCCTCATCATCCGGTGGCTGCGGCTGAGCTCCCTGAGTCCTTCATCATGGGATGCTTTGTCCTGCCCGTCCCAGGGCTGGGCAACAGCCGGATCTGAGCACGGCTCCCGCACGCTGGGTGATGCCCCCGGGCCCCTCGGCACAGCAGGGCAGCTGCCTCCCGGCCTCCGGCAGCACCCAACAGAGGCTGCCCGCGGCTCCTTTGGGCCAGCGTCCGCCTTGCTCTCCCTTCTCACCGCTCTGCCCGCCTGTGTCCTGGCACGGGGGCTTCGCCTCTGCCCCTCGCCGCTGCCCCGGCAAGCATCCTGTGCCAGGCGGTGGTTCTCAGGCTCCTGGCGATGCCCGGCCAGCGTGTCACCCACCACTTGCGCCGCTCTCTCCCGCCGGGCTTTGGGCACGTAGAGGGCCATGTCGGGCTTCCTGTGGCGCGGCCGGCCACCCTCCGTCTCCTGCTGCATGGTGCCACCACTGCCTGCCAAGGAGAGACAGCGTCACTTCCCTGCCCACATCCCAGTGGACCCACAGCCGGGCACGTGGTAGGCAGCCCCTGCCCAGGTCAGTGGGTCGGGGTCCCAGCCTGGCACCCACCCTCGCTCCCACGGCAGCTGGTGCACAGCGATGGATAGCAGAGACCCAAAACTGCCCCCATGTAGAGGCTCTACAGATAGGGTTTGGCACCCGGAGCACCCCACAGCCCTACAGCCTTTGGTGGGGTGTACCGGGCTTGGGGGAAGGAGGGAAACCCTGCCAGCATCACAGGGATGTCTGCCCCGCTCCAGCAGCTAGTGCCTGGGACCCCCCAGCCCCAGGGGCCAGCAGCCGCGGCCGAAGCAGGACACAGAGCCCTTGCACCATTCATGCATCAAAAACCGCGGAGAAGCCCGCAGCAGCCGCGGAGCACCAGAAACCAAACCCGAGGCCAGGGACACCCCGGCGCGGGACCACAGCTGCCACCTGGGCACGCCACAGCCCTGCTCACCTGCTGCCCCGTCCCGGCAGAGATTTATTTTTCATCATCTTTGGCAGCAGCAGGCACGCCACGAGCTGCCAGGCCCCCCTGCCCCTATAAATATGCATCAGGCAGGGTTTATGGAGACGGATGGCGTGGGGGGCTGCGCTGCGGTTGAGGGGAAGGCAGAGCGGGGCCGGGCTGGGGCCCCGTGATTAATCACTGCCCACTCTGTTTAGGGGGATTCATCACAGGCCGCTGTCAGGTAAATCACTGGAAAAACACCTCTTCAGTAATTAATGTGAAGTGACGGATGGACAGCCCCCAGGCCCATTAATCTGGACCATCAGCGCCGACCGAGATTATGAATGTCAGGATGCATAAACTGCCGGCGGATCAATAGGGCCAGGAACCCATCCAAGGCTCTCATTTCCGAGGCACCTCCGGTACATTAGCCTCCCCTCCACGCAGCCCCCAACCGAGGCGCGAACACTCCCCGCGGCCCCTCACCGACAGCCGGCAGCGGTGCCGGGAAGGCGAGGGGAGGCCAACCACCGGCTGGAAAGCGGCCGGGGCTACCCGTGCCGCACGGCATCATCCCCTCCTCCTGACGGACAGACGGACGGACGGCTGCCTCGGCATGATGGATGGGTCTCTCACAGCTCTCTGGAAACTGCCGGCAAGCCTGGGCAAGGCAGTGCTCCCCAGCACCACCGCGGCGCCCGTGCCTGCACCTCGTGCCGCGGAGGTGGGCAGCAGCGCACCACGCTCCTGCCCACCTCCGCGGCACGAGGTGCAGGCACGGGCGCCGCGGTGATGCTGGGCACCGTCCCGGGGCTGCCCCCAACCATTTTTCTGTCTCCGCAGCTCTTGTCATTTTTTTTCCCTCTCTTTGATACACTAATTTTGCTGGCAGAACGATCCCCTTTATCTTTATCGACCGCGAGAAAGGAACGTATCCTACAAACCCTCCAAGGTCTGGATTAGTCATTTTTCAACACCGAGGCGTTATACATTTTCTTGCCAAGCACAGCCCAGGTGCCGGGGGGGGCGGGCCAGGAGGCCCCCCGGCACCATTTCCAACCACACAGAGCTTCCAAGTGCACCGAAGCACATTCTGCTAAAGGACTTTTCCCTGCCAAGCCCAGAGTCTCAGCCCATGGGACATCACCGAACACCCTGGGGGGATTGTGGATGTCCCCAGGGCTCTGCTTCTGGAGAATTGCCAGCACTGTGAGCAGCCAGGAGCAGCACTGCTCCACGCACATCCCAAGTCACCTCCAAGAAGGGCCTTTGCACGCAGGATTTATGGGCTCCTCGAAAGCTTGCCGTTCACCTTGCCTCACCCTCCAAAGCAGATGGTGCGGCATTAGCCAGACGGCTGGTGCTGGGAGCATCCTCTCCCCGCACAGCTTTGCCTCTGCCTGCCACACTCTGCTGGGGAAGAGCCTCTTCCCGCAGCCTGGGGAGAAGCATGGTAAGGTGGTGGCTGGCCCACGCTGGCAGGGATGCTGCATCACTTTGTTTTTTCCCCACAGGGCAGCACAGCTCCTGCCCCCAGCCTATTACACACTTCATCGATGCCACGGCCACGCGTCGGCACCGACCGATTTCACGCTCCGGGAGGCAGAGCAACAGCCCTGGCTTCGGGTCTCATTCACACTACGCTGGGCAGGGCAACCCTGCCACTTCCAGACTCCAGAACCAAGCTCACCCCGCAAAGCCAGGCGGTGATGGGCAGCGCATCCCCAAAAGGGCCTGTGCTGCACCGAGTGCTACCCTGCTTTTCAAAGCCAGCTAGCAAAAAAGCTCAGCATTGTGGCACCAAGCAGTGAAAGGCAGCCCCAGACCGGGCACACCACAGTACCATGGTAAAAGTGGCAGTGGGAGCGCTGCCCAGCTGCCTGGCATGTAATGCTTGCCAGCCTGGCGCAACACAGCCTGGCATGGCCAGAGGGATGCTGGAGCCTCAGCCAGGAGGTGGCCAGAGCTCCCCGCGAGCACAGGGTCCCCTCGCACTGTGCTCAGGAACACGCTGCTCATGGGAAGCTTGTGCTCGTGGCATGAGTTTGTGAGGTCTCAGAGCAGCAGCCTGGGCGATGTGCCAGCCTGCATTTCTCCTCTAGCAACCATCTGCAGCAGAGACGGGCAGCATTTTCTCCCTGATTTCTCTCCTCCTCCTGTCCAGGGAAGGACCCCATGAACATCAGCAAGACAGGGCTGACCACATCACAGAGCCCACTTCACACTGCACAGCACATCGCCAAATTCCTCCATCATCTGCATCCCTGCCCGGTGGGTGAGGACACCTACAGCGCAGCTCCGACGGCAAAGCCAGGGCTGCTGCGAGCAGAGATGCCAGCCACGGTCCCGCTCGTGGAACCTGGGGACGGGCACGGATGCTGGGCTGCGGGGCTCACACAGAGCATGCCAGTTCCCGGAAAAGTTTCGGTGCCACCCAGCGCCCTCGCAGCAGGCTGCCGCATTTCCTGGCAGGGAGCTGTATTTTTAGCCTTCGAGGTTTCTAATTCCACTCAATCCATACTCCCGTCGATAGAGCAGATAACCTTAAAGCCTTGACGGTGAACGGGGATGGCAGCACCGGGGGACCCGGAGCCTTGGGGGACCACGCGCAGCCTCGGCATGCAGCTCGTGCACCTGCAATGTCACTCTTTACAGCCTGCTGCAGATTGGGCTCTTTGGAGGGGAAAAAAAATAAATATAATAACAAGACTAATAAAAAGGCAGGTACAAGGAGATTCTAAACAGCCCCGTTGGGGAACCCGCCACTCGCAGGGCTCATCCCATGCCAAGCACGTGCTGTGGCACGCTCACTGACTGCACAACACCGGCGCCCGGCAGCCCAGGTAAGGATTGTCAGAGGTTTTGGCTACCCTGCACCTCTCCTGCTCTCAGCAGAGCTCCAGCCCAGCCCACCCGGCTCACACAGCAGGCCAGGAAAGGACCTGGATACCTGGCAGGGAAAGGCAGAGCAAAGGCGAGAACACAGAGCTGCTGGCACAAGGCAAAGCAAAGCATTTAAAGGAGCGGAGAGCCGCGTCCCATCCGACGCCTGCCCACAGCCCCGCAGGCTTTAAGACGTCCCTGTCCCCTGCTGCCAGGAGAAAGATCCTCTCCAGCAGCCGAAGCAAACGCTGGCTATGCAAGGAGGCAGCGAAGGCGTCAAAGGCACTGAGAAAAGAGAGAGATTTCAATCATGCCTTTCATTTGCGATGCTCTTAGGAGATACCTGGAACAGATGCTCTTAGGAGATACCTGGAACAAGAGAAGGGGAACAGGGGGAGGATTTGTAAGTCAATAGTGTCCCCTCACAGCTGCAGGGGGAAAAAGGGACAACAAACCAGCAGAAGGAGTTAACAGCTGGAGGGCTAAGAGGAATACAAAGGACTTTACAAATATACCCAGGCAGAATCAGCACAAAAGTGAAAAGGTCTATTAATAAACAAGGAGGGAGAGAAAATTAATGATGGCTCAAAAATAAAGATGACTCAAAAGGGCAAAATTACTGTTTTTAACCAGAAAAATGCAAATGAGGCGGCAGCCTCACAAAAACAGCTGCAGGGAAAGCAAAAACAGCATCTCCACATAGACACAGTCACCTGGCCGGTGTGGCTGGTGCCTGAGACAAACTGATTAACCCACCAAAACATGCGCGGTGCTGGGAAGAAACCAGGGCCCTGGTGACAGGCAGAGCAAACCAGGCGCTGATTTTCTGTGCAAGAAAGGACAATAAAACCAGAGCCAGGGCAGGATAAACCCTGTGCCCATCCCCAGCACAGAATGTAATGGGCAGAGAAAGGAGCCTGCACACCCACCACGATGGGCTCCTGGATGAAGGATGTTGGCTTGCCCGGCAGGAGTTATTTCAGAAGAACTGCTGGACAAAGCTTTTGGATAAGGCAAGCAAGACGCAATTTAGCTAACTTCAAGGTATCGTTTTACACCACCTCCCAAACTTTCACTTGGATAGTGAATTGTAATTAAATTTGCAGATGATACTGAGCAGAGAAGTGTTGCAAACACTGGCCAGAGCAGAGCAACCATTCAAAGGATCCAAGAAATGTAGGCAGGAAACAAAGCGAGACCCAGTCTGGGAAAATGAGGGTAAAACAACCCAAAGCAGCTACATGGTGGGCAGGAGCAGCCTGGAAAGCAAGGCCCAGAGCCCTGTGGTGCACTCAGACCGGAAAGCAGGTAGCCAGGGTGACCACTCGAAAAAGTGCAAGGGGCAGAAGCCGGTCACTGGTGCCATGGGCCACCCCAGGGCTGTGACAGCCCCACAGCGGGCAGCACACTGAGCCCTGCAGGCGTCGTGAAGGATGGAGGGGATGCCGAGGGCAGGCAGGCAGCCGTGAAAAACAGTGTCCAGTGCCTGGGAGCACCAGGCATGTGTTTTACGAGCCATGGGAGCCTGGCACACCAAGTGCCCAGGGATGCTGTATAACTCCCCTGCCCTCGAGGGCTGTCACTGCCAGCATCACCCCATGACTCAGTAAGTTGCAGAGTTATGGGATCTGCAACGTGCCATGTTATCCGGGTGCTCTGGGGGCTGCATGGCAGCGGAGTGGGGGTCAGGGCTGGGACAGGGGGTGAGGGTTGGGGCTGGGGCAAGGGGTGGGGGTCAG
>NW_010972620.1:11098439-11126245 GCF_000737465.1 Haliaeetus leucocephalus | reverse complement strand
CCACCCACCCCCGGTCCTCGGCGCCTGCCCGGAGCTGGGACCGGCACGGGCAGCCCCGGTGCCAGCGCGGCCCTTCCTCCCCCGGGCACCGCTCGGCAGCCCGGGGGAAGGGGGCCGAGGGCAGGGTGCTCCGTGGCCGGCGGGGGTGATGGACGCGGGGCTGCAGGAGGGAGAGCGACCCCCGCTCCCGCCGCCGGGGGACCCCCACGGGAGGCTGCCGTGGATTTCCCGTTACCGTTTAATGTCACGCCCTAGGCGGGAGCAGCGGTGCTCGCTGCGGCTGTGCGGGCTGGGCCGGCGGAGCCCCGCTCCCGCCTGCCGGGGGGGGCACCGGGGGAATTGCCGGGGGCACAGGCACCCCCGGGCCACCTCCCGCGCTCCCGCCGCAGGGCTGCGGGCTGGCCGGCCTGCCGGCTGCCCAGACACCCAGGCGGGGGAAGGTGTCTGCGCCGGGCAGGCTTGCTCCGCTTCCTTCCTGGGGTTTGGCGAGGAGCAGCCTGCCTGCGCCCAGCAGATAATGAACGGGGCCCCGGCGCCCGCACGCGTTTGCAGGCAGCGTGGGCAGCCGGGGAAGCGTGTCCGGGACCGGTGCATCCGCTGGCTCCTAACGAAGCACCGGTGCTGCAGAGCACTGCCGAGCCGGGGCCTGCGCCGGCGGGGAAGGATGGGGCGCCCGGGGGACCAGGGCTGGATTCTCCCACAGGCAGGCGTGGGCTGGCACGGGAGAGGGGGCTGCTCGCGGGATGCAGGCAGGCGTGGGGCTTGCTGCCGCTGTGGGCTGAGGGCAGAGCGGGGCCGTGACCCGGCTCGCTGGGGCACAGGGCTGTCAAAGCTTTGGGCAGGCTGGTGCAGCCACCCTGGTTTGTCTGGCTGATGGACAGGGGGTCTCCCCTCTCCCAGCCCCCAGGACCGGCTTCCTAACTAGCCGAAGGTCTCCCATGCGATTCCCGAGCAGCTGCTTCCCTCGTGGTGCAGGTGAGGGAGGAGTGATGCCCCATAGCTTGCACACAGCCTGCGTGTGGTGGGATGGGAGGCTGGTGCCCGGGCAGCCGGCAGCCAACGGGACTTCTGCGGCTCCCCAGAGGCTGTGCAGCTGCTGAGGGACTGGGGACCGCAGCAGCTCCCTGCCACCCTGACAAGGTGTCACTGCGGCGTTGCATGGAGCATCAGTGCATGGGGCTGTGCCAAGCATCTTATCCCTCCTTGGGTGCAACTACAGGGCTGGGACTGCTGATGCCTGAGGTCTGGGATGCCCTGAAGTACTCCAACCTTCCTGACTGCCCAGTGTGGGTCCCAGTATAGCCACAGGGGCTCAGACCCAGATAGGTAGGGCCATCCTACCCCAGTCGCATGGCCCCGCGCAGGACAAGGAAGGCTCACACCAGGCAGGGCCACCCGGCACCCCCCGGGGACCAGCCCCTGCCCCAGCCTGCCATGGCACACAGGGAACCGTGGTCCCTCTCACAGGTAATCGATGGCAGCAGATCCTGATCGCTTTCATTATTATTATTTTCTTATGCATGTGCGCACAGGAGATTTATCGCCAGCTACGGAGGCAAAATCAATTATTCATGTTATAAATTAGAAAATGATTTATGTTTGTGGGAGGCCAAGCAGCGTGGAGCCCCTGGCCGCGTGGGAGCTGGGTTTGTCTGGGAATGGCACCAGACACCCCCTGCCAGCACTTCCTTCGGCTCTCTGTCCCTGCCTCACCCTGGGTGTCCCACCCTGGGGTGCCCCCATCCTGTCACAGCCCCAGGGTGACCCAGGGATGGTGGCTGACAGGGAGCACCCATCCTCTCCTACCCTGTCAAGCCAGATGCCTGTGGATGGAACCCAAGGAAGGCTGGGGACCACGGTGGCCTGGTTGCCCTGGCCGGTGCGGCAGGATGACGCTCTACCGGCAGTTTCCATGGCAGCAGCAGCGCGGTCCAAGCTCTGCGAGGTGTGGGCTGCAGAAGGACCCCCTCTCTTTCCCCTGCTGGAGACATCCTCACGTGTCCCCTCCAGCCCCAGCAGCTGTATCTGTGGTCCTGCCTCCCACAAGGGACACTGTGGTACCCTCCAGACTGCCACCATGGGGACAGAGACCCATGCTCTGACACCCCCATGCTCCCCAGGAAAGAGGGGATGGGTGAGGGTAAGGGGGCGGTGGAAAGGTACCCCACTTGCACCAACCCCTGAGGCCAGCTACCCCAGAGTGGGGCCGCAGGGCTTTGCTTGGCTGTGGCCTACCTTCTCCTGGGCTAGGGGGGTCTCAGGGGTCCTGGGGGTCTTCCCAGGCATGGAGACCCCATTCCCCAAGGGCTGACTGATGTTCTGCACAGAGCAGGATGTCACTGGGCTCCCACTGTGCCCAGTGCTGGGGCAGGGGGTTGGCTGTTGCTGCCAAGTCTGCCCCCAGCCCAGCCATGCCCCAGGCATTCAGCCCAGTGCTGGTGGGAGCTGCAGCATCCCATGGCTCTGCACTGGGGGGCTGAGCATCCCAGTCCTGGCTGTCCTGGCATCCTAAAACCCACTGCCCATGTCACACAGCCAGTGGGAGCGAGTGCCGGGAGCTGGCCGGACACTCTCTGCTGATAGCTGGGGCTGCTCTTGCTTCTGAAGAGTCTTGATCTAAAGCTGCCGTGTCTGTGCCTCCCAGGGGACGGCAGAGCGGGCCGGGAGTGCTGCCTGGCTCTCCTTGTCTGTTCATCTGCAGCTGCGTCAGCTGGGGCCATGGGGAGGCACGGGCTGAAAGGAGCAGCGCAGGAGAGAAAGAAGCTGTCAGCGGCCCCAGATCTCAGTCTGATCACAAGCAAGCTGTGCATCCAGCTCCTGCTCGCACAGCATCCTGTGCTGGGCTGAGCCCTGGTCCTTGGGATGGGAAGGAGAGGCAGCATGGGGTTACCTCAGCTCTGCTCTGGCTCCCCGAGCAGCCTTTTACATCCCAGCCCAGCCTCCGAGCCCCGGAGCCTCCTTCCAGCTGCCAGAGAGCCTGTCACACCCTGTGACTCCCAGGGCTCTCAGGGAGCTGAGAACTTGCTGGCTCAACACACACATGGGGGTGTCCGAGGAGGCAGGGGTTTTGGCTGCCACCCCAGCTCCCTGCCAGGCCATGAGCAGGAGGGACACTGACAGCCAGGCACAGTCCGGGGACAGGGAACCACCTTGTCCTGGAGTACTGAGGCTGCTGCAGCCAGCCCTGGGGACCCTCTGGGACCACATGCGGGGTGCAGAGGAGTCCCTGCTTGCTCTGCTCTGGCTCTAAAGAAGCCAGACAACCTGGGGAGCTCAGAGACCCGCCAGCGTGGCCTGGGACACCCCCCCCACCAATCTGTGAGCACTGGGCTTAGCACTGAAACATCGGGGAAATAAATGAGTCACGTTCTGGGCCAGAGCATCGCCTCAGGCACCTCGCTGCGCCCTGGTCCCGGGGAGCCCAGCGCCGGCCCGTGCTCGTGTGAGCATCCCTCTGATTTATTGCTGCGGAGCAAATGCTTACAGAGTGCTTTTGGCAGAGAAAAGCCCTGGGGAGCTGCAACGGGCACGCAGGGGCAAGGAGGGAATCGCCAGTCAGCTGCAGCATGCCGGGGGCACCCAGAGCACCCTGCAGCCGTGGGTGTCTCCCCCATGCCCGGCCAGGGGACACACTCGGCCTGCGGGGAGGGGACTGCGGAGAGCTCGGGGCTGGGGTGGATATAGATCTGCTTTGCATTATTGCACCAAACACCTGGGGACTCGGCAGCTCGTGACAGTGCTGTATAATGTGGGGAAGCAGCCCACAGCGCGGGCAGGCGCCGGTACTGCCGGCAGCTCGCGGGCAGGGAGGCGATGGGGCCGTGCCCCTAGGAGCATGGGCTGGCTGTGGATGGGGGGAGCCGGGGTCTCTTGCTCCCTGCTTTCCTGCACATCTACAATGAATAGGCAGGGAAGGCAGAGCTTGTGCTGCAGGAATCAATACCGCTCCAGGAGCGGCCTGGGTGCTCCTCCCTGCGCTCCCCGGGAGCCTGCCCCTGAACGCCTCTCCC
Source organism: Haliaeetus leucocephalus (assembly GCF_000737465.1). Classification (NCBI taxonomy): domain Eukaryota; kingdom Metazoa; phylum Chordata; class Aves; order Accipitriformes; family Accipitridae; genus Haliaeetus; species Haliaeetus leucocephalus. The sequence continues at coordinate 11,122,235 of NW_010972620.1, read as the reverse complement.
TGAGCTATAGCTCTTGTCTCCTTCTCGCTATTGTCTTGCTTTCCAGCACTCTCAGCAGGACCATGCAGCAGCATGGGGTGGCCAGTGACAGCCCCGGGGCTGGGGAGCTTGCTAACCCAGATAGCCTGGCTCCTTCGGGAGACAGGGGGAACAAGAGGGAGAGACCTCCTGGGGAGGATCCAGGTTTTATCCTGACTTGAGGTAGCCCCCGTTGGCACCCTGTCGCAGCCCACTCCATCGTGGCCCATCCTGCTGTGGTCCCTAGGAGGTACCAGGGCTCCCTGGCCGGCTCCGGCAGGCAGAGATGCTGCCAGGAGGCGGTTTCTGCCCAGCAGACAGCACTCGGGGATGCTGTGACTGGAAGCAGCTCCCAATCTCGCCCAGCCCTGGCCGTGGCAGTGCCGCCGTGTCGGGTGACAGCCGCTGCCCTGTGGGAAGGAACCCAGATGCTTTTGATAGACCATGATTTGAACTGATTCATCATCGGGATCCACTTGGAGCTGATAAATCTTTCAGGACCCCTGGCAGAGGAGGCTGAGCTGGGCAGGCTGGGCATCCCCCTGCCTCCCTGTAGCTGCACAGCTCCTCAGAAGCGGCTGGCTGCACGTGTACCAGCCCCACGGGTCCCGCCAGCCCCAGCCGGCTGCCGGCAGCACCCCAAGTTTCCCTGTGGCCTGTTTGCTCTTCCACAGCCAGGGCTGCTGCCTGGGTGGGCTAGAGCACAGCCTGCTGCCTTCACCCTGCTGAGACCCCCAGCCAGGGAGCCCTGTCCCAGTGCTCCTTTCATGAGGGACCCCATTGTCCCTGGCTGAGAAGAGCTGACGGTACCTGGCTCCATCGCAGCACTGGCCAGGTCCCTCCTTTGGCCTCCTGTCCCCCCTCCTGGCATGGGGCAGGGCAGTTCCCAGGCCAAGCGCTGGCACTGGTGCATCTCCATGCCAGCCATGGCTCTGGGATCCCAGGGGGGGACAAATCCAGCTTGTCCCATGGGGCCATGTCCTGCAGGGGAAAGGGGGACTGCCCTCACTCCCCCACCCTGTGCCCCGGCAGGTAGCAAGGGAAAGCAGGGACGGGGACTGCGAGGCGGGAGGCGAGCGCGGGTGGATCCGGTTACAGGCAGCACGGGGCAGAGAGATAGGCAGAGAACAGCAATGCAGCAAAAAGGGCTTTTAGTGATAATTAATAATTAACATTTCTAATGATGTCCCGGCGACAGGAAGAGTCCAAGCAGGGACCCAGGGGCACTGCACACGGTGACAGGAGTGGCTGGGGACCGTGCAGGGACCACGGAGGCTGTGCAGAACGAGGGACTGGGGTGGGAGTGAGCTGTGGGGCCAGGGGTCCTGGGGCAGGGGCTGGGCGCCCCTGGGGCCCCCTGGCTGGGCAGTGCCTGGGGCCCAGCCTTTGCACCTGGCTGCTGCCAAGGGTGCAGTAAGCCTGCGATAAAGGGGACTGGAAGACAAGATAAAACACACCTCAGTGTTGACCTGGCCTCCGTGATAAGATAACACCTCGCCAGGGGTTCCCGTGCCCAGCAAGTGCCTGAGAGGGACCTTGCTGGCAGGAAGAGGGGACTGGGGAAGGGCTGGTGGGAGGCAGCAGTTCATGGGGAGCCGTTGGGATGAGTGGGAGTCCCCAGGTCACTGCCAGCCCCAGCACAAATTGCCCCTGGTGCCGGGAGGTGTCCAGGCACTGAGGAACAGCGGGCTGGCCCAGGGTGCGGGACCAGAGCTGGCAGGAGTCCACAGGCAAGGCAAGAGGTCAGGTGCTGCGGGACAGTGACAGGGAGGGGATGACAGGGAGGAGACGGATGGAGCCAACAGCTGGCTGAGTGTGGGAGTCCATTGCTGTGAGGCACCGCACGACGGGCATGCAGTCGTGGGAGAGTCAAAAGCAATCCTAGGGATATACCGGGAGAGGCATTTCTGGCAGGGCTGGGGACTTGCTTGCATCCCTGCATGGGCCCCAGGGGACCTGCCTTGTGCTGGTGCCAGCCTGGGAGACGAGCAGAGGCATTGCAGGGCTGCCAAGGGAGGCAGAGCCTGGGAGACCCATGATGGGAGGACAGTGGCTCGTGCCCAGCACAGCGCAGGCTGCGGGGGAACAGAGCACTCACTATAAATACATCGTGGGGTAAACGCCAGGGAGAAGAGCTATTTCAGCTAAAAGACAATGTTAGCACAGAAATGACTGGGGATAAATTATCCATGAATACATTTAGGGTGGAAATTAGACCCTCAGAGCAGGGAGGTCCCAGCACAGCCCCTCCAGAGAAGGAAGTGGTGCCAGGCAGAAGCCAGGGTCAGCTTGGCAGCTGGGGGATCATACAGCGTACTGTGGTGACAGCACATACCCTCTTCTAGTGTCAAAAAGCAGCAAGGGTGGCTGGTACGGCCCGCCTGGCTGTGCTAGTGGGTGCAGCGAGCAACAGTGCACAGGGCATGGTGCATGTTGGGGTGCATGCACATCACTGCATGCATGTGTGGGCAGTGCACAGGCTGCATGTGAGTGCAGATATGTGTGTGTGCACAGGCCACACGCATGTTTGGGCAGCATGTTGGGTGCTCACCTACCACGTGTGCATGTGTGTGCACAGAGTGCGTGCAGATGGGGGTCTGCACACAGACTGTGTTGCATGCATGCATGTAGGTGCGTGAGTGTGCTGACAGTGTGTGTGCTGTGTACCCACCAGGCTGTGTGCAGGTGTCTTGGCCTTCAAGAGGCTCTTGAAAGAGGAACAATGGCCCCAGTGAAGTATCTTGGAGGTTAGTGCCTTGAGTCAGCATCGCTCTGCTCACCTGCACCCAGTTTGTGTTGTACCATCTGGAATTTGCTGCAGGGGACAAGCTGGGTGCTCCATGAATCCAGCTGGTCCTGGGTGAATTCCCATCTGCTGAGGGTCCTCCAGCTCCCAGAGCAGTGCTGTCCCTGTGAGGGCCACAGGGCTCACTCTGCACTGCCACCCCACAGGCTCACCCCAGCTGTCCAGAGCACTCGGCACTGCCAGCAAACAGCCCCATGCCACCCCTTCAACCATTGCAATGCAAGCAAGGGGCAGACTGAATCCCAGCACCCTGCTCCTTTCTCCCCAGGGCCCAGGGTGGCAGATGAGCCACCAGGCACAGAGACGCAGGGTGTCAGGGCTGCCAGCCACAAGAGGTTCCCCATTCCCAGGGACCTGGGTCGGCATGGATGGGGCAAGCACCCCAGGAACAAGGGCCAGGGAAAGCAGGAGCATCTCTGCCCTGGGGATGGGAAAAGGGTATCCCAGGTGTGCGAGAAGGTGGCTGGTGCTCACGCTGGCCCCAGCTCAGCAGAAGAGCCTCCTCCTGCCTACGTGCAGCCCTCGGTGGAGCACAGCAGCTCCCTTCCCCCCGCAGCGTGTCTGGCTGCCGCTCGCTCTAATTTCCTGTGCATTGTCCCCACCGCCACCACCATCCCCTGCGCATCCCCCGGTGCGCCGCACAGCCAGGCTCTCCACACCCCGGTGCCCGCGCCCTGCCTCACAGCCCTGCGATCGTCCCCGCATACATCCCAGCTCATTTCACTGATGCTCTGAGCTCCCCTCTGCAGCTCCTTGCACAGACCCATGTCCCAGCCCGGGGTGCTTGCCCCACCATGCCCCCCATGTGGGTGCAAGCAGAGGGGTGGGATGGAGATGGCTGGGCCAAACTGGGCCAGCATGGGGCAGAGGGACTTACGCAGGGCTGTGGCTTACAGCCACACCAGTTGTCATGCTAAGGTGCTTGCTGGCTGCTCTCATCCCCCAGAGAAACATCCCAGCCTGGCGCGGTGGCAGCATCCATGGGAAGGGCACCGAGGGGCTCCAACAGTGGGTATTGGGGAGCACCTTGCAGCCTCGCAACTGGAAAATCACCCTGCTGGGTGCAGTAGCATGGCCTCGGGGCTGCAGCATGCAAGGCCCTCTTGGCACATGTGCCCCGCATGCACGCAGCATGTGTGTACCCATGGGGTGTCATGGCGTGAGTAAATCCCTGCTGACATGGTGTGTGCACCTGTGGAGTTGCGTGTGTGCACACCACGCTGTGTGTCTAGCTGTGCACGTCATGCATGCACACCTATGCGCACACACGCCTGTACAGGTGCATGCGCACAGTGTGCTGGCAGGCCTGCCTGCATCTGCCGGTGGGCACGCACACGCTCAGGGCCGGGGCCGAGCCCCGATGCACTGGCACGCCAGGTTTGTGGCCCTGGGGAGCCGGTGTGCCTCGCACCATTCGCAGTCTTGGCATGCTCGAGCTGGCTTCCTGCCGGCGTTTGTGTTCTGTACCTGCCAGTCGCAGGGAAGGCGTTGGGAGACGGCTTGCAGAATTTGTGCTAATAATTACCCAGGTGGTTACTAAATCTGGGATGAGCTAACGACTCAGCAGAGGGGATGCTTGCCCTGAGCGCACATGCACATGCAAGGCTGCAGCCAGGCAGTCAAGCTGTGGGCCACAGGCAGGCAGAGTGCACCCGCAGCTCTGGGGCACACGAGGACACGTGAGCACAGCATTGCATGCGTGTGACGGTCATGCTGGCCCCCCAGCCCCAGTGGGTTTGCTCAGCATCCCGCCCTCCCTGTGGCAAATGTGGAGAGCAGGGGTGATTCCTGCCCCACAGCAGTACCCAACAGTAGGTTCCCCATGCCTGGACACCATCGCGCTGGCTGTAGGGGCCCTGCAGCAGGCAGCCATGCAGCAAGCCCAGTGCTCAGCCAGGCACCCTGCAAGAGGGGGTCATCAAAAATGAAATCAAGGGGTACTTGATGGTCACATGGAAGCACCTTCATAGGAGACAATCGCTGTGACTGGAGAGCTCTTGAATCCAGCAGGGAGAGAACCGGGAGCAACAGGCAGAAGCTGTAGCCAGACACGTTCGAATGAGAAATAAGGGGTTTAGCAGGGCAGGTGATTAGCCACTTGAAGCGGCCCGAACGGCGTGGGCTCCTGCGGCTCCTGCTGTCTCCCAGCACGTCTCTCCTGGTGTCTCCTGCTGTCTCTCCTGGTGGCCGCAGCCCGAGGTTCCATGCTGGGGCACCTGCAAATGCGCTCCACTGGAGTGACCTGGTAGCCTTGTGCCCTGCCAGTGCTGTCCCAGTCCCTGCCACAGCCACCTTCTGCATCCCGAGACATACAGAGAGCTCTGTGCCCAGCCCCAAAGCAGCCACGCAGGAGAAAGACACGTCAGGCTTGCGGGTTAAGTGCCATCCTGCCTCAGGCATCCACCGGCTACAAGATCTGGGGCAAGTCAGTGCCTTGCGTGGCCTGAGACGGGGCCTTGCTCGAAGTTTGGACTGGCCGCCGGGGCACAGCCACTCCCGGGGTCCCCGCAGAGGGAGGTGGGTGACCTGCGGGGTGATGGCACAGGGAGGGTGCTGAGCCCTCGGGGTGCGGCCAGGCGTTGCACTACGGGCGCTGCCCGGCGCCGCTCCCTTTCCCCCTCCCGTGCCCGCGGTCGCACTGCTCTGTGGGGCAAACCCCCGCTGCCCCCAGGCCGGGGCAGATCCCCGGCTCTGCTGGCCCCAGCTGCCCTTACAGGAGGCGGGAAGCCGTGCCCAGGCGTACCCCGACCACCACCCACCCCTCGGCACCCACGGGGCGACCTCCGAAGCGCAGCTCCCCTCCCGCGAGCCGGGAGCGCCCCCGCTGCCGCCAGCCACCTCCCCCTCCAGCCGCGGCTTCGGCTACCCGGGAAGCCCCCCGTCCCCCAGCCCCGGCGGGCCCGGTGCCCGGGGCGATGCCCCCCGGCGGGTCCCCCCCCAAGCACGCCGGCCGGCGCTGCCGCTGCGCTGGGGGCAGTAAATCAGCGCGGCGCAGCCCCACCTCCGCGCTCCCCATTGGCAGCGGCGCCCCTCACCCCGCTCATTGGCGCTGCCGCCGCCGCCCGGCCCTACATAAGGCGCCGCTCGGCCGGGCCGGCCCCGTCGGAAGCCGGGGAGCGCCGGAGCTGGAGCCGGGTGGTGCGGCGCAGCGAGGAGAGCGCTGCGGGATGCGCTCCCGCCGCCGCGGGGGCGCCGGGCACCCGCCTTGGCCCGTGAGTTGGGGGGGGGGGGGGGGGGGGGGTGTCTCGGTGGCGGTTCCCGGGGACTCCCGGCGCGGGGGGGAGGAGGAGGAGGAGGAGGTGGCTTTCAACTCCGGCACGGTCACCGGCCCGGAGAGAAGTTGGTGGCGGGTGGAGCGGGACGGTGGGCACGCAGCCTGGCACCGCAGCGTGGAGGGGATGCGGGCTGGGCAGGGTGGGAGGAAGGGGGATGAAGGAGGGGATGGGGACGGGGATGGGAGGATGCTGGGCTGGGGTGGGATCGGGCTCAGGAGGATGGAGCGGTGATGGGGGTGCGGGCTGGGACTGGGGGAGCACTGGCAGGGGTGTCAGGATGGTGAGAAGCGAGGGACGGCTCCTCTTTCTAGGGGCACTTGTGCTTGGTCGCAGCTGAGCCCGTGGAGGGGCTGGGAGCTGTGCAGAGAGGGGTCCAGCAGCCCATCTGCCTGCATGGGAAAGGGCTGGCTGTGTGCTGGTGGGTCTGAGCCCCCCAAGGACCTGGTGTCCCTTTGGGCTGAGCTCGGAGGCTAAGGTGACTGCTCATCTCCACACTGCATTAGCTGCTGCTGGCTGAGCCCCAGCGTGCTGGGTCCAGCACTGAGGAGTCCTGCATGGGAGGGGACAGGGACAGGCCAGCTGGCAGCTGGGGGCTTTGGGCCTGTCAGAAGCATCTGTGATGGGATGTGTGCACAGGCCAGGGTCTGTGAGAGAGGTGTGGGAGGGAGCAGTGCTGAGCCCACGGCAGCAGCGAGCAGCCGGGGCAGCGGGACTGGGGCTCATGGGCTTTGGCCGGAGCAGAGGCACTGCAGGGGCTGGGCTGGTTGGGCCAGAGGTGCTGTGGAGGGGACACTGCTGGCATCCTTGGGCAGCTCAGCTCCTGTGGAAGAGGGGCTGCTGGGTCTGCGGGATGTCTCCTGCCTGTCCTCTGCCCTGGCGGGTACAGCTGTGGCAGCCTGGGAATGGCAGGAATGGGAATATGGTGTTACTGGGGCACATGCATCATGTTATCATGGGGTGCTGTGATGTCACCTTGTTGTCACTGCTCTGGGGTGCCTTTGGGGTGTGATGGGGCCCCTGCTGCACAACGTCATAGCGGTGCTGGAGGTGGCTGCGGCCCGGGATGGGATGTTGCTGCAGTATTGGAGCATGACATCACGGGGGTGCATGATATGGTGGGCAGCAATGTCATGGTGGCATGCAGGACGGGATGGCTGCACAGAGAGCCAGCTCCCACCCACCCCATGATGTGGGCTGAGGGCTGGAGATGTGCATGTGGGTATGTGAGGAGCCCTGGGGACAGCATCTCCCCACCTGTGGTGAGGAGTCTGGGGCACAACCCCCCGCCTGCCCCATGGCTCCCTTCCCAGTCCTATCCCACTGTCCCCGCAGAGCATTGCCAGCCACAGTCACGCGTGGGGACAGACGAGCCCTACATGCTGCATCCCTGCCATGGAGCCAGTACCCTGTCCCTGCACTGCCTGGCTGCACCCTGTGTGGGTGCTCATGGCACTCCCTGCCTTGCTCCCATCCTCCTGCTGCCTCTACCCCTGCCTGGCAGCTTGGCTTTGTGTCACTAGGGTTAGCCATGCTGAGCAGGCACCATGGGATGACCGCAGCTCCTGGGGTGACCTTGCCACCACATGCCACAACACAAGCCGGGATGTGGCTCTGCTGGGACAAGACAGGCTGAGCTCTGCCCTGGGTACAGGCAGGACCCCATAGCCTCAAACCTCAGGTGGAGCTTCATGCCTGGGCCTTGGTGCTACCAGTAGCACACTGGGAAACCATGAGGCCTTTCCCATCTGCCATGAAGGGCCTGAGCCTCCTCCCTCCCCCTTCCCAAATGGCCTGGCTCTGGGCCGTGCATCCCTTCCCCATGGCACCAAGCACCCGATCTGCTGGGAAAAGCCTTTTGTCTCCAATCAGGAGCATTGTTTCCTCCTGGATAGGCTCCATCCAGCCTGGAGGGATTTCTGCTGCAGCTGGTTGGGGCAGGGGAGTACCTGGGGAATGGGCCAAGCTGTGGGGAGCTGGAGGGGAGGCAGAGCAGGGAGAGCCCTGCCGGTGGCCTGGAGACAGCCACCCATCACCCAGCTGTGGCTGGGGGTGAGGGGGCACCGCTCTGCATCAGCACTGTGCCCGTATGTCCACATGTGGATGGCTCTCCCCCATGCTTACTTCAGTGAGCACAGCGTGGGGCTTTGGCAAAGGCTCCCCCTCCCTCACTGCCTGGCACGGCAGAGTGACACCCAGGGACTGTCCCATCCCTGCGCAACCCAATGAAACCCCATTCCCATCACATGTGCCTTGTATGGGGCACCTGCATCAGGGAAAGACCCAGGCTCCTGCCCCTGGAGAGCCACTCCAGACAGGACGGCAGGCTGATGGACACAGTGCTCCAAATCTGGCTGGGTGGTGGAGACCATGGTGCCAGAGGGGGGCTGGCTGCACAGGGGTCTGTGGGAGGATGTGGGTCAGGCCAGGGAGGGAAAGGGAGCTGCACAGAGTAGAGCTGGGTACACACACACACATCCACCCTTGCAGCTGGGCCTGGGGAACAGATGGGATTGGAGGGGGAAGGGAAGCAGGACCAGTGCAGTGGGATGCAGGGCTCTGGGTGTGCTGGGTGGTGGGGCTCAAGGCTTCCTTCCTGTGTGGCTGGAGGACAGCCCCTTCCCACCCAGCCAGGTGGGCATGGAAGCTATTTGGTTGTGGCAGGGGAATCCTGGCCCCCCAAAGACCCTTGGGACAATTCCCATTCCCAGGGTAGGTGGCAGCAGCCTGTTCCCTGCAGCCCAGTGGGTCTGCCAGGATCTAAGCCTCCAGCATCTTCCCCTCTCCAAGCCAGGCACGTGTGGCACCATGCAGCTGCCACAGCTTCCTTTGCTCGCTGGCATGGGGACCAGCTGGCAGCGGGGCCATTCACCTTTGTCCCCCTGCCAGTGCTTGGGGGTAGCCCTGCCCAGGAGGATGGCACAGTCACATGGAGCAGTGTCCCCCACCTTGGTGGCCAGGTATCCCAGCCATCCCTCTAGTCTGCGAAAGCAGGACAGGCTGTTTTTGCTCCCAGCTGGGGTGCTGGCACATGGGTTCATGCCCACAGCCCAGGGATGCACAGATTGCTGCTGGGCTCTTCCCCTCTGGAGGGGATTGCCTGACCTGGTGTGAGGGCTGGCCATCCTGAGTGCCACCTTGCTCATCACCTGTGCTACAGCCAGGTCAGAGCCAGCTCCAAAATCTCTGCAACCTTGCCAGCAGTGCTGGCAGACACTGTCGTCCGCAGTCCAGGTTAATTGAGCCTCTCCTCCCAGTGTCCCATTCCTCCCAGCATCTCCTTCCTGCGGTTGCATCCCTGTGCAGAAACCTTCCCTGGCCAGCCTGGGAGGAGCTCGCCCTGCAGAGACCCTGGGAGGAACAGTGCCAGCAGGGTGGGGAAACTGAGGCACACAGGAGTCACCTGGCAGAGTATCCCCATGTTCTCTCTGTGGCCTTCCCAAGCTCTGGAAGACCAGCTGGACGGGGGAAAAGCTCCTCAGCCTGCCTGCCAACTGCCTGCTTCCTCTGGCCCTGCCAAGGGAGCAGCGATTGGCATCGTGACTTGCCAGGATCTTGGGTGCCAGCAGCCCCTGGGGGCAGGGAGAGCTGGGGCTGAGCCCAGCTTTGTCAGCAGCCCACAGCCCTCCTGCTGCCTCCCCAGTCCCTCCCATGGGATGGGCTCCCAAGGTCCCACTCCTGCTCAGTCCCACCTCTCAGCTCACTGGAGCACGGTCTTGTCCCAAGGAAGCCCTGAGGGTGAGCTGCACCTGGGAGGGTCCGTGCATGGGGATGCCAGAGCTGTGGCAATCCCCAAGGATCAGGGGGCTGGTGGGGTGGCACAGGCTGGGGTGGGTGACAAGGAGTGGAAAGAGAGTGTCTCCTGTGCAAGGGTGGTGGGGATGCTCGAGCACCGTGGAGCAGGGTCTCCTCCTGGAGCTGATGGGCTGCAGGTCTCTCCCAGGTGCCCAGGATGCTGGCACTGTGCCTGCTGTCCCTGGCCTGGCTCAGCGAGGGCTCCCAGCGCAGCGAGCCCATGTTCACAGCCGTCACCCACCGCCTCCTCCCACCTGACTACGACAGCAACCCCACGCAGCTCAACTATGGTGTGGCCGTCACTGACCTGGATGCCGATGGTGACTTTGAGATCGTGGTGGCGGGGTGAGTGGTGCACCCAGTGCCTCAGTGACAGCGGGAACTGGTGGCCCTGCAGGGCCAGAAGCTCCTTGCTCCTTCGTGGGCATGTGGCTGGCTGGGGGGTTGTGCACAAGGGTGGTGGGATGGGGGTCTGCATGCACCCACTTGTATGTGTATGTGTGTGCACCCACATAGGGTGCTGATGCCAGCTGGGCGCCTGCGTGGGACCACGTGGGTGCCCCCATCCAGGCCCTGGGGCCAGGTCCCCCCTCTACAGGGCAGTGGCAGCTGCCCAGCGGCTGGGGTCCACCCTGCAGTGCAGAGCCAGCGTGTCCCCAAGCCGTCTCAGCTCCGCTGACAGGACTCAGCGCTCTCCGGAGATTCGGTTAATTGGCTGGAGGTTTTTTATAGCCCTTTATTGGAATGATGGCTTGGAAGGGCTGGCAGGAGGCAGGGAGCTGTGCGCTGCACTGCTAGTGCCTGAGTGGGGCTGGACATGGAGCAGCTGCTGCCAGCAGGTCTGGCCCTGGCCGGGGACAGCAGGGGCCATGACATGGGCTCTGTGTGTGTGTGCTGGCATGGCTGTGAGCTGCTGGTGCAGCATGTCTGTGCACACACCACCATGTTCACCCCTGAGGGAGCCTTGCACACACAGGTGCTCACTTGGAGGGGACCCCTCACCCCCAAAAGAGCCCGTCTGAGGTGGCTGCAGGAGCCAGGGCACTGCGGTGGTAGGCAGAGTCCAGCCCTGCCACGGTTCTGAGCATCACCCTGGGGCAACAAACTACGGGCAGCACTGGGGACCCGCTGAGTGGTCCAGGACACTGCTTCCATCTGGGCTGAGCCAAGCAGCCAGCCGTGGTTTTGTAAGCGGCCGTGGTGCCCGTTGTATAACTTGTTTACTGGTGCCCCGGGCAGGAGCGGGCGGGGAGGCTGTGGGGCGCAGCATGCTGAGAGGATTTGCCTTGCGTGCCCGTTTCCCTGCCCTGGGAAAGGGCTGCAAGCAGGGACCTGCGCCCCATCCTGCCTGCTGGCCACCCAGCCCCTGCCTTGGCATTGCCCTGGGGTACCCAGGCCAGGTAGACATGGGGTGCCTGACATGTGCTGGAACAGGTCCAGGCTGAGCCCTCCTCATCGGCAGTCAGGAGCCGGCCCTACATTTGGGTGCTGAGGACAGCCCGGGGTCCTTGGCCTCCGTGGACCATGCAGGTCTCTGCTGTGCCCATCATGGGGAAAACCTGGTGTCACACCCGCTGTCCCCCCAGGGATGGGCTGGGGCCTTTCATCCTGTCCCCAGGCCTCGGGGAGCCATCACCCCTGCTCGCACCCACAGGTACAACGGCCCCAACCTGGTACTCAAGTATGATAAGGCACGGGGACGGCTGGTGAACGTGGCGGAGGATGAGCGGGACTCCCCATACTATGCGCTGCGGGACCGGCAGGGCAACGCCATCGGCGTGACAGCTTGTGACATTGATGGGGATGGCCGTGAGGAGATCTACTTCCTCAACACCAACAACGCCTTCTCTGGTGAGCCCCACTGGCGGCTGTGCCCCAAGCCCCGGGCAGGGGGGGAGCTCCCAGCACGGCCGCCCGTGACCTTTGGTGCGTGAGGGATGTGTGCGGGCTGGAGTTAATTTCTCAGTTGAATGGCTCCATTGATTGATGGCAGCACGGGCGGGATGCTGAGTCCAGCCATCCGCCGATTCAGCACTTCCAGCTGCCCACCGCCCTTCCAGCAGCACCCTGAGTGGGACGGCAGATTTCCCCACCACCCCTGGGGCTGCCCTGCCACAGGGACCCTGTGCTGCAGATCCCAGCTGTGCTCTGCAGCAGCTGTGCCCCTCCGTGCCGTGGCTCCCCTGTGCCCACTGGACCAAGCCAGGTCTAATCCTGCCCTGCTGGTGCTGTCCCAGCTCCTGGGACATCTGTCATGGGGAGGACAGCTGCATGCCCCAACATGGCACCGGGCATCCCCAGAGCTCCCTGGGTTGGTGCTCCAGCCCAGCTCTGCCCCATGTCCCTGTCCCATAGCCCTGACCTCCAGGCAGTGGATCCGTCTTCCTGACGCTCCTAATTACTTGGGCTGGCGGTGCCTGCTGGCACACCTGTCCCTAAATCAGGCGCTGCCATCGGTGCTGTCACGGGCCGTGCAGCTCACTGCCTGTGCCTGGCATGGAATCAATTTTTTTTTTTACCTTCCTGGGGATGATCTACAGGGCTGCGCCCCATTGGGACACATTTTACTTTAATGAGTTGATTCTTCTGTGTGTCTCCTGGCGGCCCTTAAGGGTCATGGGGGCTCTTGCAGCAGCAGCCTGGCCCCATGGCACTGCTGGGGGCTGTGGGGGACAGAGCAGAGGTTTGGGATGCTCTGGGAAAAGGGTACCTCTTCCACAGCCTCCCCTTGCCACAGGGCACCCTCCTCGGGAGGAGGCGGGATGCTGCAGCTCCCTGACCCGTGCCCCCCCCAGGCATGGCCACCTACACGGACAAGCTCTTCAAGCTCCGCAACGGGCGCTGGGAGGACCTCCTGAGCGACGAGGTGAACCGGGACGTAGCCAGCCGCTTCGCCGGGCGCTCTGTCGCCTGCGTGGACCGGACGGTGAGCAGGCAGGGCAGGGGGCAGCTCCACTCCCTTCCCACCCCCTGTGCCCCTCCAGCCCTCCCCTGCAGGGCGCCGGGGGACCTCTCCCCTTGCATGGGCACCAGTCCCATCCCACCCCCCGCTGGGGCCGGGGGTGTCCCCAAGCAGCCTGGGACTGTCAGGGCTGGCAGCCCCCCCAGCCGTGGGGACTGCAGGCGCCTGTCCACACGGTTGCCGCCAGCTGATAAACGTGCCTGTCGAGGTGATTTATGTTCCTGTCACCTGCTCTTTCTTCTTCCTCCTCCTCCAGCGGTTTGTTTCCAAATGATTATCACTAAATCAGGGTCCAGCTGCTGCACGGGACAAGGGGAGTGGTGGGGATGGGGGGGACCTGGCACACTGGGGATGCTGTGGGGGCAGGGTGCCCCATGCCGGCAGCATGAGCCTGGGGACCACAGAGCTCCTGAGACAATGGGCCATGTCCCCGCTCCCGGGGTGCTTTTCACCATGGGCTTTGCAGAGCTCTTGCTCAGCATGTGGTAGCGGTGCCTGGTCCCATGGAGCCATGAGAGCATCCAGCCCCACGGCAGGGGTCCTGAGGTCCCCGTGGAGATGGGTTTTGGGCGGGTGGGTGCTGAGGAGGTGCTGCCGGCCACAGGGCTCCGGCAGGTACTCCATCTACATCGCCAACTACGCCAGCGGCAACGTGGGCCCCCACGCCCTCATCGAGATGGATGTGGCTGCCAGTGACCCTGCCCGCGGCATCGTGGTGCTGGTGGACGTGGCTGCCCAGGCTGGTGTCAGCAAGTATACAGGTACTCAGCTGCTGTGGCCCCGTGGAAGGGACGGGGCACCGCTGGGCACGGCGAACATGGGACCCCGTCGCAGGCAGGGCAGTGCAGTTGGTGGCCTGTGCCATGCGTTAGGCTGCCTGACTGCCCCATCTAGTGGCAGTCCCACGGCCCGTGGAAGGGACCAGGACCACGGGATGCCCACCTGGCAGGACCCCCGTGCCCACCATCACCTGGGCTGATCCCTCCACAGCATCTGCAGGGCGGGCAGTGTGGCATGGGGATGTGGGTACACAAACAGGGCAGTGGGGAGTGTGCCAGCCTGCGTCCCATCCTGCCCCACCACCATGGGTACTGCTGTTGTGCCCTGTCTCCCCAGCAGTAAATTGTCACTAATTAGGAATGTTGTCACCATGGCGATGGCAGTGATTAGGGTTGGGAGTGACACAAGCGGCTGCCAGGCCCAATTAGCTCCTGATGAGAAGGATTGAAGGCAGGAGGTGGATGAGGAGGTTGTCCTGGGAGCACTGGGTGGGCAGTACCGAGGGGGCATGGGGGGGGCAAGAACTCCACTAGGGCAGGGTGCCAGCTGTCCCCTCACCCCAGGGCTGCTGTCCCCAGGGGGTCGTGGGGTGGCCGTGGGCCCCATCCTGAGCGACAGCGCCTCCGACATATTCTGCGGTAACGAGAACAGCCCCAATTTCCTCTTCCACAACTGGGGGGACGGGACGTACCGGGACGTGGCGGCTGCTGTGGGTGAGTAGGGGGAGCCAGGGGGAGCACCCAGGCGTCGGGGACCTCAGGGCAGGGCTGGCTCTGCCTGCCCCCACCTGCATGGGCTGGTTGTGTGCAGGGTAGAGAGACAGCCCCGGGGACCCAGAGCCCCTCTGACCACCGGGGGTGGCCGAGGTGCACCAGGGCATCCATCGGTGCAGGGATGCAGCCCTGTATGGGGACGACCTGTCTGGGGACCACGAGGCGCATCCTGGGAGGCATCCCGGGGAGACAGAGGCAGGGAGGGGGTCCCGTCTCCCCCCATCCCCTTGTGGCTCCCCAGGACTGGATGACCCCTACCAGCATGGACGTGGCGTGGCGCTGGCTGACTTCAACCGCGATGGCCGGGTGGACATTGTCTACGGCAACTGGAATGGGCCGCACCGCCTCTACCTGCAAAGCGGGGCCCCTGGGCGTGTCCGATTCCGGGTGAGGGCTGGGACCCCCCCCCACTGCTGGCTTTGCTACTGAGCCTCTTTGGCTGGGGGGGGGGGGGCGGCTTTCCTCTGATTTGGCTTTGAGCCCCAGTTCCCAGAGAGGAGAGGACCCAAAGCACCAAAGTAGGACCTGGTGTCCCGCTCACCATGCCCATTGTCACCCCGTACCCATCCCCCCCACAGGACATTGCCACCCCCAAGTTCTCCATGCCGTCCCCCGTCCGCACTGTCATCGCAGCCGACTTCGACAATGACCAGGAGCTGGAGGTTTTCTTCAACAACATCGCCTACCGCGGCTCCTCTGCCAACCGCCTCTTCCGGTAGGAGCCCGGGGGGGCCGGGGCAGCCTTCACCCGGCTCTGGGGGGGTCAAGCAGCCCACACGGCACAGGTAGGCTCAAGGGGCTCCTCTCCAGCAATGCCACTGCTTGGGCTCAGCTAATAAAAGGCGGCGTGACTGAGCCCTTCCCGGTGTCATTACCAGCCACTGCAATCATGCCTGCAACAGCCCCAGGGGTCCCTGGCACTGCTAATTAGCAGCTGCATTCAAGCTTGTTCGTGGCTCCTGTTAATTGTGGGGGTCAATTCCTCATTAGTGCTATGTGGTGCCTCCTCACCTGGTGTGTGGGGCGGTGGGAGCTGGTTGTCCACCTGGTGTTGGTACCCATGGGTGGATGGAGCGCAGCAGCATAGCAGGGAGTCCCTGGGGGTGGTCTCTGGTCCCAGAGGGATGCAGCAGTGTTTGGGGATGGCATTTCTGCTCCACGGTTCAGACCCACAAGAGCCAGGCTCTCATGACATCCCTGTCAACCCTGCATGGAGGGGGGACGTGAGGCCCTAACAGGCAGGGGCCAGTCCTGTGCCCCATTCACCCTGCATAGCCATCAGGGCTGCCACCTCTCTACCATGCTGCTGCGGGAGAGGACAGGCACTTCCCAGGAAGGTGCTGGGGACTGCAGAGGCTGGTACTAACACCTTGTCTGTGCTCCACAGGCTCATTCGCAGGGAGCACTCTGACCCCATCGTGGAAGAGCTGAATCCGGGGGATGCACTGGAGCCCGAGGGACGGGGCACGGGTGGGTCCCCCTGGCCCTGGCAGTGGGGGCCCATGCAGGGGGTGTGCCACAGAACTGCCTGGCACCCTCTATGCCTGGGGATGCTGCATGCCTGGCTGAGTCACCTGCCTGCTCCCCACCAGCATCCTGAAGCCCCTCATCACCCAGGAGTGGCCCCAAGCTTTCTCCCTCCACCCGTGCCCAGCTAATGGTGCCATCTCCAGTTGTTCTGCAGGGCTTCACTCCTGGGGGGCTCCTTCCTGGGTGCCCACTGTTCAAAGCCAACCTCTGCATTTGGGAAGGGGCCAGGCAGCCTCCTGTGTCTCACAGCCCCCAGAGAGCTGACCCACCTGATTGCAGGGTGCCACCCATACAGGGACCCTTATTCCTGCATTGGGGTTACCCCATCTTCCCTATTGCCCGGGTACTGCCAAGAGTGCTGCTGCTGCCCGTGGGAGCCCACACTGGCAGCAGGGTGTAGTGCTGGGAGATGTAGAGCATGACATGATCCTGTCCTTGCAGGGGGTGCAGTGACAGATTTTGATGGTGATGGGATGCTGGACCTCATCCTGTCCCATGGCGAGTCCATGGCACAGCCGATCTCCATCTTCAAGGGCACCCAGGTGAGTCAAGCAGGGGGTCCTCGTGTTGTCCCCATCCCTTCCACCTCTCCTTGCTGAGTCTCCCTGCTCCCTCCTCCCTTGCAGGGCACCACCAACAACTGGCTGCGCGTCATCCCCCGCACCCGCTTCGGGGCCTTTGCGCGGGGGGCCAAAGTGGTGCTGTTCACACGGCGCAGCGGGGCCCACCTGCGCATCATCGACGGCGGATCAGGATACCTCTGTGAGATGGAGCCTGTGGCGCATTTTGGACTGGGTGAGCTGGAGGGACAAGGGGCACACCCCTGGGCAGGAGCCACCTCTGCTGTCCCGGTGCCCTGCAGCATGGTAGTTACCCATACCCGTTACCCTGGGCATGGTGAGCTCCAGGGGAGGCTGCAGGCAGGGTGCCCAGCCACTGCAGCCCTGCTGCAAGGGGCAGCTGCCCCCTTCCCAACCCCCTGCCTGCTGCTTTGCCCAGGCACCAGGGCTTTCTCTGCCCATTAACCCTCCCCTGGCTCAGCAGAGCTGGCAGCCAAGCCTGCAGGGATGTTCCCTGCCCCATCCCATCATCCCCACGTGCACCCCTCAGGCTACATCCCTGTGCACGGGCTGTCAACACGGGCACCTGGGGTGCAGCTCAGGGAGCAAGGGGAGGCTTTGCCCCTCCATCCCTACCACCCCCCTGGCCTCCTTTCAGCCCCTGCCCATCCCGGAGACCCCCCCTCTGACGGGCTGCCCGCCTGCAGGGCATGACGAAGCCAGCAGCCTGGAGGTTACCTGGCCGGATGGCCGCGTTGTGGCACGAGCTGTGGCCAGCAGTGAGACTAACTCTGTCCTGGAGGTCCCTTACCCCCTGGACCTGGAGGAGCCGCTCCTGCCTGCCCTGCTGGAGGTGAGGGCCAGGTGTGAGTGCAGGGCAGGAGCCTTTTGGGGGGCAGGAATGAGGGGCTGGGCTCTGCTGGCTCGGTGGCTGCCCAGGGCTGATTCCTCCCCATCCCAGCTGTCTCCGCTTCTCCCCAAATGCAGTGCGGGCAGGGATTCTCCCAGCATGAGAACGGACGCTGTGTAGGTGAGTGGCTGCTGGGGCAGAGGCACGCCTGCACCCGGGATGCTGCAGCATGGCCCCGCGGGGGGCACGATGGCAGCACCCTGCTACAGGGAGGTGGCCGCCAGGGAGGCAGCTGGGCATGCAGGCAGGGTGGCTGTATGGCTCAATAAGGGGTACAGCTGCCTGCCCGGCACATGGCCTGGGAATAGGAGCAGCAGCATGCTCTAGAAGGGGGGCTGTGGTGTCATGGGGAGGGAGGAGAGCGCTCTGCCGGGGCAGGAGGCATGGGTGGCATGTGGCGGGCATTGTGCTAGAGTCACAAGCAATGGAGGGGCAGCAGGGATGTGGCAGGGTGGCCGGGGCCATGCCATGAGCCTTCCGGGCAGAGGCATGGCTTGTGCGTGGCTAGCTCTGGGGGAGTCATCCAGCATGTGCAGGGGGAACCGGAGAGGCCATGGCCGGCTGCCCCAAGCTCCCAGCCCAGCCATCTCACACCAAGGCCCCTCTGCTTGCAGACACAGATGAGTGCATCGAGTTCCCCTTCATCTGCCCTCGGGACAAGCCCATCTGCATCAACACCTATGGCGGGTACCGCTGCCGCAGCAACAAGCGCTGCAGCCGGGGCTTTGAGCCCAATGAGGACGGCACGGCTTGCGTGGGTGAGTGATGGCTGGGATGCCCTGACCCCATGCCACCGCAGCCTGGCCAAGCCAGTGGGCAGCAGCCCCAAAGCACCGCCCTGGGATGCAGTTGCACCCTTGCCAAAGGCCTGGCCGCATCCTGCAACCTGCCAGGTGGCTGCCCAGCCACCTCCACCCTCTGGCTCTGTATCTGTTCTTCCTGCACCTTCCGCTGAGCTGCCACTGACCCCCCCCCCTTCTCTCTTTCTCTCTCTTTTTCTCTCTTGCTCCTTCTCTCCTTCTCTGTGCAGCTCAAGTGGCCTTTTTTGGGGGATACCCCTCCGCCGGGAGCTGGTCCGGGCCCCCCCACAGTGCCCTTCTCCCTCTAGTCCTCGGACTCTGCCTTTGCCTCTATGCACTTTAACCCCTGCCCGTAACACGCCAGAGCAGCCTTGGCGGAAGGACCGGCCGGCCTCTGCCTGTCTCTTTTTCTCTCTCTCTTTCTCTCCATGTCGAACCACCCTGGAAGCGCCGGCTGCGCCCTGCTGGGGTGGCCTGCGGTGGGATGGGCATGGAGCTGTGTCTGGGAAAGGAAGGCAGTCCCAGGGCAGCACCCCTTCACCGGCACCTCCTGCCCCAGTGCTGCTCCTGCCATGCTGGCGCTTCCTGGGCGGTCACTTGCTCCGTCGCCTTGATACCGTACCATGTGCCTGCTGGTTTGGCCTGCGACGTGTGTGCTTTGCCTGCCCCCTCCTCGGTAACGGGGACTCCCCTCCCCAGCCCTGGCAGAGGCGGGTCCCCCCGGCCCTGCGGGGGAAGGACCCTCCTGGTCTGTTTTTTAATGTATTGACCCCACTGTTTGGAGTCGGACCCTGCTCAGTCTTCCACCCCCTCTCCTGGAGAACCCCCCTAATAAACTATATCCTGTCTATTAGCCGGCCTGCTGAGCTGTGGGGGGCAGGGCTGTGCCCGTGCTTCTGCCTACCCTGCCCCGGGGCTGCACAGGGAGGGGGCTTGGGGGGGGCCCCCCCAGCATCCCCCAGCTCTCGCTGCCCGCGGGCCAGGAGCTAGCTGGAGGGCGCATGGTGGCCCTGGGCACCTCTGCCCCCGCCCAGCCCTGGGAGCACAGCCAGATGTGCAGCACTGGAGGGGCTGGGGTGCAGCAGGCAGCCCTGCCCACACCGCAGCAACAGGGCTGTGCTGCCTTCCCCCCGCCTGCTGTAACACCGTGCCGCTCTCTTCCCCACCACCAGACATCGACGAGTGTGCTCAGGGCCTGCACAACTGCAGCCAGCTCTGCACCAACACCCCCGGGGCACACGTCTGCCACTGCAGCCCGGGCTTCCGCCCCCTTGATCCCACTGCCAGCCAGTGCCTGGGTGAGTACCTGCAGGCAGCGGGGCCGGCAGCCCACGGTGCCCACCCACCTGCCGCGGTGCAGCCGTGCTGACCTGCGAGCAGGGATGCTGGTTCCTGGGGTGCCCCGTTATGCTCACAGCCCTGGTCCCGGCCAACCCAAAACACGGGGGACAGGTTGGACAGACTGTGGCTGTGCAGGAGTTGATGGAGTGAGGAGGCATCTGCCACCCAGCAGCCTTGGGGACAAGTGGTCGCAGGACCACAGCTGCGTGACTGCAAGCACTGGAGATGCCCTCGTGTCTCAGCTTCAGCCAGCCCCAGAGCTGGCCCCCCCCACTATGCCCCCTCCATCCCCTGCCCTGCCCATGCCAGATGAGCCCCATACCCTTGGCACAGCTCTGACCCTCTCCCCTTCTTTTCCAGACATAGATGAGTGCCAGGCACAGCCTGGCCCCTGCGACCATATCTGCCACAACAGCCATGGCTCCTTCCACTGCCACTGCCGCCATGGCTTCTCCCTGGGCATGGGTGGGCGCTGCCGGCGCAACTAGCCCACCCTGGCACAGCTGGGTGCCCCCAGACCCATGTCGGTTGCGCCCAGTGCCAACTGAATAAACCCTTTCCTGCACTGGTTTCCCCGTGGGTCCCTGTCACTGGGACCACATGACTGCTACATGGGTCTGTCACTGTCCCCCCACCAACTGGCCCATCCCTCCCCCTTATTTCCCCCATGCTCACCCTCCTTGTGGGGCTCTGCACACCCCGTTGTGCTGGGGGATGCCCAGTCTGGCTCTGTGCCCCCCCCAGCATCACCCATTTGACACAGGAGGACACAGGGCAGGCAACAGGGGATGAAGCGTGGGGTTTATTGAGGAAGGCCTCCATGCAGGGGGGGCCCCAGTGGGAACGGCAGGGCCAGGGCCACCCTGCACACATGCCATGACCAAGCCAAAGGGAGTCCCACGGGGCAGGGTTCTCCCTCCAGGACCCTGGGAGAGCAACGCCAGCTCGATTCAATCCTGCATCCAGGAAGGGACTCTTGTCCTTGAGGTGCTGGATATCACAGGGACCCTCCTATTCCCCCCCATCTGACCCTGGCCCATGAACCCCCACACCTTGCAGCCAGGCCCAGGTGCCTCTCAGGGTCCCCACCACAGGCCAGGCTGAGAATTGGGGTGCTCGTGGCAGACACATGCAGGATGCGTGGGCAGGGGAGGGCTCAGCAGCGGGAGAGGAAGGGTCCTGGTGGAGCTGCTCCACAGGGCACCCTCCCTGCATTGGGCAGGTCATGGGGCAAAGCAGGCAGGGGGCTGCCAGCAGCCAGGTGCGGGCAGGCTCTGCTGGGACCGGGCAGGGAGCCTGGCTCGCCCATGCCATGGCTTGCCCTCCACTATGCTGGGCCATGCATGAGCCCGGGGCACATGGCACAAGGGCAGGAGCCTGCCCAGCACTGTACCTCCCTGCCCTGGGCATGGCGCTTGGGGCTGGGGAGCCTTCTGGGTCCAGCTGGGGATGGCACTGGGTCAGGCAGGGAGCAGAAGCAAGTGCCCAGTGTCGTGGGCAGTGCTGAAGGATGCTGCTGGCGAGGATGCTGGGGAGCAGCAACGGACAGTGTGTGGGACAGGGCTGGGGTGAATGCATGGCACCATCATGCAGCTGAAGCGGCACAAGGGCGCTGCCAGGCACCCTGGGCAGCAGGCACGCAGCAGCTGAGCCCACCCTGCAGCACCAAGAGCAGGATACCCTAGGGAGGGGGTGCAGCAAGAGCTGGCAGTGCCCGTGGGCATGGGGATAAGTATGTGTCCCCCTTTAGCGCTGCCTGGGCCTTTGCTGGTCCTGCTGCTCCCCAATGCATGGCACAAAGGGCGCTGCCAGCTGGGGCTGCCCGTGGCAGGGCAATCTCCTTCGCTTGGGGCAGGGGCAGCAGCGCCGAGCACCCGGAGGGCTGCGGGAGCCCCTTGGCACCGATTTGGCTCAGTGGGAAGCACATGGGATGCCCCAGCACCAGCCCCTGCCCACAGTGGGTCTGAGCAGGGCCAGAGCCACTGCGGGGGGCACAGAGCAGGGGGGGGTGGCCAGCCTCACTGGGCAGCCCCTGGCCTCCCCCTCCCACCCACCCTGGGCTCAGAAGCGGGTGCTCTGGTAGTGCAGCCTGCGGAGCTCGGAGAGGCCACTGTCCCGGCAGTACGAGTCCCTGCAGGGACTCCCTGCCAGTCACCGGCCCCCTGCCCCACCGCCCCCACCACCGCTGCTGCTGCTGGAGCTGCCGCTGCTGGAGCTGCCACTGCTGCACCGGTCCTCGTAGATGGAGATCTCAATCTGGGCCCTGCTAAGGATCATCAGTGAGACGGGCTGGCCCAATTGCCCAGCACCCACTCCTGGTGTCCCCCCCACCCCTCGCTCTTGTCATCCCCCCAGCACCCTGCTGCCCAAAGGATACAACCCTCATGCCACGCTCCAGGGGGTCAGTGAGCAGCAGCCCCCGCGGCGCATAGATCTTCTCATTCTGCTCCTGGATGTACTTGGAGATCTTCTTCAGGACCTGCTGGCACGCAGAGGGATGGTCAGGGCCTGCCAGCACTGCTGCCTGCTCTGGCCTCCAGTCCCCCCTCCTCCCTGTGTCATCCCTGTGCCCACCGCCAGGCCTGCAGCCACGTCCATCCCTCAGCCCTCCCCTGGACCTCAGCACCTTCTCATAGTGTGTCTCCATGCAGAGGAAGATGAAATAGGCGGTGGCACAGGCCAGGCACCCCTCCAGGTATGAGCTGCCCCCAATCTTCTCCGCCTCAGCATAGAAGCCATTAAGGGTTTTCACGGTTTCCTCGAAGAGCTGCCGCTCGATCTAGAGCAGAAACCAGGGTGAAGAGGAGTCTGGCCAGAGGCTGACCCCCTGCACTGCCCTGTCCTCATTCCCAGTGGGACTTGGGGAGCACTTAACCCTCTCCTCCCTGCCCAGCTGATGCCTCAGCTCCCTGGCCACTGCCCACCTCCTGCCCATGCCAAGACCTGCTGAGCCTGCATCCCTTCACTAGAGCTTCCTGGTCCTCAGGAGCACCCAAGCCCTTGCAGACCAGGCAAGGCAGCTGTGACTGCGTGCATCCAGCAGCATCGGCTGGCCCAGGGCCATACAACACCTCATGGGGGCCCCATGCCTTCAGACCCCTCTTCCCCCTGACCCCCCATAGGGCACAAACACAGGGCACCCCCCACCCTGTCCACCTGCGAGGCTCCCTACCCGGCTCTCCAGCTCGGGGGGGAATTTTGTCTGGAACTGGCACGTGGTCCCGTCGCTGTAATCCCGCTGCACGAAGACCTTGGTGGCCAGGGATGCACTACGCCGCAGCTCCTGTAGGCTGTGCACCTGAGGGGCAGCGGGGTGAGCCGGGGGGCTGCAGCCGTGGGGGGCCGGGCATCCCTGCTGGGGGGCTGGGGGCCCGGGGAGCAGTGCCATTCCCCCAGTGTCAGGGGCTGCAGGCTCGCACACCTGGGGCAGGGAGCCCCCAGCATGGGCTGTGTCATGCCGTGAGCTGCGCTGGAGGTGCGAGGCCCGGGGCAAGGGGAGGATGGCGGCAAGGGGAGGATGCTGCGGCAGCCCCCCACTCAGAGCGTGGGTGAGTGCATGCGGGCCCTGCTCTGGGCTGGTGCCTGGCCTCACCTGCACCGGCTGCTGCACCTGTGGGTGTGTGTCCCCTCGTGGGCCACGGCCCAGGGAGGGAACGGTCCCCTGTCCCCGGCAGCACCCCAGCACACAGCCACCCCAGCAGCTCCCAGGTGGGAAGAGGGAAGGGAGCTGAGCAGGAGCAGGGGGCCGGGCAGCGGGTCTGCAGCAGCAGTGCAGCGGGCAGGCAGGCTGCAGCGGGGCAGCTGCACAAAAGGAATCGGCAGCCCCGGCAGCAGGCGCTCAGCCCAGCCCTGACACCCCACGGGGTATGCGGGCTCACGCCAGACCCCCAGGCTCTGGGCCACGGGGCAGCTTTGGGGAGCTGGAGTGGAGGATGGAGGGGCCGGGTTGTGCCAAGGGCAGGTGTCAGACCCCTCCCCGTGCTTCCCCTTGGGTAACATGGGGCCACCACCTGCTGTGTGCCCCACAGACCCTCTGCCCCTGTCCCGGATCCCACCCACGGCACCTGGGAGAGGGACCCCACAGCCTCCCCTCCTCCCGGGGCAGCCCACCCCAGACCCACGCCGCTCCCCCCAACAAGGGCCCCCCGCGCCCTCCGCGCCCCCCCCACCCTTCCAGGCACCCCATATACACGCCGGCCTTTCTGTGCACACACCAAGCATCCCTCCCAGCCCCACACTACCCCCCACC
>NW_010972620.1:11091891-11098105 GCF_000737465.1 Haliaeetus leucocephalus | reverse complement strand
AGGTCCCGGGGGTCCGGCCGGCACTGCGGGTACCGGGACCCGGCTGCCGAGGGCGTGCTGCCGTAGGTCCCTGGGGGGAACTGGCTGCTGAGGGGGTGCCGCTGGAGGTAACCGGGCGTCTGGGCGGCCGTGGGGCTGGCCCGGTGGGGGTGCGGGGGGCCGACCGTGGGGCTGGCAGCCTGCCGCGCCAAGGGGCCTCGACTGAAGCTGTTTGTTTGGGAAGGATTTGCAGCTGGTGCTGCGCTCTGGAGCGGGTGCTGCGATGGCAGCACGGGCAGACATCAAAGAAGGGAGCTAACGAATTCCCTGTTATCTCTGCCCACTGACAGCTCAATTTGAGCCGGAGAAATGCCAAACGGGGGGAACAGAGGCTCTCCTGAGAGGCGAAGGAGGGGGTTCTCCCAGCTGGGGCCATGGTGAGGCACGAGGGATGCGGTAGCTGGGCACAGGGCCCTGGTCAGGCAGGAGAGCAGCCAGCCCTTCCCTCAACACCTGGGCGATGCTGAAGGCAGCGTGGGGCCCTGCCAGCACATCTGCTCAGGCTGCTAATGCAGCATGGCCGGCTGGCTGCAGCACAAGGGCCCTGATGAAACAGGGGCAGCTTCATCTGACTCCTGGTCCCTGCCCTGAGCACCAGCCCAGGCTTTGGGCAGAGCAAATAGAGGCAGAGCCCTGGGGTGGCTGGCGGGCAGCCCCTGTACTCTGGAGTGTGGCAGGGTTTGGGACCAAGGGACCAAAGGACACGTGCAGGCAGGGACCCGAGTTGAAGGGCTCATCTCCCCCATAAGCACAAAACTATGGATCCCACAGCTTTCAGGAGGAACCTGCTGCTCCCATGGTTCAGAGCAGCCCTGCCGGCCCACACCCAGGAGCAGTGGGGTACACCCTGCCCAGATGGTGCCACAGAGCCAAAGGACCCCCCTCGGGGCGGAGGGGAGGTGAACTCTCCTATGTGCATGCACACAGATGCAGGCATTTGTGCATGCACTTGCATGCCCACATCTGGCTGCACCCCCCATGCATGCACCCAGGCACACGTGCACGTGCTTACACACCGAAGCGTGTCCCCAGATGCCCCCAAACCCAGGCCCTGCATCCCAGTTCCTTCCCGTGCTGCATGTTGCCACCACGTCAGGGCTCGCCTGCCCGCCTGGCAGCGCCCTGCCAGTTGCCATGGCAATGCTGAGCCTGCCAGGAGATGAAATTTGCTCTCCCACACCATGGCGAGGGGCCGAGAGCAGCTGGCGGGGGGGGCCAGCTGTCCCCCTTGCCCCAGGTTCTGCCCATCTGCCTGCACCCTGCGGTGCTGCCCCAGGATTGAATCTTCTCTGGCTGTACCAACCCAGCCCAGGCGCTGGACCCTTGGTTCTGGGCTCCAGCTGCCTCACAAGCCATGGACCTGCTGTCTGCAGGACCAGGGCACGTGTCAAGGAGTGTCCTTTGGTGGGACATCTTCACCCCATCATGGGGGGCTGTCTTCTGCTAACCATACTACCCAGGAGCAAGCCTTGCCCAGTGGCAGGCAGGACACAGACAGCCTGGACGTGCCCCACAGTGCTCCCCATCACCACACAGCCCCTGGCCCTGCCCAAGGTGCCTGCAGCCCCCAGCATCTCCAGAGCCCACCAGGCCCTGCCAACCCCCCCATGCAGGATGCACCATCATGGGCTTTCAAGTTTTAACCAGAGCAGGGACAGGCCCTGCTGGTTTCCATGTAGAGGGGACAAGCTGCTGCCGTGCCATGCCATGCCATGCCATGCCATGCCATGCCATGCCATGCCTGCCAGCAGGACAGGGCAGAGGTGGAAGGAGGCTGGCATAGCTGACAGGATCCCAGGCAGTAGGAGCGGGGGCTCGGGGCAGCCCCAAAGTGCTGCGTGGCCCTGCTGCCCCCCGCAGCCCCCAGCTCTGGGCGGGGGCTGGCAGGGTGCCTGCAGCAACAGGGCTCTGGCCCTTCTTCTCCTCCATCTGCTGAGCCCTGAGGGGCTATTTTTAGGCTGCCTGGCAGCAGGGGCGGGCACTGCATGCACAAGTGCTGCCAGAGCTGCCTTTACTCCCCTGCCTGAGTCATCCCCTGCACCTGGAGCAAGGGGGCTCTGACCTGTCCCACAGACAGACCCCACAGACCTCCCCTTGCCCCCAAGGGACAGGCATGGGGCACACTTGGGGCCCCTACAGCCAGCCCTGCACAGCCAGCGTGCCCGTGCCCATCCCACCGTGGCAGCCATGGCACAGCTGCGCCCCTGCTCTAGCCCCTGCGCTTGCCTCCCAGGCCAGGACCAGGGAGTGTCCCCAGTGCATCCCCCAGTGCACGGTGCTGGACCCTGTCCCAGCACCCCGTCCTTCCTTGCAGTCCCAGCATGGTGGCTGGGGACCGTGGAGGACAGCTGGAGCCCTGTGACCAGCCTGGGATCAACGCCTGGGGCCCCATCCTGCACCCGCTGCATGCTGAGCCCCCTCCACAACCTGTCAGGGCTGTCAGCAGCTCTGGCTCCGCTTCAAAGGGGCCACGGCAGGGCCAGGCCCTGGCAGCTGCTTCACAGGGTGCTGGGGGGGCTTTCATTAATGGGGGGGAGCATGAGCTCACCACCCCAGCGAGGACAACGGTGACATTTGGGAGGCATGCAGAGACAGGGGGGCACGGTGATTAGCTGATAACCTTTCCTGAGAGACACCAGGTGTGTGCACCAGTATGGGGGGACAGGGAGGGTAGATCCCCCACACTGGGAGATGCTGGAAAACAGCTCCAAGTGCCCCAGCCTGCCCTTTCATGTGGGACACAGACACTGCCCCAAACTGGGGTCCACCAGCCCTACAGTCTGGGCACCCTGAGGCTGGGCGCCCCTCTGCAGCGCCTGCAGCACCACTATGTCCAGCTGTGTCCATCCCAATGGGTGGTGCCAGGGAGCCCCTGCAGAGGGTGGGGGCAGCCCCCCCAGCACGAGTGCACAGGGAGGGACACAGCATCCTCCTGCAAACAGGCAAGCAGAGGGGGACATGGTTTTGGAGCAAGGTGCCAAGGTCCAGCTTTGGCAAAGGTGCCGGCCGGGAGCCAGGGCTGTGCAAGGATTGCCCCTGCGCCAGGGATGGGCCTGTGCTGGGAGCAGACGTGGGTGGCATTTCCCACCTCCCCGGCGGGGCAGGGGGGCAAGCAACACTGCAGAGAGGGTCCCCGTGTCCCCATGCATGGTGCCACGCTGCGAGGCAAAGGGGCTCTTCCCCAGAGGCGTCCCCACACAGGACGTGCCCCTGCAGAGGGGGGCCGGGGAGCTGGGCCGCGGGGGCCAGCAGTGAACAGGGGGTCTGTGTGCGGGCTGGCGGGAGCTGGGCAGGGCCAGGAGCTGCCGGGGGGGCTGGGAGGGCGCCAGGGCAGCCTTGGCCCCGCAGCTGGGCCGGGAGAGCTGCCAGCCGCATTCCTGGAGTTGCCGGACCAACGGGAGCGTGTGTGGGCGCAGGGCAAGTGCACAGCCACTGCTGCCCCTGCCCGCTGCCCACCCCACCGGTCCCATGCCCCCGGGCCAGCTCGGGCCCACGATGCCCCCAGACATGCCCCAACATCCCTCGGCCAGCCCCCAGCAAGGCCACCCCTGCAGAGCTGTGCTGCCAACTCCGCATTGCCCCCCCATGCCAGGGTGCTCTGTCTTGGGAGCTGCCAGACACCCCGGGATGCAGGTCCCTGCACGGCCAGCCCTGGCGTGCTGTCGCCTCCCAAGGGTCCCTGCTCTGTGGTGGGTGCAGCCCATGCCAGGCACTGATGCAGCCTGGGAGCCTGGAGTCCCAGGAGCCTGGGATGGGGCTGGAACAGGGAGGATGAGAGGATGGAGAGGACAGGAGGATGGGAGGGAGCCTACCTGGAGCCCACCCAGCCTACCCAGGCCCAGGGGATGTGTCTCTGCCCACAGAAATAAGGTCGGCAGCACCAAAGCTGTGTGGGAGAGAGAGCAGAGACACAACGGGGGAGGACAGAAAGAGGCAGCCAGGACCCTGCCCAGCATCTCATTTCCCAAGAGCCTCCTGCTCCCCTGGCTCAGATCGGCTCTGTGCTACAACCAAGCACAGGTCCCTGGGGAGGGCCCACAGTGGCGAGGGGGCACCCCCAGGGGATGTCCTCTTACCATGCCACCCTGGCTGGCTGTCCCTGAGGTCCCCACCGTGGAGGAGGCAGCCCCCATGGCCCCGCTTCCAGTCTCGCTGCCGTGAAAACTGACACAGGCGGTGGCACAGCCAGCCAGCTCCCTGGAGTGACAGGCGCAAGTGTCAGTCACCCAGCCGGCTGCGCGGGTGCAGGATGGGGATGTGGGCACTGGAGCAGCCTGCACATACAGGACACAGGGAAGGGTGCCAGCTCCAGCCACCCTGGGACCATCCCCTTCCCCGCGTTACAGCTCAGATCTACCTTCCTTGGGACATCCCAGGTGGGAAAAGGTTAAGGAAGCAATGGGCATGCAGCAGGGACCCCCCCACCAGAGCAAAGGCACAATCTCAGCTCCGGCACAAGGCTGTCAGGACACCTGGCAGGGCGGGAGCAGGGGACAGACACCCCTCTCCTGGGGCCAGCCCTGCTCTCCACAACGTGGCCATGTTGCCAGGAGGTGACTCAGTGGCTCTAATGAAGGCATCGTGACAGACGGGGGGGACCAGGCCAGCTGGCAGGGAGCCCCTCACTCCCCCTTCCCAGCCCCGCCAGCCCCTTGCCTTCATCTGGTGGGGTGCCAGCTGGCACAGGGTGCTCAGCAACACCAGAACTTTCCTGGGAGAAACTATGGGTGCTGGGGGGCTGGACCGGGCTGGGGGACAGGGCGGGCTGAGAGCCAGGAACCAGTCCATGGCCAAGAGCAGGACAGCACCAGTACTGGGAGTGCCATGGGGACCGCTCCGGGACATCACACACCCATGGGGCAAGGTGTGCTTGGCATCCCGCACACTGGGAACTCCATCCCACACACGCAGACTCCCTCTGCCTCCACCTCCCCACTCCTGCTCCCAGGCCTCTCCAGCCCCTTCCCAGCCCAGCTCCCACGGCAATTATGCCCTGCCCTGGCCCATCCATCATGGATTAGCTATTTTCTATCAGCATTTATCTCCAGGCACTCTCACCCCTGCTGTGAGAGCCCGATGCCTCCAGCACCCTCCCTCCTGCTACTGGGCAGCCCTGATAAAGGGCCACTCTATCTTATCGTGCTCCCTGGCAGTTACACATTAATGGTGCCATCTCCGGGGCTTGGCCGGGGCAAGATGAGCTCAGTCCACCCTCGGGCTGGCAGTAAGCATCACTGGGTGATGTGGTGACAGGCGCTGTGCCCAGCACGGAGGGCATGGGCAGGGCAGGCAGGCTGCAGGCAAGTGCAGGTTGTGGGGGTGAGGTTCCCAGCATGGCCCCAGAGCAGATGGATCCCACGAGGGCTGGGGGGGGAACAGTCCCTGCCCCCAGCCCAGGGCAAAGGGCAGTTGCTATCGCTGCCTGCACCGGGCTGTTTACTTTGTCGCCCATTAACAGAGCCACCTTATCCAGCGGGCAGGGGCCAGAGGTGGCCCAGAGCCTGTTGGCCAGGCAGGGGCATCAATCATGGGAAGGGGAGGGGGCGCCCCAGATAACCCCTGCAGACAAATGGGTTTCTAATAGGGTCTTGAGCCTTGCACCCCCCTGGCCCAGCCCATCTCCAAGGGAATGGGGGAATGTGGCCCCAGCAGGGCCCTCACCCTGCTTGGGCTCCAGCTCTGGCTGTGCCCCGGGCACTGGCAGAGCCTGGGTGCAAGCCCTTTGCTGGGAGGTGTAACCCCAGCTATGCCTGTGCCCAGCAGACCACGGGCTGCCCGAGGTGCATGCTGGCAGGGCCATCCGTGAGGAATAAGGACCCCATGCCCATGGCATCTCCTTGGCATTGATGCCACACATGGCACCTGGCACGTGGGTACCCCAGCTGCCCCCAGTGCTGCAGCATGAAGCCTCTGGGGTGTCACGCTCCTCCATCCCCTGCACCCCAAGCATCCCCAAACCCATACCCCACGGGGCACAGGAGACCGTGGGGGGGCACAGGGTAGGAACCAGGGTCCCCCCGCCCCGTGCCAGGGCGTGCTTCCGGGGTGCCAGGCAGGACAGGGGCAGAGGGGCTGGTGGACGACGGGGCGCACCTCACGCCCACAGCACATCCCCGTGGGGCAGGCGAGCCAGCCCTTCCAGAGGGCGTCGCCCCAGGGGCACACGGAGCCGGGG
>NW_010972620.1:11076405-11091464 GCF_000737465.1 Haliaeetus leucocephalus | reverse complement strand
CTGCTGGCCCTGGCGCTGGCGCTGGCGGGGTCCCCGGGCGGCGGGCAGCACTACGACTACTACGGCTGGCAGCCCGAGAGCCTGCCCCGCGGGCGCTTCTACGGGCGGGAGCCGCAGTGCCTCGACATCCCGCCCGACATGCAGCTCTGTCGCGACGTGGGCTACAAGCGCATGCGGCTGCCCAACCTGCTGGAGCACGAGACCGTGGCCGAGGCCAAGCAGCAGGCCGGCAGCTGGGTGCCCCTGCTCGCCAAGCAGTGCCACACCGACACCCAGCTCTTCCTCTGCTCCCTCTTCGCCCCCGTCTGCCTCGACCGGCCCGTCTACCCCTGCCGCTCCCTCTGCGAGGTGGTGCGTGACTCCTGTGCCCCCGTCATGGAGTCCTACGGCTTCCCCTGGCCCGAGATGCTGCACTGCGGCAAGTTCCCCTCTGACCACGAGCTCTGCATCGCCGTCCAGTTCGGGAACAGCAAGGCCACCCCGCCGCCAGGTAAGCGGGCCATGACGGGATGACACCGTGATGGGAAGGGCACCGTGACGGGGTGGGGTCACACGCAGGGCACCTGCCATCAGCGCGTCCCCAGGGACAGCCGGGGACCTGCACGCAGGGTCCCCCTGCGGACCCCCCGCGCCTCCATCCCCGCACCCCTCGAAGCAGAGCCTGGGGCAGTGGAGCTGCCCAAGGACCCTCTGTCTGCAGCAGGGCACAAGTGGGCACAGTACCAGCAGCATCAGCTGCTTTGGCTGGGCACTGCTAGCTGCCTAGGGGAGCCAGGCACCCAGCTGCCTGCACAGAGCTGCCCCAGGGCACGGGAGAGCAGAGCGGCCATGGGAGCAGTGCTGGGAGTGAACATGGGATGAGGGTGGAGCCATTGGGGGACCTGCCACAGAGCTCTGTCCCTCTCCTCCCGCTGGGTCCCATCCCAGCAGCAAAGAGCATCCTGCTCCTGCAAGGTCTCAGCCCCATGCTGCTGTTGCAGGGTGGCTGTCCCCTCAGGCAGAGGAGGGGACATCACCCAAAGGCAGCCCAGGGTCAGGATCAGGGCTGTGACACCCTTCAGGCTGGGGCCACCCTTGCTGCTGCGGCTGCTGTGCCCCAAAGTGTCGGCATCTGGATGGAGCATGTTCCCATACCTCGTCCCCTGCTGGGGGGATGCTGGAACACTGGCCATCAAGGTGTTCTGTGCCCCCCGCATCACCCCGTCACAGCTGCCCAGGGAGCAGAAGAGCTGCCAGGGCTCTCCCAGCATGTTCCCGCAGAGCTGGCCCGGGTGGCAAGCATCAGCAGCAGGAAGCTGTGACAGTGGCTGGTCTCTCACCACAGTGTCCAAGATCTGCACCCAGTGCGAGATGGAGCACAAAGCGGATGGCATGATGGAGCAGATGTGCTCCAGTGACTTTGGTGAGTGGTGGGGCCCGCTTCCCAGCCCCCCCTGCATGAGGGGCTGCCTCCTCCACCTCTGACAGCCCAGGCGGGGGTTGGCTGGAGGGCACGGTTGTACAGGGACAGCCCCATGGGAGACCCCCCCAAGCCATTCCCTTGGACCCTGCGTGCATGAGATGGGTGCACCACAGGAGAAGACATCGGTGGGGGATAGGCAGAATGGGACATTTGGGAGGGTCACTGGGGGCCTCTGCTGAACCGCCCCCCAACAGCCCCTTCCCCTGCCCACACAGTAACTTCCCCAGAGACCCTTCTTCTGGGTCCCACCCCAGGGACGGGCTGCACCCTGTCCTGCACAGGTGCCTGGCCCAAACCCCCCCAGCAGCACCCCAGCACTGCCCCATGGCTCTCCCGGCCCCCTGCAACTGTGCCCCACGGCTGCCCCACACAGTGGTGAAGATGCGCATCAAGGAGATGACGGAGGAGAACGGGGAGCGGCGGCTAGTGGCTGCCCAGAAGAAGAAGGTGCTGAAGCTGGGCCCACTTAAGCGCAAGGACACCAAGAAGATGGTGCTGCACATGAGGAACGCAGGTGCCTGCCCCTGCCCCCAGCTTGACAGCCTCAGCGGCAGCTTCCTAGTGATGGGCCGCAAGGTAGGCGGTCGCCTGCTCCTCCTCGCCATCTACCCCTGGCAGAAGCACAACAAGGAGATGAAGTTCGCCGTCAAGTTCATGTTCTCCTACCCCTGCCCCCTCTACCACCCCCTGCTCTACGGAGCCGGGCAGCACTAGGGCGCTGCCCACCCTGCCCTGTCACAGGACTCCTGCACTGGCCTGACGCTGCACCCCTGGCATCCCCGGTTGCACCCCAGGACCCTGGCTCTGCTCCCCTCAGCCCCTTGGCTGTGCCCCAGGACCCTGCTCTGCACCCCCAGGATTCCCAGCTGCATTTGTGGGAACCTTGATCCACAGCCAGGACCCCTGCCCCCTGCTGAGAGCCCTGCTCTGCACCCCTGGGGCCCCTGTTCTGCTCCCAGGACCCCTGCCCACACCCAGGAGCTTAGGCTGAACCCAGGACCCTTGCTCTGCATGCTCGTGAGCCCTGGTCTGCACCAGCGATCCTTGGCTACTCCCAAGCCCGCTGCCTGGCACTCCAGGGACCCTTGCCTGCACTTAGGATCCCTGCTTGGCCCTCTTAGGACCCCTTGGCTGCACACGAGACCCCTACCCTGCACCCCTGTGTCCCCTGCCCAGCTCCCTGGTGACATGCCCCAGACCCTCAGCCCCGCCAAATCCCTACTCCACCCCATCAAAGCATCCCATGCCCTCACCTTGAGCTCACACCCCAGCCCTAGATTATCCCACCTTTGCAGGGACCCACGCTAGCTGAGGCAGGGCCCTCCTGTCCTGCTGTCCCTGCAGACTGGCCCCCTCAAGACCAAGTGCCCAGAGCTGCACGGCCCCTGCCTGGGCTGCCCCACTCTTCCCATCCCACATGGCTCAGTGAGGAGGGAGGTCCACCTCTAAGCCCCCCAGAGGAGCTCTGCTGCATCCCTCACGCACACCCCTGCCAAGACCGAGCCCAGGCACCCCTTGTCCATCCACACCATGGTAAATTATTCTGCCTCAGAGAAGCCTGTGTCCAGCTCCCTGTGGTTCATGGGCAACTGCCCTTTTGGGCTCCCTCAGGGACCCCAGGAAGGATGGGAGGGGGCTCCTGGTCCTGCCCACTGAGTGGGAGAGCCTGGGGGAGCAAGCTCACCCTGGGCTCTGGCTCTAGCCCTGCTCTAGGTGCCGTGCCCAGTCTCCGAGGCTGGGCAGCCCAGCCAAGCTGAGGGATGAGGTTCCCAGTGATCACAGGCATCACTGGAGACTTGGGCATCCCTATCACTTCAGGGAGCCTGGGAGGGTGGTGAGATGAGGAGGATGGGGGAGGACAGGGGCATCACTGCTGCTGGAGCCCCACAGCTGGGCCTCAGGGTGTTTGCCAGAGAGCGTTCTCCCTCCATCATCCCTGGGGGACAGATCCACAGGCTGGGAGTTGGAGGCACATGTGAGGAGCCTGCCACCCAGCATAGTAGGAGGCAGATCCTGGACCAGGCAGCCTCTGTCCCTGGGCATCCCACCTCTGCACCAACCTGAAAGCCCTGTCTGCAGCTCCCAGCCAGCCCTGCTCGGCTGCCAGACCTCCCACCCCACAACCTCCAGCCTCCTCCCAAAAGGTTCCCCGGGATGCACCCCAGCAGCCCCAGGACCAGGGCAGCCCTCAGCCTGGCCCCTCTGACGGCAGCAGGGTGCTGCCCCTCGGCTCAGCTTCCCCAGCCCCAGACCAGGGGCTGCCTCTGCCCCAGCAGCCCCCCAGTCCCAGCAGGTGAGGGGGGCAGCCTGCCCACCCCAGGCCTGTTTACTCAGCACATTCTTGCATCCATCTGTCCCGCCGGGTGAGGGAGGCACGAAGGTGGCCGCCAGGATATTTACCCAACGCCTGGCTGCCTGACCCTGCGGCTTCTCACCGGAGCTGGCCCTGCCGCAGGGGAGCCTCCTGGGACAAGAGGGCAAGTGAGGCTGCGGAATGCCTGCGCCCACCCTCTTCCCGGCTGACAAGGCCACCAGGCACCTGCCCCACACTGGGGTGATCCCCGCTCCCTCTGCCCCCCTTGGGCATGGCCTCAGCCCCACTGCCCAACCCCGAGAGCCCCAAAGGGCACTCGCATCCAGCTGGGGGCACGTGCCTTTGCCCCACAGCCAGCCAGGGACATGGGGCAGCCAGCTCCTGCCACAGCCTCACACCAGGGGCAGGCGGTTACCACCCCCCCCCTCCACCCTGGCCAACGTGGAAAAAAACTGGGGGAAAAAAATCAAATATTGTTCAAAGGTATGTTCAGAGCGAAGCTGCTGAGCATGCTGCCATAGGAATAAATATCGTCAATTATGTCATTTTACTGCAAAACTTAAAAGTGCACAAATAAAACCCCATCTCCCACAGCCCAAGTTTTTCTGTAGCCCTCTGTATTTTGCATCATTAGCATCTTTCCAGGGAGCATTTAGACATACATGGCCATCCCATCTCACTCCTCACTCCAAGTGTCTTCTCTAGAAAGACAAGTAACTTCTCTCTACCTCCCACCATCAGCCATCTGAACTCTACCGCTCAACCCCCTCAACCCGTCGCAGACCAGTACTCGCCCCATTGCAGATACACCCCCACCTACAAATACGACCACACAGCTCTTAGGGTGCTACACAGCTCCTTCCCCAATGTTACAGCTGCTCCACTGCCCCCAGTAACTGCTGAGCCCTCTGCATGCCAGCCCCCCCTGCACACCCTGGCCTTGGAGCACACCCAGCACAACTCAGACACTCTCATCATCACTGCCAAGTCCAGCTTTTCCCCAAATTTCCATACGGCACAGCTTGAGGAAGGGGTTTATGAGCCCATGACTGAGAGGAGGGCTCAGGTTGCCCCATGTGAGCTCCCACACTGGTGGAGTGTACAATCAGCAAGATCTGGGTCGCCCAGCACCTTCTCAGGCTGGTGGGTGTCACAGCCTGATGTGCACTGGGCAATGCCAGCCCAAGAGCACTGGCCCCCCCCAGATCCTCCAACTGGGGGGGGTGGGGAAGAGCTGCAGCTGGCTGGCAGGGACCCAGGCCACAGCCGTTCCCAGCTGCATGGCAGCCAGGGTCACATTCCTGGGATAGCTGGGAGCTTTGCTGTTCATACAGGGAAAGGTCACCCTTGTGCACACAGGCAGCTGCCGGGACCACCGCCTGGGCAGGGCAGAGGAAGGAGCAGTCCCGGGAGGCAGAGAGGAAGCCCAGCAGCTCCTGCCAGAGCTGAGCTTCTCTCTGGCTCCATCCCAGCAGGATCCAGCCCTGGCACAGCCAAGGAGGTGCAGCTGCACGCAGACCCAAACAGGGGGCAAACAAGGCCACAGCATGACCAAAGATGGAAACCCCAGTAAGCAAGGAGAACTGGTGGCAGAAACACACCATTTCTCCGTGACCACCTGCAGGACAGCGGGGCCAAGGCCACAGAAGTGCCAGGGTGAACTGGGACTGGGACAGCTTTCACTGGGGCAAGACAAGAGTCAGCTGACAGCAAGAGATTTATTGGTCATTCTCTATATACACTTATATATTAATCTGTAGTAGAAAGCAGCAGTCACTAAGTGCACAGAGCAGCACCAACTCCTGCCTCTTCTCACACTGCAGCTGGAGACCCAGCCACAAAGCCCAGTCCAAACTTACCCTCTTGCCTCCTCTGCACTACAGCCAAGTATTGGAGTGGGGGGAGACTAAACCTGCAGGTGGTGAGGCCAAGGAGCACAGGAGTGACTAGCAGGGTCTCAGCTGAGCCAGGACCAAAGACCACATCTCCTGGTGATGCAGGCAGAGCTCTGACTTGATCCCAAAAATACACTCATCTAGCACAGTGCTGGGAAAGGTAGGGACAGAGCCCTGAGGTTGTTCTGCCTCACCCAAGAAGTGGAGGTAGGACCACAAGTGGGAAGGATGGCTCCTCCATCACTAAGCCAGGCCACAGGGCCTAGGCAAGTACGTGGCAGGGCACAGTGAGTGCCAGGGAACATCCAGGGCTTGGAGCAGCTGCCAGAGGGCAGCTGCAGGGATGGGGGTACAGCTGTGGGCAATGCTCCACCACAGAGACCCAGCTGGTGCAGCAGATGCTGCATGGCAAGGAGGGCTGGTCTGCCCCCAGCCTGGCACTGGCAGGAGGAGCAGCAAGCACAAGCATCCTCTGTCAGGGTGACACCATGCTGGGAACCAAGCAGCCCAGGCTCCTGGCTGCAAGGGTGCCCACTGTCCTGGGTGTCAGGCAGTACAGGACTCAGGAGCTGGCTGGGCCTGCTTCAGTCACTTGATGAGCACCTGGTTGCACAGAGCACACACGAACACCGTCTCCCTCTGAGCCTCTGGGGCTGGAAAGGAAAGCAAGTATCAGAGATGCTCCCCTTCCCCACCGCAGGCTAGGGACCCCAGACACACTGCTCCAAGAGCTGCAAACCCATTGCCACTCTGTCCTGAGCCAGGCTGCACTGGGTGGGTCACATCTACCCTCCCCACCAGGGCTGGGGCAAATCCCTGAAGCAGACAGGACAGGTGGGAGCAGGAGCTCTGCCCTCCACCACCCTTCCACTCACCCGTGGCTCCCATCACAGCCTTGGGGACTTTGAAGGAACAACACCTGGAGCAGAAGCTGTTCCCACAGTTACTGCAGCTCCGCTGTGGAGAGAGATAAGAGGTGACACTACTCTGGGCCCACTCCCAGCCCTCCCTGGCAAACTCCAGTGCCAGAGCACTGCTAACAGCATTCCCTGCTGAAGGGAAGTAGGTGCAAGGCCTGAGGCCTGACAGCAACAGCAGAGGGGTCATCTACCAACAACACCTGGACAGACCACCCAGGCCTAACACTAGATCTGCATTCAAGTGTGCTCCAACATTGCAGGCAGCCTGCACCCAGCCTGAGAAAGCACTGGGAGCACAGGCTCCAGGAGGTTTAAGGACACTATATCACTCTTCTGCTGTAACTCTGGAGGGATGCAAACTCCAGAGTTAGTCTGATGTACATCTGGGACTCTCAGGAGTACAGAGAAGGGGCCACGAGTCTGGAGAATGGGAGGCAGCAGGAAGACAGCTATGTGAGTCTGGAGGGGACAAGAAACACATCCTTCCCATAACTGCCCAGGGGACCGTGCACCAAGCATCATGTGCAGGGGCTCAGATAAGACAACAGGGGTGGCCTTTGCTCCTCTAGTTCCTACAAGCAGACCCATGCTCTGCTTCACCAGAAAGCTCCCAGGCCACAGGAAATGGGCTAAACCAGGGCACAGAGCAGGTGCCTTCAACAACACACACACATTTGGCCTGAGGTAGCTTCCAAAGGAGCAAATAGACAAAGGCTCAACAGCACAAGGGATCCGTGGCACCATTAGGCACATACCACCACCCAGCACTTAGTTGAGGTCACCTGCTGCCACGCTGTGACTGACGCCAGCCACCCGAGCTGCCAGAGAAAACCAGGGCAAGCCAGACAATTGCAACACCTCTGCCCCAGGTGCAGACAGCAAGCTGGGGTAGAAGCTGAAGACTCACCCTCTTCTTGAGCACAGAGAAGGTGGCTGCACAGCCCGTGCAGCTCCCTGGAAGAAAGAGAGCAGAGGTCAGGCAGGGGTCTGCTGCCTGGGACTGCGAGAGATACAAGAACACCTACAGGTGTTGTAAAGGCTCAGCTTGAAGGCAACGTTGCTGCACCTTCCCATCCTTGCCCTTCCTCAGAGGGCTGGGAACATCATCCCCATGGAGGGGGAGGTCATCAGAGGTGTCCTAGCAGGTACAACACCACTTTGTCCATCCCCAGTTCAGTGGTGACCACTGGGAGCAGCACAGACCCCACTCTGCTGAGCTCCCCCAACCAGCACCTGCTCCCAGCCTTACCAAAGTTGTTGCTGGGGTAGCGCTTGCGCAGACGCTCGGTCAAGCGTGACACCTTGCTGCGGATCACCTCGTTTTTGCTCATAAAACCGTTGTCCGGGAGGCTGAGGTCAAAATCTGCTGAGCACTGAGAGCTCTCGTCATCCTCCTGCAAAGAGCAGAGCCAGCTGAGCACACAAGGGTGGCTGGGGGTACACCCAGGGGATGCAGGGCAGCCCACCCCAGAGATGAGCACCCAGCAAGCAGAATGCTCCACCTGGCATCACCACAAGCCACTGGCAAATGATGCAAAGGCTACCAGCTCCAGCTGGGAGGAGGTGCTCCTCTTGCACACCTTGGCATGGCAGTACTCACCATGACCAGCAGCTGGTTCTCCTTCTCCCGCAGCATGGGACAGAGAGTAGAGGCAATACAGATGGAGTCAGAGGAGCCCAGCCCCACAGCCACCCTCCCTGAGCACCCAGCTTGCCCATCAAGGCCCTCAGCCCTTCCCACCTCTGCTGCCCTGCAGGCACAGCCCACCCCCCACCAGCCTCAAACCTCAATAGCATCTTTGAACTCTTCATCAGGCTCTGCCTCCTCCGCCTCCTCCACGCTGCCAGGGGTAAGGTCCTGCAGGAGATTCACGGAGCTAGTCTTGCTGTACCCCCACCCTGCCCAAAGGTGGGCCCACGC
The DNA here is from genome assembly GCF_000737465.1 of Haliaeetus leucocephalus. Taxonomy (NCBI): domain Eukaryota; kingdom Metazoa; phylum Chordata; class Aves; order Accipitriformes; family Accipitridae; genus Haliaeetus; species Haliaeetus leucocephalus. The sequence goes on along the minus strand of NW_010972620.1, from coordinate 11,082,952 downwards.
TTCTGCAGCAGGTTCCGGGACAAAGGACCAGGCCACTGGCAGCCCCATGAGAAGACATGAGTCCCAGAATGTGAAGCGAGTCCCTGCCTCCCCAGACCACATTCTTACATGCAGCAAAAGGACTAAGCCAAGCCCCCAGCACAGCAGGGCAGCCCCCCAGTAACTCGGGGGGGGTCCCAGCCTTCCAGCAAAGCTGGCAGCTGGAACGAGATTGTGGGTAGAGGGACACAGGCACAGTCAAACCAAAGGGCTGACCTCGCAGCTCCCACCCCACAACTGCCAGCCCTGCCTATATCTCACCTCTGTGCTGGTGGGTGTGGGGGTCCGATCTGGGGGGGCAGCAGCTGGCAGGGGTTCGGCAGGCTCTGGAGTGCTCTCGAGGGGTTTGGTGCCCACACACTGCTCAATCGAGGCCTTGAGCTCCATTACCACTGGCAAGAGGGGAACGTGGCTGGGGCAGGGTGACACTTTCCTTCTCCCAGCCCCACCACACAAAAGCCAGCTGCAGAAGCCAATCTCCAGGGTTCAAGGTGGGCCATTGGCACATACAACCTTCACCTGTCAGGTACCCCGAGCCCTCCTCTGCTCACACACCAAAGTTAGGGCAGCAAGGAACTCCCCACACTCCCAGCTCAGGATAGGGAACAGCAGGAGCCTAGTCACAGCTCAGCCACACAGATCTCATCCAACTCTCCTCCAGTACGTGCCGCAGAACAGAGAGCGCCTCCGGCTCTTCTCCTTCCCTCCGACAGCACATTTTCAAGCCTGCGTCATACATTGCCACAGGCACCAAGAGTATTTCAAGTCCTGCAGAGCAGGGTCAGGGACTGAGAGGAGTAGCAATGGTCATGCACAGGCTGTGGTGGCAGGCCCTGGTTTGCCACAGAGCATAGGAGAGCAGGAAACAGCATCCAGGCCAGGGCACGCATCAGGAGAGACTCACCTCTCACAGCAGAGCCCCAGGACCCCATCACTGAACCTGGGCTGCTGAGCACCATCCCTAGGACATAGTTGCCCTCAGGGGGGTTCAGGTCCCATGGCAGAGCCTGACACAGGATACTGGGCTCACATGAGGGTGCTGGGAGAGGTCCAGGGCAGGATCCCTGACTTCAGAGGGCCTTTCCCCAACCCATCCCACACAGGCCACTTCCAGGGAGGTCTCTTACCTTGGTAAAACTGGGTGTTGCCCAGGAAGAGGGTGCTGTTGAGGATGGCCAGGACCCAACAGAGGGGCAGCAGGTAAAGGACACAGACAGATCCTAGCAGCGCCCCATAAAACCTGGGAAGCAGCAGCAGGACACTTCAGTCAAGGTAGAGCAACACACACCACAGCACAAGCCCCCTTCCTTCATCTGGTCCTCCACCTGCTTTCTCCAAGTACCAAACACATCAAACACAGCTCCAAAGGCCTGGCCGGGCCCCTCTCACTACCAAGCCCGCCACAGGATGCCTGACCCAGTACTACTCACTGGGAGGAGACAGTGGGGTTTTCCCAGTACAGCACACGGTACACTGCCTCGCAGCTGCAGCACATCCCGCTCAGGAATCCCTCCAGCTGGATCAGGCTGTGAACGAGACCTCACAGTCAGGAAAAGGCCCCACAAACACACAGCCTGGCTCCCCCACACTCAGACACTTCACGGCAGTCAGGCTGGCACGAACCCAGGCCCTCCACAGCCACAGAGAAGCCTTCCCGGCTGCAGAGGCCCCAGAAGCCCCACAGCCAGGCGGGTTCCAGAGACTCACAAGCTCTTGACCTGGACGATGGCCTCCTGCCGCGAGAGCTGCACCCTGCGCAGGTCCTCCCGGCGCACGCTGTGGTACCTTCTGCGCACCAGCTCTGGCTCCGAGGGCCGGGCCCGGCACGTCTCCTGCAGGTAGCCCAGCAGGGCCGGCACCAGGACCAACAGGGCGAGCACCGAGTACCAGGCGGCTGGAAGAGGCGGGACAGCGTCAGCCCCGGGGGTCCGGGGAGGGGACCGGCCCTGTCCCGGCCACACGCACCTTGGCCGAGGGTGAGCAGGAGGAAGTTGAGGCCGAGGCAGACGAGGAGGGAGCACACGGGCCGCTGCCACCTGCGGAGAGGAGGGAGGGTGAGGAACGCGAGGCCCCGGGGACGGTCTCGGTCCCGGCCCAGCCCGCACCTACCGGAGGAGGGAACGGACGCCCTCGGCGGCATCCCGCAGCGGCTCCAGGTAGAGCTCCAGCCGCCGGTAGCTCCGCACCAGCTCCAGCAAGTCGAAAGCAGCGGCGGCCTTGGGCGGCGACGGCTCCGGTACGGCCTCACCGCCCCCCGCCGCCCCTTCGGGGCCGCCTGCCGCCCCGTCCCGCTCCACCGCCTGCATGACGGGCCGGACCAGGGGAGCGGGACCGGAACAAGCCGGACCGGGCCCGCCGCCGCCGAGCTCGGCCCTGCACTGCACACCACTTCCGCGAAGGGGCCAGGTGCGCCGTGACCTCACCCGCGGCGCTGGCACGCAGCCAATCAGAAGAGCCGCGCTAGAGAACGCGGGCCGAAGCCCCGCCCCTACGCGGGCGAAGGGGCGGAAGAGGCCTCGGCCCCGGAAGCGGCGGAGGTTCGGCCCGGCCCCGCCCCGCGCCGCCCCGCGCGGTCCGGTCCGGTCCGGTGCGGTGCGGTCCAGTCTGGTGCGGTCCGGTCCGCGGGGGCCCCTCGGCGGCGGGGCCGTGGGTGTGCTCTGGGTCCTGCGACCGGTCTGGGCGTGGGGCTCGGGACTGACCTGGGGCCGGGACTCGGGCCTGGTGGGTTCGGTCTACATGTGGGGCTCGGCCCTGACCTGGGGCTAATCTGGGTCCCGGCCCGGTCCCGATCTGGGTCGGTCCAATCTAGGAGTCAGTCCCAGTCTGGTTCCAGTCCCAGTCCAGGGCTGGGCACTGATCCCAGTCTGACCCTGATCTGGGGCTCAGACCCAGTCTGGGTCTGGTCCTGATCCGGCTCTAATCCTTGTCCGGGGCTCAGTCCCAGTCTGGGTCTGGTCCTGAATTAGGTCTAATCCTGGTCCAGGGCTCAGTCCCAGTCTGGGTCTCCGCACAGCCTGGTCCCAGCCATATCGGGGCACTGTGGGTTTGTCCCCAGTGCTGGGGCACCTCCCCACGCCCTGCACCGGGGGTCCCCGGGAGGGAGCGGGGGTTTCCCCCAGGCCACTGAGGGTGGCTGGCAGCTCATCTGCTGCCCCTCCATGTCCCCAGAGCAGCCCAGCCCTGGCTGCGCTGGTGCTGCCCTGCATAGCAGCCTGTGGTCCTGCTCCCACCCCCCCGGGCGCCACAGGCTGTCTGTCCAGGTGACTGCAGTAGGGCAGGGCTGCTGGCTCCCAGGGCTGCTCTAGGGACCCTGGGCTGCATCCGATGCCAAAAGGGGGGATGCCATCCCGTAACACTCCATGCGACCTTGTTAACCCTATGCCGGCTCTCAGGCTACGAGGGCAGCACAGGGCTCAACGCTGCCACCGGCTGCCCGCGGCCTCCGGTGAGCAGGGCATGTGTCCCGTGGGCAGAGGCCTGGGGGGACCTGGTGACGCCCCAGCTGCAGGTAGAGATCCAAAGCTGATCCCCATCCCGAGAGTGCGGCCCAGGGCCAGAGCCAGCCCCGGCAGATGCTGGCTGCCCCCAGCTCTCTGGGGGCCCAGCAGCGTGGGCATGACTGCCCAGCAGTGTCCTGGCCCCAGGACAGAGAGCCCTTTCAGCCCAGAGTGACAAAGCACATAGGCATGCAGCTCCATCCTGTCCCCAGCACGTCCCTGTGATCACACAACCCCGGGGGACTTGGCCTCCCTCTGCACGGCACCCAGCACCCACGTGAGCACCAGGCTGTGCTCTGTCTCTGGAGGGGACAGAGGGGCTGGGGACAGCACCTGTCCCCAAGGGCAGAGGTTTAAGCCTCTCTACCAGGAGTGGTGGCTCAGCACCAGGGAGCCTGCCCGTGACCCCAGAGCACAGCAGGATGCTGTGACCATGGCCAGAGGCTCCAGGCAGGGAGGCCCCAGGGCGCAGGTCTACAGAGCCGGGTGTGATCTCAGCTCAGACCCTGTCCCCAGCAGGTCCCAGCCCCAGCACAAAGCCCCAGACACCCGGTGAGCGCCAATGTTGCTTTATTTGGAAGATGAATCCATAGGCACCAGAAAGGGGGCTGGAGAAGGACAGAGCCGGCGTGACAGGCAGCGCTGCAGAAAGCCGAGGAAAGGCACTTGTGGCAGCAGAAGCCCCCCTGGTCATCTCAGGCAGCCTGGGCCAGGGGCTGCACCGGAGCAGGCGGGGGCAGGCAGTGTCGGGGACCAGCCCTGACACAGGGTAGGGACAGCACGTTCTGCCCAGGGAAGGGGTAGATGGCCCAGGGGCTGGCAGGGCTCCCAAGCACGAGGGGGGATCGGCTGGGACAGCACCTCATGACAGAAGCGGTGACCCAGCGCTAACCCCAGACCCCTCCAAGCCCCAGGGGGATCACAGCTGCTGCTCTCCACCCCAAAAAAGGCACCAGGGAATCCCAGGCAACAGCCAGAGCCCGTGGCTAGCTGCTGGGGACACCCATCCTGCCGATCTGAGCCCACACAGAGACTGGGGCAGACCCTCCCTCGCACCGGGAGCGATGGAGAGGACCTGCCTCCAGGCAGGGCGAGGAGGGCTTGTGGCAGGGCAGCACTGGTGTGGTGCTCCTCTAAAAATTCCCAGTCTCTGGCTGCCTGTTGCTCCAGTTGGCCCTACATGGCCTCGTCAGGGCTTGGCACCCAGCGGGCTCTAGAGGCTGATCCAGGGCCAGGCTGGCCCGGCTGCTGGCGTCCTCTTCTCCTGTTCCCCAAGACAGACTGTGTCCCTGCAACGCCTGGCCCCAGCTCCCCCGCAGCCACAGTGCCAGCGGCAGCCCAGCACCCCCATGCTGCCGTGCTCACCCTTCCCCTCCGCCTCGCTGTGCTCTCTGGGCAGCGCAGGGCCCTGAGATGGAGCCAGAGAGTCCCAAGATGAGAGTTTTCCGGGATGATAAACCAAACGCTGCAGAGCCAGGCAGGGCTTGCGGGCCAGTCTCCAGCGCCACCGGTGAGGCCATGCCTGTCCCTGTCAGAGCAGCCAGGCCCCGGGGCAAGCTCCATGGCTCTGGGTGGCTCAGAGCCATGAACCTTGCTGCAGGAGGGCAGGGGGAAGAGAACGACCCAGTGCCCCACTCCCTTCAACCCCAGGGCACCTGGCCCCATCCCGGGGCAGTATGAACCCCAAGGCTGGAGGAACTTACCCCCTGCCTGGGGTCACAGGACCAGATTATGGCCCCGCTCACACCTCCCCTCACCCCGGAGTGACGGAGGCCTTGCTGCCCTGCGCGGGCTCAGCCCCCAAACAGGACAGCGTGTCCGGGGGGCCAGGGTGACGCCAGGTCAGGCTGCGTGGGACCTGGGTGTCTCCACACCCCCAGGGCAGGGAGGGGCTGAGCCCCGCGGGGCTCCGGCAAGACGGTGGATGTGTTCAGGCCAGACAGGAGGAGGGGCCCGGGCTGGGGAAGCCGATACCAGAGCCTCCATTAGGGAATTGTGGAGGCGCCGCGCAGTTGGGAACGGCAGGAGGGGGCTGCCAGTGGGTTGGGGGGGGGGGTTATGCCCACCCAACCCCACTACGCACCACTGCCGCCTGCCCAGCTCCCCCAGGCCAGTCCCCCTCTGCCCCGGGGACAGGTCGGCACCCACCTGAGCAGCAGCATCTGCAAGGCCGGGGGCAGGGGAGTTGGGCAGGGGCCCTGGGGGGCTCCCAGAAATTGGGGTCCCTCTTAGAGGCTCTCCGCTTGGGTCCTTCCACTTGCAATAGCCTACGTCTGTCTGGGGGTGGGAGAGGGGCTTGTGCAGCTGCTGGGTGTCCACGCTGTCTCGGCGGGATGCAGGGGAAGCCGTGCTCGGGGAAGGCCTCTGTCCATCCGTCTGCGCAGGAGTCTCCGGAGGAAGCGCGGTGCAGTCAGCCGGGAGGGGATGGGGCGGCAGGGTCACTTCATCCCGAAGGGGGGCTGCGCTCCGTCTGCTGGGTGAGGAGAAGGGGAGCCGAGCGCCGCGGGGTCTCAGATGATGTCGCGCTGGTCCCGGCAGCGCCGTGACAGGCAGTAGAGCCCAGAGAAGAGGTACAGGCAGGCGGCGATGCCCCCGCAGACGGAGGCGCTCAGGTAGGCCCCGTAGAGGCAGTGCTGGCTGTAGCCCGGCAGGTTGCAATAGCTTTTCCGCCCAGCCTTGTAGCCCATGATGCCGGTGGCGGCCGCGTAGAGCCCCACGCCCAGCGCCAGGTCGTGCACCAGGTTGGTGAGGAGCCAGCGGGAGCCCAGCCAGGGCACCAGCGCCCAGCGCCCCAGCAGGCTCAGCCCGAAGAGGGCCAGGGTGAGGAGCCAGACCAGGACGGCGGCGAAGAGGGCGAAGTGGGCCGCCCCCTCGTACTTGTGAGCCGCCACCGTCACCCAGAAGGCAGCGCCCAGCGCCAGCTGCCCCAGGCGCAGCAGGCCCAGCGGGCTCCGCAGGTAGGCGCGGTGGAGGCCGAGGGAGCCGCGGGCCGGCGGTCCCGGGGGCGGCGG
>NW_010972620.1:11068194-11075649 GCF_000737465.1 Haliaeetus leucocephalus | reverse complement strand
GCGGGATGGCGGCGCTGCGGCGGTTCGGCCGCCTGCGGTAGGTGCGGGCCGGGGCAGCAGGGGAAGCAGGGCGGGGACGGGACGAGGGAAGCTAACACGCGCCTCTCCCCCTGCAGGATCGTGGAGGAGCCGGAGGGCGGCCGCGGGGCCGAAGCACGCTTGGGGTCCACGCAGCAGTGCTGAGCAACCGGGCCGTGGAGGAGCAGGGCTGCTGGACAGCAGGTGCCGGGACAGCCAGGCTCTCCAAGGACCCGAAGCCTACGGGACAGGGTGCAACGGTTAATAAAAGGTGGACAGTGGTCACTGCGTGAGTCTCTGGCTGTGTCCTGCCAACCCTGGGCCTTGCCCCCAGGGGACAGGACCTTGTACTGGATCCGGTGCGAGGGGATAGGGTGCTGCGAAGACACAGAGGCAGCGTGCTGAATGGCAGCTCTGTTATTCAGACAGTTGCATGGTTTAAATACATTACATACATTTCTACAGTGCATTAGAACAATACATTTTTGGGTCAGTTGGAGATGCAGCTGGGCCTGGCCAGGGAGCTGGGGGGGGGTCTCACTGCTGCCCACCCTGTGCTTGCACAGCCAGTGCCAAGCCCCATCTCCACACAGGAGACAAGGGAGCTGCTCTCCCCTCCCAGGCTCAAGCAGCAGAGCCCCAACCTGCCTTCATTCCCCCCACCCCCCAAAGATAGGCTAACAGGACAGTGAGACCCAGCACCAGCTTCCCCCAGCAGCAGAAGCCGCAGCCCAAGGCAAGCAGATGCAGGCAGCAGCCCTGGTACCATTTTAGACAACACAAGCCCAGCAGCTTCTGTTCTGGGGAGAAAGGGGCTTGCTGCCTCACCCACCCACAGCAGGCCTGCGGGATTGTCAGCACCAGGGCAGCCAGGAACCCATGCTGGCCCCCCCGTGCTCCCATCACGCCTCCCACCCATGCAGCAGAAGAGCCCCTCTGGCCCTTCCCCTGCCCCGGCAGCCCCCTGCCACTCAAGGGGGCCCTAGGCACAGACAAGGCTGGCACCATGCCGGCTGCACAGCAGCCAGGAAGCTTGCTGGGAGCAGGGGCAAAAGCCAAGCAAGAGCAGTTGTGGAAACCTGGCAGGAGAGATGGACTGGGGCAGCAGAGGGGGAGAGGGTGCTCGCACCCACCCTCAGCCCTCTCCAGCTGGGGGGGCTCCCACGACAAGGGGGGCAGCACTAAGCTACAGCCCCTCCCAGAGCCACCTGCTCTTCACAAGGACAAGCCAGCACCTCTTTCCCCTTAGTGTCTAACTGCGCCCAAGCCAGCCCCGTGAGTTGTCCCTCATATGTCCCCTCCTCGAGCCCCCAGCCAGAGAACAGCCGTTCATTGTGGTTCCCGCTGCACCAGTGGGCAGCAGGAACTCCCCCTGAGGAAAGCAGCGTGCACGGGGTTGGGGCAGAGGAGGGACAGTGGAGAAATACAGCACACCCTCGGGGAAAAGGAGGGGGTATAACCCACTACAGGCCTTCCCAGCCTGGCAGCCGGCACGGCGGTGAAAAGGGCCAGTGGCTGGTGTAAAGGGCTGGACGGATCCTGGCCTGCACAGCCTGCTCATTCCAGCCCCAAGCAGGGGTGCTCAGAACCACATGCAGGCTGAGGAAGGGAGGCAGGGGCAGGGTCCCAGCCACGCCACGGCTCCCAGCGGATTCCCACACCTCCCCCTGGGCTCTGCCCCAGGCAGGGCACTGAGCTCCGATGGAGCTGGGGAGGGACCATGCCCGACCTGCCTGGCTCCTCCAGTTCAGCTGCAGGTTCCTCCAGCCGCACCTGTTTGCTCTACCCAGAAGATCGAGTCCCAGCCACAGGAGCCAGCGGTGGCCCGGCTCCTCTCGCAGCGCTAGTCCAAGGCGGCCAAGCCCTGCCCACAGCTCCCACAGCTACCACCATGAGAAGAAAGGCTTCCGGCTCTGGAAGCTCTGCGTGTAGGACTCGCTGGCGGTGCGCTGGTGGGAACGTGCTGTTTCCACAATCACAGGTGGCATCTGAACCAGGTGCAGGGGGCTCTTCCCATCTTTCAGCGCCTGAGTCAGGTTCAGGATCTGTACAGCACAACAGAGCAATGCCTGAGCTGCCATGCCGGAGCAACAGAAAGCATCCAACCCAGCACCCTTCCTGCCACACAGGCAGGACGAGGCTCCATGCCTCACCCATCTGCCTTCCCTACACACAGCTTACCTGGCCTCTCATGACAGCAATCTGCTTGTGAAACTGACCCCTGTCAAAGCCAGGGTCTTTCTGCAAGAGAGAGAGCAGAGAACACAGTGGGATCCACCTGCCCCATGCTGTGCAAAAGATGCCTATTCCCCAAGCAAGCCTCTCTCCTCCTGTCCCACAGGTTTCCTGCTCCTCCCCACACTGAATCTTCAGCTCCTGGCAGAGGGATAATCCTTCTACGCCTCAGCCCAGAAACACTGTCAGCAGCTTGGCCACCTTTCTGTCCCCTGCAGCCTTGACAGGGAGCTCCCCAACACCACCCCCACTTCTTTTCCTCCCAAGCCATCCTCACCTGCTCCCCCAGCTCACCTTGAAGAGCTCATACAGATCTTCCTCCAAGTCCTTGACAAAGTTGGGGTCTGAGATCTTGGGAAGAATCAGGTCCTTGATCTCCTGTGAAAAGGGGATTTTGGCTTGGGGCAGCCATGCCCAGTAGAATGGATCTGTGGGAGGAAGCAGGAGACATTAGAGCTGGGGAAGGCAAAGGACGGTGCCACATGTCCCTGGGTGCCAGATCATCTGCATCTGGGACACAGGGTCCAGCACCCGCTTCCTACAGTCTCTGCTGAGGCAGAGCTGCCCATGAACCCAGAAGGTTTGCAGAGGGACAGCCCTAGCCCTCTCCTCTCCAGCCCTTGAGGAGGATGCCTGAGCACAGAGTTGTATGGCTTGCCAGGCTGCCCTGGCACAGCCTGAGGGACTCACATGCTCTCCAGGAGTCCGGGTGTTTCAAGGGAAAGGCCAAACCATTGTCTATAGCAGCCAGCTTAATGATGGGCTCCTTCACCACCACCCAGTCGCTGTCCTGGAAGAAAGCAGAGCATGTCACAAGGAAGCCCCCCCAGCAGGAACAGTCCCCCTCCCACTCCCTGCAGCCCTGCTACCAGGATCTTTGCCCTGGCTACCACAGAGGCACAGCAGCCTCTTGCCCGTAGCATCGTCCCTTGCCCAAAGGGAAACACTGTCTGCTTTAGGTGAGAGCGGGACAAAGCTGCTGCCCCTCCCAGGCTTCACCCCAAGGATGCACAGGTCCAGCAATACCAGTTTCCCCCACAGGCCTAGCTGTATCCTCACAAAGTCCCACTAGGCCACAAACCACTAACACACAGGGCAATGAAAGGCCCAGGAGACAAGATCAGGCCTCCACATGCTCGGAAACCCAAGACAGCTGGGAAATTCCCAGCCCATCGGCCAGGCCAGCAGCTTGCAGGAGCAGAGCCTCCCATGGAGGCTCTGCCAGGGATGAGCCACTCACCCGCACACCCGCGCTGTCCAGGGGACAGTCATACTTGATGAGCCAGTTGTCGTTGCCCCGATCTGCAGGTAGATAAAACCAGCTGTGTCAGTGCCAGGCCTGCCTGCCCCACGCCTGGCAGATTACTCCTCCTCTGACCCAGAAGTGAGACAGACCAGTTTTAGGCCCAAACTCTACCCCAGAGCCCTCAAGCTTGCTGCAGGCCTGGGAAGCCACATCAACCCCAACAGAACCAGCCCTGGAGACTGGAGAGGTCCACATAGCCCCAGCTCACAAGAGAAAGGTCAGCCTGCAAGCCCCAGAGTGCTACCCCGGACCCCTTCCAGCCTGGCAGGAACTCAGAAGCCCAGCGTGAGACGGAATACAGGGGCACAGTCAGGTGCTGGATCTCTGGATGTCCCTGGACCCTTGCAGCTGGCAAACTTCCACCCCAGCACCATGGTGGATCCAGATCTCCCAGAATGCAGGGCAGCAGCCAGAGCATGGCCAAAGTGGTAGGCAGCCACAGCAGCTGCACTCTACCTGGCAGCAATCAAGTGGTGTTGAGAGAAGTTTTGGGTGCTGGGAAGAGATGCCAAGCCCTGGCTCCCCTCTCCTTTCTCCAGCTGGCAGGAAGTGAAGGCACAGTCAGCGTCCCATGCCAGGCAGCCGCCCCTACCTGTGTTCCTGATGATGTAGTCCAGCACCACCAGCCGCTCAAACTGCAGCAGCAGTTGCCGGTTGGTGTTCTCCGGGAGTGGCTCGGCTTCAAACCTCCGCAGCCAGTAGTCAGCATCCTTGTAGCCTTCCACAAAGAGCTGGAAGGACCCCACCTGAAGCAAGGAGAGGCTGCATTACAGGAGGCCGCAGAGGACAGAGAAGCAGCAACAGGCAGGCGCGGAGGCCGGCAGCCCTACCTTGGGTGGCAGACCAATGCGGTTGAAGCGCTGGCCAACTTTCGGCACCTTCTCCAGGGCCAGCCTCTTTCCTCGGGACTTCACCCTGTCAATGGCACTGTAGTTAAAGGTCTCACTGGCCAGATACACCACCTGGGGGGACAGGAACACAGATGTCAGCAGGGGCACCTGGCATTTCTCACAGGACTGGTTGATAAAAACAAGACACAGCATTTCCCATGGCTCTGCCCAGCATGAAGGTCCCCACGGCTTGAGCAGGAGCAGTCCCAGTCCAGAGGTCTCAACACAACATCTCCAAGGTTAGCAGTGCCACAAGACAAGGCACAAGCAGAGCTGTGCAGAAGCACATGAAAGCCTCCCTGGGACGAGATCCCAGCAGCTGTCCCCTCACCTTCGTGCGGGGAACAATGTTGAGTTCTAGTTTCTGGTCCACCAGGCTGGCGCCTGCCTCCGACAAGTAGCCCTGGTTGAGGACAAGGCAGTCTCTCCCAAAGCAGCACGGGCAGCACAACTTCTGCAGCCACTTGGTCCACTTGGGGTTCAGCTGCCCATATGGCTCCTCGTTCTTGGGCTTGAAGACGCCAATGATTTTCTGTGAGTGGGAAAGAGGACAGCTGACTCAAGGCAGTTGGCAGAGTTGGGACAGCCCCCACCCTGAGCCAGCCTGCAGTGGGGACACTCAGGAATGGACTCAGAACAGCCCCTCACCAGGGCAATAAGTAGCCCCTGGGACCAGGCAGACCCTGCAGCTCCCAGGAGGGAGGCAGGCAGGCAGGACCTGGGAGGGACCCTTCCCCAGCTAGTGCCCCATCCCACGAGAACAGGGTGCTGCCCAAAGACCTTCATACCTGGCTCATGCACCTAGAAATGACCCTCCTTGTCCCAAAAGACACCAATGATGATGCTATCCCCTGGTAAACATCCCAGTGACCTTTGGACGGCTGGAGAGAGCTACTGCTCACCGTTGCTCACTACATCCACACAGGAGAGGGAGGGGGACAGCGATCTCTGCCCTAGCTCCAAAATCCATTGAACAGAGCTGATCCCAAACTAACCAGAGGAAATGGGACCAGAACAGCCAAGCAGCTGGAGGATCCCTAAGGAGCCCAGGGCTCTGTGCTGGGGGGCCCAGCTAGAGACAGCAGAGAGACTGGCTCTCTGGGTACACTGTGGGCAAGAGGGCACAGGCAGCTCCAGACTGGCCACCAGTTAGTACCAGCAGCACCTCCAGCCCCTCAATTCAGCCTCGCACACATCGACCCAACAACAGGGCCAGCAGCGCAGGTACCCCACTGCTGCAGAGGGCACAGAAATCTGGCATTAGGCACTACACCATCACTAAGCCAGCATTGCCAAGCCACACAGCTGAGACAAGAGCTGAGGCAGGAGCAAGGCCACCTGCCCCCACAGGGCAGGCAGCCCCTGCTCTGGGGTGACTCAGCAGCACACACAACCAGCCCTCCTCCTCATGGCTGGCACCAGCCCCAGCCTGAGTGGGTGGCAGTTCCCCAAGCTGAGCTCCTGCCACAATGTGAAAGTGGGAAATGTATCCCAGCACCTCAGTGCGGAACCCCAGTCTGCCAGGGGCCAGAAGCCAACCCAGGGCAGACGGGAGCAAGGTTTTGTCCACCAGGAAGAGGGAGAGGAAGTGTTTGAGGGAACAGGAGCACTTCAGCCATCCCCAGATCACACAGAGGAGCTACTTCGCCTGAGCAGGCAGGAAGGCAATCCCCACATCAGCCCCAGGTGAAGGGACAGAACTGCCAACATGTACTTGGACCTGAGCCTGCAAGAGGCTTGTCGGGAGCTCTAGCAGCACGGTGCCCTGTGCTCCATGGAGCCAGTCCAGTAGACCAAGGCCCAGCTGGGCAGGGACAGCACAGGAGTGGAGGCCAGAGGCCTGGCAGCACAGCGTCCCCTTCCAGACAGGCCTGTGCCGGGAGAAGCACTGGCAGGGAAAACAGGTCTGCCTGGCACCAGCAGCAGGGCAGAGGGAGCCAGGCTAGCCCGGAGGCGCAGCCAGCACTTGGGGTAACTGCAGCCACTGGGGAAGCATGTCCCAGGTAGGACAGCTCAGCCCCAAGGAGCCCAGAGGGAAACAGAAACAAAAGAAAAGGTTTTGCCTCAATGCCCTTACCCCCTGCCCTAACCTGCCCACCACAGCAGCGCACTGCAATCCCTCCCATGCCAGCAGCGCAGAGGTTTTGGTGACCCTGGGCAGCAGCCACAGAAACCAGACACACACCACATTTGCTGACAGCAGGGCAGGCGGGGGGACCTGCCAGGTGACATGGCCAGGAGTGCACAGACTTTAGCTCCTCACACACATCCTCCACCAGCCCTCGCCGCGCTTGGGTCTCCCACGGCCTGGCAGCCTCCGCTCTGCCACCCCCAGGCAGCTCATCCAGCCCAGTGACACCACATCTTGTATTGGGCAACAAGAGGGAGCAGGAGGAAGTATGTATTGCCCCACAGCCCACCAGCTCAGCAGGGACCTGCTTGCCACAGCTCCCAGAAGCCAGGCTCCACTTGAGGCAGGAAAAGTAGGGCATGCCAGAGACCTGCGAGCCCAGTCCTGCTTCTCAAGAAGCATCCCGGCGCACACGCAGCGAGGGAGTCACGGGACGCAGCAACAGCTCGAGTAATTGGGCTGGGTGCTGCAGGTCACAAGACGAGCCACCCCGTGCTGTGCACATAGCCAGTCAGTGGTGTGGAGTTGGCTGCCACACAGCTGACCAGATCTATGGGGGACCAGCCACATGTTGAGGACTTTCCCTCCATTATATCAGCCGCGCAGCCACAGAGGAAGTATCTCGCTCCAGTCTCACAGGCCAAAAAACAGCTCAGCTCTCAGAGTCACAGCCCTAGGGCTGGAGTCACCACGGTGAGGAGATGCTGATGCGCAGGCCTGGGGGAGAGGGTGACCCTTCCTCTTCGGGCACAGGAGCCACAAAAGAGGCTGAAGCAGCGCTTGGGACACAGCTGCCCCCTCTCTTGCCGCTGGTCCCACCGCACTTCTCCCCAGGGAAGCCCACGGCGGCCCCAGCCGCTCCCGCCGTTCCCCAC
>NW_010972620.1:11053697-11067556 GCF_000737465.1 Haliaeetus leucocephalus | reverse complement strand
GGAGCCAGGTGAGCGCGGACCGCGGGTCCCTGCGCCGCCCGGCCCGCCCGCACCGCCCCTGGGCAGGCACCGGGCCTGCGGGCATCCCCACGCGTGTCCCGGTGGGGCGTACCCGCAGCGCCCGTGGGCGCATCAGCCGTGGTGCATGGACCCGGTGGGGCGTGCATGCATCGCCCGTGGGCGCATGGACCCGGTGGGGCGTGCGTGCATCGCCCGTGGGCGCATGGACCCGGTGGGGCGTGCCTGGATCGCCCGTGGGCGCATGGACCCGGTGGGGCGTGCATGCATCGCCCGTGGGCGCATGGACCCGGTGGGGCGTGCATGCATCGCCCGCAGGCGCATCAGCCACGGGTGCATGGAGCTGGTGGGGCGTCGATACAGTGGGGCGTGCATGCGTCAGCCGTGGGTGCAATTGCCACCTCTGGGCACGCTGCCCAGGTGGGGTGTGCGTGTGCCCGCCGTGGGTGCGTGGCACGGGCAGGGTGCGCATGCATTGCCCGGGGGTGCGTGGCCCAGCTGGGTCGTGCACCCCTCACCCCCCGTGTGTGGCTCCAGCCCGTGGGTGTGCGGCCTGGGTAGCTCGTGGGCTCAGAGCTGGAGGTGTGCGCAGCTCGGGCTGTGCTGCACGCATCACCCCTGCTTGCGGTGGGTGCGGCGTGTGCAGGGCTCTGGCGTGGGTGGGTGCCAGTGGGGGGACATCCAGCTGCTGGGCAGGGTGGGTTGCTCATAGGGCAAATGCTGCCCGTCCGCCAGATGGTCACAGGTCCAGGCACAGGCCATGCTGGTGGAGGGAGCCCTCCCCTGCAGCAGGCGTTAACAGCCCCTGGCAGCACCCTCTCCTCCTGCTGGCACTGCTGGAGGCCTCCCGAGAGGTGCTGGGCAGGCTGCACACTGGGCAGCCTGTGCTGAGTCCCTGGTCTCTGCCATCAGCAGAGAGCACTGTTCAGTTGCTGCTGGCTTGGCTGAGGGCCATATCTCCTCTGGACACAAAGCCCTTGCAAGCTCCCTGCTGTGCTCCCGGGTACTGTGCCTGGCTGGTTAGCGTGGCTCAGCACCCATCTCTCCAGGGACGCACAGCCCCGTGTGAGCAGGGGTGCTCCCTTTGGAAGCAGGGAGCCCCTTCCTGCCACAGGCACTGCCTGAGCCGCACCAGGAGCCGCTGGAGAGGCAGCACCCAGCCCACCTGTGGGGCTGTCTCCATGCTGGTGACTTCCATGTGTGCTGGGGAGAGCTGTGCTGCGTGGCTGCGGCTCTGGGGTTGTGCAGGCCTCCGGGGGCTGCTTGCTGTCAGCAGGCAGGTTTGCAAACCCTGGGTAGCCAAGCAAAGCCCTGGAGCCCCAGGGTCCTCTCTCCGCTGTTCCTCTTAGGAGGAGCAGCCACTCCATGCCCGGGGTGTGACCCAGGTCTGCCCATCCTTGATGCTGGAGCAGGAAGCCCCACAAGCTCTCTGCTCCCTCCCCTGAAGAGCACAACCCAGCAAGCGTCTCCTCTCCAAAATGCCTGTTTCTTTGTGGGACTGCCCCAGCAGAGCTGAGGGCAGCCCCTGGCCTGAGCCTGCCACCAGGGAGCTGTGCCAGAGGCAGCCAGCTCCTGCCACGCTCTTCTTCCTGCCGCTCACTCACGTTTCACGGGGCTGTGACCCCCATGGGCTCACATCACCCTGAGCCCTGCAGTGGGGCGGGCAGCAACCCGAACCTGGCGGCTGGGGTTTCAGAGGCAGGGCAGGGTGGCTGTGCTCCTGGGGTCACCTCCTCGTCTGCAGCGTGCCCCAGCAGAGCCGTCCCCGGGGCAGACGTGTGCCTCTCTGTGAGCCAAGGGGATGCAGGGGGTCTGGGTGAGCCGGGCTGCTCCCCCTGCCCAGCAGCCACCCTCCGTACTTCTCCCTGCCAGCTCTTGCCCTGTGCTGCCGGAGGCTGTCACCATGACCCTCACCAAAGGCTCCTTCACCTACTCCAACGGGGAGGAGTACCGTGGCGAGTGGAAGGAAGGTGAGACAGGGCAGGAGGGGATGGTGCTGCCTGCGCCGGGGGCCGAGCAGCCCCCACGTGCCTGCCCAGCACCACGCCGGGGCAGTCCCTGCCTCCATCTGTTCAGTGCTGCCCATTTCTGCCCTTGCCTAGGTCGCAGGCACGGTGTCGGGCAGCTGACGTTTGCTGACGGCACCGCTTATGTGGGGCACTTCGAGAACGGTCTCTTCCATGGCTGCGGTGTGCTCACCTTCTCCGACGGCTCCAGGTGAGCGTGGCACCCCTGCATACACTCCCCCTGGGCATCCCAACTTGCCGTGGGGAGCTGCTGCCTCAGGAGCTCCTCCTGTGCAGGTACGAGGGGGAGTTTGTGCAGGGCAAGTTCAACGGCGTCGGCGTCTTCACCCGCTGTGACAACATGACCTTTGAGGGCGAGTTCAAAGGCGGGCGCGTGTACGGCTTCGGTGAGTGCCCGGCAGCATGGTGCAGGCAGCCGCAGCCCTGCGCGGCCCCAGTTCAGCATGGCCCTATCCAGCGTCTCCCGCTCTGTCCCTCCAGCCCCAGTCCTGGTGGGTGCTGGTCCCTGCCCCTTCACTGCCAGCCCTTCCCTCCCCAGGTCTCCTGACCTTCCCTGATGGCTCCCATGGGGTGCCCCGCAACGAGGGCTTCTTTGAGAACAACAAGCTGCTGCGGCGGGAGAAGTGCCCGGCCGTCATCCAGAGGGCCCAGGGTGCCTCCAAGTCTGCCCACAACCTGACAGCGTGACGGTGCCCTGTGTCCCCTCCTGCCGCAGCGGGGACCCCCCCACTGGGCACTGGCTGGCCCCGCCAGCCCCGGAGCAGGGATGTGGCACTGCCGGGTGCCCCCGTGCCCTCCGTCCCCACCAAGCTCCCCTCTGCTAAATCCCCAACGCTGGGGGGGACGGGGCCCTCCGCTCTCCACCCAAGTGCCCCAGGGCAGCCGTGGTGCCTTCTCTCTCTGGCTATAGCCCTGGCACCTGCCGGAGCCGCAGGGGACAGGGTGGCCGGGGCTCGGCCCCTCTGCCCCCCAGGAAGGCTGTGGACCACCAGGGCTGCTAGCCTGCTGCAGAGGATGGAGCAGGGGTGTAGGGGCTGGGGCTGGGCCCTGACCCCACTGCCGGGGTGCCTTGGCCAGGGGCTGCTGGCTGGACCATATGCCCACAGAGGGGCAGCTCCTGGCCCGCTTTGCTACCCTGGTCCTGAGGCAGGGTGGGCACCCCAGGCACCCCACGGCCTGCGCTCTCAGCTCTGGGTGACTGGCCATCCCCCCGTGTGCCCTGGCCAGGGCGACATGGTGCCTGCGGACAACCCAGCCTGCTCTCAGGACCAGCTGGTGGGCTGTATTCCCCTCATCCCTGTGCCAATCCAGTCCACCCACTGCCTTGGGGACATCTGCAGTGTCATCCCCACCAAGGGGGACCGGGGGATGCCCAGCCCAGCCCATGTCCACTGCATGCTGGGGGAGGGCAGGAGCGATGGCAAGCAAGGAGCAGGGTCAGCCGGAGCTCGGGATGAGGGGCGTGAGCAGGGCTGCATGGGGTGTCAGGGCTGGGCAGGGCAGGCGGGGATAGGGGCATGGTGAAGGGGCAGGCAGGGTGGGCAGGGGGCACACATGGCCCCATCTTGCCCCCTGCACACATCCTTCATCTCCCCCCTGCGTGCCCACCTTCACCCCCAGTGTGGTCTGGCTGGCTGCGGCGTGGGGGTTCTGGCAGCCCTTGCAGCCCGGTGGTGGGCTGCAGGGGCCGTGCCCTCCCTGCCGGTCTCTGCCCGCACCGGTCCCGTGCCTTGCCGTGACCCTGCCTTGTGCTGCTGCCTGCATGGGCCTCAGCTGAGTAAACCACGTTGCCAAACGCCCGGGCCGTGTCCTTTTTGCCGGGAGCAGGGACCAGGTGGGGGGCTGCTTGCGCAGGCAGGACTGCAGACAGAGTGGGGGCAGCAGGTTTATTCCCAGCTCACGGCACAGGGATCCATCCCTTCCCAGGCGGGGACGGCAGGACCCCAGGGGCTGGCAGGGATGCAAGGGTGGCCAGGGGGTGCTGGGTGTCCCCCATACCCACTCTGCCCAAGGCAGCCCTGTCCAGCAGGAAGGAATGAGATGGGTGGCTTTCTCCTGGCCACTTCCTGGTGTCCCCACCACAGCCCCAGTTCCTGGGATCCCTGGCTCCCACACATTCCCAGTGCAGGATGGGGCAGGGGGGAGCCCTCACAACCAGCCATTGGCACTGAAGATGCCCCTCAGCTCCTCAACCTGGGGGGAGCTCAGCGGGGCCAGGGGTGCACGGCAGGGACCCCCATAGTAGCCGAACCACTCCATGGCCTTCTTCAGTCCTGGGATCCCAAACCGGCGGGTGACCTGTGGGAGAGAAGGCGCAGGGGCTTGCCAGCTCCCATGGGACAGGGCGACATGCTTCATGGACCCAGCTCCTGCTGACTCTGCTCCTCGCTCGCCATCACTCCTGCCCTCCCCCATGTGGGGCTGCAAGGCTAAGCAGGGTGCAGGGTGGCTTCAGCCCCCCCGTGAAGTGCCCACCGTGGGGTGGGGGGCAGAGCATGGCCACGCAGGAGAGCATCCCTGTGGCATGGTGGGCTTTTTGCAGCAGGGACGAGCCACCCCACGGTGGGGTGGGGGGCCTGGGTAGGAGCAGCTTTTCCCCCCATCACTGCCTATAAATAGGTGGCAAGGCTCCTGTGGGGGGTCAGGCAGGTGCCCGATGCCAGTGGACAGACTGTTCCTGGCACGGTAGGGCTGGCATTTCCCACCCCAGCCCGGCTTGGCTTGCTGGCTGGTTGCTGTGCCATCCTATTCCCCATGGACCACCGCTCCACCCCCCACAGCCCCAGAGACCTCCATCCTTTGCCACCCCCCGGCTCTGCCATGGCCCAGCACCCCCACCCCTCAGCATCCCGGGGGGTGCTGCCTGCTCACCGCCAGGTTGGGCTCGATGAGCCGGTGCTGCAGGTCGCGGGCCTCCTGCCAGCGCCCCTCACGGCACAGGCCGTCCAGCTGGCACAGTGGGGCCCCCAGGACGTTGGCAAGGGCACAGACCCCCCCAGAGGCACCTGGGGGACATCAGGGCACGTTGGCAGCCGGGTCAGCACGCCGTACCCTGCCAGCACCTCCTGGGCATCGCCACCCCTCGCCTGCCTCCCCCTGCCCGGCTGCCAGTCCCCTCCAGTGTCCCCAGGGCAGCACCCCGTGTCCCTGGGCAGGCGGGGGCAGCAGCACCTACCCAGAGCGTAGCTGGCCAGCAGGAAGCCAGCTGATCCCGCCAGCACCTGGAAATCCTCCTGCCGTGTCTTGTGAACCATCAGCCCCATGCGAGTGATCTGGGGAGAGACATGCTGTGCCCTGGGCCAGGCATCACCCCGTCCAGCTGCTGTAGGGCTCCTGCTGGCACCCCTGGGGTCTGCGGAAGGGCTGCAAGCCCCAGCTCCCCATTCCCAGCTTGGGGCCAGGTTTGGTGGCAGCTAGCCCAGGGAAAACCCTGCCCCACTCACGTCCCCACCGCTGTCCTTGATCCCAAGGATGTTGGGGTGCTGAGCCAGGGTGAGGACAGCCTCCAGGGGCAGGTCCAGGCCAGTGTTGGCAGGGACGCTGTAGAGCACCACAGGGATGGGGGATGCATCAGCAACCTGCGGGCAGCCAGGCAGAGCTCAGCAGCTGGGGTGGGTCAGAGACATGCGGGACACGCTCCCCATCCTGGTGCCCCAGCTGGGGCTGCCAGCGGGCACTGGCATGGCTCACCTCTGTGTAGTGCTGCACCAGGGCAGCGCTCGTCATGGCCCCCCGGTAGTAGCAGGGCGTCACGACCAGCGCCACATCAGCTCCTGCCTCTGCCATGCTGACCGTCAGCTCGATGGTGGCCTGGGTGGCTGGGGAGGAGGCAGAAGGGTGAGGGATGCCCCGAGGGTGACACATGGCCCCCACGCTGCCTGTGCAGGCACTCACATTCGCAGCCCGAGCCAGCCAGCAGCAGGCGGTCCCTGGGCAGAGCCCGGCGCACGCAGCTCACCAGCTCCAGCCGCTCGCGGAGTGCCAGGTAGGGGTACTCCCCATTGGAGCCCAGCACCACCAGCCCTGAAACACAAGCATGGGGAGGGCAGGGCTCTGGCATAGGAGCAGGGTGCCCACAGGGCGGCTGATCCTGCCCTCTCCACACCCCACTCTGAGGTGGACACCAGGCACCCAAGTGCCTCTTGGGCCAGGAGGCTCCTGCAGGTGCCCCGTAGAGCCCTGGGCTCCCCTACAAAGGGCACATGTGGGGTATGTGCCCCCCAGATGGCAGTGCCCACCTGCACCGCCCTGAGCACCAGCAGTGCCATCCCTTACCCAGGCACCCTTATGTGTGCTGTGCATGCACCATGTGTGCCGAACGCACCCTGCATGCCTCCGACCCCAGAAACTGCCCCACACAGCACTGCTAGCGAGGCATTTATTGGTGCCCGCAGCCAGGCTGTGCCGCCCTGTCCCTGGCTAGGACACACAGACCCCTTCCCTGGGACCCTGCCAGCACTAAGGGCACAGGCAGGCCAGCTCCAGCCCAGCACTGCCAGGCTCTGCCGCCTCATCCAGTGCTCCAGGATGCCAGGAGGGTTGGGTGTCCCCATCATCCTCTCTCCCTTGCCCCTGGGCACCCAGACAGGGCTCTGCAGCCCTCAGTGTGCCCTCTCCTGTCCTGGTCCCCATAGCCCTGAACTCACAGCCTGGTCAGAAGAGGGGAGACCCCAGGGCACATCACTGTGACCCCCAGCCTCTTCCTGCAGCTCCTCTCCTCCCATCCAATCCAACCTGGGCAATCAACAGATATGCATCTCGTGGTGCTGAATCTGTGTGTGCGCATGGGTGCGCAGAGGGTAGGTGCAAGCCTGCAGCTACATGTGGAGGATGTGTGCAAGCCTGCACACGTGTGGAGTGTGCATGCAAGCATGCACTGGAGTGTGGCAGGGGTGTGCAAGGACACACGCATGTGCCTGGGCTGCCTGGGCATTTGCCGTGCAAAGGGCCCCCGGTGGGGGCTGCCAGTCCCAGAGCAAAGTCCAGCTGGAGGCCGAGAACCCTTGGGAAGCCGGCAGGTTGTCTGTCTGCTGCTGCACAGCCCCTGTGGTGGGCAGGGATGTGGCAGGAGCCTGCATGGAGTGGGGCGGTGGGCAGCACTTACCTCGGAAGGGGATGCTGGCATAGCGGCACAAGTTTCCCTCCAGCTGGGCATAGTCCACCTCCTGTGTGGCCGAGAAGGGGGTGGTGAGGGGCGGGAATATGCCCCTGAGGTTCAGTGTGTGCACTGGTCCCGGCTGGGCGCTGAGCCCCCGGCACTGCCCAGGGGCTGCCCGGCACAGAGCTGCCAGGGCAGGCCGGAGGGGTGAGATGAGGCAGGTGCTGAGCGCCATGGTGGCTGGGTGCTGCCGCTGGCCGTGCCGCCTGCCCTGCCGAGGGGCTGTTAATGTTTGATGGGGCACGTGAGGAACCCGCAACCCGGCTGGGTGGACGATGTGGGGGGTTGTACCCGGTGAGCTCAGAATGCTCTCCCCTCCTCCAGGAGCTGGCTGCAGGAGCTCAGCACCCCTCCGGGTGAGCCCCAGCCACCCCAGCTGTGCTTTCTCTTCCACTTGCCAGCCCTGGCAGCCATCCCTCTGCCACCTGCGGGGCCGCGCTGCAGGGCCAGGGAGGGAGCAGGCATTGCAGGGAGTCCCAGGGCTGTGGGCAGGGTTTGCCTGCTCTGGGTGTTGGTGTAGGGTCTCCTGTAAACAGGTGAGTGGGAGCGTTTCAGGGTAAGGAGCAGTGAGCGCTGCACTCAGCAGAAGTGACCCAGCCTGCAAAGGGGCCACCGTATCCCCCCGGGGATGGCTTCAGCGGAGAAGGCAGGAGAACAAGCAGCCATCCAGCCCTGCAAAGTGGCTGCCCGGCAGGGGTATGACTGCTGCTCTGCAGCACAACCCCAGCCTCCAGCACAGCGCAGACCCGGGTTGAGCTGCCCTCGATGTAGTTTTCTGCCCTGAGCTTGCCCAGGTGGGACTTTGAAGCACTGCGATCAACCAGGGCATCCCGCAGGGAGGACTCCCACCATTGAACCACTTGTGTCCTGTCCCCATGGTGTCACTGACACTTGAGTCCATGTGCTAGGAGGCAGGGCACATCCATGCTGCCCGATAACCCAGTTCCCCGGATAACCCAGCTTCCCCAGCCCCGTCGCCCCTGGCACAGGCTGCCCAGCCCCACAGCCCCCTGGAGGTGAACGTTGCTCTTTGCTGGCTTTTATTGACATGGACAAGTCTCAGCTGGATCCTGCTCCTTGGAGCCGAGCCCAGTCCCTGGTGCCTGCCCGGCACCGTCATGCGGGGACCTCCGTCTCCCCCTGAGGCTGCTCCTTGGTCTCCAGTGCCTGGCGTGTGTCCACCTGCCACTGCTGCACCAGGTCTGTCGGGGTCTTGCCAGCCTGCAAGAGCGGGCAGAGAGAGGCTGGGGCCAGGGCGGCGCGACATGTTGGGGCAGCAAATGGCCCTGGTGCCGGCCCCCCTGCCTACCTGGTTCTTGGCCATCATGTCGGCCCCATGCAGGAGCAGCATTTTGATGATCTTGTAGCGGCTCAGCCGTGTGGCGTCATGCAGCGCCGTGTCGCCTTCCTGCAAGAGACGCAGCCTGGCTGGGGATCGTGGTCCAGTTCCAGGGACAGGGACCCCCTGCCAGTCCCTGGCACTGCTCCCCAGCTCCCCGTACACCCACGTCCCCACAAGGACAAGGGGGACGGTGCCTGCCCCAGCTCTGGCTGTGGCTGCCAGCGCCCTGGAGCAGGGATGCCTGTGTATCCGGACATGCCCTGCTGCAGGTGCTGGGAGCCCTTGGAGGAGTCAGCCAAAGGAGGGGGGATCAGTGTTTCCCCCCAGTGCTAGCTGTGGAGCCACAGCACTCACCCTGTCTGGGGAGTTGATGTCCACACCACAGTGGATGAGGTGCTCCACAATGTCAGGGTGCCCGGTCCGGGTAGCCACGTGGAGGGGGGTGCTGAGCAGCTTGACGGGGAAGGAGATGGACATCAGAGGGCATCAGCACCCACCCCAGCTAACCCAACACAGGGCCAGCCCTGGACCCCCGGGGCATGCCCATGCCCCTGGCACAGCCCTGTGCCCCCAGGCTCTGCCCTGCACACCTTGTCCTTCAGGCTGAGGTCTGCCCCGTGGTCCTGCAGCAGCTTGACAGCGTCCAGGTGCCCACCTCGGCAGGCCCAGTGCATGGCGGTGCAGTCCAGCTGGGCACAGAGGGTCACGTCATGGCAGGGGACACTCCCACCCCGAGTCTGTCCCACACCACCCCAGCTGGCCCCCGTGCCCTGGCTGAACTGGCAGAGCCCTGCCAGCAGCCACCTTGGAGGTGGGGACAGCACTGCCCTGCTCTCGGGACCCCAACCCTGCTCTTGCTCCAGCTGTGCCATGCCCAGAGGCTCAGTCCAGCATGGAGCTGGGGGCAGGATACGGCCTCACCCGGTCCCTGAAGTCAACAGTGGCCCCGCTGTCCAGCAGCTTCTGAAGGATGTCCGTGTGTCCCTCCAGTGAGGAACGGTGCAGGGCCGTGCGGTGGAACTGGGGGGATGAGGGACCACATTGGCAGATGGATCCAGCCACCCCTGGCCCAGCCTGGGTGTACCCCAGCCCCGTCCTGGGGGTCCCAGCCCCTGCCAGCGGGGCGTGGCAGCAGGGCATAGGTGGGGGGTGGCCAGCGGCCATGGGGATGCTACCTCATCACATGTGTCAGGGGAGCCACCGTCTGCCAGAAACTTCTCGATGACACGCATCTTGCCCTGGACAGCGGCTCGGAGGAAGGTCTCCGGCTCCACAGGACCCTCCTGCCGGCGGGACAGGCTCAGGGCTGGGGCATCACAGGGGTGCAGGAGAGGGGACAACACGGGGACCCCCTGCCCTGCTTCCCCAGGGAGGTCCCCAGCTGGCAGGGTGAGCCAGGGGCTGGCCTGCGGGGGCTCCAGCCGCTGTCCCAGCAGCCCCTCTCCCACACCCTGGGACCCTCCAGACATACAATCTCCAGGGGCTCTGGCGGTGGGGGGGGCTCGGGGGTGGCTGCCCGTTCCTCCCTGCGCTGCCGGCGCTGCTTGCGGAGCTCGATGAGGCGCTGGATGCTCCCCACGTCAATGATCTCCCGCCGCAGGTCCACTGAGCTCTTCCGCACCCGCTCCTGGCCCTGGGGGACACACACAGCACCCTGTTTGCCTTCTCTGTGCCCAGCCACCCCCCGACCTCCCCCACCCTGACCCCCCTCACCTTGACAGCCTCGAGGCCCCGGTTCCTGGGGCCACGGCGTTTCTCCTCCTCTAGCTCTGGTGTGTTCATCCGCTCCACAGCCGGCGGCTCCCACGCGCCATCCTCTTTGAGTCGCTGCATGGGGACGGGGGGGCTGCACGGTCCCAGCCAGGCATGGAGCAGCCCCACCACCTCCATCCCCAGCCCGCTGGTGGAGGTGGCTCTGGGCAGCCCTTGGTCTTGCGCTTGCCCACCTGCCCTACTTGGCAAGCTGGGCACCTGCCTGCTGCTTGACTCTGACCCATGGGCAAGAACTCTCAGGTTGGGGACCTGATGCCCCTGAGAGCCCTTGGCCACCTTGCTGCATCCCCCGGGATGGCAGCGTTGGTGCGAGCCTCCTCACATCCGAGTCCCTAAGGATGGACACAGCGCAAGGCAGGTCTCTGCTGCAGCCTGGGCAGGTCCCCTGCCCTATGGACCCACCTTCTCCTCCTCCTCCTCCTCCGCCAGCTTCTGCTCGATGAGCTCCTTGGCTCGTTGCACTTCCAGCTCCATGTCTGCCTGTGGTCACAGCCCTGCGCAGGATGCAGCCTCTCCTCCTCGCCACCACGGGCAGGGAGCGCCCAGCCCTGGCTCCCGGCGCTGCCGGCGACTCCGCTGGCCGCGGGGCTTTATGCCGCCAGCCCCTCCGTCCCATGGCCCAAGGGCACTAACAGCTGTGGCTGCTCCACATGACTGGGGCAGCTTTGCCATGAGCTCACCCTCCTGCTTTCTGGTGGCCCTGGCTCACCTCCACAGCCCCGCACCCTCTTAAAGAGACCCACTGCCCCCCGCCCCGGGCTGCCCAGGACCCCCGTGCTGGGTGTGGGGAGCTGGGGTGTACACAGCCCGCAGCAGCTGGTCCAGAGAGGCTCAGCAGAGCAGGGACATGGTCCAAGGTCACTCCATGGGTCCTGTGGCTGTACCACCCACCCTGGGCAGCCATGATGCTCCCCACGGCTCCCATCACCCCATTCCCTTGCAACTAGATGCTACAGCACCCACCGGCATCGCCCAAGGCTCCCTGGCACCCAGGGAGGGGGTTGCTGCCCATCCCAAAGGGAGGCGATGGGGCCTCCCCAAACCTCTCAGCCAGCAGCAGGCAGCACGTGATGCCAGAAGCCACAGTCCCTCCGAGCCGCTTTGGAGGATGACCTCAGGTGCGGAGCGTCCCAAGCAGTCCTGCCAGGGTTCCCGGTGGCTGCCCGACCTCCCCTGCCATGCACAGGCAGCCTGGCAGTGGGGCTGGCCTCACGTGGGGCCGGTGGGCAGAGCCAGCAGCTATTCCCGGCAGCAAGAACATTGTTCAGCCCCCCCCGGGCTTTGCTCTCCCCCTTTGTAAGATGAGGCCAGCGCTGCCCTGTGCCGGGACAGTTAATGCGCTGGGCACCAGCCCCCAGCACAGGACCTGGCAGAAGGACAGATGGGGACATGCCACTGTCACCCTCCTGGGCAGTTCCGAGGGCCACCCTTGAGTGCCCAGTCCCATGGGTGCCACAGCCTCTGGCTGTGGAAAGGCACCATTTTCACCAGGACAGGCAACAGTGGCCACAAAGGTGGCCCTGGGACCGTCCCCCTCCATGGACTGTCCTGCCTGGCCCCAGGGCAGACACAGGCTGAAACCCCCGGAGGGGAAGCACCAGGAAAGGCATGCAGTGGCCCCACACTAGCAAGCAGCCAGGATGGTAATGGGATGATGCCAGCAGTGCTGAGGAAGGGTCCAGGCAAGCAAAGAGCTGGGGCTGGTGGGACGGGGTCCAGGTGGCACTGAGGAGCAGAGCTGGGGCACCTGGGCTCTCCCTGACCACCCTGTGCCCATCCTGACATGAGAGCGGATGCAGGACAGGCATAGGGACCTCCCATGGCTGTGGGTGACAGCTCCCCAACCTACCCCATGGACAGAGGAAGGATGAAAAGGCTTTATTGATAAATACAGACTATGTACAGAGGGGAGACATCTCCACCCAGCCCAGCACCCTGGGGCCTCCTGGCCACGGGGAGCCGGAGCCCAGCAGGTCATGGCCTCTCCCCACCAGCACAGCCCAGCAGTGGGGCCCTGGCCATGCCAACTGCCCCAGAGACATTTGGTCTTGAACCTCCTGCAGCAAACGCAGCATGTGCCTGTGTCCCCAGCCAAGAAGGGCCACCACAGCAGCACAGCCCCAAGCAGACCCTCCTGGGGGGTCACCCGGGTGGTGGGCAGCCTTGGGGGTGAGCAGGGGCTGCCCTGGCTCCGGCAGGGCTGGGATGCAGCATGGGGCATCCCCAGAGGTGCCGCTGCCCCCCCAGCTCCACGCCCTCTCCCCGCAACCAGTGCAGGGGTGGCTCAGTTCCTGGGCGGCAGGGGCTGGTTGACGATCACTTGCACAACAAAATCCTTCTGGATCTTGGTCTCCTGCAGCCGTGTGCGGTCAGTGAGCAGCTTGCCCGAGAAGAACCAGCGCTGCCAGGCCAGGTCAATGCCCTCCTGCACCTGCAGCTGCTTCTTCAGCTGCCCGATGGTGTCGCCCATGCTGGCGCTGAGCCGCAGGTCCTTGCCGGTGGAGAGCCGCACCTTGAGGGCGAACTCCCGCCGGGCATTGGGCAGGGCCTCGGCTGGCTCCGCCATCTCCTCCTCACTCCGCTCCAGAATCAGGTTGACGGGAGGTGCCAGGCAGTAGACAGGCAGCTGGTACCGGTTGCCCAGCTCATCGTAGCACTCTGTCAGGGACCCTGGGGACGAAAGGGTGAGATGCTGTGGGTGGTCACCCCCATGGACCACCCATATGGGGACAGGGCTACCCCAGGCAGTGGGGTAGAGCCTGTGTTGCCCCCTTTGGTTGGGCTGAGCTGCGTGGATGGCAGCTGGGAACCCCTTTCCTCTCCAACCTTGGGACCCCCATGTGCCCAGATATGTGGCACTCAGCACCCACCCCACCCGCACCCCCGGTGCCATCCCTCACCATGGGGCAGGGTGATGCTGGCTCCATCGAGGATGGCCTGGGCCAGGCTGTGGTCGTTGGCCTCCACGGCATATGCAGCTGCCTTCAGGGCATCCCAGATCTCCTTGCGGCCCTCGAACGCAGGTGCCGTGTCCCAAAACTCATCCCGCTTGCTGCGCAGCTGCCCGTCTGTCATGGGGTAGTCGCTCTTCCACTTGGGACGCTCCTTCTTCAGGGGCTCATTGCGGCCTGGGGAGGGGAGGGGATGCTCAGCCAAGGGACGGGGCTCCCCCTTGGGCCCCGAACCCCCCACCTCCCCATCCCCACAGGTTCCTGGGGACACCTGGCACCATGCAGAGTGGTGTCCGAGGGATCACCCTGCCCAGCACAGGACAGTCCTCAGCACAGCCAGGGGGAACTCGGCTAAAGCTAGCCCTACCGAAGATCCCACTGGCCGCATAGCAGCTGCCCCCACCAAGGGACATCCTTTGCCCCCAGGAGGGACAAGGGCTTTTGCCCCCATGCTAGAGGGACCAGCCCCTGCCCCACGGGGTGGCTGCAGGGCCTCGGGGCCCTTTGAGGCAGAGCAGTATTTATAGCTTAGGGAATTAGCCAGGAAATAAGCTGGTGAGTTGGAGCGGGAAGGGGATTACGGGGGCTGA
>NW_010972620.1:11053449-11053649 GCF_000737465.1 Haliaeetus leucocephalus | reverse complement strand
ACCAGCACAGCACCTGCTTTCCCAGCAAGGCCCAGCCCAAAGTTGGACATTACACATGGCACCCACCCTGGGAGTCCCCATGGGGCACAGGAGCTCAGTTACCCTGGGGCTGGACACTGAGCATCCCTGATGGGCAGCAGCCTGCCTGCACCCATATCCCCAGAGGAGTGAGGGCAGTCGGCTGCAGCCAGCGCTGCCAA
>NW_010972620.1:11051065-11053439 GCF_000737465.1 Haliaeetus leucocephalus | reverse complement strand
TGGCAGGGAGTGGGGACAGGTTGCGGCTGGCCCATGCGGGCAGGCGTGCCCTGCAGCATTGTCCAGGTAGGCAGGGGCTTAAGTCCCTATTTATTGCTGCCACCCAGCTGGGCCCCGCAGCCTCTAATCACCTCCTGCCGCTCTATTCCTGGCCCCTTGTGCAACTTCTCCGTGGTGGCAGCACCACCGGACAGGTCCGGCTGCTCGCTGCGCTCGGACTCGAGCCAACAGGATCTGGCTGGCAGCCTGCCTGCCTGCCTCCTGCCCTGTGCCTGCAGCATCCTGCCTGCGGCTCAGACCCCCCCCCCCCCCCCCCCCGCAGTGCCCCAGTTCGGGGACCCCCAGGCAAGAGGCTGTGCCCTGGAGGCTCCCTTGCCCCGGAGCTCACTCCCTGCCTGGCTGGAGCCCTGGGGAGAGCCAGGCAGCCCCAGCCAGCGGGTCCTGGAGGCTGGCTTAGCCCCGGAGGAGTTGCCAGCCAGATGGCACACGACACCGCTTCCAGCAGCGCTGCCTGGTCCCCTCCTGGGCCAGGCAGGGTTGGGATGCTGCGTGCCACCAGCATCCCCTGCTCCTCCTGCTGCGGTAACCCGGCCACCCCGGGGACGACGCTGTGACCTGCTGCAGGGAGCCCCGGCAGGACCCCTCCGCAGGGCGTCACAGCGAGGCCCAGCCAGAGCAGGAGCCGGGGGGGCTGCTTTAGCAGGGCCCCCGTGGCAGCAGAGGAGGGCAGGCAGGGCACCCCTCCCCACCTATGGCAGGTCCTCACATGCTGGGACCCGCCAGCCCAGGGCAGTGTCCCCGTGCTGCAGGTGAGGGCAGCTGCAGCCTTGCTTCATCCTCCACCACCTGCTGAGCATCTCCCATGGGCTGGTGGCATCACACAAGTGGAGGCAGAAGCCAGCCTGGGCACCCCAGCGTTGGGGACAGCCTCACTCCCCTGGGAAGCGACATGCTGCAAGAAAGTGACAGCAGCTGCCTGGGGCACAGGGGTATCAGGAGGGGACCGTGACCCATCCCAGGACAGCCTGGCACAGAGTGAGTAGCGATGATGGAGACAGAAGCTCTGCAGCCGGCTGTTGCCTGGCACAGGAGGGGAGCACACGGATCCAGACATTGGGATCTGACCTCCCCAGCCACAGCAGCTCCGAGTTCCGGGGCAATGGCCCTACACCCCCACCAAACTGAGTGATCACTCGGCCGGGGCCCCCAGGACTGACACCCACAGGAAGGTACCTGCACCCCTGCGGGCCAGAGTGTGCCGAGGTGGGGGGCTGCAGCCCCAAGGGGAGCAGGGCTGCCAGCCCCATAGGGGGCCATCACCCTAACCTGAGCCAGCAGGGCATCCCCGGAGCTCCACACGGTGGGGACGGCTCACCACGAGCAGTGGGCACAGCCAGACCCGGCAGCCACGGCACCCTGCACGCGTCACCGGAGCGGCGGGCACCATCCCACGGGAAAACCTCCCTCCCTCCGCATCCCAGCTGCGGGCAAGGGCCGGGACGCCCCGTCCCCGGGCACACGCTTCCTGCTCCTCCTCTCCCGCCGCCTACCACCGCTTTGCCATAAACACGGTAATTACCGGCTGCGATCGCACCGGCCAGGGAGGTGGGCGAGGGGAAGGCAGGGGTGATTCACCCCGCCGGCCCCACGTCCCCTCCGCCGGCCGGTAGCCGTGCCCGTCCCCGTGGTCTCCGGGACCCTCCAGGGCAGCATCCCGGGGAGGTGCCTCGTGTCACCCGGGCATTGGGCTGCCGGTAACTCCCGGGAGCCGCGGGGCTGCACCAGTCTCCCACCCCGCCGCTCCCTACCCGCTCCGCGGCCGAGTCCCCGGTACCTCCCGAAGCCCCAGGGGAGCGGGAACGGGGTTGCCCCCGTCGGCAGCAGCCCGGTGTACGGGCGGCACCGACCCCGGGCAAGGACCCAGCGGTTTGCAGGACGCGGCGTGCCGGGGGACACTGCCGAGCCCAAACCGGGGGCACCCCCCAACCCTGCAGCCCCCCCGGACACCCCCTCCCCGGGAGGAGCCGGGGACCGGCAGGGCTGGGCAGGACGCGCCGTGCACCCCGGCCCTGACCCCGCAACCCCCCCGGGACGGGAGCCGCGGTGCCTGCCAGCTCCCGGGGCCGCGCACCGGATCGGAACCCCCGGTGCCCGGGAACCCCCGGTGCCCGGGGACCCCCGAGAGCACAGAACGGCTCCCGGGGGTGTGCATGGGACAGCCCCCCCCCGCGCCCACGAACTGCGCCCCTCCGGTGCCCACCGCAAGGGTACACGGGACCCCCCCGGTGCCCGCGATTCCGGGAGGTGCCCGGGCGGGACGGCCCCGGCGGGCCCGGCCTCGCTCACCTGCTCGCTTGCGGGGGTTCCCGGCGGC
>NW_010972620.1:11028822-11050881 GCF_000737465.1 Haliaeetus leucocephalus | reverse complement strand
GTCGTGGGGCTGTGGGGTGAGCTTTGAGGGTGAGCGTGGGACTGGCTGTGGGGATGCGGGGCAGGACATAGGCACGGCTGTGGGGCAGGGCTTAGGATGCAGAATGGGGGAGGGCGTGGGGAAGGCCGTGGGGCAGGGCAGGGCAAGGTGTGGGGGCGAGGGACCGAGCGACTGAGCGTGGCCATGGGTCGTGGGGCCGGGGCATGAGGCTGCGGTGCGGAGCGTGGCTGTGGGGCAGGGCATGGGGGAATGGGCAGGGCCTGCAGCCGTGAGCTGGGCACTGAAAGAGGGGGTGGGGGGCAATGGGGTAGGCGTGGGGCAGCAGCTAGGGTGAGGGGGCTCTAGGAACGAGGCCGAGGTGGGTGTGGGTAGGTGGGGGGCTGTTGGGAGCTGGGTGAAGGCAGAGCTGTGGGGTCTGTGGGGCGGGTCAGTGTTTTAGATGGTGGGTCTAGAGCATGGGGTGGGATTAAATGTGTGTTGGGCCTGCTGGTGGTGCCAGGGACTGGCCTGGAATGGGGAATGGGGCTTCCGGGTGGGAGGAGTGGCATGGTATGTGTGAGCTGATGGGAGCACGAGGCTCCAGGCGCCGGTACTGGAGGTTTGGGGTGCAGTGGGGGCTGCTGTGGGTGGTACGGGGTATGGTTGGCTGGGTGGTAGAGAAGGCTCCAGTGGGAGGGGGGTTCCTGGTCTTGCTGAGATGCTGTGGGAGCTGACTGATGTGCTGGCTTTCCTGGCCCCTGCTTCTGGGACGAGCTCTGACTGCCCTCACTGTGGTTTCTCCTCCTTTCCTGGCAGGGCTTGAGGCATTTGGTTTCCTTGGATAAATTGTCTATCTGCTTGGAGCAACAACTTTGTGACTTTGTTATATTAGGGAATTTGCAGCTTCAGGAGTGCGGCTTTCTAAGGATAAGGTGGCATGTTTGTGTTTCTAGGCAGTGGCTTCAGCGCACTTTGGAAAGGAGTTGAGAGAGCAGAGGACTACATAGGTTATGTTACACAGAAGGGTACCTTATAGACCTTTCCCAAGGCTGATGGGTTGTGAACTGATCCGTGGTATCTTGGTGATGAGATGAGCTGGCAAAACGGGAAGGTAACCCAGTGGTCCATGTAACACAGGGTGAAGAAAATGCCAAGGGAATTAGGAGGAATTCACTAAACTATGTGACATTCAAGATGTTGCAAAAGAGTTGTACTAAACCTCCGACATATTTGGGATAGACTGGGGGAAAGATAACCTTACAACTGCTGTTGTCATCTATGGTCATGTTACAGAAGTGCCCAGAGAAAGCTTTGTCTCTTTGAAGACATATAAAGAGAAAGAGCCACCTCCGCCACCCCCCCCAGCTCTCGTCAGCCATATGGTGCTTGTGACAAACCTACTTTGACAAGTGAGGGAGCCAGCAAGTGTCCTTTGGCCCCTCTGACCTCATATAGAATCACACATCAGAAAGTATTAAATTGCATCATGTATCCTTGAGCGAAAGGGGAGTTTTTTTCTAACCTTGTGGCCATTGTGCAATTGTTGGAAAAAATGCATTGAGCTTTCCCATGTGTTGCTGAGTACTAAATTGAGTGTAACTTGGCAAGTGGAAGAAAGGCCTCGGTGCTGTCGCAGGCAGCTTGGGCTGTACGGGTCAGTGGGTGGCAGGAGGAGGATGAACTAATTTTTTTTAAAAGATAGGGGGAGAAGGATACTGCTGTTACAGAAATCTATCACACGCTCCCTGTGAATGCTGTGCTCGCATTTTGAGGGTGTGGGGGAGACAAGAATGGAAAGCCTGCAGAAGTGATTAATGTCTAGAAGGACACGGCATGAAAGGGGGACAGATGTGTTAGGAAAGGGAGCAGATTGATTCCAAGTAATAATACAGCAAGGGTAAATGGCTTGCTTCTGTTTAGCCTCTGGGACTACAGGAACACCAGAATAGGAAGGCAGCCCCTCCTGGTAAGGGAGTGCTGGGATTCAAGGTGTGTAATTAACCTTGGGAACTTGCTGCTGCCAGATGTGGAGGCAGAAGTTCCACAGGCTTGCCACTGTGCCTGCCGTGCTGATGAGGCAGGTCCAATTATAGCTGTGCTTGCGCTTAAGCCGTGGCCTGCGCAGCTGTGCCTGCAAGCAGGAGGGAGCACTCAGAGGTTGCGCTGTCGGGGCTGGTGTGGTCGCTCCACGCAAGGCAAAGCTGGTCGCACCCCCAGGTCCCTGAGAACAGAGTGAGTTCTCTCACTGTAGCGAGCGAAGGGGCTGCTAACCGCGGGGAGTATCAATAGCCGATTGTGGTTTGACCATTACACTTCAGCTCTTTCCTGCTGATTAGGAAACCAGCAGCTTTGTGTAGACACTGCTTTCAGTCTCTGAAAACACAAAGAGGCAGAGTGCTTGGCCGCAGAGACAGCGTTTGTCTCAGACCTTCTCCACAGTGGTTCAGAGGCACGAAGGCTTTTCATGAGCTTACAGAGCAGGATGTTGGGATACTGGGTGTGAAGGGACCGTATGAGCTCTCCTGGCAGCCCACTCTTGCTATGTGCTGGTGCACAGCAGCCGCTTGCTGTTGCACTGTTGTTCTGCAAGAGATATTGCCAGCACCTTACAGCTGTCGCTCAAGGCACCCCCTGTTCAGTCTGTGGTTGTTGAGTCTGCGACCTGCTGGGCTCCTCTTCTTCCTTGCAGCTCCCCTTATCTGTTCTGTCCCTCAGTCCAGGCTCCCTCTCCCTGCTGTGCCAAGCGGGACTGGAAGCTCTATGTCTGGAGTCGGGGCTGCCTGCTGTCAGAAAACAGTCATCCCTTGTCCCATCCCCAGAGACCACTCTCTGATGAGCAGCATGACTTAATAGTGGAATTAACTGCTTAGGAAGAGCCAGTAAACGCTAGAAACAGCAGGAGACACTAGCTGAGATAAGGCCTGGGAAAACCCCAAATGAAACCTTTAGGCTTCTGAGCAGGTGGGTGCCCTGTCAGTCGTGTAGGCAAGACTTCAGCAGGGCAGAGGGATGAACAGGGCCCTCCGGAGTGCCCAGAAGTGCTCCTGGGCAAAGACAGTGAGTCTCGGTGACTGAAGGGTGCTTTCTTTGTGGAGGAAAGCTGTTTTGTCCAGGTAGAGAGTGAGGGGTGCTGCTTGTTTCCCAGCAATATCCCTTGCCACCTAAGCTGCAGGTTAGAGGGCTGAAGGTAAGGCAGTCCCTTGCCCCCCACCCCATGTCTGACCACAGGGCATGCACAGAGCTTTCCTACTGGGAAGGTGTCGTGTTGGCAGTGGGTGGTGGGAGTGGAGAACCTGCCCTTCTGCCAAGGCTCTTGTAGGATGCAGCGGGTCCTTACCAAAGCCTCCCAAGGAGTGACTCTTCCCCCAGTTGATTTGCAAGAATATTGAGGCAGGAGGTGAGTGAGGCAACCTGGTGGGGTATCTGAGTCAGAGCTGGTAATAGACTCCAGGAGTCCCAACACTTCGTCTTCCTCTGACCACAAAGCCGCCTTTCTCCCTGCCCTCCATCTTGGAGGGAGTCTTGTGCAGGTCTTGCTCAGCATAGCATGGAGGTGGCAGAGCCAAAGTGGGAAGCCATGTGATCACTCGTGTCTGGGCTGTTTGCTTGGCCAGTTCTCCCTCGGGAAGCATCTGGGGAGCTGCCCTCTGTCTCCTCCTGGCTTGCTCACATTAGAGAAGCATTTTTTGGCATCTCAGCAAAGTGGAGCACAGCAAGGCTGCTTCTCAGGAGCCACGCATTGGTCACAGATGGAGCCAGGCTGTGGCGAGAGGGCAGAGGCAAAGTGCAGGCATGTTCACCCCTTGCTGCCAGCTCTCAGATCTGATCCAGTCAAGGCAGCTCTCAGTCCCAGACATGTTTGCAGGCAGGGCTGGAGGCAGCTCCACCAACTGAGCGCACATGGCTCCTTCGGTGCTTAGTGAGGTGCCGGCACCCAGCCAGCCTTTCCTGCTCTGGTGCTGGGGCCGTTCCTGGCATCTGTCTCCAGTGCCGTGCGTTACTGACGGTCTAGGAGTCTTTTTGCTTCACTCTCTTTGCCTCCTTTCTGCAGGGGTGAAAGATGGAAGTTGGACTGTGCTGCAGCTTGTGGAAGCCCTGGGGTAAGTAAAGCCTTATACATGTTATACATCACGTATACATCTCCTTGCAAGGGAGATTCCCACAAGGAGGGACAACAAGAAGGAAAAGTGTGCTCATCCAGGATGAGCTAGCTTCAGCACTGGTAGGCACACTGCAGCACACAGGCCTGCAAGGATGTTGTCCGTTCACAGCACGGGACCTGGGTGGTGCTTTGCCCTCCCAGGACTTGGGCTGTTTGGGAAAGAGCAGGGCCGGAGCAGCTCTTGATGCTCTCCCAGGACCGAGGAGAGGTATTGTGGCAGGCAGCAAGCCACAGGGCACTTCTCGGTTGAGACTGTCCCCAGAAGGAGCTGCCTGAGCCTACAGCTGCACATCACCATGTCACAAGTTGCTTGGCACTCAGCTTTTGCTTCTGTCTCCGAGCTGTCATGGCCTGGGAGTTGGGGAAGCTCATTTCTCTGAAGCTGGGGGCTGGGTTTGCCTCATTGTAAGAGGCTTTGCCCTTTTTCAGCCCTTGTGATCTTGGGAGCCTGAGTTTCAGGTGCAGAGCATGGGCAAGAGCAATTTCTTTGGTCCGACTTGAGAACTTGGAATTATTGCTGCATGGCTTTGGGGCTGGGTACATGTGTGCAGCACAGTCAGGGGAAGAGGAGTCTGCTCCCACCCTGCCAGCAAGACAGGCAGTATTGGGCCACCGCCCCTCTGCCCAGAGAGCAGCACCTCTTTGTTTTTATAATGTGTCTGCTCAGGATGTGCTTCCTGCTTGGGTGTTCCTGCTCACAACAGGCCTCTTGGGCTTTCTCCCCACTTGGGCTAGGTCTTGCCTGGAGAACACAGATCCTCGGATGCGAGGGCGAGGCATCCAGCTGCTGTCACAAGTCCTGCTCCAGTGTTACTCCCTGCTCCAGGAGAAGGAAGGTAAGGGCTGCTCTGGGCCTTTGAGTGCTGCTGGCAGGTTGGGGGCAAAGCCTGTGCCACTCAAGTGTCTGTCCTGCTGTTGGCAAAGGGTTTAGTTTAGCACCGTGACGACTTTGTACATGTCTCTCGAGTCAAAGGCCAAGGAGGATATGGGCCCTCACGCTGCAGCCTTTTAGCCAACCTCACTACACAATTTGGGTCACTCCCTGAACACGCCAAAGCCCTGGGCTGCAGCTGGTGCCCCTGGCAGTGTGTGGGTGTTGCACACCCAGGCGTGCTCAGCACCACGTGGGACGTCTTGGGGACACATCTGCATGTCAAAATCCTTGGGTGGTGATTCAGTGCAGGAAAACCATCATTCACAAAACAAGTCATGATGCAGCCTTGTGGCCTGCCCAGGTTAACTCAGGGGGAACCCTGGGGCCTGGGGAGGAGGGGAGATTGGCGTAAGGATGAGAGTGGAGTGGAGGACTGGGGTGGGGAGAGGAAGATGTCCTATTCATGACAAGCAGAAGGTTTGGCTGTGTTAAATGCCCCATAGCAACTGGCTGGTAGTGGGGGAAGTCAGTAAGTGCTGCCAAACTTTCACTTAGACTGGGGGCCTTGCTGATGGGTAGCTGAACCTGTGCCAGCAGGCTGGCAAGGCAGGGGGGCCCAGCTAGTAAGTGAGGTGGAGAAAGGGAAGGATGGAAGTAAAAGGTGCTTAGTCCTGGCATTTGTCTCTGTAAGTCTCAGACTGGTGCCAGGCAGGGCTGAGAGCAGCTGTGCGGAGAGAATATACACAGACTAGCTACTGGTGTAGCTGGAGTCAGGTGTGATGACCGTGATGGGGACTGGGGTGCTCCAGAGGGGCAGCCGGAGGTGGAGAGGTTCAGTGGGGACGCCTGGCAGAGTCAGGGCAGCTGAGCGAGCTGGGTTAGAGCCATGTCACCAGGAGCTCTGGAGGATGGTGGGCAGAGCCAGGGCACTGGTGGCTGCTGTGACACCCCCAGCTGGCCCCGTCTCCCTTCGTGTCCCTCCTCACGCAGTTCATTTCCCAAGTGCTTCGTCAGGCTGCCTCCTGGGGGGGTGAGTTTCTGCAGCAGCTGTGGGCGCAGGATGCTGCTAGCCGGCTCTTCCAGTCTGCTTCCTGCTGCCACTCCCCAGGGCCAGGGTGTGCAGGCGCCCATGGCAGTGACTCAGGGGCCGGGAACGTGTTGTGGAGCCAAGCTCGGGGAAGCTGGAGCTCCTGCTCCAGCCCTGCACCCCACCCCACGACATCCTCCAGCCTCCACTGAACAGGCATCTCCTGCTTCCCTGCTGGCATCTGCACCCACGTGTCTGGACAGGCCAGGGCAAATGCCTCTTGGGTAGCTCCAGCACCTCTGCAGCGGCCAGAGGTGGGTGCTGCCCCACTGCGGTCAGACGTGGGTTGCTGATGGGGGGAGGGTGAAGGTGTTGGAGCCAGGTGGGTGCACCCAACAGTGGCAATTCATGCTGTTCACCAGTGCAAGATGTGCTCGTTCTTCATCTGGCAGCTGCTTTTGGCAGAGCTGGGGCCGGCACCCAGCAGCTGCATTTCCTGGGACTAATGCACGTTGGTGTCTGTTTCTGACAGTGCTGCATCTGGTCCTGTTCTATGAGAATCGGCTGCAAGACCATCATCTTGTGATCCCCTCGGTGCTCCAGGGACTCCGAGCACTGGTGAGCTTGCGCCCCACAGTCTGCAGCACTGGGATGCACTCCAGAACAGTGCTGGGGAGGTACAACACCTGGGTACAGGTTGGAGCAGCATGTCGAGCAGGGCCCAGCTGGGCTGTCGCCTCCTGCCCGGTGACAATGCCCTATCTCCTCTGTGATCCTGCTGTGTCCCTTGCAGAGGGGCAGGGGAGAGGAGACTGCCTTGATCTGCCCCGTGCTGGTATTGGGGCAAGGATTCCCTGGCCGCTCTGGGGAGCAGCACAGATGATAGGCATCTTGTTCTGTCCTGTCTGTGGGGGTGGTGAGCTCTCCCTGGCATAGGAGAGGATCCTGCAGGTGGCTGCTGTACAGAAACATAAAGCTCCATTATATGGCTGCCATCATGGTTTTCTATTCTTGCTTTTCTTTTCCTGTCCCCAGAGCATGTGTGAGGTGCTGTCCCCAGGGCTAGCAGTGTCTGTGCTCAAAGCTATCTTCCAGGAGGTACATGTGCAGGTGAGCAATGTGATTTCCCATTATCCTGTCCCTGCTCCCTGGGTGTCTGGGCATGGCCTGCCTGCCCTGAGGACTGAGCACATTCAGTGGGAGTGCAGCGTAGCGTAGCGCATCCTTCCCGCAGCAGTGCAGTGCTCCTGCGGAGCTTAGAGACAGCGTGTCTCACTGCAGAGCGAGAGGCAGACAGCAGCTGAGGATCCTGTTTGGCCCTTGTCCTCTCTTCTCTCAGCCCTGGGGGGAGTATTTCCTTTGCTCTGTTCTGCAAGCTGTGTTTAAGTGCCCTCAGCACCCAAATTCTCCAGTTTAAGATTGTTTACGTTGGCAGGGCCTTGGGCAGTATGTGTGGCCCTGGTGTGACTGTGGTGGTGCATTCATGCAGTGAGGGACACTGTCATGTTCAGGTGCCATTGCATAGGCATGTGCACACTTTGCATGTGGTAAATGGGATCTGTGTGCCAGGAAGCAGCAGCTGAGCTGCTGGGGGTCCTGCCCTCTTTCTCAAGGGCATGTGCTGCCCTTGCGTGGTAGGTAGCAATGCTGCCATGTGTGGAAGCTTGTTTTGATTGCTCTGTTCCTCCCCCCAGTCCCTGCTGCAACTGGACCGCCACACAGTCTACAGCATCATCACCAATTTCATGGGCACCAGGGAGGAAGGTGAGGGGGCAGATGCCAGAACCACTCTGGGGTTGTCCAGGCTGGGAGAATGGCTTGCTTTCACCTTTTCAAAGGCTCTGTTGCCCTGTCTGGGGAGAGCTGGAAGGGCTGTGGGACTGGGGAAACCTGGCTGATTTCATGCCCTGTTGGTGAGATCTGGTGTCCTGCATCTGCTCTCGCTCCTTTCTGCAGAGCTGAAGGGCCTGGGTGCCGACTTCACATTTGGCTTCATCCAGGTGATGGATGGGGAGAAGGATCCCCGCAACCTGCTGGTGGCCTTCCAGATTGTGCGTGATCTCATTGCCAAGAACTATGCCCTGGGTGAGCACGTGCCTGCTGTGCAGAGCTGACTGGGGGACATGTTGCTTTTCTTTGAGTTGTCGGAGGGATGGCCCTTGGGTCTGACCAGAGCTGGGGTTGTACCTGACATGCTTCAGAAGCTGCAGAGCTAGCCTGTCATGGGTGCTAGGCATAGCTGCTGTGCCTCTTTTGCCCAGCATCTCTGCTCATGTCCTCTGCCCTTTCCTTGCAGGTCCCTTTGTGGAGGAGCTGTTTGAAGTGACCTCCTGTTACTTTCCCATTGATTTTACTCCAGTGAGTGAGTCTGCCCTGTGCCACAGCCTATTCCTTCTGGCATTTTCTCAGGGGGTCGTGTCCCCTCCAGGAGATGGGAGGGGAGGATGGGCAAGAGTCTTGGCTGGGCAGTGTTTAGCTGCAAACTGTGGTACCCAGGCTGACAGGCTGGTGCCAAGCTGGCTGCAGTGACTGGCATCACTGCTGCCTTGCTGGAGATGAGGTGATGCAGCCTCGGCTGATGGCTGGATTGGGAGGTTTCCTGACTGGTGACCTGCTCGCTCTGCTTCCCTTCCAGCCCCCCAATGACCCTCATGGCATCCAGAGAGAAGACCTGATCCTGAGCCTCCGGGCTGTACTGGCCTCCACGCCTCAATTTGCTGAGGTAGGAAGCTTCTAGGGGGTTCTTGAGCACCCCGCTGTTCAGAGTGCTGTAGCTCCTGCTATGGCTCCATGGGAAGGGAACTGCTGGGATGAGGAGCCTGCACTAGGGCAGCCCTGTGTCCTGCTGGGGTTGGGCGTGGGGAGAGTGCTGATGCTGATATCCTGGGAAGGGGCTGCCTGTTGCAGGTATCCCTCAACCTCTGCTCTCCTGGCAGAGGTTGAGCTTGCAGCCCTGCAGGGCCATGGACAAGGTGGTGCAAGGGGTGGGCTGAGTTTAAGTGCCTCTCTCTGCAGTTCCTTCTCCCTCTGCTCATTGAGAAGATGGACTCAGACCTGCAAAGTGCCAAGCTTGACTCCCTGCAGACTCTGGTAAGGAAGGACCCCTACACCCTTCAGCCCACAGCTGGCCTGTGGCAGCAGCAGCCAGCCACCTCCGAGTCCTTCTCCCTGCCAGCCAGAGACTGTCCCTTGCAGAGCCACGATTTCCAGGGTCCTAGTTTGGCCTACATCACTCTTTGCTCTTTTTCTCTCCCTTGAGTGGTTTGTGCAGTTCAGCATGAGCTTGCAGGATGGGCAGTGTCCCTGCTCTGTGTCCTCCCAGTACTGGCTTCTCTCTGATGCTTTCTCCTGGTTCCCTCTTGCAGACTGCCTGCTGTGCCATCTATGGGCAGAAGGAGCTGCAGGAATTCCTCCCCAGCCTCTGGTCATCCCTGCGCAGGGAGGTGAGTACTCCAGGGCCCTTAACAAATGCTCCACCACAGTTGGGCTCCTGCTAAGCACGAGTTCACAGCCAGACCAGGCGGGTCCCATATCTCCCAGCAGCACCCACCTGTGGCCTTGGACAGCCCCAGCTGAAAAGTGGGGGGACAGGCCAGCCCTATCAGCATGTCCCGAGGGCTTGGATGTGCCACACTGCATGTTCAGAGCATGTGGGAAGTGAGGCAGGAGCCTGAGCCCTTCTGCTCACATTGGGAGCATGAAGCCTGCGGTTGGGGTCAGCACAAAGCTTAGATCGTCCTATGACATCTGCAGGTGTTCCAGACAGCAAGTGAGAAGGTTGAGGCGGAGTGCCTGGCCGCACTGCACGCCCTCTCTGCCTGCCTCTCCTGCTCCGTGCTCAGCTCTGACACCGAGGATCTCCTGGATTCCTTACTCAGCAGCATTCTGCAAGGTAGCTAGGAGAGAGACCTACCCTGCCCCGAGCAGCCAGGCCTGCAAGCATGCTCCTAGCTAGCGATCTGCCCTCCTGTTCTCTTTGAAGCCTCTTTCTTCTCTTTCTAGCCCTCACAGCCACTGTTGGCTTCTCCAAGGTAATTGGCTGCAGGAAGGGAGGAGAAGGGGGCACAGTAGGAAATGCCTGTTGGATCAAGTTGCTTTCTTCTCTGCTGGGGCTGGGGCATCCAAGGCTGTGCTGTGGGCTTGGAGCTGGGGAAAGCAGCTCTGCTAGGGAGGCTGTGCGGCAGCTCAGAGCTGCGCCCCGGCAGCACGTCCCAGCCCAGATATCAGCTGTGTCCCTCCGTGCAAGGCAGAGAAGCTCTGCCAGCGCAGCTGACACCCAGCCTATCTCAGATTGCAGGCACCATCTGTGCGAGCCCGACATGAAGCTGGTGTGGCCAAGTGCCAAACTCCTGCAGGCAGCAGCAGGTGCCTCCCTCCGTGCCTACCACTGTGTCACCAGCAGTGTCCTGCCCCTGCTGCTGGAGCAGTACACCAAGCACCCGCAGGTGAGGGGCACCCCAGGCTCTGCGGTCACAGGCAGCAGGGCTGAGTGCAGCTGCTGGCTCTGCAGGGCTTGGTGGGAGCAGGGTATGAAAGTGGATGTCCTTCCCTGGCTGCAGGTGGGGACCCTGTGGGCACCCTCTGGCCTTGCAGCGCTGGGCTGAGGCATAGCTATGTCCCAGCAGTGACAGTGATCTGGGTTGCTCTTCTGTGTCCCTGCAGAGCAGCCAGAGGAGGACAATCCTGGAAATGCTGCTGGGCTTCCTGGAGTTGCAGCAGAAGTGGGGACATGTGGAAGAAGGTGAGGCTGGCTGGTCCCTCTGGAGGCACCGTGTCCTAGGGGGCTGCTGGCTCTGACCACCTTCCCCATATGCTGGCAGAGGGGGAAGGCTCATTGACCTGGGCGGCTGTATGTGCAACTCTCTACCATGTCCCAGGGACCCTGCGTGGCTAGGTGTCAACCAGCAGGGCCCCAGAAAGGGTCTGTCAGGTGCCGTGCTGGTGGCTGTGTGGTGACAGCCAGGCACAGGCAGTGACTCCATGCCTCTCTCTCTAGATGAGAGCACTCTGCTGTCGCTCCGAGCCCCGGTTTGCTCTGTGGTGTTCTCGGCGCTCACGGATCCCAGTGTGCAGCTGCAGCTGGTTGGGATCAGGGCACTGACTGTCCTGGGCTCCCTGCAAGGTTGGTGCCTTGTTTCCCTTGGGGACGCAGAGGGAGGTGTTGCCCTGTTCTGAGAGACATGGTGCCACATGGCTGCTGGGATGTCCTTGCCTGCTGCCTGTAGGTGAACAGGAGCAGTGGCAGCATTTCCTACCCAGGCCATGAGCTCCAGGGACACTTGGTCTCTCTCTTGCCTTGTTATGCTGGGCACCATGTATCTCTGGTGTTTGGCATGCTGCTGCGGTGCTGCTGGCCTGGACAAGGGGGAAGGATGCTGGCCAGAACACGGGCATCTTTGCCTTTGGCCATGGGCAGGATTCCTCTACAGCTCTTGTTCCAGGCTTCCTGTCTCCCTCTGACCTGGAGCTGGTTGTGGATCACCTCATCCGTCTCGCTCTGCATGAGGAGGATTCCCAGAGCAGGTGAGGGGCGGGCTAGTGCCACTGCAGTCACCCAGACTCTGGGGAGAGGAACAAAGCCTGGCTTTGCTGCAGAGAGGGGTTGTAGTCTGGGGGAAGGTATGGGAACTGTCTGAACTAAAAGTCTATGTGGGTGTAAGAGTAAAGGGATAAACCAGGTGATTTATAGGCTGGAAATTAGAAAGTCTGGGCCTGTCAAAGTAGGGGACTCTGCTCTGCCTGCCAGTAGGGTGGAAAAGGCAGGTTGCTGAGAAATAGGTTTCTGGAGGCACCTTCTGGCCCAGATCTGTACAGCTGGTGTACAAGCAGCCCCAGGTTTGCAGTGCTCACATCAGCCCTCCCACTCTCTTCCCCCCCTCGGCAGCGAAGCAGCGATGGAGGCAGCTGGATCTCTGGCCCCCCTCTACCCAAAAGTTTTCTCTGGACACATGGTACCCAGGCTTGAAGAGGAGCTGCAGTCAGGTAGGGCTGGCAGCCTTGGGAAGGAAGTGATGTCTGGTTTTGTGGTGAAGCCTGTCCCGTTTGGCTCCTACCGGGCAGTGGGGCTGTGCCATATGGCGTAGGTCAGTGGCTCTCCTGCTTGGGGGATTCCCAGTGCAGGCACTGTGGTGCTGGCATAGGGAAGACCATACCTGGTGCTGGCAACCAGCCTGTGTGGCCGGGATCAGCCCTGTGGGGAGGAGCTGCCCAGGCACAGAGCTGGCAGACTGCCTTGGGGCTGGCATGGGCTAGTTCTGCTGTGCTGCTTCATTCCATCCACCCTGGCAGGGTCTGGGCCCTGAATGCCCTTGGGCAAGGGGGCCTGGGGTCACCCCAACACCCCTCTGAGGTGTTTTTCCTCTTCAGAGCGGCAGGAAGAGAGCCCCTGTGACCACCGCTCCCTGCGGCAGCGCTGCCTGCAGGCCCTGGCAGCCGTGTCCACCCACACCAGCATCGTGAGGGAGACTGTCCCTGTCCTGCTGCAGCATCTCCGGAAGGTGCAGAAAGGTAACGCAGCCTGCAGCAGGCAGCTCCACGGAACGTGTCTGGGCAGGAGCTGCCTCTGTTACCACTGATGTCTGGGAGAGTGGGGATGGCAGAGGTGCAAGGAGCCTGGGGCTGGGCTGTGAATCCCACTGGTGGAGAGGGAGCAGGGAGGGCTGCGTTGCCCCAGAATCCCGGTGTAGATCAGGGCAGTGGGTGCTCAGACTGTTTGATGTGACGGTGACTGTGCCCTGCAGGGAGCGAGGCCGGGAACACCCAAGACATGGTCTCCGTGTGCCAGAGCCTGCACCGCGTGGCTCTGCAGTGCCAGCAGGACGCGGAGAGCTGCTGGTACTACCACCAGACGGTGGTGCCCTGCCTGCTGGCCATGGCCGTGCAGGCTGCCATGCAAGGTAGGTGCGGGGCTGGAGTAGGAGAAGGGGAAAGCAGGCAGCTCCTCGGGCTCTCTGGCGTCCCCGACCCTGCCGCCGCCCTCTGGCAACCGCGGGCACTGCGGGCCCCGCTGCCTCCTGCCAGAGGCAGAGCAGCCCTGCCCCAGGGCCGGTGTGGGTCAGGGGGCTGTGCCTGCCTCCTCCCTCCGGGCAGCGGGCTCCAGCATGTCCCTTTCCTCCCCCTGCCTGCAGAGAGCACCCACCTGCTGCTGGCCAAGGCACTGCTGGAGGAAGAGGTGCTGGCTGCCATGGTCCCAGTCATCAGCGCTGCCACGACTCACCTGAGCCCTGAGTGAGTGAT
Source organism: Haliaeetus leucocephalus (assembly GCF_000737465.1). NCBI lineage: Eukaryota > Metazoa > Chordata > Aves > Accipitriformes > Accipitridae > Haliaeetus > Haliaeetus leucocephalus. The sequence goes on along the minus strand of NW_010972620.1, from coordinate 11,037,603 downwards.
GCTGGGATGGGACACCGGGCATTCCATTGTGGGGAGGGGGCAGGCTACGTGCCCCCTGCTGCTGTCTGTTCAGGGGGACCCTGTGCCTCCTGGGAGGTACCCAGGAGCTCTCTGGTGACCCTCCCAGAGCAGCACGTTGCAATGTCTCCTTTCTCCTAGGCTGGCTACCCAGAGTGTGTCTCACGTGGTACCCCTCTTCCTGGATGGAGAGGTCTCCTTCCTGCCCCAGAACAGTTTTCCTTGCTCCTTCCAGCCCTTCGAGGTGTGTTGGGTGCTTGGGGCTGGGGTGCCGGAACAGGGGCAGGGAATGAGGATGTCGGCACAGGCTGGCAGCAAGGACCGTGATGACATGGGTGCTGTTCTTCCCCCGCAGGATGGGGAGTGCTTGGAGGCACAAAGACGCCTGGTCGCCCTCCTCATGGCCTTTGTCTGCTCCCTGCCCCGCAATGTAAGTTGGTGGGGAGCAGGGTGGAGGGACCCTGACCAGGTGGCCCCAGGCTGTAACGTGCTCTATGTCTCCTCCAGGTGGCAATTCCTCAGCAGGAACGGCTGCTCCATGAGCTGCTGGCGCTGAGTTGCTCCTGCAACTGCCCCTTCACGGCCACCACAGCTGCCAAGTGCTTTGCAGGGCTGGTGAACAAGCACCTGGCGGGTAAGGGGGCTGGGCAGGACGTTGTGGGTCCCTGCCCACTGCTGGCAGGGGAATGGCTCAGCCTGTCCCTTCTGTGTCCCCAGGGCAGCAGCTGGATGAGATCCTCCAGCTTGCAGTGAACAGGATGGAGCTTGGGCTTGCAGAGGGGCCCTGCCGAATGCAGGCGCTCACCCTGCTGCTCTGGGTAAGGACCACTGTAGGTGCGGGAGGGGGGAAAGCTGGGGGGGGTGGCAGCCTGGCGCTGACTCTGCTCTGCCTGCACAGGTAACCAAAGCCCTGGTGCTGCGGTACCACCCCCTGAGCTCCTGCCTGACAGACAAGGTAGGTGGCAGTGGGGGGATCTGATGTCCAAGGAGTCTGCCCGCTCCCCCCACGGCCAGCTGGGAACCCCCAGCAGGAGGGCACCCTGTCTCAGGGCTCTCTCCCTCGCAGCTGCTGGGCCTGCTGGGTGACACAGAGCTGGGCCCCGCCGCGGCTGATGGATTCTCTCTGCTCATGGCCGAGTCCCCGGATGTGCTGCACAAGGGCTGCCATGCTGACGTGCGCATCATGTTCCGTCAGCGCTTCTTCACTGACAACGTCCCCAAGCTGGTGCAGGGCTTCCACGGGGCTGGCCCCGGTGAGTGGCCACCCACAGCCCAGTCTCGCCACCCCGTGAGCCCTTACCCAGGGGACCTGACCTGGTGTCCCCCCCTTCCCCTGGCTGCCTGTAACTGTCTCTGCTCTCCACAGACGTGAAGGCCAATTACCTGAAGGGCCTGTCCCATGTGCTCAACCATCTCCCCAAGCCTGTGCTGGTGACGGAGCTGCCCACGGTGAGAGCCAGCCTTGGTGGCGGGGACTGTGGCAGTGCAGAGTGCACAGCTGGGAGTTACTCATGTCTCCTATGTTCTCCCCACCCGCAGCTGCTTTCTCTCCTGCTTGAGGCCTTGTCCTGCTCGGACCGTGTGGTGCAGCTCTCCACACTGAGCTGCCTCCAGCCACTGCTGCTCGAAGCTCCCCAGATCATGAGTCTGCACGTCGACACACTGGTCACTAAGTTCCTCAGCCTCACCTCCAGCCCCACCATGGTGCGTGTGCCCCCTCCTTCGCCCCCCGCCTGCCCCTTTCCTCTGCCCCTTGTGCTGCCCTCACCCCTGTCTGTTCTAGGCTGTCCGCATCGCCGCCCTGCGCTGTGCCCACGCACTTACCAGCCTGCCCACAACAGTGGTAAGTGCTCCTGCTGCCTGCTCCTGCATGTAGAGGGGCAGGGGGGTCCTAGACCTCCTCCTGTGGGGCAGCCAGCACCCAGCTTTCTCATTAGGAGCCCTTTCTGTCCTACAGCTGCTCCCGTACAAGGCCCGAGTTATCCGGGCGCTGGCCAAGCCTTTGGATGACAAGAAGAGGCTGGTGCGGAAGGAGGCAGTGGCAGCACGGGGGGAATGGTGAGTGCGTGGGGCTGGAACTGCCGGGGTGCTGGCGTGTTGGGGATGTGGCTGATGGCACCATCTCTGTTCCCACAGGTTCCTACTGGGGAGCCCGGGCAGGTGAGTCCCCTGCATCCCCTCCCTGTGCTGACCGACAATCTGACCGGGCCCCCGCTAACCCATCCAACTGATGCCATGGACCCTTGGAGCCTAGTACTGCCCAAGTGCTGGGGCTGGAGTGTCGGGGCTGGCAGACAGCACCCCTCACAGCAGCACCTTCCTGGCACCCACAGCGGGGGAAGGAACTGTGCCACTTGTGGCTTGCCCAGCTGCTGCTGCAGCCAGGGACAGTGATGGACAGACTCGCCATGTGTGAGTGGAGAGGGCAGGCCTGTGCACGCACGTACAGTGTGTGGCAACCCATGGGCCAGAGGAATAAATATATCTGTTTTGGTAATGCTGCGGGGGGGGTCTTCATGCAGCTTGGGCTGGGATCCCAGTGCCTTTCCATGTCAAGTAGCTAAAGGTGCTGCTGGTTACAGGCCCTTACTCCTCTTTCCATGCTGGGGAATCATGGGAGTCCCTCTCCTCCCCTGTCCCCAGAAGTCTGCACCTCCCACCAGGGTAAAAGAGCCAGGCTCCCTTAAAAACGAACAAAAAAAAAATTTATTGGATGGTCTTAAAAAGGCTCCCTGGGGAGTGCTTGGGGGGCAGTGGTGCCATCCGCACCCAGCCCTGCCGGAGAGCCGAGCTGGGCCCCGTGCTGGCCCATACCTGTGCTAGCGAGGGCAGCACCTGCAGCTAGAGCAGGGAGCAGCAGCTCTGCCGCCTTTCTCCCGGGGCTGCCTGCAGCCACCAAGGAGCCAAGAGAGCAGGCATCCAGGCACTGACACTGTCCAATGAAGTTTCCTGTGGCTCTGGCTCTGGTCAGCGATGTGTGCCAGCACCCGCCTTCCACCAGGCACTTGGTCCAAAGGGAGCTGCAGTGGCAGAGAGGGTCCCCCGTGCACTCCCCTGCCTGCGGGGGGGGACATCTGCAGCACCCAGGCCTCAGATGGCCAGGAGCGGTGCACGCTGCTTGGTCACACAAGGAGGCAGGTCCCAGCTCAGGCCCGTCCCATGGGGCAGGTGAGGAGAGGGCAGCAGGACGCGGGTGAGCCAGTGCCTGTGGGGAGAGGAGTGAGGCCACAGCAACAATCTGAAAGCTTGGTGTTTCTCAGCTCTGCAGAACTGAGCCAGGGCTGTGAGCCCATGACCCCGAGCTGCCATGATGGCTGTGCTCCTCTGCTGGGACTCTCTTGGCAAAGGGGTGCTGGGTAGGCCAGAGCTTGCCACTGGGCAGGGCTGAGGAGCCACAAGGCAGCTTGATGCCCAGGTCCTCTGTGCCTTGCAAAGCCCAGAGCAGCAGACAGCAGGGAATGCTTGCTGTCCTGCTCTGCCCCAGCTGCCCAAGGAGAGCCCCTGTCCCAGCACCCCCATGTGCTGCTGAGCCACCACCTTCCCAGCAGGGCCTTCCCTGGGGCTTTACCTTGGCATGTCCACACCCAGGAACACCTTCCAATTATCCCAGCTCCCATAACTGTAAGGGTTCCTGAAGACCTGCAGGCCAGGGACATGCACATCACATCTTGCTCTGCCCCAGCCGGCCCTACCGCTCTGCAGGCTGTGCTCACCTTGCCTTTCTTCTGCAGTCTCTGCCTCTCCTTCTTGTTGATGTGCCGCTCGATGCTGGTTTCCCCACGGGTGATGAGGGCAGCGTGCCACACTGTGAGAGCACCCAAGGCCAAAGCAACTGAGCTGGGGACGGCAAGGGACAGCAGGTTGCACACAGGCCTTCCTTCCCTAGTGTCACAACTGTGGGGGGCTGAGGCTGCCTTCCTGTACCCACAGCTGCACAGGTGGGTCAGCTCATCTAATCTCCCATGACAGAGAGCCAAAATCTCTCTGTGGCTCAAGAGCTGGCAGGGCAGGGACATCTGTGCTAAAGCAAGCCAGCTCAGCCCCTGGGCAGGCAGAGGGTGAGCAATATCACAGGGCAGGGGGCTGCATGCTGCTTCCCCCAGCACCCTTGCTCCCAGCCCCTGGGCCCCCTTACCTGCAAAGGACCCAGAGGTAGACCACGCTCTTGTGGAAAGCTCGCTGGTGGAAGGAGAAGGTGGGTGGCGGGGTCTGGTAGTACGTCTGAAAAAGGATGACAGTGGGGGTGATTACCCAAATTGCTTTATAGCTTGAAGCCAGACAGGGGGAATGCTGCACCCCTCACTGATGCAGAGCTCAGACAGCTAGAAAGGACTGTGGCTGGGGCCAACACAACAGCCAGGGTGATGGGGAGGCAGCCTGAGACAGCCACGAGACAGACAGACACCCAAGAGCTGGCACATGGGTGGGAAGCAGTGGGCTGGAGGTAAGGGGGCAGGCAGCAGCCATGGGACTGGTCAGGACACTGCAGCTGGTGCTCGGGGCAAGATGTGTACACACTGCTGCAGCATCCCCAGGAGAATAGGGCCTGAGCAGCACATGCCAAGCAGCTGCCACCAGCCAAAGCCCCTGGAAGCTGAGTACACAGGGAAGCAGACCCCAAGCTGCTGGAGGCAGTGCATGGAGCAGAGCTGTCCGGCCAGCCCCAGCTCTCTGACATGAGATGAGCACCAGGGCTGGTTCTGGCTGTGGGGTGCTCCCTGAGAGCAGGGACCCAGCCTGCAGGGCAGCTCTGCTCCACACTGCCTGGAGCAGCTGGGGGGCAGGGATGTCCCACCTGGTTGGCAGCCACCTGCAGTCTCTCCTTCTCAAGCAGTTTCATTCTCTAGGGGGATGGAAAACAGGGCACCAGTTACATGTCTCAGAGGAGGGGTCCCTTTGCCCTCACCCCCCCACAGGACCAGGGCAGCTGGGGGCCTCGCAGGAGGAGGGAGAGGGGAAGCAAAGTCACTACAAGGCCAGGCCTGGCCCAGCCTTGTTCTACAAGCTCAGCCTAGGGAGCCCAGGCAGTCTCAGTGCACAGCAGGGTGAGGGCCGGGGCCTGCCTTCTCACCTCGATGGCTGCGTAGGCATCCCGGAACATCTCCCAGCCACTGATGCTGCAGTAGATGCAGCCCATGGTCATGAACAGGCAGAAGGAGAAGAAGTAGCGGTGGTTGTAGTGTCCTACACAGTTGTTTAGCCAGGCTGCCTCTGGGGTTAAGGGTATGTAACCGTGACAGACCACGGGTCCAAACCCACCCCAGGGACCAGGGTGGTTCTGGGCCTGGCCCCCAGCACCCTTCCCCATGCTGGCTGACTCGGGAGAGGAGAAGGGCAGGGAGAGAAGGCGGAAACAGGGCTGGCTGCCCCTGGGAGAGTGCCACGGGTTAGTACTGCAGAAGGATACGGCAGTGGTGGTCCATCTTCAGCACGCACCTGGGAGGGAGGAGAGCAGCGCCAGTGTCAGTGCCAGCACAAGCACTGCGTTTGTGAGGGGGCAGGCAGCCCCCCCCCAGCCCTGCGGGCTGTATGAGAGATGAGGCGAGAAGCTGGCAGAGCAGAGGGGAGGCGGCCCTGGTCTCATAGTGTGGCAAGGGGCAAGGAGAAGGGTCCCGAAGGCTGACCCAAGTGCTGTGGTGAGCAGAGGGAGGGAGCCCTACCTGTTGCAGATGCTGCAGTGGTGGGTGCGAGCTGGCTTGGGGGCAATGCATTTCCTGCAGATGGAGACGCCGGTGAGATCGTCCTTGGTCTGCGCACAGGTCAGAAGAGATTTGTGCACCCAAGCCCTGCACCTGTTCCCTGCTCCCCACATTCCTTACCTCCCCTGTGACCACCCCAGCCTCCCCACCCTGCACTGCCCAGCCTAGCTGCCCTGATCTGGAGGAGGCCTCCTGCAACAATGCCACCAGGCTGGTTTAGCTGTTCCCACTGATCACCTGTAGCTGGTCTCCAGTGCCCAGCTGAGAGAGGCTGTGCTGCCAGTTCATGCCTCACCTGTGGTGGGTGCCCGGGTGAGGTGGTGATGGCCATGTAGTAGTGGAAGACGATCATGATGAGGTTCCAGTGTCCATAGGCGAGGTGCCAGCAGATCCAGGCAGGTGTGTAGGTCTGCAGGATGAGGGGCAGCAAGCAGATGTACACGATGGCCACAATGGAGCTCGTCAGCCCAATCACCAGTGCCACAAACACCTATGGGAAAGGGGCCTGGGTCACCAGAGTGGGCAGCACCTGCCCCTCATTGCCTGTGGAGAAGTACAGGCAGGATACAGCCACAGGAACCCAATCTGAACCACACTCAGGTCCCCACTCCCTTCCTGTCTAGAGCACAGGCAGCCCTGAGGCTCACTTGCCACAGCAGCACACTTGCCCCAGCCCCCAGAAACAGGTGCCCCCCTGCCCGCTGAGGGTACTCACCACACCGAACCACCGGGTGACATGGTCCACCAGCCAGTAGATGGGCTCGAAGAGGGAGTCAAGCACCACATCGCCGTTGGTGAAGGAGTTGTAGAGCAGGGAGCGGAGGCAGAGGTGCCCATAGTGCCACAGCTGCTCCGCCTGCCGCACCAGCTTAAACCGCCGCCGCCGCCGGCCCAGCCGCAGACACTTGAGGAGCAGGCGCATCACCGCTGCAAACATCCGCTGCCGGCTCCTCATCCCTGCCATGCCACACCTGGGGGGAGAGGAGCTCAGTGTGGGCAGGCCACCCCGCTGCCTGGCTGTCCTTCAGGAAGGGTCTCCCCTCCTGGACGTGCTGATGCTGGTCGCGCAGCTCCCTGCACCAACTCTGCTGGTCACCTGCCTGCGCAGCACGTCAGGGGCTCCTCCTTTACCCTGCACAAGGGTGCAGAGCAGGGGGAGCTAAGCACAGACTCCTGGAGGCTGTGGGGCCACTGTCACTGGGACTGCTCTCTGCATGGAGTTGGGGGCACAGGCCCCTCAGCATCTGGGCTCAGATGTTCTCTGGTCCCATCTCGTCTTTCCCAGCGGGGAGGGGGCTGGGGGAGCGACATGGATAGTCTGACTCAGAGGAAACTAGAGAAGGCAGGAGCATCCAGGATGCTGGGCCAGTTCCAGGGACAATCCCAGACCCAGCCCTTCCCAACAGGTTTGGGAACAGGGGAACCTGCACAAGACATATGTGGAGGAGCCAGGCCAGGATTACCCCTCCTCCCCTAGTCCCTCTCCTCACCGCCAAAAAGCAGGGCCTGGATGCTGCTTCCGTTCACCTCAACCTCTGGACCAAGCCGCAAAGGCCACCCTGCATCTTTCCCAACCTCACAGACCCACTCCAAGAGTCCCAACACTTTTGCCCTTTCCCTGGCCTGGATCCACCTCGGACAACACCATGCACCAGCGAACGAGCAGACTGGGGGCAGCCCCAGGCCAAGGCAAAGCTGCGAAGTGCTCCCCTGCCCGCTGAGCCCCTCGTCCCACCTGAGAGCCGTGCTAGGAGCGAGGAGGAACCAGAGCTGGCCCAGCAGCTGGGAAAATGATCTGCAGGGCTGGGGCCCCCAGGCCTCCGTGCAGGCAATATCCATCAATATTAAGCAGCAAGGCTGCCCCAGGGCCCTGCCAAGGCATGTTCTGAGCCTGGGCCAAGTGCTTGCCTTGGCGTGGTGCCAGGCAGTGGTGCCACACCACAGAGTCCCCCCAGCAGGGACCAGCTCCCTGTGCTGCCATGCCCACTGCACAGCCCTCAGGGAGCAGCAGGGAGGGTAAGGGCGGGAGCTGCAGCATCCAGATGGGCTGTCCAAAGGAGGCAGGGGCTCCCCTCTGCCCTGCTGGACGAGCATGGGGCTGACCCCAAGGCTGGGAGCAGCTGGACACAAGGACACCAGACCCACCAGCCCACAGGCATGGCTTCTGCCCAGGTTTCCTGTACCTTGGTAAAGGAGAGGTGGGATATGCAAATGCCAATGCCACCCCCTTCCCCATGTTTCCCCTTGACTCTGCCAAGAGCTTTCCTCTGCAACACATCAGGTGCAAAGTGGAGCAACAGCTTCCTGCTGTGCAGCCTTTGAGTGGCACTCGTCCCCGTGTTGTCAGTGTGGCAAGAAACAAAATGCTGCAGACAGCAGCAGGTCTTGGGGTCAGCCCTCCCCTCCAAACACAGAGCACCTCTCTGCCCCTCAGAGAGGTTTCCTTGCCTACAACAGCCAGCAGCTGCTGAGCAGGGAGCCCACAGGGGAGGCAGCCAGCCTGCCCCAGGGCAGGACAGCCCTTTGTTCCCAGGCACCTGCCTGCAGACAGTGGCACAGCCACAGGGAGCAGAGCCACGAACCCTCCCTGGCCCAGTCAGGCACTGGGGCTTCAGCCCTCACCCTGCCCACAGCCCTCCCCACATCCCAGTGGGGCACTGAGCCCACGGGATTGGGACAGCAACCACCAGCCCAGCCAAGACCACAAGCAACATCATGGCAGGGAGGAACCTTAGATTTGGTCCTACCCCAGGCATAGCCAGGGCCCTGCTCCTGCCGGGTCCAGCCACCCAGCCCCAGCCCTGTGGCACCCTCCAGTGGCGCCCAGCTCCCCCAGTTCAGTAGCACCCAGCCTCACGGCACCGAGACGCTCTCGGGCACCCATCACGCAACGGCTGTCCGTACCAACAGCAAAAAGCCTTCACCCCCACAGCCCCCCCAGCCTCTCCAGGCCTACAGCATCCCCCCCATTGCCTCCCAGCCCGTCCAGGCCCACAGCATCCCCCGTCGCCTCCCAGCCCCACGGCACCCCCAGCCCCCCGGAGCCCCACGGTCCATCCCAGGC
>NW_010972620.1:11023323-11028812 GCF_000737465.1 Haliaeetus leucocephalus | reverse complement strand
GCGCCCGCTGCCCCGCGCACTGCGCCTGCGCGCCCGCCGCGCAGAGCATGCCGGGAAGTGCCTTCTGCCGGCGCCGGACTACAACTCCCAGCGGGCAGCGCGCCCACGCTCCGTGCCCTACAGGGGAGAGCCAATAGCCGCACCGCTTACGGCCCGGCCTTGCCTCCGGAGACCAATAGGGTGAGGACTTTCTGCGGGCGAACTCCCTGCAACCAAGATGGCGCCTCCCGCTCGGTACTGCGTCCCCGGTGAGTGCAGGCCCGGGCTGCTCGGGGAGAGGCGGTAGGGTGCCCGGGGTAGGGGGAGCATGGCAGGGGGCGGCATGGGGCTGCGGGAGGGGGGGGTTCGTCCCCGGGGGTGCGCAGGAAAGGACTGAGCTGGGGCTGCCCCGCCGCGCAGGATCGGCCGGGAGCGGGCACTGTGGCCGGGGTGCAGGCAAGGGCAGGCCTGGGGCGGTGCGGAGCCTGGGACCCCCGGGAGCGGGACCTGGACGCACGGCGCCCTGGCAGCGTCGTCCCCTGAGCTCCTGTCCCGTAGGCGAGCGGCTGTGCAGCACGGAGGAGGCCACGGCGGGCAGTGGGACTTACACCCGGCACGGCTTCATCTTCTCCTCGCTGGCTGGCTGCCTGGAAAAGAGGAGCGAGGACAGTGGGGTGAGTGCGGACACGGCCCGTGCTCTGCCCTTCCCCGGAGCTGGCCGCCGAGGCCGGGCAGCCCCTTCCTGAGTGGGGAATTGGGCTCCGAGGGGGCTCTGCCGGTGCCTGCTGTCAGCTTGGTCCCGCCTGATCCTGTGCATGGGCTGTGTCCCAAGCTAACCCTCTCGTCTGCTGTCCCACAGCTGCCCGTCGTGTCGGTGGTGAGAGACGCCGAGTCCCAGCTCCTGCCTGACGTGGGGGCCGTGGTGACCTGCAAGGTGGGAAGCCGGAGTGTGCTGCAATGGCAGACTGCTCAGCCTTTGCTCTCTCTGCCTTGAGCCGACCTCTGTTCCCGAGCGCGTCTGGGGTGGGATGGGGAGCCCCTGGGGCTCGTTCATACCCTCTGTACAACTCCCAGCAGAGCCCAGTGGCTCCCTTGGGTCCCTCGCTTACAAAGCAGCCAGATATTGGCGTGGGGGACGCCTGCCTCTTGACTTCGCCAGCCCTGAGGCTCAGGTGGGCAGAGGGGAGGTTTGTCTTTGCTGTCCCTTCCAGAGCTCTTTCTGGGGCAGGGTGCATGGAGGGTAGTGCCTGGGGCAGCTTGGAGAAAGGTGGCACAGACCAGGGATTAGTTTCCTTACGGTCCTGGTGGTGGGAGAGGGACTGGGATCACAGCTGGTCTTGACCTTATTCGTCTGTCTTGAGTTGCACAAGTATCATATTCCTTGCTCAGCTCACTGCCGGGTGTCCCACCTCCGCCACCACTACTTTGGTCACAAGGAGGAGGAGGAGGCAGCTGAGTGAGACATGAGCTCCCCGCATACAGCCCCGTCCTGCCTGCACCCTGCCCTTTCCCTGCCTGGAGCAGGGTGCACTGGGGTGAGAGCAGGCCTGTGCTGGCACTGATTCCCCGTTTCCTCCGGGCAGGTTTGCAGCATTAACTCCCGCTTTGCCAAGGTGCACATCCTGTACGTCGGCTCCACGCCACTGAAATCCACCTTTCGGGGGACCATACGGTAGGGAGAGGGCTAGCTTCCCCACAAGATGGGGTGCCCAAGCGCCCCATCCTCGAGGGGGGAGGAAGGCTCTTCTGGGTGGCGCGGCCAGCTGCCCTGGCAGGAGCTCTGCCCCAAGCACTGGGCAGGTGTCCAGCAAGTCCTGGCGAGCACCCAGGGAGGCCAGGGCAGCTCCTGCCGCAGGCTGGAGAGTCGCCTTCGCTTGCTGGCACTCAGATCCCTCTGTCTCCTTTTTCAGGAGAGAAGATATTCGAGCCACGGAGAAAGATAAGGTCAGTGAGGCACTGCCAGTGACTGTGCTACCGCAGCTGCCCCCACCTTCTGCTGGTGGGGGACACTTGTCCTGCCGCTGATGAGCACATCGTCACGCTGTGTGGTTTTGCCTGCTCTCTCCCGTGCAGGTAGAAGTGTACAAGAGTTTCCGCCCCGGTGACATAGTCCTGGCCAAAGTCGTATCCTTTCCCCTTGTGGTGCTGGCGGGGGGGACAGTGGGGTTTGCTGAGTCCCCGCAGGGATGCCTTTCCCTTAATCCCTGTCTGACCAGATCTCCCTGGGGGACGCACAGTCCAACTACCTGCTGAGCACGGCGGAGAACGAGCTGGGCGTGGTGGTGGCACGCAGCGAGGCAGGTAGGGATGGGCCACGGGCCCCAGGCTGGGATGGTTCTGCCTCATTGCTGTCCAAGGGGCAGCTGGTGCGGCCTCCTCCCTTTCCACATGGAGGAACGCAATTTTGGGAAGGGAAACCCCTGACATGTAGTGTTCCTAGGGGTGCAGATGGTGCCCATCAGCTGGTGCGAGATGCAGTGCCCACGGACACACACCAAGGACTTCCGCAAGGTGGCCCGGGTGCAGCCCCAGTTCCTGCAGACCTAGCAGCCCCCCAGGAGCTGCAGGGACTCTGCTGGGCTGGGGTCTGCGGGGCCAGAGCAGCCCCAGGGCTCCGGACTCCTCCACATCCGCAAGAGGCTGGAACAGCTGGACAGGCCCTCACTCACGGGATGGATTTTCTATTTCTGGATAATAAATATTTTTTGAGAGCTCCATGCTCTGCTCAGTTACAGCCCAGAGGGCTGGCCGGGGCTGCCTGCAGCACGCTGGTCTGGCTTCCCCAGCACTGTGGCTGGGAGGAAGCACGTGTTCCCAGCCCACTGACAGGGAAGGGGCACAACCCAGCAGCTTTGCCGCAGTGAGGCGAACAGCACAGAGCTCCAGTTTGTGGCTGGGCTGTGCTGGCTCCAGGCGCTTGCCTCACCAGGTTGGTTTCCCCACATCAGTGTCAAGCATGGAGAACAGCTTGTCTCCCTGCCCCTGCACTGATAACCGGTACAGGCTGCGGCTGCGCTCAACCCCCAGGGTGCTGCATCTCCTCCAGCCACACACACCCTGCCTGCCTCTTGCGGACAAGGGCGTGCCACACCCAGCGTCCTGAAACCACAGAGCAGTGCGGTGCGGCCCTCTCCGGCAGCGATTGCGGAGCTGTGCTTTGCTTTCCCCCAGCCCATCGGGCCTACCGTAACCTCACGTCTGCACCCAGCAGCAAAAGCTGCCTTGCACACATGTGATGACGGGACCCCGAGGGAGGTGCCGGGTGAGGGAGGGAGCCACACGCCCAGGAGCACATGGCCCAGGAAAGCGCAGACACCTCGTTATTGCGCATTACTCCTTTATTGAACTGGAACAAGACAGCTGCTATGGTTGGACAGTTACACTGACCCCGTGCAAGCCCAGGCTCGTGGTGCCAGCAGAGGGGGAGGCCACAGCGACAGGGCCACATACACACACACAGGATGGGGCACAACGGCACCTGCTTCACCAGCAGGACTAGGATGGGCTTTGGCTGGGGGAAGTGTGTGGCAGACACAAACCTCTAAGCACCCCGCTCCCTCCCTCGCCCTTGTCCAAAGGCAATAATTTAAAGCAGGGGCTGGCAGAGCTAGGTCCAGAGTCGTGAGTACCACCCTTGAGTGCTGTACCACATGCACCAAAATACAACTCTTTCAGTGTTTACACATCCCGCTCCTTGTGCCACACACCCACGAGGGGATGGGGTACCCACCTTGGTCACTGCCTGCGCTGCGCTCGCCCCACTGCTCCCGGGATGACTAAATCAAGCAACAAAACTACAGTAACCGGATGACGAGAGCTGTTGGGGAAGCAAAGCAGAGGAGGAGCCTGGCACTGCGAGGGATCGCTCGGCTCATCCCCCTGCAGACGGGGCCTGAGGGCTGGGATCTCAGCATGGAGAGGTGTGCGGTTGCTGCCTGGCAGAGCCAGAGCTCCCTTTCACACCAGATCTCTGCATGCGCAGCCCCTTGCCCCCGGGCCCCCAGGCTGTCTGCAGAGGGGAGCCTGGTCCTGAGGGAACGGGCCTAATCCTGGGGAGCTGCACCAGCTCTGCAGCTCCAAGTTCCTACGGCTGTGGGGGGTGTGCACAGAGGGGTAGGGAATGGTGGGGGGCTTTACTACGTGCTAGCCTGCTGCCCGCCCTCACTTCTTGACCTTGCCCTGAGCAGCAACGGCCTCCATGGCCTTGCGCACCGTCTCCTCATCCCCCAGGAACTGCATGGGCTTGATGGGTTTCAGGTTCTTGTCCAGCTCGTAGACAATAGGGATGCCAGTAGGCAGGTTCAGCTCCATGATGGCCTCTTCCGACATGCCTGCAAACACAGAGGTGCCGTCACTTGTGGCCCCGCTCACGCCGTGCCAGCTGGGGCAGTGGGGAGAACCCTAGAGGGCTGACGTACCTTCCAGGTGCTTGACAATCCCACGCAGGCTATTGCCGTGGGCAGCAATAAGGACTCGCTTGCCCTCTTTGATCTGTGGGACGATTTCCTCATTCCAGAATGGCAAAGCCCGAGCAATGGTGTCTTTCAGGCTCTCACACGTCGGCAGCTGGTCCTCTGTCAGGTCAGCGTAGCGACGGTCCTGGGGGAATGGCCATGCTCACACAGCAGCCCATTGCAGTGTGGGAAGGCAGTGGCAGGGCTTTCATTCCCCCCACCCCAAATTCTCTGCCCGAGAACCTGCTACATGTAGGCAAAGCTGGGCTTGGAAGCAAAAAAGTGCCTTTGAGGTCTGAGCCTGTGCTCAACTACAGCTGGGGCTCTGAACCCCTCCTAGGGAAAGCCGCACATCGCTTGCTCTGGGTGAAGAGACCAGAGCAAACATCCACGCACGGGTCATGGGACTAATGATTAACAGAGGTATCATCCCCTCTGCTTTGAATCTGTCTGCTCAATGCACAGGGGTTCAACTCCCCAGGGAAGGAGTGGGACAAACTCAGCCCAACACCGACCAGCACCACGCACAACAGTCCTGGCTGCTGCAACAGACAGAGAAGACCTTGCGAAGGGAGCCAGACCACACTGCAGCGACCTAAGGTGGCTTTTAGGAGCCTCCCAGCAAGGGGGACGAAGAGCAACGGGTCTTACCTTGCTGATGGTGCTGTAGAAGGGGTGATCGGACTGCATGGGAGGTGGAGGGATGTCGTATGAGCGCCTCCAGATCTTCACCTGCGCCTCGCCGTGCTTCGCCGCCGTCTCAGCCTTGTTCAAACCAGTGAGAGCCCCATAGTGCCTCTCGTTCAGGCGCCAGGTTCGGATAACGGGTAACCACATCTGATCGATGGCATCCAGGACGGTCCAGAGGGTACGGATGGCCCGTTTCTGTACCGAGGTGAAGCAGATGTCGAACTCGTAGCCAGCATCTGGAAAAGACCGGGGAAAGGGTGGGGGCAGGGGACAGGACACCGGGGAAGTGAGTGCTGGGCCTTACGCAACCGGTGAGGGGCCAAGGGCGGCAGCCTCACCGCGCCGGTACCGGTCGCGTCCCCGCCG
>NW_010972620.1:10973130-11022972 GCF_000737465.1 Haliaeetus leucocephalus | reverse complement strand
GACGAGCCTTTGGGTCGCCAGCTCCCAAGAGCTGCGGCGGGGGGGGGGGACCCGGAGCCGCTGCCCCCCGAGCTGCAGCCCCGGGAGGGAGAGGCAGCAAACCGGGGAGGAGTGCCGAGCCCGCGGCGTAACGCGTGTGTCCTCCTTACCTTCGCCGTGACACCGGGCCTGTGGAGTGAAATGGGACACGGCCTGTAGCAATGCCTGTCACCCTGCCGGGGCCCGGTGCGAGGCCTTGCCCGCAGCCGCCAGGATACAGGCTGTCCTGGCTGTGTGACCTCTCGGCAGGCTCATGGCCGGAGCAATTCGGGCTCCCAAAAGCCCACGGCCACACCTGTAAGTGCTGCTGTGGTGTCTAGTGTGGAGAGAAATGTGACAGAGACTCCCATTCAGAAGGCCGCATGATGGGGAAGACAAACCTCATAGCATTGCTATCCGTGAGGGGCTGGATTTCACAGCCCTGGCTGCTGTTGGCCAAGGAGATCTTTCTCCTGCAGATAAAGAAATGTGTCTTGCAGCACGCACTGTCCTCTTGCAGCTGGTTGCAAGCTGGTGTCTGGGACTTGGAGGGACATGAAGCGTGTGCCTTGGCTGTCTGGTTGCTGGACTGTGTCCTGGTTTGTTTTCACAGGAATGAGGAGCTCTTTCCAGTTATTACTGTGCTTTCTGCCATCAGGGGGAAGGAGCATCTCTGTCCCACATGCTGCAGATGAGCTCCAGCCAAGCTGGTCTGGCAGGGAGGGGAGGGGGGGTGGCCATGGGGGGTTTTGGGGTGAATGGCGGAGCAACGCAACTTCGCTGTTCTGAACATACCTCTTCATCCCGGCAGAGAGAAGTAACTTGACGGTGGATGCGGTGAAGCTGCACAATGAGCTGCAGTCGGGGTCCCTGCGTTTGGAGCGGACGAGTGACAGCGCTCAGCTCCGTATGGAGGACGATGATATTGGGGAGGCTGCCACAGAAAAGTCCTCTGGCACCTTCCTGAGCGGACTGAGCGACTGCACCAATGTCACCTTCAGCAAGGTGCAGCGCTTCTGGGAGTCCAACTCTGCCGCTCACAAAGAGGTATGGGCAGGAGCAGGGCTGGGGCAGTCCAGTGGGGATGGCCCCCCAGATGCGAGGCTGAGGGCGCTGACCTGCTCCGCTTGCTGCTTGTAGATCTGTGCTGTGCTGGCAGCCGTGACGGAGGTGATCCGCTCACGGGGGGGCAAGGAGAGCGAGACAGAGTACTTTGCTGCACTGGTGAGTGACAGTCATGGGGAGGAGGCGTGAGGGGAGTTGCTGTTGGCAGCATGGGTGGGCTTGGGAGGGTTGGTGGAGGAAGGTGGTGTGCTCGTAGCTGAGGCCCTGGGTGTCTTTCTTCAGCAGAGATACTGTTGGGCTGCTTTTGATTTCTCTGCTTCCCTTCCCAAGGGTTGGGGTTGGGGAAGGGCTGGCTTGGTGTGAACTCCTGTTCCCCCTCGCTCACGCATCCTCTGTTCCCAGATGACCACGCTGGAGGCGGTGGAGTCCCCCGAGTCGCTGGCTGCTGTCGCCTACCTGCTCAACCTCGTCCTAAAGCGGTGAGCAGCTGGCAAAGGAATGGGGAGAGTTACCTAGCCCCATCATGAAAAAGGGGCTGGCGCTGTCCCCCTTGCTGAGCTGGGGAAATGACCCAACCAGGGCAAGCTGGGCATGTGGTTCCCTGTGAGACTGCCACCGGCTGCCTGCTCCTCGCACCGCTGACATGCCTTCTTCTCCCGGCAGGGTCCCAAGCCCTGTGCTCATAAAAAAGTTCTCAGACACCTCAAAAGCCTTCATGGGTATCATGTCCTCGCAGGCCTGCAGCAGCTCTACCTCTGCCCTGCGATGGGTGAGTAGCCAAGAGACAGCCAGCCATGCCAGCTCTGCCTAGGATTCTGCTGAGAGCTGGGGTCAAGGCTGCTGCTGTAGCGTGGTGCTGGATGCTGGCCTAAGGCCATTGCAGTGTCTCTGTGGGGTGATGCTAACGTCCTTCCTGCTCCCTTGTTATAGGTCCTCTCTTGCCTGGCCACGCTGCTGCGAAAGCAGGACTTGGCAGCTTGGAGCTACCCCGTCACCCTACAGGTTTATCACAGCTTGCTGAGCTTCTGTGTTCACACCAAGCCCAAGGTGAGTGCCTGGTGCCCCTGGCGAGGGATGACACTGCCTCTGGGGCTCGTTTCTGGGGCTGGCTGTGCTCCTGGGGTCTATGGCTTCTACTGACCTGGGCTCTCCTTTCCCAAGGTGCGGAAAGCAGCGCAGTACGGCGTGTGTTCTGTCCTGAGGGGCAGCGAGTTCATGTTTGGAGATGCAGCCCCTGAGCATCACCCTGCGGCACCCTCCACCGCCAAGTTCTGCGTGCAGGAGATTGAAAAAGCTGGAGGTGTGGGGCACTGGAGCAAGGGGTCTGCAGCTGAGTGTGGGGGGCCCTGCAGCCATGGAGAATAAGGACTTGAAGGGAAGAAGGGAGGGTGTAGCACCCTGGATTGCTGGGGAGGGTATGAGATGCCTCTGGGGCACCTAAGGTGTTTTGGAGGGTCCTGAGCCATCTGTCTGTTGCTCTGCTTTCCCCAGAAGTTGGGGGGGTGTTCACCCCAGCTCCATGGGTCAGCCCCAGCACTGTCATGGGGGCTTTGCCTCAGGCGGGGCTTTGCCATGGGGTACCACAGGCTCAGACATTGCTTTGCTCCCACAGGCACCAAGGAGGCGACCACCACCCTGCATGTCCTAGCCCTGCTGCGGGACCTGCTGCCCTGTTTCCCTGCGGCCGTGGTGAAGACCTGCTGTGAGACCTTGCTCCGAGTCATGACCCTCAGCCACGTGGTGAGTGTCCCCATGCCAGGGATGGC
Source organism: Haliaeetus leucocephalus (assembly GCF_000737465.1). Taxonomy (NCBI): domain Eukaryota; kingdom Metazoa; phylum Chordata; class Aves; order Accipitriformes; family Accipitridae; genus Haliaeetus; species Haliaeetus leucocephalus. The sequence continues at coordinate 11,020,123 of NW_010972620.1, read as the reverse complement.
AAGGGCAGCCGCTTTGCCCCTCGGCTGTGCTCTGGAAGGGCTCGAACCCCCTCAGCTGCCAGCTGGGAGCCTGGAAATGAAGGATACAAATGTGGAGGAGCTTGGAGCTTGGGGCAGCTGGTGCTTGCTGGCCTGCCTGCTGTGGAAGAGGGAGGCTGAAGATGGGGCACAGTCGCAGCAGTGCTGGGCTTGCTGGGGCAGACCCCCCTTTGGGATAGGGGGACAGTGGGTGCAAAGCAGAGCCCCCCAGCTCCTGACACCGTGTCCTTTGCAGCTGGTGACAGCGTGTGCCATGCAAGCCTTCCACAGCCTCTTCAGTGCCCAGGCCAGTGTGGCCTGCCTGCCGGCCGAGCTTAATGCCCAGATCATCACCGTGAGTGTGGGGTGCCACTGAGGGGAGGGATGGGGCTGCCAGTGCCACAGCACCCACCCTCTGCTTCCCCAGGCCCTCTACGACTATGTACCCAGCACGAGTGACCTGCAGCCGCTGCTGACCTGGCTGTCCACCATGGAGAGGGCACACGTCAACCTGGGCAGGTGTGGGCAGAGACCACGGCTGGGCAGGGGGAGAGGCAACCGCTTGGTCTCTCACTTGCCTGGTATCTTTTCTCTAGGCTGCAGAAGGACCTGTGCTGGGCTCACCTACCCCGGCTCTTCTCTGCTGCCATGAACTGCTTCCTCTCCCCACACTCCCAGGTGGTGGCAGCAGCAGCACAGACCCTGGAGGTACCGTACCACACACGGGCACCATCCCAGTGCCCGCTGCCCCACTTGGCTGCTCTGGTCCTCCTGGGGGGGGTTTGGGGCTTGCTGAGGGGTGGTGTGCCCCTCTGTACCTGCCAAGCTGGGGGATCCGTGGTCCAGTGCTTTCCCATTTTCCCTGTTTGCCCTTGCAGGCCCTCCTGAGCGAGTGCATTGCTCCCCACATGGAGGACCTGGGCACTGTCTCTGCATCTGCCCCAGCCCCTGCCGCCTACCTGTGCAAGATGTTCAGGTGAGGAGCGTTGGTGTGAGAGAGGCTGTCCCCGTGGGCCCGGCTGAGCTCTGAGCAGCCTTTGCCTGGTCCCCAATGGGGGCTGGCAGGCCTGGTGGGCACCCTGATCACTGCTGGGTCAGTCCCTGCCAGCGTGACTGTCTCCTCTCTCCTCCCCAGATCAGTGGAGGAAGGCCTGACGTACCGTTTCCATGCGGCATGGGACGAGGTGCTGCGGGTGCTGGAGGTCTTCTTTGAGACATGTGGGAAGCAGTGCCACCCCATCATGAGGAAGGTGAGCCAGGCTGGGAGGGCACAGACTCATCCATGGAGGCGGGTGGGGTGACGGCACTGCTCCCTGGGCTGCATTGCCCTCTCCAGCTGTGGAGTGGGGCCATGCCAGTGCCCGCTGTCCTGCCCCTGTGTGGGCAGGGTGTGCGCAGCTCTGGGACTCGGCACAGGGATGCACAGGGCAGCTGGCATCCCTGGGCAGGCATGCTGAGTGACACATGCCAAACCTGCCTCCATGGCTCCTCTGTGACCATCCTGCCCTGTCCCCACAGTGTCTCCGTTCCTTGTGTGACCTGCGTCTCTCCCCACACTTCCCCTATACCACTGAAGTGGACCAGGCAGTGGGAGCTGCCGTGAGCACCATGGGCCCTGAGGTGCTGCTGGAAGCTGTGCCCCTGGAAATTGACGGCAAAGAGTGAGTACAGTCATGGGGTAGCAATTTTGCAGCAGTTTGTTACGTTCCTGTTCAGTCCCCATGCAGTGCTGGAGGTGTTTGGCTCTGCTGAGCTAACCTGTGCCCAGCTTTGTGGCTGGGTGGAGGTGCCCTGTGCCCAGGGGCTGATCCTGGCAGTGCCCCATGCTCCCCTGACCTGTGCCTTCCCTCCCCAGGGAGACACTGGATTTCCCCCGCAGCTGGCTCCTGCCAGTGCTGCGGGACTACGTGCAGGGCGCACGGCTCAGCTTCTTCACCAGCTACTTCTTGCCTTTGGCAGCCACCCTGAAAAGCAGAGGTGAGGAGGGTGGCACGGTGGGGGTCCCAGCAGGTGCAGTCCTGCACTCCTGAGAGCCCTAGGGTGCTCTGTGGAATCTCCCTTCCCTCCTCTGGTGCAGAGCAGGGCTTTGCCACCTCTGCTGCTCTGCTCATCTCCCCACTGTTGTCTGCAGCCCTGGAGTTTACCCAAGCTGGGAAGAGCATGGAGGCCAAGATCTATGACACATTGCAGTGGCAGGTAACGAGGAGGGTCCAGGAGCTCTGCTGTGGCATAACCGTGGTGCCAGGCTGGGGATTGGTGACTTGGGCAAAGGGTGCTGGCCTCCCACCTCTTTCTTTGCCTTCCAGGTCTGGACCCTGCTGCCTGGCTTCTGCACCTGCCCCACGGATGTGCTGGGAGCCTTCAAGGGGCTGGCCCGCACCCTGGGCATGGCCATCAGTGAGCGCCCAGACCTCCGCCCCACTGTGTGCCAGGCCTTGCGTACCCTCATCCACAAAGGCTGCGTGACAGGTTGGGGGGGAGACAGACCCTTGTGGTGGGTCCCTGTCCCCTGCGGTGACCCAGAAAGGGGAGATGCTGATCTGTACTGCCCTGTCATCTTCTCCCTAGATGCAGAGCGGGCGGAAGTGGGTCGCTTTGCCAAAAATTTCCTGCCGATCCTGTTCAACGTGTACAGCCAGCCCGAGGAGGATGGGGGCAGCAGTGCTCAGCGCCGTTCCGTGCTGGACACTGTCCGTGCTTACCTGACCATCACTGACCCCCAGGTGAGGGGGTCTGGGGCAGTGGGGCACAATGTGCTGGCTTGGGCCAGCATCTCCCAGCTGGACCTAGTCTGATGGTGCTGTGGTGGGTGTCTGACCAGAGAGGAGAGGAAGAAGGAAGCTGAGCAGAGAGCAGTCTTTCCTGCCCTCATGGGGAGGAAGCCCTTCCCAGCTGGCAGTCTGGGATTTCCCAGTCTTGCAGCCACATCTGGCATGTCATGCATCAGCCCTTTGTGAATTTGTCGAGCTCTTTTTGGACCTGCTGGTGCTTCTGGTCTCCACAAAGTCCTGTGGCAAGGCATTTGCCACGTGGATTGCAAACTTGTAAAAGCACTCCCTTCAGTCAGTTCTGATCCTGCTCTGTGTACTTGCCCTGCAGATGGTGTGTGGGTTCCTGCAGAAAGCCAGCATGAAGCTGACTAGTCCCGAGAGCTCCGAGTTTGCCAGGTAACACTCGGGGGCTGGTGCTAATGGGTGAAGCTGCCAGCTTCCTCCTGGTGAGCGGCACTAGGGTACTTGTACTGTCCCGTGTGGGATGGGCCACTCTTATGCATCCGATGAGATTCACAACTGGAGTCCCAGCTTGGCTGGGCAGTGTTAGTGGTGCTGCAGTTATCCACCTGCGTGTCCTTCTCTACTGCAGACTCTCCATCCTGGATCTGGTGGTGGCAATGGCACCCTACGCTGATGAGCAGTCCTTGGACTCCCTGTACCGCACCATCCAGCCTTCCCTCCAAGTGAGTCAACCCCCAGCTCTGACAGGTGCAGGGGCTGCAGTGGGGCACCTTCTGCTTGCTGCCAGCTTGGACCAACACTCTGGGGGGCTGAGCAGCTGCTATAGGGGACAGGTCTCTGCTGGGTGGCATGGGGTGCTGTGGGGGTCTCTTCAGACACCATGGTGAGGGGCTGCCTTGACAGCAGGGGCTTGTTGGTTGTCCCTGCAGAGCAAGGAGCGCAGCATGCAGAAGAAAGCGTACCGTGTGCTGGAGGAGGTGTGTGCTGCCCCCCACGCCCCCTGCCAAGCCTTCGTCCGCTCCCACCTGCAGGATCTGCAGGCAGCACTGCTGGACTCACTCAAGAGCGCAGCGTCTCCGGCCAAGAGGGTGAGAGCAAGGGCCTTGGTGGCGGACCTCAGCCGCTGCTGGGAGGGGATGGGGGGGGGTGCCAGGGGCAGCTGGGTGTGCATCCCTGGGTGTACCAGTGCTAGGCTGTTCCTTTCCCCAGCCCCGGCTGAAGTGCCTGTTCCACATCGTGAAGCAGCTCTCTGCGGAGCACGAGCCCTTCGTCACTGCACTGGTCCCAGAGGTGAGCATGGTCCCTGGGGGAACTCAGCTAGTTCTGGCTGCAGGGGTGGCAGCAGTGACGTGACATGGTCTTGTGCCTCCAGGTCATCCTGTGCACCAAGGAGGTGTCAGTGGGGGCCCGCAAGAATGCTTTTGTGCTGCTTGTAGAGATGGGGCATGCCTTCATCCGCTTCGGGCCCACCCCCCAAGGTGAGCTCCTGCTCCACTTGTTCAGCCCCCCAGCCCCTCCAGCCCAGGGGGATCGGACCCATGCCCGGCACCCCGCTGCCAGGGATGCTGCTGGGCAGGGGGTAAGCACAGGCCTGAGTTGTCCCCCTCTTGCAGAGGCCATGCAGCGGTTCCTGCTTCTGGTCTATGCGGGGCTTACAGGCTCAGTCACCATGATCAGCTGTACAGTCCTGGCGCTGACCCGCCTGTTCTTTGAGTTCAAAGGTGAGCAGGAGAAGGAGGTCTGGGAGGTCGAGGGCAGCACAGGGTGACAAAGTGGGTCCCGGTTGTGGCTGAGCCCTGCCACGGTTGCAGATCACCTGGAGCTGAGCGTGGTGGAGCAACTCTTGCAGAATGTCTGTCTGCTGCTGGCCTCCCGCACGCGGGATGTGGTGAAGGCAGCCCTGGGCTTCCTCAAGGTCACGTTGCTGCTGGTGGACACCAAGCTGCTGGCTAAACACGTCCAGGCGATGGTGAGATCCCACACAGGGTGCCCCAAGGAGGGTGGCGGGGTAAAGCTGGGGCTGCCTTGGGCAGCTGGGGAGATCTCCAGCTGCACCCTGCTTCTGCCTGGGAGCCAGGGGTACAACCTTGATCTCAGTGGCTGAGAAGGCAGTGAGGAGGTCCGTCTCCTGAATGCTGGCATGGACTTGCTATGGAACTGGCTTTGCCAAGCAGGGAGACCTCTCCACAGCCCTGCCTGTGGTGGGCATGAGGAGACGGCAGCAGGGTGAACAAGGTGGCCGTGCAGGGGAAGGGTGGGAGGCTGGGTGCCCAGGGCAGGGGTGCTTTGGTCTCGAGGGTCTCTGTCCTGGCAGCTGGAGGCCGTGGGGAACCTTTCGGACGACATGAGACGCCACTTCCGTATGAAGCTAAGAAACCTCTTCACCAAGTTCATCCGCAAGTTTGGGTGAGCTGGGGGCTCTTGGGTTGCGCTGGAGCTGCGCTGGGGCAGCGAGGGAGCTCACTGGGAAGCGGTGCAGGAGGAGTTGAGCACTGACTGGTCTCTGTATGCTCCTCAGCTTTGAGCTGGTGAAGGGGCTGCTGCCAGCCGAATACCACAAAGTGCTGGTGAACATCCGCAAGGCGGAAGCCCGGAGTCGCAAGCAGCGTGCCCTGAGGCAGGCAGCTGCAGATACAGATGAAGAGGAGGCACCACCAGCACAGCCCAGAGGAGACAGGTGAAGATGGGCCAGGGGTGAAGAAGGAGCAGCCCTATCGGATCTGCTCAGCTGGTGCCTCTGGAGATGCTAGGGACATCTCCAGGGCTTCTATGTGCTGTGAGGCTTGTTCCGTTTCCATCATCCTCTCTGCCTTTTGCCCAGTATGGAGGAGATCCTGGCTGACTCAGAGGATGAGGAGGAAGAAGAGGAGGAACGACAGCAGAGCAGGGAGTGGAGGAAGCAAGCACGGCAGAAGGGCCAGGCCTGGCTGAAGGAAGGGGAAGATGATGAGCCCCTCAATTTCCTGGACCCTAACGTGTCCCAGCGGGTGCTGGGTGAGGAGCGGAGCTTTGGATGCAGCTGGGGTGGGATGGATGGGGCGGGGGCTGCTGTGATGCACAGGGGCCCTGGGGGTGCAACTGCCCCCAGGCATGGGTCCTTCCCCAGGCCCTGACTCACCTCTCTGTGAGCAGCCACCAAGCCAGGTCCCAAGCGGTCCAGAGGAGTGAGCCACAACTTCCAAGTGTCTGAGGATGGACGTCTGATCATCCATGAAGAGGAGGAGGAGGTGGACGATGATGAAGCCAAAGGTACTGCCTGGGCTGGCGAGGGGCCACGCTAGACTTGCTCTGTTACTCCGAATGGTTTTCTTCTTGCCACCCATACGTGGGTGCTTGGGGGGATGTGGGTGGAAGCGGCAGGGGTTGGTGTGGCCTTGTCACACCCAGTGGCTCTCTTCTGGGCTACTGCCACCCAGGGGAGGCAGCCCCCTTCGTCACCAGGAAGATACTGGAGGGAACATGGCCACCAGTGCTGGTTTGGCAGGGGCACCCTGCTCCTGCAGGCCACTCCAGGGGCTGGCACAGTACTGTGGCTCTCCTATGCCCACAGCCTGCACTGACTCTCTTGTCCTGTACCATAGGAGCAGACGAGGAGATGGCAGATGTGCTGCAAGATTTGGGTCTCCGCAGTGTAAGTACGGGGCTCATGGTCCTGAGGGGGTACTGGGGGAACACAGCTGTGCCAAACCCCTGCCTGCGCCATGGCAGCTGCAGCTCTGCCTGAGATGCCAGTGGGGATGCTTGGGCAAGTGCCAGCTGCTTGGAGGAATGCGGGAGGCTGGCTGGGGACAGGGACGTGCGCAGGCAGTCTGGAAGGTCTCCGGGCCCCCGTGGGAGAAAGCAGGAGGTCAAGGGGTCCATGGGAGGGCAAAACTGTAAGGACAAGCCAGCTGCAGGGTCCCCGCTACCTTCTTCTGCAGAAGAAAAGCCAGAAGCGTCAGTTCAGAGAGGAGTCAGATGATGAGGAACCTGAGGCCAGGACCTACCCTCAGTACAGAGGTAAATTCTCTGCCTGTGCCCAGTCTGGGGCTCCCCAGGGGGCCAGAACCACGTACCCATCTTGCTGGGCTGCTTCAGGGCAGCTGGAGCAGAGAACTTTGCTTGTGGGAAATGGTTACCTTTCTCTGCTGTCCTCATAGCCAAGAGCTGGAGGCAAAATCAGGAACAGCTTCCCCCGCCTGGACTGGGAAGGGGGAGCCCTGGGACCCCCTTCCAACACACATTCCCTGTTTTCCAGCTGGAGGCTCTGGGATCCACCGGCAGCTGGACAAGGAGCCAGCCTTTGGTGCGGAGTACAGATCCAAGGTGAGGGACCCAGGAGGTCACAGGGTGGGGGGGATGCTGCCTAGGGCTTTGCTGGGGCAGGAAGCACCAATTGTTTGCTGGGTGTCTGGTCCAGTAGCACCAAGGCTGGAGGGGATCTCTGCTCCAAGGGGAGTTGCCAAACACTCAGTACCTGTGAACGTTTCCAGCCCATCTTGGAGTCCCTGTCCTGCCCTTGCTGTGGCCAGTTCCTGTGCACTGCTCAAAGCAGGTGTCTGTAGCATCATCTGGGTGGGAAATCAGCTCCCAGGGCCACGTGCTTAGCTGGCACCCCACTGCAACATAATCTTTGAGATGGCCGGGTAGCAGGGTTGCACCAGAATGGGACGCATACATTTCCCTGGTGCTGCATCTTTTCCCATGTCACTGTCTCCCACAGAAAGGTAAAGGTGATGTGAAGAAGAAGGGCCAGCTTGACCCCTATGCCTACATCCCCCTGAACACAGCTAGACTCAACAGAAGGTGAGGCTAGCTGGGTAGGGTACAGGGTCGGGAACAGGGCCAAAACCGGGCTTTGATCCTGCTTTTTGTATTACGGATTTTTTGTGGGTCTGGGAGCTCCCTGCCAGCCTCTGCACTGCTCCCTGTGGAGCTTGGAGCATCCCTGTGCGTTAGGTGTGCCCAGTGCCTGCACTAACCCAGCCTCCTGCTCTTTCCTCCCTGCAGGAAGCGGGCAAAAATGCAGGGCCAGTTCAAGGGCCTGATGAAGGGAGCTCAGCGTGGGGCCAAGGCTGGCCGCAGGAACCGTCTGAAGGCCCAGCGCCCCTGAGGAGCCTCAGGTGCGTGGCCTGCACCTGCCAAGGATGGACAACACCCTGTGGCCTCTGGCCACCGGGGGACTGGGGCTTTGTGAGTGGAGCAGCAGGGACTCATCTGCAGAAGGTGGCCTGTGTTTGTTTGAGACTCCCTGGGAAGCTACCCTGTTGTGTTATGGACTCATGGCCCAAGCCCTGCCCTCCTGTGCCTGGAGGAAGGTGCTGGGTTGACTGGTGCAGGGGGGTGTGTGTGTGTGTGTGAGAGAGAGACAAAGTAATGTGTAATGAATTCTCTATATTGATAAATACCCACTGTTCTTACTCAGCCCAGTTTCCTCCTCTCCTTGAGTTGTGCACACTGTGTCCCTTGTGCTCTGCCTGCTGCCCCAGTGCAGTGGGTCCTTCTGCCACTGCAGCACTGTGCCCCACAGGGCTCATGCCTGCGTCAGCCTGCGACCTGGAGCCGGAGCCCTCACCACTGCGTGGGGCTTGCCTGGGGGCTGCCAGGAGCAACACTGTGACACAGAGCAGTGAGGCAGTGCCCGTGTCCTGTGCCATCCTGGCTCTCATGCAGTAGGGCTGAGTTGTGGAGTTGGCCAAAGAAAGAAGCCAGAGATGAAGTCCTTCGCTTACAACTAGCTTTCTTACACAAACTGCCTCTTGGTAGGATCTTCTGCCCTAAACCGTGGGCCGGAGGATTTGTGCCATGGGAGGAATGTCTGCCATTTGGCTGCCACTGGTTTCTGTCCTGCCTCAGCCTGTATCAGCCATGCCTGGTTGCAGGGCAGGAACAGTTTGCTGCAAATTTCTTCAAATTGGCTGGAAAACTGCTACTGCAAATCTCGGTGCCTTGCCTTTTCACTTACCTGTGAGAGCTGAGAGAAGCCCTTTCTTCTTCTCTGACCACCTCCTGCCAGCTAAACCTGAGCAGCGCAAATAATCCTGGACCTTTTTAGCTCCCAAGCCATCTCAGGTTGGCCTGAGCATCTGTTTTTGCCCAGTTACTTCTGCACTGAGCCCAAAAGATGGTGTCTGGCCAAAGCATGCTTGAAGAGAATGGAGCTGAGGGTAGTGGATACAGGTCCCCTTGCTCACACTGCAAAGAACATGTATTTGTGAACATAGCTGGCTTTCCATTCCTCTTCTATATTAAAAAGCCTTTAGTCCTTTGTCATTTCCTACTGTGGTAGGAAATTCCTTACATGCTGGAATTGCAACGCTTCTTGGTCTCATAATAAGTTAAAGGGATTGTGCTTGTTCAGCCTCTTACTGCAGGCTTCTTTCTGGAGGCTGCAAATCCAGTTTTGTGGCTCTTGTGCTTTTTGTTTTTTTCCAAGATCCTTTTAAAAGCCTGGAGGTGGAGGAGGAGCTCTTGTACTGGTATTGGTCCTGCCTTGTCAGGAGCACTATCCCCTCCCTGCTTCCCCACCCAAGGCTCTCACTTGCACCCTTGAGGCCCAAGGCCATGCTGAGGTGCTGCTGCTCTAATCCTGCCAGAAGGGAGCCCACAGCCTGGCTTATGGGACAGGCATCTCCAGCAGCACCTCCTGACTATGTTCAGTCATCAGGAGCTACATCCATCTTCCTCCGCTGCCTGCAGCCTTGGCCTGATGCCCTCCCTCCCCTGAGAGCAGGACAGGGGGAGTCAGGCAGCAGTCACCTTCTGAGCCTCCATCACCTGTAACATATGGTTCCAGGCCCACCATAGCTATCTGTCTTCCTGCTTTCTTTTCTCTCCTTGGAGACAAGGCCAGGAGAAGGCTGTAGCTAATTCATTTAAAAGCTCCAGATTACTCACTGTATTGTTCTTCATTTGCATGTTGTTGCTTAAATTAGTGCATGCCTGCATGGAACAGAAGAGTTTCATTAGCGCAGAGGATGGTGTTCGCCTGAGCCGGTGTCCAGAGAACAGATTCTTCTGCAACAACATCTTGTTAATCAGCTAATTAATCATGTAATGCAACAGAAACCCTTGGAGAGGAGACATCATCCTGCTTGGGGAGGCTGGCTGCGAGTCAAGCCTGCTCCCCACCAGCAGCTGTCCCTGGCAGGGAGCAGAGCTGTGTCTCAGGGGCCTGTGGGAGCCCGAGCACAGCTGTCTGCTATGGGGCAGGGCGAGGGGTGGTGTATCCTGCAGCTACCAGCCACAAATATTTTGCAGTTACCCACAGAGAAGCGCAAGACGGGAACCTGGAGCAATGCTTGGCTTTCGTTGCTCAAGCTGGGAGGTGGCTAGAGGCTATTTCTTCACCCAGCATGCTGTTAAACCATGCAACTTCTTTCCGCAGGCTACAGCAGGCACCGACAGTATACCCGTGATCAGCTACACTTGTGCAGGAAATTGTCACAAGGGGCTCTTACCCTTGCAGTTACAAGCTGCAAAGCGGGAGGTCTCCAAGTTCTGGGTTGCAGGCATACTAGGCACGCTTGAGGAGAGGCTGGCAGGACTAACAGGCTGCCCCTGGAGCTAGCTGGGTGGCCCTTGGACTGGCTGGGATAGTTGCAGATGCCCACCCTGAGCCTTAAGACTTAAAATCAGGAGGAGAAGGAAAGCATACTTGTTTCCTTACCCTAAAAGCTATCTACCTGGGTTGTGTCCACTGTGGTATGCCGCTGAGAAGGACAGATGCGCCCCGTGGGGCTGTGCCAATGCAGCATCCAGCTGGACTGTCACCTCCTCTGAGCACGCTGCAGTGCCTTTGGGGCTCCCCAGTTCAAAGTCAGGCTTCGGCACAGACCAAGGTGCAGGGATGGGAAAACCCTCCTGGGGGCAGCAGTATAAGAGGAACCTTGGTGTTTATGCTAAAATGATTGGCAGTGAGATAATTAAGTGTGGAAGTTTAAAATGCCAAGGGACCACTCCAGCTGAAATCTAGTCAATTAAAAAAATGTCACATTAATTCCTAGTCCCCTCAGCACTCTGATCTACAGTTTCACTTGTTTCTAAAAAGTTGTCTGTCTTGTCTTGGTTGCTACCTGAACACTCTGTGCAAACCCAGGTGCAAGCAAGCATGCAGGGCCACAGGGACCCTGGCTGGGGGCAAGGCAGGTGCTTCCACCCACAAAGGAAAAAAACAAAAACAAAAACAAAAAAAACCCCTGCTCTTCCAGTGTTTCTGTTCCTCTAATTTCTCCTTGATGGTGAGCAAAGATAAAAAAATACTCAAGCCGAGATGTGATTTGGGGTTTACGGGTGTTGACGCATGCTTCTTGGAGCACTTTGTGTGGTCTCTGCAGGCTCAGGCAGACCCTGCTGCATCCGTTACACGTAAGCCACGTTTTAAATGTTTCTTTGAAATAAGACGGTTGCAACTTGTATTTTTCTGCTGAATACTAAGGCTTGGGGTGTCAGGTGTGCCCAGGACTCTGAAAGACAGCGCCAGGAGACCTTCCACAGCTCCGGACCACTACTGCACACAGGCCCGCGTGTGCTGGTCATCGTCCATCCGTTCCAGCTGCGGTCTCTCAGCAGTGCCCTTTCTCTTCCCTCAGCTCCTGCCCAGGTCGGTAAGAAGGGGCTGCAGGTGAGGGGGGGGCACTGCTGTCCCGTGTACCTCCGTGCCTGCTCTGCATGGCCTCCTACCACACGCAGGACGCTCAAGCGTAGGCAAAACGGCCCGTGCACCTTCTTGCCGCCCCCAGCAGCGGGGCTGATGCAGCAGCTCACGGGCAGCCGACGTCGGGGGCGGCTGGGGCAGGCTGGCCGGCCGCCGTCGGGCCTCGGGCCCGCTGTGCCGCCCTGAGGGGTCTCCCTGAGGAGTCTCTGCGCGGGCCCCGCCGAGCCCGCCGCCGGCCTACAACTCCCAGCATGCCGCGCGCGGAACGGCCCGCCGTTTCCCCCTCCCTCCCCCCCGTCGTGCGCGCGGATCGGCAGTTGCCCGTTCGAACCGGCCAATGGCGGCGGGGGTGGTGCCGACTACAGCCAACGGCGATGCGCCTCCCGGGCGGGGCGGGGCCGAGGGGTGGTGCGGCGGACCAATGGGGAGGCGGAGCGGCAGGTATGAGATGGCGGCGGGAGCACCGGCGCCCGGCGGGCGGCGCGGCGGCAGGTAAGAGCGGGCCCCCTCTGTCCCCAGGGACCGGTATCACCTCACCCCCTCCCCGTGGGCGGCGGCGGGGCGCTCTCCCCGGCCCCTCGCCCCGTTACGGGTCGCTGCTCGGCCCGTTGCGGGCACTCCGCACCCGTCCGCTGCGGGCGGGCGGGCACCGGCCGGCAGCACCTCGGCCTCGGCCCGCCCATTGCGGCGCTTCCCCCGACAGCCGGGCTCTCGCCGTCCCTGCTGCGGCGGGGCAGCCGCTCCCCCGGCCGGGGTCCCCCGACCCCCTGGCGGAGGTGTCGCTGCCCGCCGAGCACCCTCGCTCGCCCCGCGGGACGGACCGGGGGGTGGATCGGGGTGGGAAGCTGGGGGCACCTCGGTGCTGCCGTTCCCTCGTCCCCGTGGGTTCGGCGGCTAGGGAGCGCTCCCTGCAGCGTCCCTGTGCTGCATTGCAGGGGAAATACCGCCCGCTCCTCCTGCCAGGGGAGAGATCCCGCTCCAAACCGCCTGCCCTCGGGCGGGGGGACTGCGCCATAGGGGAGTGTGTCTCTGCGCTTAAGTTAGCAAAGATAAGTGCCTGCCTCTCGGTTCTGCCCCTGCTCTGGCGCAACCGCTCGCTGCCTGCAGAGATACGAGGCGTGCTGTGACTAGGCTGGCTCATTTCTGCAGCCGCAAAGCGAGACCTCATACCGAGCACTTGGCAGTTGCAGGGTTTGGTAGGGTGATGGCACTCTATAGACTTGCTTCGCATCCAGCCCTCTTTCTCCCTTGCTTTGTCCACTCTACATGCGTTGTTCTTGCTTTCTAAAGACACGTACAATGTCAGCTTCACGTAATTCACCTTTAGCATGTACTTTTATATGCATAACCATTCTGTGATTGCTGCCAATAAAATAGTGGAGACTGTATGAGCACCGCATTGGAATAGTGTTGTCGGATGACTGCTAAAAGGCTTTAATATCTCCCCCTCCCCTTCCTCCCCCCTCCCACCCCACCCCCGGCATGTGCAGCATGGAGCTGCAAACTGAGTACCCTTTGAGTGGTAATTCTTGTGGACTTGCAGAATAAATACAGTTGAGAGCTGATGCTGCGTATCCAGCCTGATTCACAGTGGTGCTGTCCCATTCTGTGCTGAGTGGGACCTATCCTGATGGCACTTGCTGTGCTAATATGGGGGTACTGCTGGGTTGGGGCAGAGCATTGCTCTGCAAGGAGGGATGAAGAGATGATGGTCAGCGTGGCATGTTTGAGCAGGGAGTGACTAAAATGCTAGACCTGGTCAAGGGATGAGTATGCTCTGTGCAGCTGATACTTACAACACTCTTTTGGATAAAGCCTTTTAAACGTGGCCTGGATCAGTCCAAATGACTGAATTTATTTGTTACATGCTGACAGTTGTCCTTAGGATGTAATTCCCCAGATCTTTACCCCTCCCCCTGCAAGGGATTTTGTTAAAGCAAAGCCTGAAGTACAAGTTTTACTCCAACGCTTCCTGTCACCCACAGGTAGCGCTAGCAAATCGATCTCTTGCTTTGCAGGTCTATTACCCCAAAGACCACAAAGCTTCCTTTTTTTTTTTTTTTGGTTGGTTGGTTTTTTAAAGTATGCTCCACGACCGTGCTTTTGCCGCTATTTCCTCTCATCTGGAGAGAAGTGCAAGTTAGCTAGTAAAGCTTGCATGCTGTGCGTGTGGTCTTATAGCATGCTGACTTAAAGATTGGAAACGAAAGCTGGTTGTCTTAACCTCCTTACCAAATGTTACTGAACATGACAAAAGATGATTTGTGTGCATCTCTCTTCTGTTTGTGGTCTCTCTAACCTCTGCCTGGCTCTTTGTAACTGAGAATGATGATTGCAGTGTGCCCGAGTGCTCAATTTCAAAAGAGAAATATCTGTCTGATTAATGAATGCATTTAATGTTCAATTCAAGCAGCACCTAAGCACTTTGCCAGGCACTTAGTGTTCTTGTTGGCCGTTTGATATGGCAAGGGTGGGATGAGCGGAAGGGAAAAAGCCATGGGCCTGGAAGGCAGGATGTGCTGGGAAAAGGCTTAAGGCATATTGCTAAACTGGCTTGATAGAGTGTCACTGCACAACTGGACATTAAGAGCTCACATCGTAAACAGGCAATGAAAGGAGACACAATTGCCATCTATGTTTTACTGCAAATAGGAAAACGTTCACTGTAAACATGACTTAATGGCAAAAAGTCAGTGACTTGCTGAGGGTCATGCAGAAAAAATGGTTGATTCCAGAGTTAAAGCCAAGTCTGAACACATGGCTACTTTTCTCCAAAGATAGCCTGGAGCAGGGGACAATCTTATTCAAATGTGCACTTTTCCACAGCTCTCACTAAAATCTTTGAGACTTAGACTTGCGTTTAACCCTGTACTCAGTTCAAGCCCTGTCAGGTGCACATCCGGACCTGAAATCAAGACTGTGTTGCATTTGCAGCATTTTTGTATGTTTGCACATAACACCCTGTCCTGTTCTTATCCAGGGCCTGGGATGGGCTTGGACAACAGGATCCTTGTTCTGCTAAGCTTCAGTTTATTGTCTGTTTGCGTGAAGGGGGAGCATTGCTTGCCCACATAGCCCAAAGCAGCATCTGGATCTCCTTGCCAGCCTAGTCATTGCCTTGTTGCTGTGTGCACATTTGCATGCATATGAAAATGTCACCGGGCTTCGTTAACACTCCTTTAAAGGTGCCTGGGTGCTCAATTCAGTCTGAAACTGAAGCACTGAGTGCTGGACACTGTGCTGGGAAATCAAATTCCTTGTCTTAAAGGTCAACAGTCTTCAGTGTGTGTTGGTTTAATAAGTGGCAGGAACAGATGGGAAGGAGACAGGGCAGCATGGAAATGTTGGCTAATATCTAATGGTTGCACTGAAGTCAAGTTACTCTTGGAAATACTGTCCCTCTGTATGCTGGGTTAGGCTCCTGATTGCAGCTGAGGCCTTGAATTTTCCACTTGTTTCGGAGTTAGCTCTTTTGGCAGGATCTCATTTTCACTTATTCTTTAGCTGGAGGCAGGAATAGGGAGCCGAGACCCTTTCCTTGGTCTGTGTTCTGCAAGGTTCAGGCACAGACCTGCTGTGCTGCTTTTGTGCAGGCTTTCACCAAAACTGTGCTGTGATACTGGGGACTGACACTGTAGGTTCCTGTGTTCCCAAGTCATAGGGGTCTTGGAGCCAGCATGGGTTGAGAAATGGGAGGAACTGCGGCCTGGTGGTGTGATAAATTTGGCCGACCCTTTGTTTCAGAGCTTTACGGGTCTGGTGTGTTCCTGGCCTCTCATCCTGATAATGCTTTACACTTACCCTGTGTCTGACAAGAGCATTGGGCCCTTTTCTCCAAGGTGCAACAGCCTCACTCCCTGGCTCTTGGCCTTTCTCACCTCTATGCTAAGTAATTGCAATTAAGCTATCTAGAGTTTCCTCATAATTTTTTTCAGAAACTGTAGATAGTAGGGAATGCGATAAGCTGCTTAAATAATTGCCTGCCAGCTGCCTTATGAGAACTTCTAATGTGTTTGCTTTTGGACTATAAAGCTCTAATAATTTGGAGTCCAGCCAAAAGATCCTTTCTTCTCAAGTGGTAATGTGGCAGCTCTGATTTTTAGAGGCAGGAGGTTCTCGGGGGACCCAGCATTAGTTTCCCTTTTTGTTTTTCTGGAGCTCAGACTCAAGGTTGAAAAGTAGTTTTATGGTTTGGGAGTTCCATATTGGCATTCCTACAGCCCCGCTTGTGAGCTGTCATATAGCAGGAGACAAGCATGATACGGCTGGCTGTGCCTTGGAGAGCAGCAAGTGTTTTAGGGAACATCCTTCACAAGTTCTCAGGGGTGGCTGGAGCTCTCCTCTCACGCACATGCCACTCCGCATCCTCCTGAGCAGCCCCTGGAGCAGCTCCCTGGGCTCTGCAGAGAAACCAGGTGAATCCAGAGATGACCTGTCAGGCGGGATGGGAAGAGAAGCAGTTTCTGATCAGTATGGGAGAGTTGCATAAAGTGACAGTATAGGTTACCGTCATATGAATTCTGGCATCTGTGTACAATATTCCAGTTTTTGATACCCTAGCCTGCCCAAATCCCCTTCAAAAGCACTAGGCCCCCATTCTGCTCAGTTTGGTGAGTTAATTGGGCTGCTTTGTGCATCTCTATCTCTCTGGTACTGCATGCTGTGCTGCTCTGTGTCTGGCCCAGCCTGTTTATCTGTGTGCCTCAGCAGCCCTGACCAGATGTCACCAGCTTATTTAAATGCTGGCGTGCATCCAGGTGTGCCTCATTTCAATTCCAGCTTGTGCGAGTTTACACATCTGGAACATGGGATGTGGCCTCTGACATACTCAGTGATGTCTGCAGAGGATTGCTGATGAGAAGGGATTTTATGTGCTCTCATGCTTTGCAAACTCCACCATGATACAAAATACAGATGTAAGTGTGCAGCTTGCCCATTGCACCTCCAGAGCGAAGGAGTGCTGTAGAATTACAAAAGTGTAACGAACAAAAACAAGAGCTGTTACTTCCAGAGTACCTTTGTTCTCTGTATTTGCCAGGCTGTGACCACAAAATCTCACCCAACAGTACTGTTGGGAGCTGGCTGTGGGTCCTGACCCAGGTCTTGGTATCCCCTTGGTCCACAAAAAACAACAGCAGTCAAGTGAACCTGTGAGTGCCACAGCACACTATACTCAAATTGCAACACTTTGCTCCAGCGCTGACAGTTGATGGATGGCATTCCTGAATGTGTTCTGGGCACCAGTTGGTGCTACCAATTTTGGGTGATTATCATCCCGTGGGAGGGCTGGAGGAAAACATCCTTCCTTCCTTCCTGGGTTGCTCTGAGTTCCCAGACTAGTTGCTACAATAGCTTGTTAATTTTGCTGTGCTGTTTTTGTGTGATTGCTTGCTTTTTTTTGCCTTTTTTTTTTTTTTTAAATGTTAGAAGTAAACCTGATTGCTGTGGGGCTCCTCTTTATAGATGGTAATTCTGCTCTGACCTGGACACTGGCTTGGAGCTACTGGACTGAGAAGCATCTACATGGTGTATCTTTGCTAGTCTCTGAACTTCATTTTTCCCTGCCTCTGAAGGATGCCCTAGGGCTCTTATCTTCCAGTGTAAGGGCAACAATCAGAGGTGCGTGCACCAATTTCTGAGTGCTAGAGGCCAAGGAGGTAAAGGTAGGACTGGGCCATGCCTCTTATTAACTTCCAGTACACTCAAAATGGGGAAGTAAAGAAGTTAAAGACATTTTAAAACGAGGAGAGTAAGGGAATGCTATCATTGTTCGCAGTGGGAAAGTACCCATTGGCACGCTTTGGGGATATAGCAGGCACCTGCGGACCTTGCAGTCCACCCAGCTACGGACCAAACAGGCAAAAGTGGGAAGACACTTCCTACCTGGGATCTGGATGACGTTGAACAGCAGTCAGTTGGCGAGACTCCATGGACAGATGTTCAGTAAGGAATTTTAGGTTACACAAGAAAACTGTTAGGGTCTATGGGAAGAGGAGGTGTCCCTGCAGTTCGTTAGACTCATAGTCAAAGGTCATGGTGGGGAATTCTGCAGTGCATGGGGAGAAAAGGCCCAAAATCCCTGTCCTAGACAAGGGACACAGCATTCTGGGCAGATAACACCTGGCCCCAGAGGGTACCTCAGATCTATAGCATGTTGTTCACAAAGAAAATGGCTTAAATTAGTAAAATAAAGCAAAAAAGATGCATTGTTTTGTCATAACTATATGACTGGGGCAGGGAAAATACATCAATACAGTTTCTATAGGGACTAGCCCCCGACCCTGGTGACCTTCTCCCGAAGGAGGCAGCACGCCTGCCCGGCATGTTCTGGGTGGTGGGAAGTGGCTGCAGGGCTTCCTCAGGCTGCGACCCTCCCACCCTGCTGTCGGGGTCCAGATGTGGCCACACAGTACCCTGCAGTGCTGTCAGGCTCCTCCGGCTACCCAGCACTGCTGCTGGCCTGTTGTCTCTGCCTCGTCAGCAGCTCCCAGCCAGCGCCTGGAGCTCAGCTCTTCCCTCCTCAGCCCCACATCCCAGCCGTCCCTGCCTGATAGCTTTCAAACCAGCTCCTTTGTGCTCAGTCCCATGTTGCCCCTCATGCAGAAGCTGGATTTCTTCTAAATATCTGCAGTGTGACCTGATTATTTTTCCTGTCCTTCCTCGCCCTCCTTTTTAATAGTGTCTACAGAAAAGCTGGCAGAGTTCAGTTATATCAGTCATGCTGACTGATAGTGCTGCCTCTTCTCTTGGGATTCCTCCTCTTTTCTGTCCCTCCTGCATTCATTTCAGATTTAGCTATCAGCCCTCTAAAGACAGGGTATTGCCTTTGTTCTGTGTTTGTACAGCATGGAGCACAGTGGAGTCCCCAGCTGTGACCAAGGTTCCCAATGCCACAGTGATAAAAGTGAATAGATCAGTAACGAGAAGAGGCAGCTGCTGCCATCTAAAAAGATTCAGTTTTGGTGCTGGTTTCAGTGAAATCAGGATTGGATCTAAGGCTCCTTTTCTATTGCTGCTCCCAGTAGGGGTTTATATTAAAATAAAGACATAAACTTTAGACTGCATTGAAAGTCATGAAAATTGGAGCAGTATTGCTATTTAATGCTGTTAGACTGTGTTATTCTGATGTTAAGGCAGACATATGAGCTTGCAGATCTTTAATATAAAACCACTGGGTTTCTGGCGGTATCTGTGTTTCTGCATTTTTTACAGAGTCTTGGGTAGGAGGCTGAGCTGTTGCACAGCGTGGGATCATCCAGAGCTGTGGTGGTGGTGCTGGGAAGGAGACTTGGTGAGGAGCACTGCGGTGAACATGCGGTTCCTCTCTAAGGTGCCTCTTAGTTCTTTTCCTTCTTCTAGCACTAGAAGGCATCTGGATGCTCTGATGTTGTGGTGATGGCTGATTGAAGTACTGCTTTGTTGACTTTAAAATATTCCAGTGGCTATTACTAAAGATATCATGAAAGAATTCACTGAGGTCAAACTTGAGAAATTTCATGCTGAAATGTAAATTTCTTGATGTTTCACATATATCAAGCTGCCTTGCTACTGCAGTTTTCTTTGACACTGGCAATACGTTGCATTTTCAGTTTCTTCCAAAGCACGCTTCCCCTCCTGCCCCCCTCCAACTCTTTTACCTTCCCAGATAGGTCCCTCTCCAGGTTCACTTCACAGATGTGCACCTTATGTTGCCAAGGTCCGCTTTGAGTCCTGTACTGAGACAGAATTTGAATTCATAGATTATAGCAGTGACTTGGATATCCAATTTACCCGATGGCCAAAAGATGGCCAGGTGTTATGTTAGTTCCAGGTTGTCCAGCACAGGCTGCCATCACATAATAGCAGCTTTCTTCCCCAGCTCCTTGCTGTTTAAATTGTATATTATTATCTGGTTCCCATGGCCAAAAGGCTGAATCACTCTGTGTTAGCTGTTTAAATGTGAAAAAAGCAAAGCACAAATTAAAAAGGCAGTGTTAGCTAGTATGGCTTACTTGTATTAAGTCTGGAGACAGTAGGCAAGGATCGGCATCCACTGTGCTATGCACTGTGTACTCATCACAAAAGGATTCTGCCCCTAAAGACCTTATGAGTATAACCCTAGGCAAAAATTGCTGCATGTTTTTCTTGACGTTTTTCAGAGGCAAATCAGTCATCCTATGAAGAGTTACTGTGTCAAATCTGAGGCCTGAATGTGATCTTTGTTACGCTATCTTACAAGAATGTCAGTCTGAAGTACAGTCCTCAAAGCAACCTTAACTGTGAAGTCACTTCTAAGGTCTCCGCAGTCCATTCCCGTTAGACTACTTCTAATTTTTTTTTATTATTTTTTTTTAATCTAGGAAATAATTTGTCTTCTGGTCCTTTTGTACTTAAAATGATTCCACATAATTCCAGTATTGTTCTTTCATCTCTTTGCAAAATCTGGGATGGCTCCTATCTGGCTCTGGAAATACTGTCTTCAGACATCCTCGTTAATTGATTCCTTACTCTGGCACAACATAGGAAACGATGCTACTTCTCTCTCTCTGGGGAAATACAAGCCTGTGCGCATCTGTCCCGTCTCCCTTTGTGCTTAGCCAGGCAAAGAATTGCTCACGTTTTGTGTTCTTTAGCACTGCCTGCTTATCACCCTGCTCTCAGTATTTGGTAGCAGCCTGGCTCTTTCTCATAGTCTATAAAGATTTTGTTATTATAGAGGGAGATTTTCTTCTATTACCTGCCTTATTTTCAAAAGGATTTTTAATCCTTTTACTCCTGTATGGTTAAACTCGCCTACTGTGGTGTGTCTGAAGTGTTAGCTCCCCAGTGACAACACACCAAGTGTGTAAAATGGCACTGGAGATGGGTTTTGCCCACTGAATTAGGTACATCAGGTTCCTCTGAAATCTGCAGGTTCCAGTGTTTCCACTTTCACAGCTAGACAAACACAGCTAATGCCTTGCCCCAAAGGTACCTTTCCATTTTCTTTCTTGCTTACTTGTGCTCTCCTTACGCTCTATTTCGTGTTGCTTGAACCTGTTTCTGCCTTCAAGTGGGTGGAGTTAGAACAATATAAAATCTGTAAAAGCCACTTAAAACAGTTAGGTGTCACCTATCTGAATGCAAGCTTGCTGCCACATGACCTAATCCGCCTGCTTGCGCAGCTCTTGCACCACAGGTTTAATCACCAGGTTTTGCCAGTTAAAGTCTCATTGTTGTCCTAGTTTCCAAGGCATTTCCCTGGCCTGGATCTAGTTACCTTAGGGATTAATTGATACATCATGATTTTGACCTCCTGCACCATCCACTCCCCATGAAATGATGGGGCTGTCATGCCCGAAGCAAGAACGTTGTGTGTGACAGACAGCTTTCTTTGTGACTTGGCTGGGATCACAGGCTTCGCTTCTAAAAGATACTAGAATGGCAAGAATCTCAGCACAATATAGGACCCATTTTTTTTAATCTGCTGTCTTAATCACAACCCTATTAGTACAAGGTTTTATTATTCATTGGGTTTTGATTTTATTCATGGGATTGGGGAGGAAGCTATTTATTCCTTTATTTTATTGTCTTTTGACGTGTTGTAAAGCAATCTGAGATCACAGCATATAGAAAATATAACTCTGTAATTGCAAGCAAAGCAAAAAAAAAAAGCAATAAGCTCTCTGAATACATGTTTGTCTCCCCTTTGCTGCTGTTATATAAACTGTGAGTGTAGGTAGAGTACATCCATCTTCCTTTTTTAACGTGAAAACAGCAGATGGGGCACATGGCTTTTTCTGAAGGTTATAGTGTGTGCAGCAGTGAGGATTGGCAGGGTTATTGTGTGTAAAGCCAGTGGGGGCTTTATCTTTGCTCAGAAATAGGGGTTTGCTTCACATTTCCATTTTGATTAGCAATAAAGATACAAAGGCAAATTTTCTGTGCGAGGAAGAGCTGTTAATAAAGTGACCTTTCAAAATTAAGTAGCTCATTGAAGTGCCATACCACAATAAGAGTATACAAGGCTGGTCCCAGCTGTGGCAGGCAGCGAAACTGGATGGGAATCCAGAGAAACGTGGAATGGGAAGCCTGAAGTGGATGAACGGCACATGGTGGCACAGTAATGGTAGCAAAGAGCAACAGCCAGGTGCTGTGTCCAGCTCTGGAGGGGCCAGTCTATGTGCTTTGTCTCTGAAAGGATCTAAAAGTGTGAAAGGCAGGGGCAGAGGGTGTTTCTAGCAAGGTTTCTGGGCATGGGGTTGTGCAGTTAAGGGACTCGGCTATTGTCCTGCCAGTGCCGTAACATCAGTTGTGCTTGGATGCTGTTGGGAATGTGTTTGCATGGCTTTACTCATGGTAAACACAGGGTAGATTTGGGGCTATTTTGTGGATTCCTCTTGGATACAGGTGGAGAGCACTTAATACCACGCTGGTCCTAATTCAAAACCCTGGTTTCTATGTAGGAATTATTTGCCGTTCAACTCCAGCTACGCAGCCTTTGGCAAGAGACATGAATCAATTTGTCCAGCTTTTCTTTTCTGTTTTGTCTCTGTGTGAAGGCTGATGCCCAGTGTGTGCCAAGGGGGCCTTTCAGACCCAATAATGCGCCCTTGTGTCTCGTAGCATGCGTGGAATTTGCATAGGCTGTACTGGGACAGGCAGGTTTCTTTTGTTGCTGGAAACAAGGAGCAAGTTCTTTTCCCTGTCTCTGCTTCCTAATGCCTCTCCAAAAGCTCTCAGCACTCATGTAAGAAATTTACTTTTTTCTATTTATTTTTGCATTAAATGTTGTTAAACGTTGTGTGACTTGTAACAATGGCTGTGCAGAGAAGTCATGTCAGTCAGTTCTAGTTGACAAAATTGTTTAATTTTCTTTCTCTGAATCTAGATATCTAGTTGTCAGAGGGAGCAGATAATCTGTGATGCTTGATGTAACTGCTGCAAAGTATTTGCATATCTTCTCTGTGGGGAAACAAAACTGCTAGTGAGTGAAT
Source organism: Haliaeetus leucocephalus (assembly GCF_000737465.1). NCBI lineage: Eukaryota > Metazoa > Chordata > Aves > Accipitriformes > Accipitridae > Haliaeetus > Haliaeetus leucocephalus. The sequence goes on along the minus strand of NW_010972620.1, from coordinate 10,997,780 downwards.
AACAGTGCACGGATCATTGTAGGCAGGGTCACTGGGCCTATACACTTGCTATTAACCCTTCTCAGGATCTGTATTGCCACGGAATGAGTTGTCATGGGTTTCAGGCAGAGGGCTTGCTCCACATTATGGGCAGAGCTGGCACTTGTTTGTGCATTGTAGCCCTGCGCAATGAAATGCGAATGTGATCAGATCGATTGGCAGTTGCTTTTTGGCAGCTGATACCAAGTTGCTGCATTTCGGTCTTGATTTACTGCAGATAATAAACTGCTGAAAAATAGGCTGGGAGGTGCTCAGAAAAATATGGCCCCCATTTGGAGTTGGCAGCATGCTTTGCTAGGCCACTCTGAGCCATGCAGCTGGGAGCCTTTAAGAGCTTTCTAAAAGTTTAGATGACCTGGCAGATTGCCTTGTAGTCTGCCGTGCAGACCTTCCTCCTCTCCATCCTCTTGAAGGAGTCTTTGACATGTGTGGAGAGCAGTGGCAAGGGGAGAGGGTTTCGTGTGGATTCTCACGATGCAAGTGTTGCTGAGAGCCTGGTTTCCTCTGATTTTCAGCAAGTATCTTTCTCCTTGTGGAGTCTGAGTCCCAGCTTTTATTCTTTTATTCTGATCATGCATCCTGGAAAATCACGCCAAGATGGTCTTGCAGGTCAAAGATGTACAGCAGTAGCTCAGATAACTCTTGGGTTCACAGATACTATGTGGAGGTGGGCTGGAGTTCAGGTGACTTGCCAGTATGTGCTTTGATGTCCTCCCCTTCGTTAGCTAATGTCGATTTACATCAGAACAAGAAGTTGCTGAGATCTCTGAACTAGTAGCGGAAGTGCTCTGTTAATTGAACCAATGGATGTAAGGTCCAGGGGGCTGCAAATGCTTTCGCTGGCAGGCATGCTGAGCAGTGAGCACAGATGCCCAGCGTGGTCCGAACATGGTGACGTGGCCTCCACCCCTCAGCAGAGAGGAGAGGAAGGTCAAGGTGTTTGGTGGCCTCAGGGGTGACTGGCAGAGCATGTGCTTCTCCCCATGTGCCACACCATACCTAAGGGACTGATGTGATCCCTGGTGCAGGAATGCAGCATTTCTGTTACCTGTGCACTTGGCAGCTGCTGTTGGAAAATGGTGTTCAGTGAGAGCTCGCAGCTGAGGCGGGATGTTGAAAAAGTGGAAAGGAAAGTAATATATAAGAGCCCAAGAATGGTTAAAGGACTGGGGAATGTCCTGCAGTGAAAGCACGCAGTGTGTGCAAGCTGGGTGGGTAGGCAGCCTCCACCCAGAGCCCTGGAAGAACTGGCACACCAATTTGCAGGGCCAGGCCAGCACTTTGTAGCCAAATATGACATCGGGGCAGTAGCTTGTGACTGGAGAATAATGACGCTAATCCTCACTTAAGTAGAAGAGGGACAGGAGAAGCAAGCTAGGTAACTCTAGCCTGTGGGCTTGACTTCAGAAGTGTGCAAGTGTTTGAAACAGTGGTGGGAAGATGGTAATAAAAAACCTAGAGGTAGATGGAAATTGGGATAAGCTTTAAGTGTGAGCATTAAGAATGCTGATTAACCTGAGATATCTCTTTGATAACTCTTTATTTTTATTTTAGACATGGTAAATGTAGCTTACCTAACATCTGGTAGGGCTAAGTATCTGTTATAGATAACCCTTAGCAGACCAGAGTCTCAGGTGCACCCCTTTTCCCATGCCATGTGAGAAGCTATGAAATGGGGAAAGTAGGCATCAGTAAAGGATGGGGAATTCAGATAAAGTTCAGCCTGAAGAAGAGGCAAGAACTGGCTAAGATGAAAAGAGATGTTCTAGGAGAAAAGTTACTAGGGCTTCCTCAAGGATTGATCTGGCATGGCTTGTGCTAATACTGATGAGTTCACACTCGCTCTGGACTTGCTCCAGAGTGCATAGCTGGGCAGTTATTGTAGCTGGCAGAGAGCAGTAACCAAAGAGTTGGCAGCTTGTCACCTGGGAGCATTTGACCACATCCCTAGCAGAACTGTGGGTCAGTATTATTGCATGTTTGTGATCTTAAAGTCCTAGGGCATGGGAACTATCTATTTGTTGATAGGAAAGTAGGGAGGACAGAATGGCAGTGGGAATTGATGAGTATAAGCTGCCCATGAAAAAATTTAGATTGGGATTTAGACTTTCAGGCCACTGGGAGTGAATTTCTGGGGAGGAAGGGAGGCAGAACCAAACTTATTTATGACTGAGTGGTAAGTTGATGTAAAATATCTGCCTGAACAAGTAGGATGTAGGTACAGTGAAAGTTTTAGCTGGGTGTTGCATATGTTACCATCACGCTATGGAGTGCTAGTCTTGGGCTGTGTTGTACAAATAGGCCAGGAATGTTTTTGCTCCAAAGGGAAATGTAACTGTGCTGTGCTGAATGTTCACCAAAGACAGACAGTGCTGTTGGTGTAAACTGGTAGCTCCTGTGTCAGCAGATGTCTCCTTCAGGGCAGACCAGCTGGCTGTAAAAAAAACAAAGCAATGAGGAGTTACTGTATTTTTTTTCCTCCTTCCTTTTTTTCAGTGATGCCATCTGCAATTTTGTCATCTGCAATGACTCCTCCCTCCGCAGCCAGCCGATCATCTTCAATCCCGACTTCTTTGTGGAAAAGCTGCGCCATGAAAAACCAGAGGTGTTCACTGAGCTTGTTGTCAGCAACATTACCAGGCTCATTGACTTGCCTGGGGCAGAGCTGGCCCAGCTAATGGGAGAGGAGGACCCAAAGCTGCCTGGGGCAAACAGCACAGCCTCTGGATTTTTTCGATCTCTGATGTCTCTGAAGCGCAAGGGTGAGTATGGCATGATGTCTGGTGCCCACCTTTAGGGTGATGCTGACTGTCATCATCTGTTACATGTAGTTTACAAAATTTTCGGTGTAGGCCTGTTGTTTTGAGCTTGTGTTGAATGCTTAATACTATAGGTTTGTAATCCCTGGGCTTGCCACCTCGAGAAGGAGCAAAATGGAGACCAGGAGGTTCATCCGGGAAATGCCCTGCCACTTCTAGAGTACCCTTCTTCTGGGGAGTATTGCTGTGGTTTATGTCAGGTTGGCCTCAGTGGGTTAGCTGCTCACTGTGCTGCTGCTCAGTGCAGCACACACCATGGAGATATAGCTTTGGTCCTTGAGTGTTTCTGGTCCGGCTCTGTGGATAGCACTGAGCTGGAGAGGGGTGCCTGAACAAGCTGCATGTTTTTCCAATACACACCAAGGTGTTCTCGTCTCTCTGCTTGTTTGTGTCCATGGTAGTCCGTGCTCTGTTTTCCTTAGCTCATTAGCTTTCCTCATAAGTGATGGAATATCAGTAAAGGCTGAGAGCATCAGGTTCCACAGAGAACAATAATGCCCAGGTTTTCCAGGCCACTGACTTCACTCAGGGCCCACTGTCTCCTCCAGTTGCTGTCACAAGGTCTAGTCTGTGCAGCCGAGAAATCTGTAAGCATCTCCCATCCAAATGCCAGTGCCACTCTGATCCACATCCCAATCCAGTGAGTCAGTGACAAAGCTCTACAGACTGACTGCTCAAGCCCAGATTCAACCCTGGGAGATGACATTTTTCTCTTTCTCTGAGACATGCATTCAGCTGGAGTTTTCTTCTGGTAAACTGACTATTCTTATCTTCTCTTTCAAGTTCAGCTGTCTTGGTTATGAAACAGTAGCCCCAGGCCCCTTCTCAGAAGTCTGAGATTTGCTTTTGAGCACAGTTGTGCTCAGATCCTCTCCTCTTCACTGGCTGGCATTTACCACTCTGTTTTGTTGTAACTAAAAGGGTGTTCTAGGTGTATGTGTGCCTTCTCCCACCTCTGCCCACACTCAAGGGGAGCCTGGTTCTCCTGATAAGTTCAGTTAAACCTTCTCACTCATCTAGACAGAAACTGCCTCCATCTGGGCACCTCTCACATCCCTCGTCAGCTCTGGTTTCCTAGCTAGACTGGCTGTCTGCTGGCAGAGAAGCTGTGGGTAGCTGTCTTCAGATGTTGGCAGCCTGAGGTTGAACACTTCTAATTAGTCTTCCCCTTCCTTTGAGCAATTCTGCTATTGTGAGTATCTCTGAGAAGGGAGCTATCACTATGTCTGAATGTGGCTTTTTTTTGTCTTTAACCTTTATATAGTTTCTCTAAGTGTTTCTGATTCTACCAAACCTATTCCTCCATTGTATTTCATAAGGACAAGCTCTGCAACCCCACTGTTCAGGCTCAATTATCTTGTGCTGGCTTCAGCCCTCCACTCCTGGCTCACCCAGTGGGAACCCTGGTAGATACACTCACCCTGGGCTGGACAGCACTGCAGGGGAAAATAAAGTACTGCAAATCAAGTCCTTTAGCATACTTAGGTGAGAATTTTTCAATATTGCCATGACTTAACTTTGCTGCTCCATAATAACAGGTCTTTATGCTGCTCCCAAACTGCAGTTAGACTGTGCTTATAACTGCTATTGCTCCTGCCTCTGTTCCAGGAGAGTAGCAGGACACCTTAAATTCAGACACTTGCCACTTGACAAACAGAAGCGAGCAAGTAACCGAGTTGAAAGTGTTTTCTTAGTGTGTATGGAAACTTCCATGTTCTTGTCAAAACCTTCTAGCAGGGGCTTGTGAGCCTTCTCTAGCTTGTTTTTTTTAAATTATCTGTACCCTGCTGGAGCACTGCTTTTATCACACATGACATCTCCTGCTAGCTCTCTTCCCCAAGAGCTCCGCCTTCCCCCATTCAGAGGTCTCCATGGCCATGTGTCTCACTACAGCTACAGCTAGCAGATGTTTCCAAGTCTGCTGGCTGCACTCCCAGGCTGCAATGGCAGTGTCTCTCTGCATTGACAGGCACTGTCTGTGAACTCCTTGGCCAAACTCTGAGAAAAAGAAGTTTGTGCCTACAGAGAAAATCAGTTTCATGTACTGTGTGTTTCATCTTGGAGCCGTAATTTGTTTTTCTTCGCATTATAGACCAGCTAGAACAAACGGGTTTTATTTCTTCAAAGCCAGAGGCCAAGGACCATAGACCTCAGAGCTGATCAAACTGCAAATACTTACAACTTCTTTGAGCATCAGGAAACTCAATCTCATGCTGCTTCTTAGTTTGAGAAGCAATTGTACAATAACATCTGAGCCTTCGTAACTCAGCATCCATTCTCCAGACATGTCTTTTAAGTTTCTTTGAGAATCAAATTCTCATTCAGATATCAACTTCTGACTTCAAAAGTAAATTGAATTTTTCAGGCCCTGCATGTCTCAAGAAGATGTATTTTCCTCTTCTCTTCCTGGCCACTATTGATTCTATCTGTTGAATGTCTAATGAGTTTAGTTTTCTTCAAGGACAAGAATCTTTTGCCAACTGTTCTCTCCCTTTGCACTCAAGCCTTTCAGATCTTATGTGTGGATCAAGAGGTCACATTGCCCTCCTTTCTCCTGCAAGACTGAAGCATGCACTTTATCAGAGGGAGGTCAGAAAGTTCTTGATTTAACAGGAGGCTGGAGTTCCTGGTGGCTTACCATGTATTTCAGAAGCCCTGGAAGAAAGTGGAACATTCTTCAGGTGGAATAAATTTAGTTGTACAGGAAGGCTGTTAGAGAAGTGCATAGGGTTAACCAGGTCTTTCCCACATGCTGTGAGCATCAACACCACAGAACAGTAAGATCTGTAGTACAACAGACCAAAAGCTAGTAAAATCAAAACATGCTGGGGGGGGGGGGGGGGGGGGGGAGAAAGCTTGAGGGGGAGATAACTTTTATCAGACCAGCCAATGCACTGCTTGGATTGCTGGGCTATCAGCTGTAACAATGAGGAGGGAAATCTTCAGCCACAGAGAGGTGGGGTGCAAATGCCCAGCTTGCCCTCAGAAGTGGCCCATGCTCCTGGCAGTCTGGTCATGGAGAAGGGAGGAATATTCTTTTCTTAAATCTGTTGGCTCTTTGAAGCCTAAGTGCAAGGGTGGGATGAACCAGCTCTCTACCTGATTCCAGTTCTCAGTCCCAGTCAGCATGTTGTGGTATAGTCTGTCCAGCATCTTGTTTCTAGCTGCAGTCAAAAACCTACATGTATCGGAGGGAAGAACCAGTGCTCAGGGCTCTGGTTGCTGCCAGTGAAGCCCCTGGGAGTTGCCTCTGCTTTCTGAGGGACAGAGCATGCTGCCTGTGTGTATCTGATGGAAAAAGCCATTCACCAGCAAGACTGCATTTATTAGAAAATACTGTCCTGCTGGATAACCACTGTCTTACCTGGGAAGTCCCTCTCTGGACAAGAACTGTTTTCTGCATTGGTTCAACAAGTGCCTTTCCAGTTAAATGGGCTTCTCATCTAATGTTTCCTCCCATGCAAGGATCACCTTCCTTTCAGCTCAGTTGCTTCTATCTTCTTTTGGAGCTGTAGCCTGTGTTATTTACTGGAGTTCTGGAGCTGGCAGCTCATGCCCAATCTGTAACAGCCCCATGAGATGAAAGCAAACTCCAGGAGTGAGAGGAGCTGTCAGTGCTCCAAATGGAGAAGGGCCCAGCTCATTTCATTGCTTTGCTGCTCTCCCTTTTTTTTTTCCTTTTTCTTTTCCCGTTTTTCCCGTTTTTCCCGTTTTTCCCTGTTCAGCCTTCATACTTTACTGTACTCAGGCCAGGGCAGCTGACATGGAAGAGGGATTCACTGTGATCAGGGAATTCCAGGGATTACCCATCCCTGAAAAGGAGGCCAGTGTGAGCCAGTCAGATCATGTCTGTTCTCCCCAGTGGTGCTTGTTCCCCTCTCCCATAGTCACATAGCTGCACCTCTTCTTTCAGCTCCACTCCATGTCAAGCCACAGCGAGGATTAATCTGGACTTTCCTTCCCAGATGTGGAGTGTGCCAATGTGGCAGACATCTGGGCAGTCCAAGCTGTCACATCTGCCATTCCTATTTGCTGTTTCCATAAGGTCCAGGCTTGCAGATGATATGCCCTTTAAAACTGAAACATCTGTTCTGGTGTTTTCTTTTCAAGAGCTAGAGAATATTTGCTTTAGCTGATAAAAACTGTAATTAAGCTGAGGTAAGAAGCAGGATGATGAAGCCCTTGTAAGTACAGCATGGTGAGATGAAGTGACGTATCTGGGAGTGCTTGTGATATCTCACATCTGGGGGAGTCCTTGTGACCTTCACCCTTAGCATTTTGGGGCACTGGTCTTTGCATCCTGAGATCCTGTTCTTTGGAGACCAGTCATGTTTGTGGCTGTTGGGTTCTGAGCTGCCTGAAGACATTATCTTCTGTTCTGCAGATAAAGGGGTGGTGTTTGGCTCACCGCTGACAGAAGAAGGCATTGCACAGGTTTCCCAGCTAATCGAGTATCTGCACAAAAGTAAGTCACTCTGTCTTGCTGTCTTCCTGTCCCAAAGGCTATCTGTCTGGCCCACCTCAGGTCTCTGGTGCAGACAGTGAAAAGCTCTGAGCTCTCCAGCAGCGGGAGTTTGAGGCTGCAATAGGCAACTGTTCCCCAGAATTGCCTAGCAGATGTGTTATTCTTTTTCCCTCTGTGCATGGACTTTTTCTACTGATGGGAGCCAGCTTGAAGTCATGTCTCTGAATGCAATTCACTGAGGTTTGCTGTCAAGCTCTGGAAAGGGGAGGGAACTGCTTTAGTAAGAAAATGGGAATCAGCCTCTGATTAATCGTTGGCCTTTTTTCTCCCCTCTGCCAAGCAGATCTAAGAGCAGAAGGCTTGTTTCGGGTGCCAGGCAACAGCATCAGGCAACAGATCCTAAAGGATGCTCTGAACAGTGGTACAGATATTGACCTGGACTCTGGGGAGTTTCATTCCAATGATGTGGCCACCCTGCTTAAGATGTTCCTGGGTGAATTACCAGAGCCGCTGCTGACACACAAGCACTTCCATGCCCATCTCAAAATTGCAGGTGAGTGAGCAGTAAGAGGCAGTGATGAGCAGAGGGAATAGAACTAGCCTCCTAGAAAGCTGGTAATGCTACAGAGCCACACGCTAGGCTGCAAAAGTGTAATCCTTAAAGGTAGGGTGAGAAGGAATCTTCCTGCCATCTCAGCCTAATGGTGGAAGGACTGGAGCTGAAAATCCTAAGGAATCAGACCAAGTCTCTCTAGCCCAGTCTTCTCTCTCCAGCAATAAACAGATACCTATAGGAGTGGAGCCCGTGTTGGTAACCTGGATTTCCATCTGGTTTAAGTCTGGGGGTCTCCTGAGTGAGGTGTGGTTTCTATTGTACTTAATAACTGTTACTGAACTACCTTCTGTGAACTTCCTCCATCTTGCCTTCAACCCATCACAACTCTTAGCAACTGTGTTGTCCTGTGAGATGAATACCACAGATTAACACATCAGGTGGGGAGCTTGGGAGCTGGGGGGAGAGAGATGGAGGGCCAAGAACTGTGCAGGAGTTTGGAGATCTGCGTACGAAGAGGGAAGTGTAAGTGGTTGCAATAGGCCTGCTGTTAAGGAAGGTAATGCATGTCATTCATGTTTTGCCTTGTGATTTGGCAGACTTGACCCTGTTTGATGAGAAGGGGAATAAGACCAGCACTCCAGACAAAGAGCGCCAAATTGAAGCCCTCCAGCTGCTCTTTTTGATCCTTCCTGCGCCCAACCGCAGTCTGCTCAAACTGCTGCTGGACTTGCTCTACCAGACCGCAAAGAAGCAAGACAAGAACAAGATGTCTGCCCACAATCTTGCCCTGATGTTTGCACCCCACATCCTATGGCCCAGAAATGTGAGCAATGCCTCAGTATCTGCGGGTGGGATATTGCAAGGTAGAAAGCAGAGGCTTGGCAGGCCTACAGGGGAAAGAACCAAGATGGGAAAATTAAGTATTGATACAGTGATGTGAGGGTTGGAGGCTGGGATGGTGAGGTGGACCTTCCTGGCAGGGCTCAGTCCTAGTGTTCAGCCCAGACCTGCTGTAGGTCTTACTTGCAACTGATGCTTCATCTTTTTCAGTAAAATTGAAAGCACAGCAGAGTCCTGCTTCTTTTAAGGAGGACTACTCCAGACAAACCTTGTGGATCTCTGCAACATTTCTTGTGCTGCTGGTGAACTATTTGGCCCCAAACTTGTCTAGTTCTCCTCCTCTCAGAGCAGCTTTGGCTCTGTGAGCTCTGCCTCCTCATCTCCTCAGAGCAGGTCTCCTGCTGAGGCACTATGTGTGCCTATGTCGCAGAGACCCTTCCTCCTTCCCTTCTAACTGCTGCACCTTTGGCTGTGTCCCCTTGCCAGGTGACAGCAAATGACCTTCAGGAGAATATCACGAAGCTAAACAATGGAGTGACCTTCATGATCAAACATTCTCAGAAACTTTTCAAGGTAAGTGCACTTTGGGGTCTTGCTCTCCCTGTCCCTTCAGCAGGAGACTGAATGCCCCTTGTCTAGACATATCCCAGATGTCAAGTGCATATTCTGGGTGCTCTCTTCTGCGGTAGGAGAACGAGGATTTCTACAAGAAACTGTTCCTTTAGTGACTAGGGAGGAGGTCTTTGCTGGGCAGGCAGCCCAGGAGGAGGAAGACCGCACTGGAGGTGGCTTTGTGCCTAGGCAGGTCAGAAGCACGGTGCAGTGTAACACCACCCTCTGCTGGACACCCAGCACCTGCTGCCCAGCTGGGAAGCCTGGTTCCTGGGGGCAGGTAGTGACCAGGCTCCCCTCGGGTTCTGGCAGGATAAGGAAACTGAAGGGGCTTGTCCTGGATGAGTGCTGCCAAGAGCTGAATCCCTAATATGGCAGGTCATTTAGTTGTGAACTTATCTGCAAGTGGTAGTCAACCCACTGCAGCTACAGTGACAGCCTGCAGTCTTGGGCCTCAGTCTAGCTCAGAGCAGGGTGCTGTGGTAGGACAGTCAGGAGCATGGGGCTTTCTGCAGGTTCCTCCAAGAAAGTGTTTCTGCAACAGGCAATCTCGACTTCTCAGGACCTTCCTGGTCACTGTAGGCATCTGTTCTCTGCAAAGAGTCCTCCCATAGAAAGTTCCCCTTATGCCTTCTTTGTCAGGCCCCTGTTTGGCCAGCTCAGAGCTGGGTGAATTGCTTGGAAAAAGTTCCTGCTCTTACTCTGTGTTCCTCTTGTGCTGGCTGCCTGCATCAAAAGGAAACCATGGACAGGGACTGCACTGGGGACATGAAATCCCATTGGTTTGTCTGCCCTGAACAGCTTAGTCTTGATGGAAGTGGCTTGTGTGGTATGGTTGAAGAGCACCTCTTGCTGGGGCCACTCTTGCCCCAGGACTAAACATACATTTGGTCTTTTCTCTGCTCGTTGTCACAGGCCCCAGCATATATCCGGGAGTGTGCCAGGCTGCACTATCTGGGATCCAGAGCCCACACATCAAAGGTAAGGTCAGTAAATGCAGCGCCTGCCCTCCATGAAAGGGCAGAGGCTGTGATACTATGAAGGGACCCTTGTGAGTGAAAGAAGCTGAAAACAAACCAAGTCATGAAAGAGGATCTGTCAGAGAGCAGGAGTGAGGGAACCATATGGTGTAGTAGTGTAGGCGGCTGCATTAGGGAAATTGGGCAGAGTTGGAGCATCTGTTAATCAAAAGCACAGGGAAAGCTATCAGCCCCTGTTTAGCAGCAAACCTGCTCCCTATGCCCAGTACATGCAGCACCTGCTCCTTCATGGGGTTGTGCCTTCCAGACAGACAGATGCGCCTGCTGCTGTGGCCAGGCTGCTTGGAAGAGGGGCTGGGATAAAGGCTACTTGCTGCCACTGGGACAAGATTTGTCTGTGTCTTGCCAGCAAATGCTTCCCTGCCTCATATAGCTGCAGAAGAGGGAAGATGCATTGCAAGGAGCTGCACTGACCCTTCTCAAGCCTGGAAGGGCTTCTGCAGCTGGCATCCGGGAGGGGAGGGAAGAAGCAATGGGGTCACCTTTGTATTGCTGTCACCTCTTCCTGGCACAGGGCCTGCTGGTGCAGTGCTGCTGCAGAGGGGTAGGGAAAACACAGCCCTGTGCATTCACTGGGGTTGAGGCAGCTCACGAGACTCTTCCCAGCCTGGCGTAGATGGGTGGCTCATTTGGATTAAAGCATGGCAAGCGACTGCTGTCTCCACTTTCCCAGGACGACCTGGATTTGCTGACGTCTCCTGGCTCCAAGGAGCTGCAGCCCCTCAAGTCTCAGAAGCGAAGTCGGCTGGACACTTGCCATCAGGAGGAGACCCAGCAGCGCACAGAGGAGGCACTGAAGGAGCTCTTCCGCCATGTCCACAATATGCCTGACTCTGCAAAGAAGAAGAAGCTTATCCGGCAGGTAGTGTGGGGAGGAAAGATATCTTTGGGGTGTGCTTGTCAGAACAATCTGGGGCACAGGCCTAAAGGCAGGGCCTTCCTGAGAGCTGCTCCTAGTCCTGGGCAGGCTAGGGAGAGTGGGCTTTGGGCTGTGTAAGGGGCAGAGCTCTAAGAAGGCAGGGGAGGATGCTGCTTGTCCTGGATGTGGCTGACTGGAGCTTGCTGCACCAAGCTGTGCTTTGAGCTCTCTGTTTTCCAAGCCAGAGACTTGCTAGCCAGCAGTTCCCCAGTCCTGATTGCAGCATTGTTGAGTTTCTGCCCTCAGAAAGGGAAAAGTCTTGTCCCCTCTTGCCTGCAGGGAGTGGACAACCTGGTCTTCTCTCAGTCCCATGAGCATTCCCAGCCAACCTGCTGCTCCAGACAGAGACTGGTTGATATGGTCAGCACCAGTCCTGGCTGCCAGCCTCCAGCTGCTGCCCAACCCCCTTTCTGCTCCAACACCTGCTGCTTTTGGCTAATCTGGTAGCCAGCACAAAGCAGCCTCACACCCAAGCTCCTTGTAAATCCTGGATGGGAGATGTGGCCTTCCTCTGCTTTATTCTCCCTGCAGCTCTGAGCTGCTCCTCCATTTTGGAGTGCAGAAGAGACAAACTGAGTTCTAGGCAGAGGGCAGCAGGTAGAGCAGGATACAGCAGCAAGAGACTGGTGTAACTGTAACAGTAACTGTGCTAACGTACTGCCCTCATGTTTCCTCCTAGTTTAATAAGCATCCTACAGCTCTCACTCCTGGCTCTGATGTACCCACATCCCCAGCACCACGACGCACCCGCTCACGCTCCTTCAGTGGCCTCATTAAGGTAAAGGCAGCCTCTGACCCAGGCTCTCTGCTGTGAGTTTCTGATGTTGCTCTTTGCTTTTGCCTTGCCCTGGCTTGAATGAGGCCCTCAAAGGGTAGGGACTGTTCAAAGTATTGGCTGCCAAGGAGCACAGATCCACTGGGGACAGAAAAGGCAGCACAGTGACAATAAGCCTTGCTAGTATAAAGTGTAATTACCTATGAAACACATGGCTGTAGGATATATGCATCTTTCTGAAGGATTGGTTGCTTCCTGAGAGGAGAGGAGATGAGGACTGACAGGAAGCTGGTTGTCTAGTCTAGCCTGTTAGCACAGGTGTTAGCACACTGTAGGCTGCCCCACAGCAGCATGTACCTGCTTCTGACAGGCTGGGCTCCTGGCCAGGCCTCAGGTCAGCTCCCAAACCCTTTACAATCAGGCAGGCTCAGCCTAGTGGCATGGTATTTCAGGTGGCTCTGCTTTGCAATCTTTGTCCCAGCTTGGCTTCATTTTTTTCTTTCCCAGCATCCAACTGCTTACCAGCAATGCATCCTGCTCCTTCCCTTTCTTTTTCACTTTGCACTATAAGCACTAGCCAACAGCCCTCTCTTCTTACGGCAGCGGAAGGTTTTGGGAACCCCGGTTATCCTGGAGAGGAGGAGCAGGGATGCCACACCGGAGCCTGAGCGAGTCAGCAAAGAGAATATCCACCTGGTAAGAACTGCTCCCAGCACCGCTGAAGCTGCTGGTGGAGGGAGCATGTGGTGGGAGGAGTGCAAGTGCAACTTTGGCACTCATTTCAGCGATCCTTGTGGGGCTGCTTGCTGTTCTCTGCCCAAGAGAAGGTCTCCAAGTTTCTTCTGTACAGTCAGATAAGGTCTTAGGAAGCTGCTGTGAGAGCAGAGCAGATGGCAAGGGCAGCATTGGGACAGGGGTGGCAGCACTTGGCCTCCACTCCAGTCTTGTCCCTCTGGCTGTGTTCCTGCCCAGAGGCATTGGCTTGTGCCCCCTTCCCTCTCCCTCATCCTCCTCCGCAAGTTGTACAGCAACTGCCTGTGGGTAGTAGGGCTGTCCCATGGCCCAGACAAACCAAGAGTGGATTTGGGTGGTAGCTTCTCTCTGGTGGTACAGGCTGCTCACAGGGGAGGCTGTGGATGCCTCTTCATTCCCTAGGTCTCTACTCCTATTCCCCTCTCTTGTCCAGTTACAGAAATGTGGATCTCCAGCACACATGTCCCAAGCGAAGCTGAAATCTTTGGAGGGGCGGAAAGAGGTGAGACGCACACACTCTCATTCTCCTTCCTGGGGGGAACCTGGCCTGCTGGGCTCTGGGACCTGCAGGGGTGATGTCATGCATGCAAGGCTCCGTCTCGGGCTCTGTGACAGCTGAAGTCCCCTGGCTTGTAGCAGCCTGCTCCATGCTGAGCTGCAGGCAGTTGGCATGCTGGAAGCCTGGCCTTGAAGGGTTTCACCCGAGCAGGTGTGTACAGCCCTTCTACCTGTGAGCTGCCAGGCTGGCTGTCACAGGAAACAGAGGGAAGCTGGCAGCATAATGTAGTGCTAACAGCCGGTCGTGGTGGCAGTGGGACAAGAGATTGGTACAGCCCAAGAGCAACTGCTGTGTTTGTCCCTGTCTGCTCACTGCCTCTTGTCTAGTGCTCTGCTTTGGTAAAAGGAGTGGGAGGCAGATTCCAGTGGGGAGTCCTTGCAAGGGGAGGACCTTGCCGACTTGTCAGCCTTTTCTTGCATGGCATTCTGTGTCTCAAGCATTCAATTGCTCTAATTCTCTGCTCCAGGAATCTTGTAGACGCATGCGAGCCCACCTGCTTTCCAAGGATTCATCATCCCTCTGAATTGCCTCGCACCAACGCATGGGTGGGGAATGCCCAGCCTCACAAGCTGTGAATAATGTGCTGTAATGAGAAGGGGAGCGCTGCAGGCTCACGGCAACCCTCACCAACATGGCAGCGCTCTTGAAACTGGACCTTTGCAAAGACTGCAGGGACTTGTGTCTTTCTGTATATAAATTATATTTCATTCTACTGTGGGGCAAACCACTATCTAACCAAAACTTGTGCAGCATGTCTGACCTGCTGGGTCTGAGAAGAGCTGGAGTGCTTGCTTAAAAGGAGAGCCCTGTGTGTTGCAGGGCCCAGTGTGCACTCCCAGCTTTCTCGGCAATGTTGCCAGGCTGTATTTTTTTGCTTTTATGCTCTGAGTTTTTAACACATTGGCTTGTTTTTGCTCCCTCCCCTTTGTTAGCAGTGAGAACGATGGACTCCAGCCTTCACCCGCATCCTGACAGCTAACCTTACCTCCAGGCCTCTTCTGGAGTCATGCCCTCCTCTGCTTTCTGTGGGCTCTGTTTTGCCCTGCTGTCCCCAAAGGGCTGGAGTGCACAAACGGTACAGAGCACAGGATGGGCCTGGGAGAAGAGGAGACGCTCTGGGTGCCATCAATTCAAGTGAGGCCAGGGGAAAGCAACTTCCCCAATAAACTCACCCCTCTGTTTCAGCTTGAGCTGGAGGCAGCCCTTGCTCACTGCCTTTGTGGTTCTGTGGCACAGTGCTCCTGCTGGGCTCTGCCTGGTGAGCAAGGAGTGTCTCTGCTTTGTATTCTTCCAGGGAGGCTAAGCTGAGTGGGGCAGGATGCTGGTAAAGGCTGTCTGGGGCAGGACAGCCCAGCCTTTGGAAGCTGGGGTGTCTGGGGTGGGCAGAGTCTGGTGGCTGTTTGCACAGCATAGGAACAGCATCAGCAGCATAAGAGGTGAGAGAGGGCTCTGGCCGTTTGTGATCTGCAAATGGTGCCAGAGGCTTTGGCTCAAGGTATCTGGATGGCTGGTCAGGCAACTGGCTGATTAGTCATTAAACCGCAGGAAAGGGCTGGAGCTGGGTTCAGCTCTTTGGCCTGAGCTGCAGAAATGAGATGAAACCATCTAGATACGGGATAAACCCCCATCACAGCTGGCCAGTGTCAGCTGCCTTGTTAAGCTAAAGTGCTCCCATAAGCCAGTCTTGTAAAGTACAGGTCTGCAAGCACTCTGGGGTAGGAAACACACAGGGTCACTACTGTGAAATAAAGATTTAATCAGCTGGGGAACCATCTAAACACTTCTCAGCCCTTCTTGGCGGAACAAATAATCTCTGGAATCCAATTATAATTGTCTTCTAATCTTTAAGAACCAGCAGCCGGCAGGAGCTAGAGCTCTGTCCTTGACAGCTTTCTGAGACAACTGGTGGCAGGAGGTGTGAATATTGGGATGTGAGCAGGGAGTTCAGTCCAACTGGCTAGAGCTGTCAAAACAGGGCATCGGAGCCCTGTGCAGCTTAGCTGGAATTTGTCACTTTTTTTTTTAATGAGTTTTTTTGGGGTTTTTTTTTTGGAGATACAAAGCTATGTGCCTCATGCTACTCTCTCCAAAGAGATGTTCCTGGTACTTTATCAGGGGTGCCTGTCCCCAGTCTGACCCCAAATGGGAGGAGCTGCCTTGAAAACATAGGGGGTAGTGGGACTGTAGATGTGTGAGTTGTGAGTTGTTGGTGTTAGGAGCCTCTGTTGCAGCAAAGAAAGGGCTTTGGTTCTTCAGGGACCTGGCAGGCGAGGATGCTGTGAGGAAGGGCAGAGGCTGTTTGCTGTGGTAGTAGTATGTGCTTTTTGGATGTGTCTGTAATCGTTCCCCCCCCGAGGCCGAAGCTGCCTATGTGCTCTTCTCCGAAGGGCACCATGTATTTTGCTGACTGCACTTCTGCCCTGCCCCTGCAGTCCACGGCTGGCAGAGATCTGGGGATTTCAGCTTTGCCTCTGAACAGAGATGAGGCAGAACTGAAGGTCGAGTGGCAGTGCAAGGAGAGCTGGGTCTGGTCCTGCTACCTCTGCTCTTACTTGCATCAGGGGCAGTTGCTGAGTGAAGCATTTGTTCATCCCATCCTTCCTAGCTTACTTGGGCATATATCTCTGTATGGGTGTCTGCTTGGCAAGGCAGTCTTGTTCCTAAGACCAAATACACTGCTCCTGTATAGGTGAGAGGAACATAACTCTTCTCTCTGCTGTCCCCCTTTACTGATGGCTCTAGCTCAGGGACTCCATCTGGTTTCTGGCACAGCTGAGATTTGCTTAGCTCTAAGAAAAATTATCTATAGGGCATCAGCCCAGCATTCTGCATGTCTTAGATGCCTTCCCTGCCAAAGGGGTGGGTGCAGTCTCCAGACAGGGCAGTCCCAGGAGGGGTTTGGTGCCCTAGGCTTTAGGTCATGGTGCTGTCCTCCCTGTGCTGAGGATGATGGTGGCTAACAGACTCAGCCTCTAGGACCCTTGGCTGTTGCAGTCCCCAATGTGTTCACACGGTCTCACACACACAGGGGAGTTTTAGTCATGCTTGGATGTCTCTCATTTGTCTGCCCTGTGCAATGACTCACAAGGATGCTTCCTCCCAGAGCAGCCACTAACTGTTCCCAGAGTCTGTAGTTTCCAAAGTATTTTTAATCTTTGTCATTATTTATATATGCTATGTATGTACTGTTTCAGACCGTTGCCTTTCTGTGTGTTCATGTGAAAACCCCATATTAAATGCTTTTATTTTTAGTTGTTTTGCTCAGTGGGCTTAAGCAGTTTCATTGGGATGGCAAGGACTCGGTGGTGCATCCACCTTCAAAAAGAAGGAAGTGTCTGCTCAGAACCCCAGAGCTCCTACTTCTAAGTGCAGGGGTGCTTGGTGAAGTGCTGCCCGCCTGCAGGGATGGCACTGGCCTCCTGTGGCACTAGGGCTTGTTCCCTCTCTAGGATCCTTGTGTGATGCAGGGTGCCCAGACGGGCTGTCTCTCCCTCAGAGGTATGAAGTTGGACCTCTTCTTTTCCTGTTTTCCCCCTGCTGTCATCCAGGGTGATGGGAAATCAGGTTTACAAAGAACACTATATAAATAATGGATCAAATGAATACATTTTTCTCTGTAGAACCATTCTTCTCTTGCCACTCTTGGCTGCCGAGGGAGGATGGTTTCTGCTTGCATTATCTTTTCCTCCTTCTTAATAATGGCGTCTCAGATTTTATGCAGATTATTTCTCTGTGAAGTTCTTCCACATTTGAAATGCCCTGGGCTTGCCTGCCGTGGCTCAGACACTCATTAACATCCTCGCCATGCAATTGAAAAACAAGCAGGAGAAGCAAGCGGTGCAGTATGTTTGAAACCAGTGCTGCTTTCCTGCAGGGTGAGCTTCAAGCGGGCCCCGTTCTCCTCCAGGGCTGCAGTTGGGTGTCATGGGACTGGTGTGCCCCATCTCCCTGGAGCTTGGGGAGCGGGAGGGGATGGGCCTCTCTGCACTTGAAAGTGGGCATGGGAGTCCAGAGAGACATTTCTGTTCTTGAAGCTGTTGAACAAAGGAATGCAAAAACTCACAATAGCTATTTTGAATACTGCAAACCCAAATATCACCTCCCTGATAAGCTGTGATTCAAAGTGACAGCTTTATATGGCTTACATAATTTAAAAAATGAATAGTTTTTAGTCCCTGAAGCCACAACCCAAGCACTTACGCTTGGCTGCAAGTGAAAGGGCAGCAGTCATTGGGACCAAACACTGGGTGAAGGTACATATTTAGAGGGGGATTGCTCAGCTTTCATTGTGTTTGCTTTGGCCTGTTGGTATTCGTGCACAGCAGTGGTGTTACAAAGCAAATAAGCAGTGCTCATCCTTCATTTCATTAAACAGTTTTTATCTCAAATTGCACAGCACAGACTTGCAAATAAGTTCTGCAGAGTGTCACTGCTATCTAAATCAATTTTTGCAAGTTGTCTTTTTTTTTTTTTTAAACTGTTCTGCCCTGGTTTGGAGTTGAAATAAGATATTTTTTTCTTTCTTAAATTATCATGTGTGGTTGGGAGCTGTCATGCTGCTGCTGCATCTCACTGCCTAGGGCAACAGTGTAGACAAAAAAACATGAGTACTGCTAGCGATAGATGTTGGCACCAGCCAGACCAGTTATCAGGCTTTACAATCTCATTGGCTTGGATTAACTAATATTTTTTCATGGAGTGAATAAATTACCATGTTTAGTTCTGTTTGCTCATCCCCCCAGCGAGGATCTTGTGCTGAAGCTCATAAATTGTGCAGGCACGTAAATGCCAAACCTCCATGCTGGGGGCTGCACTGACCTTCCATTTTTGCTGTGGACCAGGGTGGAATATCTGCTGGTGCCAGCTCTCTGGCCCTATCCTGCTCCAGCCCAGCTTTGTTCCTGGGCAGTGCCCATGCATGAGGAATGCAGTGGGGGTTTTTCTGGGCTCCTGTGTCTTGATGCAAGGAGAAGCTGTCCCCAGCTGTGCATCACAGGATGAGGTTCAAATACTTCCCAGCACCAGCCTTTGAGGTGCTGATTTCAGTCTGGATCGGGGCGGGGGGGAGCAGAGCTTTCCTTTCCCTGCTGAGTCCCAGCTGGAGTGGGTGTTGCTGCACTCCCCTCCCCAGTTCCTCCTCTCCTGGGTTAAACCAGGCTCCTCTCCTGGGTTAAACCAGGCTCCCCTGCCTTGCTGCTGGGAAGGACTTACAAATCCACCACCCAGCCCTCCCATGGGTTGCCTTACGTGATTTTAAGCCTGGCTCCTTTTGCACCAGTGAGGAGAACTGAGTCCCACTTCATCCTCTCTACTTCTGGCTGAAGCTCCTATTCTGCTGGGGCGAAGAATTGGGATGCATGGAGGTGCAAACCCTCCTTGGCCATTGTGGCTGCTTGTAACTGGGTGCATGCACAGGTCTATGATGTGGGGGTGTCTGCGTTGGCCTGAGCTTGTTTTAGGGTTTGCTTCTTCCAACCTTTTCGCTTACAAAGCCTGAGCCTTGCTCCCCTGGGGCGGGAGGACCTCAGCAACCTCTTGCACAAAAGCTTCTGGCTCCATTGTGCCTTGCCAAGGCCGTTCTGCAGCAGCAGCGCAAGAGGGGGCTGGCAGCACACGCTGCGGGACAGGACCCCCTGCCCGCCCCGCAGCACCGGGGGGCCCAGGGCCAGATGTGCTGGGGGGCAGGCTTGGAGATGCCTTGGGTTCTTCCTCCCTGGCTGCATCTGGGGATAGAGGGGGTAGGAAGCAGGGGCTATAAATAAGGTGAACAAGAACATAAAGAGCACAGAGTAGGCTGAGGGAAGAGGCTGGGGAGGGATGCCCTCTTACAAAGGACAAAAATCAGCTCTGCAGATAGCCCTTAGCATTGTCCTCCAGCTCCAGTGAGAGTCCCTGCCCGCCTCTGGGGCTGAGTAGAGCTGTCACAAGGCAAGCTAAATGCTTTTCTTCTCCTTTTCAAGTTATATTTGGCTACTGGCATCCTCCTGCCATCCTTCAGAGCCAGACCCTGGTAGCCAGTCGCTTGGGCTCCTTCCTGCAGCACCTGCACCCTGAAAGTGCCTCCTCTACAGTGTGGGAATTTGGGTGATGGAGGCAAAGCCAGGCTGGCACCAGCTCCCCTGTCCCACGTTGTGCAGAACCTGACTTTCTTTCAGCCTCTAGTAGCTTGTAACTCTGTACGGGCTGGGGGAGGAGGAGCAAGGATGCAGAGACATACGCTCACAACTGTGGGACCAGCAAGGTGCAGAAAGGCTGCCTGCAACTGTGGAAGCACAATGAGCCCAAGTGGGCATGCAGCTTATTGACTGCATCCCAGCATGGGACTGGCTGCCAGCTAGCCATAAATATGGCTAGAGCAGAGGCAAGCTCGTCTGCACCCAAGGCATCTTCATTAACAAAATCAGGACAGAGCCACTGCCTCCCTCATCCATCGGACGGAGACACTCCTTATTTCTCAGGTTAGATGGTTTCCCAGCTCAGGGATATCAGTGCAACGGGGATTGCAATACGTGAAAGGGGCTGGTGAGAACCCTGCTCCTCTAAAAACAAAGCTTGGTGTCTCTGGTCACCCCATGGCCAAGGTCATCAGCTAAATCCTGAAAACCCACCTGCTCCTACTGGGAGGCAGGGTTTTATGGCAGAGGAGCTGCAGTTTATGGCACCATGGAGAAATATGCTGGATGAGCTTGGCAACAGCAAATGGAAAGTTAGTCTATTAAACAGTAAATTATCCCTCCAATGCATCTTCATTGAGAAGGGTTAATGAGTGGCTCCAGGCAGAGCGAGCAGGGAAAAGCGTGTGTGTACACACAGCGCGGATGTGGAACAATTGCTACATCTGGGGACCCCTGAGTCCCTGATCCCACGCTGCACCAACAATAGCGTTTCCATGTGCGAGGCGCTTCACAAACACCTCCTCGCGTGTGGTTTATTCAAACCAGCTTGCGCCTTGCCGCAGAGCTCCCAGGCGGTTGGTGTGTCCAGCTGCGCTGGGAACAGCATCTCCCCATCTGCGTCTGGGCTGCTTGGCGTAAATGTTTTCCTTGTGGACTAGAGCTAGTTTTGGGAACCCAGGGTGTGGGGCTCAGCCCTTCTGCTCAGCTGCGCCACAAAGCAGGGATGTAGTGCCTTGTGGACTGTCCCCCCCCGCTGCTCTACAACTGCTCAAGGCAGTGGGGCAGGCTGGGCTCCCCCCGCTCAGACAGTCCCTGTTGTGCGAGGCTGGGGCCAAATCCGCCTGCTTGGGAGCCTCAGCATTTCCCATAGCATTGAGAGTACCCAATGGATGCTGATCCCTTCACTCGGTCCCAGTGGTGAGGTCCCCAGGCAGCGGAGCTGCCCCCTCTCCTGCAGTCAGTGGGGCCATGTTCACACAGCAACGCTGGCCGTGTTTGCAGGGTCATGCTGGCACAGGATGATGTTCACAGGGTGATGCTGGCGGTGTTCACGGGGTAATGCTGGCAGCATTTGCAGGGCGTTGCTGGGAGTGTTTGCAGGGCGTTGCTGGGAGTGTTTGCAGGGTGATGGTGATGTCTAGAGGGTGATGCTGGCCATGTTCACAGGGCAGTGCTGACAGTGTTTGCACGGTGATGCTGGCCACTTTCACAGTGTGATGCTGGCCATGTTTGCAGGGTGATGCTTTTGCTGTTTGCCAGCGAGGTAGGGCTTGTCCCTGGAGAGACGCCCGAAAGAGTGCATCCCAGCCCTGCCTGCCACAGCTGCTAGCCAGGCGAGATTTACTGTGATCCCAGTGGCCCCCAGCTGCCCGCACCACTCCATAATAGACCCATCAAGGGCATTGTCGTGCTGCACAAGCCCAACAGGTGCCCTAACAGGGCTGACATGCTGGCCCGCTCCCACACAATGCCTCACTCTCTGAACCCGAGCGTGTCCTGCAGGACAAAGGCAGCCTGGCCTCCCAACACAAGCCGAACTGGCCAGGCGTGACAGATGTGGCCCCGGCCAACGGAGGGGCAGCCCGGCAGCCCGCCTTGCGCAGGGTCTCTGGGGGACACTGGGCAGCTGGAGTTCACGGCCACTCCACTCCGCTCCCAGCACATCTCCAGCTGGGTCTTGTGGCCACTGCTTCCCAAACCAGGTGTGTTTTAATGATGGTCCTGGTGGGAGGAAGGGTTTGAAGCACAGGTCCGGTGCAAGGGGAGCCGCATCCTGTTCTTGGCAATGATCCTCAGCAGAGGAGTTGGAGCAGGCACTGGTAATGCATGCTATTGTCTGCGTTTTAAATGCTTCTGCTCTGCACCAGTGCCTCATCCTACCCTGAGAAAGGCTACCGCTGCTGTGGACTAGTGACAGCCGTGGCACTGCTTCGAAGCACATCCTAAGCGGTAGCAAGCACGGGCCGGGGCATGCCGCCTCCTCCCCTGCATGCCGAGGCACAGGGTGCAGTGGTGCAGCGTGGCTGCTTCGAAGCCCAGGCATGCTGGAAGGTGCTATTGGCTGCCGGTGGCTACGGTGGGGACGCAGCGCCAGGCCAGACCGCAGCAGAGCTAACGGGGGCGGGCTGCGGCCCATCCCGGGGTGGGTAGAAATGCCCGGATGCTGCCCTGGGGGGCTTGGCTTAAAACTGGCAGCAATTTTTGTTTGAAGCTTTGTAGCTGCTTCGCATCTCTTTGCACGACAGGTCTGGCGCGTACCCTGGAATCCTTCTCCAGATCTTCCCATGAAAACTCCTCTCCTGCAAAAAAAAGCTTCTGCTTCATTTTAACCGAACCCAGAGCCCATCAGACAATCCAGATGGTCTCTCTCTCTGTCAAGCAGTTTGGCCCAAATCCCGGTGGCAGACGGCAGGACCAGGCCTCCCCCGATAAAGAAAAGTTTGGGTTTTATTTTCTCCCTGTTCCTCATCCATATTCAGAGGCACCCTGGGCCTTTCCCAGGCAGCTGTTGCTCTCCAGGGCCTGCATCACCCCATGCAGGGTGCCTGGGCAATTTGGGATCGCCCAAGTGCACCAGGGACTGAGGTGTGGGAGGGGGTCTCAGTGCATGGCCCGTACCCCCACCCTGCTGTCCTGCCTGTCCGGGCTTGCTCGGCCCTCACGGTTTTGGCAGCCCTAGAAGGGGGTTGCTTTTGCAACCAGAGCAGTTGCAGACGGGTCGGCCGTGGCCGGGAGTCCAGCTCAGTGGGATGCTCCGTGGTGTCAGGGAACTGGGTGCTGCCTGCGTGGCAGGTGGTGGCAAGAAGCTCCCATGGGAGAGCAGGAGTCGAGGTATCCACAGGAGAAAATGTGGAAGTTGGCCTGAAATGGGGTTTTCAGCCTCCCAGCCCTGTACTCCCACTGGAACCGAGGCAGGCGATGGTGGCCTCCAGGCAGGCCCCCACCGGCTACTCCCTCTGCCGAGACCACGGCCCGGCTGTAAAGTGAATCGGTGCTGCTGCAGCTGGACACAGAGACGGAGGGAGCCTATTTGTTCTGCAGATCACAAGGATTTGCCTGGGGCAAATGCCTGCAAAAGGGAGGAAACAAGATCCCTCGTGCTGCTCCTGCCTTCCTGCCAGCCAGCATCAGAGGCAAAGGGCAGGTTGGGAGAACACGGCTCTGCTCTGCCAGCCAAGCGGTGAGGGGGGAGTTCAGGAGGGAGCAGGGTCGCAAGCATCACACCGGTAGCAGCCAGGTTTGGGGAATGCTGAGCCTCTAGGAAACAACCTTCACCCCCCGAAATTCAGCTGAGGTCTTCAGCATGGGGCCCCTTTGGGTGCCATAGCCACCGTGGTCCCCCTGGGAGCCCCAGGGCGGGCTGCGGGGCCACCTCTGCAGAAGCCGTGCCAGCGAGGGGTCGGCTCCCAGAGTCCTGGGAAGCAGCTCATCTTCTTCGCTGTCAGGGCTGCTGGGTAGCAACGAGGAACAAACCCCTTTCATCCATCTCAAGCACAGCTTCCTCCCGGGATTGGGGCCAGAGGAAGGAGATGTCACGAAAATGCAGACAGATGATGGGAGCCTGCATTCGGGATGGGAAAGGGCTGCTGATCTGGGCCAAGCTGGTGCAACCCTGTGTGTGTGTGTGAGGTGGCCCTTGCTGGAGCGAGACCCCATGCAGACACCTCTCTCTCACCCTGATTAAGGAACTTGTGGAGCTCCATACGCAGGGGGCATTGATTTAAGAGGCACTTCTGCCCCAGGACTTGCCACCGTCCCTGCAAATATCCTGCTGGCTGGGGAGATGAATGTGCAGTGGGTTGTCTGTGCTCACACACCTCTCCTCCTGCTGCCGGAGTGATGCGACAGGCTCCCACCTCCCCTCCTTCCATAGGTTTCGTCTCCAAGGAGGACATTTGCAGCAGTAGCTGCCAGCATCCAGGGCTCTGTTGGGCATCTCAGTATGCCTATTGTTCTTCTTAACGACTCAGCTCTTGGAACCATGGGGTTACAAGTGTTTCAGGTGTCATTAATAAAACAGGTGACCAGTCCTCCTGGTTACACCCTCCTGCTTTGCATTTGCAGACCTCAGGGAAGAAAATGGAAGGTAATAAAATGAATGCAATGCTCACATTTCTGAGATGTCAACCATTTGGGACCAAGCTCACAGGATTTCTTGGCTTCACTTTTTTTTTGCGTTGAAATAGGTATATTTTGCCTCGTTCTTCCAGATGGATTAGCCACAAAGACATTTTGGTGTCTTTGACATTAAGATGTTCCCCCTGGAGTGGGAAAGGACATAGCTAATGCCACAGCCAGGGCTTTAGGACTTGCCGTCTGTGTGCGGAGCAAAGAGCAAAGCAGAGATGCATCCCCAAGTGTCCCCTGCGTGCTGGGGTGCTTGGCCGCAGGGTTCCCATGAGCACACCGGGTACCGTCCTGGCTGACCGGTGCCAGCCCGCTGTGTGCGCGGGCTGCCGGGTCCCTGCGCCTCGCCTGGGCTCTGGACGATGGGGACGGGGCTCCGGGCTGCAGGGTGGAAGACTGGCCAGGGGTGCCTGGAGCACGCCGGGGGATGCGAAAGCTTTTGGCACCCTCCGAGGAGAGGTGGGAATGCTCCGCAAGCCGCCGCTCGGTTCGCAGGCTGTTTCTCCGGTCGCTGCCAGTCCCCGGGGTGCCTCTGCCCGCACGCTACCCGCTCGCCTTGCTGCTGTACCCCGGCATCCCTCAGCCATCTCGCGGGGGGTGTGGGGGAGTCACCAACCCCGCTGTCCCGGGTGGGGGGACCGAGACGCAGCCCACCTCGCTGCACGGCCGGGGCGGGGCAGAGCCCCGACGGCTCCGGCCACCGGGGTGCCGGTGCCCTGCCCGGCCGGGACCGCTCCTACCCCCGCAGCC
>NW_010972620.1:10941988-10972818 GCF_000737465.1 Haliaeetus leucocephalus | reverse complement strand
GGGCCGCGCCGCCGCCTGCCCGCCGCTCTGCGCCTGCAGCGGCACCACGGTGGACTGCCACGGCACGGCCCTGCGCGCCGTGCCCAAGAGCATCCCCCGCGGCACCGAGCGCCTGTGAGTACCGCCGCGCTTTGTCCGGCCCGGGGCGGGTGGGAGCGGCCGGCGCGGGTGGGTGTGCAACGGCCCGTGGCGGGGTGCGGGCGTGTGCAAGAGCAAGAGCCCGGCCGGCTGCTGGGGCCAGGCGCTTGTCCTGGGGGGGGGACGGGGCGGGGGGGATGTGTGTGCGCGCGTTCAAAAGCGCGGGGCGAGTGCGTGCAAGTGCCCAGCGGGGGTGTGTGTGTGTACGTGTTTAAGAGCCTGTCAGGAGAGTGGGCAGGAGCCCGTCCGTGGGGTGTGCGTGCAACAGCCTGTCCGTGGGGTGTGCGTGCAACAGCCTGTCTGGGGGGGGTGTGTGCAAGCGCCCATCCAAGGGGGATGCTTATGTCTGTTAAGGGGAGTGCTTGTGCAAATGCCCGTGGGGGCGCGTGCAAAAGCCTGGCCAAAAGGTGCGCGTGCAAGAACCTGGTGGGGTGGGCGCGTGGGCAGCGGGGGGCGTTGGGTGTGTGTCAAAGTGCCTGTCCGGGGGGGATGCGTGTGCAAGAGCCTGTTGGGTGGGCGTATGTGCATCATCCCCTCCGTGAGGGAGGTGCGATAGCCCGTCGAGGTGGGGAGCGGTGTGTGTGCAAAAGCCTGCTGAGGCAGGGTACGTGTGCAGCCCTTCGTCTGGGGAAGGGGTGTGCAAGGGGTCCGGCATGTGCAAGAGCCCGCGTGTGCCAGTGGGTGTGTAACCATGCAGAGCGGGGTTGGGATTAGAGCTGTGCCTGAGGGGGTGGGTTACTCCAAGGCGGGGGGGCATTTGCACTGGGGCAGCCCAGAATGGGCTGCATGTGTGGGGCTGTGTGCCCCATGGCACCCACAGGCAGTTGTGTGGCTGCCCCTGCTGTGGCTTGTCGCGGGGTACCCACATAGCTGGAGGGGTTGCCTGAGGGTCCCTGCTACCACAAGCCCCTACTCGTGCTGGGCACCCCTTTGTCCCTGGGAAGTCCTCCTCGGAGTGCTGTAGCCTTAAGGAGCCCTGTAAGGAAAGCTTTTCTCTCACAGTCACGGTCCAGCCGGCTGCGGGGGTCCTGTGGAGCCCGCCGAGCTCCCTCGAACAGGGTGCCCCTTTGCCACTGCGCCCGACTGGGCAAGTCTCCCTGCTTGGGGGCCCTGTGGCTGCAGCGGGTCCCTGCTCTGGGGAGAGGGGCATGAGCTGAATGTGTCCAACCCACGGCTGGCGGCAGGTTCCTGGCGTGCAGGTGCCCCCAGTCCCCGCAGGAGAGCAGGGCTGTCCCCAGCCTCTCCCCTCTGCTTGGGGGCAGCGGGTACCCATCCCAGGGGCTGCGGTGGAGCATGGTGGCACAGTAGCCAGCCCCCCCAGCCTCAGCTGTGCGGCCAGACTGCCCCGGCATCCCCCTTGCAGCGCAGGGAAGCATTGGGCTGCCACCTCCTTGGGCAGCAGAGCTGCTGGATGCCTCCTGGGACAGCCACACACACGGGGCTCCTCCTGTCCCTGTGCTGCGCTGCCTCCGGTTACTGGAGTGTGAATGTGCCCTTTGCCTGCAGCTGGGGAGAGTCCCCGCAGGCAGGGACTGCAGGCAGCCTGGCAGCTGCCAGGGTTGCACCCAGCATGCAGCGCTGGGAGCTCTGCGGGACACCACTTTAGTGGAGTTTTCTCTTCTCCCGCCATAATTATCCTCATACAAATGATTATTACCCAGCACAGCGACCAGGCTGCTGCGAGCTGCAGTCCCATAGAGCCAGTTTGTGAGCTCTGAGACAGGATCCCCCTTTTCTCCGTGCCCAGGGCGGGGGAAAGGTTTGCGCATAGCCTGCACCAGCCCTTTCCACCCCTTGGGGAGCTCAGTGGGCTCCGCAGCATCAGCTTCCCATGCACCCGGCTGCAGGGTGCTGGGGGAGCGTGGGCAGTGAGCCCCCGCCTCTGCCCGCTGGGCAGGTGCTCAGCACCGCTCAGAGGAGACAATGCTGGAGTGGGCAGATGGAGGATGCCCTTGGCTGGGTGTTGCCGCTTGGCGATATTGTTTTTTTTGTATATTCATGCAGTTGCCGGTGCCAGATCTGCTGGCTGGGTTGAGCTAGACGTGCTGCTCTCTCGTGGGTGTTGTCTGCTGGATAACTACTTCCCGCTGTGTTGCACACCCTTGCAGGTGCTTGAGGGTGTCTGTGCAGAGCAGGTTTAACTCCGAGCAGTGAATTCCTGCTGTAACAGCTCGTAAGCAAGTTTGAGTTCCCCGTAAAGAGGTTGCAACCTCGCAGTCTTCAACTTCTCACCGCTTGATGGAGCGGTGTCAGCTAGCAACTGCAGGGGAGCGTGCAGCAGGGTCTGTGCTCAGGACTTGCTGTCTCCGGAGGCTGGCTTTCTTTGGGAAGCCAGCAACCTCTTACCAGTGCCCCCCACTGCCTGCCTCTTTTCCCAAGCACTGGGACGCACGGCGTGAGTGGTGCCGACCTCGCCATGCGTCCCACAGTGCCGGTGAGCAGTGGTGTCTGTGCTGTGCTGTCGTGTTGCCCGCCTGTTGCATGCCCGCAGCCTTGCGGGGCAGCCAGTGTGGTGTTTGGAGGCTCCAGGCTTTCTCCAGGCTCCCAGCTGGCTGAGCCCCGTGGTGACATGGGTGGAACCCCTGGACAAGACAGTGCTGCTGCTGCGGCCACATGTGCTGGCACTGCCAAAGTCATCATGGGGACTCAGACAGCAGTGTCCGGTGGTGAGGTCTGAGCTCCATCACTTTTGAAATACACCCTTTTCCTTTGAAGAAGAGGGAATTATTTGCCTTGCAGAGTCACTGCAACTTCGGCAAATCATGGGTTGGGGAGAAATTGTCTCATCTTCTGCTCGAAGGTTTCCCCTGTGATGTCTCCCTGGTGCTGTGCTATTGGTGCAGGGTAAGGGCTGGAGACATGACTAGCATGGGTGGTGGCTGCATGGGGGGACACGGGACCCTTCTTTCCTTGCTCCAGGGCACAGCTCATTGCTCCCTAAGTGCCTTCTAGCCTGCAACCCAACGTAAATTCCAAGTGGTGCCTGCAGCCCCCACTCTGCCTGGATCAGGCACTGAGTAGAGAGGCTTATGCTGCAGCAAGGCAGGAAGCAGCAAAATCTCTGGGCGCTTTGCATGGCTGCCTGCGCTCCTGCCTACGCCTCTGGCAAGCACGAGAGAGCAGGTCCTGGAGGCATCGTAGGCAGGACAGGGCGATAATCCTCCAGTACTACAGTGTTATCTGCTTCCAAGAGTCCCTTGGGTCTTAGTCGCTGGAGGAGAGCCGTGGGAGAAAGGCACAGTTCCTTCCCTGTTTGCTTGCTTTTCTTTCTTTCTTACTTTGAAAGTGCCTCTGAAGAGCAGACTGCCCTGTCGGGGAGCCTCACCACTCTCCCCATGCCAGCAGGATCAGTGCAAATTTGCCACTGTCAAATGGTGGCTTCCAGCCCGGCTCTTTGCCCGCAGGGGATGAATTGAGCCTGATGGCATTGCACTCGTTCCTGCTTTTGAAGTTTTCAGCTGACAGCTGAGAATTGCCCCACTCACCCCTTTTGCCTCCTCTCTGGTGGGCTGAATGGCTGTGCAGTGCCCTTCTACCCCCAAGTGGGGGGAAGCAGAGCTGGTTTTGGGGGTCTTCATCACTGCATCCCCCTTGGCTTCCACTTCTCCCTCCCAGCGTCCCTGGCCTCAGCATTGCACGGGGCTCCTGTTTGCCTTGTTCCCCCAACTTGGGGTTTGCCTTTGCTGAAATGGGCCCCATCCAGACCGCAGCCAGCTCTGCCGTCTCCCTGCTCCACGTTGACAGAGGGAAGGGGTGCTGAGCTCCAGCCTTTGGGTGCGGGAGCACGATGCTGGGGTGGCTGCACCTGAAGCATGCTTGCGCGCTGCCTAACTGTCCCCTGCCAAAATTACAGCAGCGGGCTCTTGTTCAGAGTGGATTTAATTCATGCACCCCTGTCTCCCTCTAGCTGGTTAATCAAAATGTCTTGCAGCAGCAAGGCTGGTGTATCACAGCAGCGCTCATGCATTTGACACCAGTTGTTGGGCTGTGTCTCTTTGGTGGGCTTCAGGGAACGTTAATTCTTAGGAAGCACCTTGAGGGGGTCAACCTCTTCCTTCCTCAGGTGCCCGGGCAAGTTTTTGGTGTTGCAGCTGAGCAGGCTGGTTGCAGAGGCAGCGAGGGAGTGCGTAGGCTCTGCAGAGCTCTGGGGCAGAGTGCAGGACCGATATCCAGCCGGGGCAGTGCTCAGGGGGCCCTGCTGCCCTTGGCTCTTGGGAGAGCCAGTGCTGGGCACTGGGAGGACGCGGCCTGGCTGGGGAAGGCAGCCTACTCAGTCCGCTGCGGTGGCTTCTTTGGGAGCCTTCCTGGACAGAGGAAATTTGCAATTCTATTCCAATTTCTCCCTTCAGCTACGTCCAAGGCAGATGCTGTCTATATATCGCCATGGTAACGCTGCGTTCTTGCTCTCCATGGAATTGCATGCTGGAAAAATATTAGTTTAAAAAACTATGTCGTGTTTGTATTGACTGGAGCCGTGGCTGATAGTAGAGGATCTATTGTCCCCTGGTTGGGAAAAGTCACCGGTAACAGGCAATAAAGCCAGGCGGATTGGCCTCTGGTGACCACTTCTCACCCCGCACAGCAATTGCTTCCCTATAAACCCTTCCCTGGCGCTGTTTTATTGCATCCTTTAAAATAGATATTTTTGCCTTAAATGTGCTGCCACTTTGCTCCTCCGGGGTGATGCATTGTGCTGCCAGCAATTCCTCACTGCTAAGGTGGAAGCAAGGAGGGGGAATTGCTCCTGGCTTTAATTGTGTGTCTCTCACGTGCACCTTCAAACGCCGTCACTGCTGCTGCTGTTCCCAGAGCCTGCAGCCACAGGGTGAGCTGGGCACGGCGGCAGCGGTGTTGGTGCAGGACAGCAACCCATGCACATGCATGCACAGGAACAGTCTAAGCCATCTCGTTACAGGATGTGCATTTGCTTTGAGTTTGGTGCTCCCCTACTTCATTGTTTCCTACCGAACCTGTGGCCAGCAGAAGAGCGAGCCAGCTATAAAATGCAAAGGATGCTTGAGAGACCCCTGCGGGGGAGCAGAGCCCGCAGCCTGGGGGAACAGAGGGGATTCGGGGTGCCACCAGGGCAGTGTGGGCAGGGAAAGGGTGTCCCATCTGGGGAAAGGTGTATGACCCCGTGACCCCGCATTGAGAGGGAATTTTCCTGCATCCGTGCTCCGATTTGCTCCCCGGGGAGCTGGCGCGGATGGGCAAGGCGAGCGCTGGAGCAGGATGTGTGCAGGCACAGGAGGGCAAGATGGGCAGCCAAGGAGCCTGTCTTTGTCTCCCATCTGAGTCCTTCATGGTTCCCTGCCCGCTCCAGAGGTACCGTGCTGCGGACGCATCCTCTTTATCTTTATTGCTACTGAAATAACCTTTCATAAAACCTGATAGGCAAGGAGATGTTTCTGTGCATGTTTTGCTGAAAGGCAATAAAAAAAACAGTTGCACGTTAGCAAATGGCCCCGTCCCGGGGGATGTCAAACCCAGATCACTGCTCCCCGGCAGGCTTCCAGTGCGAGTAGCTCCAAGGCCAGCTCCGGCAGCTGCCCCTGTCTCCACTCAGGGGGACAGCCAGGGACGGCTGCAGTGGCAGGAGCGGTGAGCAGAGGTTTTCCTGCTGTATGGCACCAGGCTGCAATTAGCAGTGTGGGCAGTGAGAGGGGATGGTTTGCAGCCTGGTCATTCAGGTCGTGGCACTGCTGGAAGCGGAAAGGGAAAGAGGTGGGATGGAGGGGACCCCTCTGTGGTGTTGATGCAGGGTCAGTCCCAGGCTGTCCTCTCTGGGACCATCTCAGGCTTCCCTGCCACATACAGGCTCTGAAGCTGTGCTGAGTATCTGCTTTCCTGGCATGCATTTTGGATGCACTTGCTGCTCAAAATAGAAGAGGCAAGTGTCCTATGGGGGAGAGAGGCTGCTAGGAGGAGGAAGATCAGAAAAAAGGGAAGATTAATTTTTCAAGCGATGCAGTCGAGGAGCAGCCCTGGGTACCAAGAGTGGGAGAGATGCAAGCTCCTGGCCCTGGATGTTTTTCGGTAGGAGGAAGCCCCAGCTCCGAAATGGGATTCTTCAGGAGACCCAGCTGGTCTGGGGTTGAGCAGGCACCCGTACCTGAGCAGTTTGGGTGCACTTGTCCTCTTGTCCCCACTGTGAGCTGCTCCGCGAGTGATGAGCAAAGGGGGTTTGCTGAGGAAGATGCAGGGTGGATTGGACCTTGGTCTGCTGAGTGGCAGGATGAAGCCTGAAGGCTGGGCTGCCTCCCCTGCCCTGGGAAGCAGAGGAGCCACGGGAGTAGCGATGCTTCTCGCCAGGCTACTCAGCACAGCACAAAAAGCCAAATTTTGGAGGTATCCAGGCAAATCAGTTCTCTTGGCTGAGCCTCAGTTTCCCCATTTGTGAAACAGAAATGACTTGCTGCCTTTTCTCTCTCACACTGGGGTTGAGGGAGGTTATTTATTTATTTTTAACCCTGAAGGTGACACACCATGATGCTGCGTGAGGGTAAAGCATTCCCTGACTGCAAGCGGCTAATGGCTGTGGCATGAAAACCCCAGAGAGAAGTTAGGAAGAGCAGAAAGCCTTCTGGATCCTCACCGTTACTCACACGATCGATGCTGTTTGTAACACTTAAAAATTTATTGTGATGCTAACCTGCTTTAGTACCTCATAAAAGCTTACAGAGCCTCCCGTGCTCTGGGGCCAACGCAGTGCATGGGGCTGGGTTCCCCTTCAGCTAGGGGCAGTTATTCTGAGATGAGCCCAAATAGTACATAGCTGCTCTCGGAGCTCTCCTGTTTGGGCACATCACCCTGCAGGCATCTGGTAGGGGGACTGCTGGCAAGGCGTTCACCCTGGGGTGTGTGGTACCCTTAAAGAGACTTTGATGGACCCCATGGGCACTCTTGCTCTTCCTTGAGGGCTCTGGTCAGGGCAGAGTTGGAAAGGAAAAGGAGGAGAAGGTGCTGAGCCCCTCATGCAGCTGTGTCAGCCCAGGATGTGGGTGCCTAGTGCCCCCTCCCTGAGCAGCGGGCAGCAGTACCCTGTACCCCTCTTGCACCTTGGAGGGAATGGGGTTAGCACCCAGCCATGCCCCCATGGGCAGCAGGGAGCTGGAGGATGCAGTGAGCATCCCTCCATGCTGTGCTGGTGCTGGAGGGAACCAGCTCTACCAGGACTGGGAAGGGCTCTGCCCTGCCTTTCGCTGCTTGAGCCATTCAGCAAGCCTGTGCTGGGACTCGATTACATTCAAGCAGCTGGGTGAAATCTTGAGAAGACTTGAAAAATGCAGTAAAAGTATAGGATGAAAGGTTGCAGCTGCTCTGTCCCGCAGTGCTGAGTGCAGGGGTCAGTCCAGGGTCTGAGCTCGTCCGTGTTTCCATTAGCAGTCTGTGTGATGGGACGTGAGCTGCTTATGACATTTGCAGATGCCACCAGGCTGGGAGAGATGCAAGAGGGCTGGAGTACAGGCTGAGATTTCAAAGCGGGCTTGGCAAACAGGAGGAATAGTCTGACAAAAAGGATGTTGTTGCCTGCGGAATGGAGGAAGGTGTTTGGTGGCAGGGGATCACCAACAGCACAGATGTGAGATGGGAGCACGAGCCGAGCGGGTCCTGCCCCTGCAAGGCAGAGAGGCCCGAAGGGAGGGCTGTGCCCCTGGGGCTGGTGGCTTGTTGGGGGGAATGGGGCTGGGAGAGGGGACCTGTGTGGGCAAGGGAGCAGCCTGGCCTCTGCACCGTGGTGGCCAGGGCAGGCAGGAAAACGGCTCGCCTGCAGCAAGAGGGGTTCCGGTCAGAGTTTTGGAAATGGGCCTTGAGGCAGGAGCAGTGACATGCTGGAATAGGGCATGGGGGAGTGTCAGTCCCTGGCTCTGAAGGAGCCGTGTGTGCATCTGTCAGGATTGATGGAGGGCTGCAGAGATACTGCTGTGGGGTGCGTGACCTTGCAGCTTTCATTTCTCCGCTTCCCTGGTTATTATCTGGCACTGCTGGCTCCAGCTGGGGTCAGGACTCTGGGATGAGGGCTACGGAGCTGCTGGGAGGGGATCCGTGCCCCCAGGGGCTGGTGCTCTGAGCCAAGGGCAGGAATGGCAGGGCACTGGGGACCATGGAGGGAGGGATGCATCCCACGAACGATGCAACTGCTGGCCTTGCCAGGCACTGGGGCAGTGGCAGCCCTCAGAGCGTGGACCGCAGGAGCATGGCTAGTTGCAGGTGATGCTGGCATGGACCCCTTCTCTGCCAGCCCCTGCAGTCACTGCCTGGGTGCTGTGGGTACCCACTCTGTGCTGGTGCTGATGGGGCTGGGACACATTTCTCTGCTTTTGGGTGCAGATGTAGGGATTTGTCTCACAGACTTTCCCTCTGCTGCCTTAAAAGCAGGAGTCCGGGGAGCACACCAGTTAGGATTTTTGCCTCGGTGGGAGAGCAGAGCTGAGCTGAGCACAAGGACAGGAGTCACGTGTGTGCCGAATAGCTGATGCTTTGCAATGGAGCACGGATAGTGGGATTGCGCTGTCTGCTCCTTCCCCTTCCCGCTCCTGATAAATCAGTGCCCAGGGAAATATCACTCATGTTGGCTGTATTTAATAAATTACCTCTCAGCATTTGCACTCTCTGAGGTTGTTACTGAGTTAGTGTAGATCCAAACCCTGCAAAGGGAGAAGATGCATCAGACCCCCCGGGAATGGAATAAGCCATCCAAAGCTAGAAACCAAATATAAACCCAGACTATGCAAATTGAGTCTAACGAACCCTGCTGCAGCACAGACATCCCATCTGGGAGTGGGATGATCCACAAGCACCGTAGCAAAGGGACTGCTTGTTTTAATGACTTTCCTCTTCCCAGGAAGAAATGGGAGGGGGGTTCTGAAACTTGAAGGTTGCAAATGAAAATTCGCTGCCTCTCCAGCGGCACTGTGAGATTTGGGGTGCTGTGGGGCAGAGGAAGGCAGCCTGGATGAATGTGAGGATGCTTTCTGGCATTAACCCCTATAGATTAACGAGAAAAGAGCACGCCCTGCATCTCTGTTTTCAAATCACAGTCCAGAAATGCAA
The DNA here is from genome assembly GCF_000737465.1 of Haliaeetus leucocephalus. Classification (NCBI taxonomy): domain Eukaryota; kingdom Metazoa; phylum Chordata; class Aves; order Accipitriformes; family Accipitridae; genus Haliaeetus; species Haliaeetus leucocephalus. Next base: position 10,963,626 of record NW_010972620.1, on the reverse strand, counting down.
CCAATCTGCCAGGCAGCTCCCCAGACACATCAGTCCTTATCGAAGCTCTGCTGCGTGGGGCAGGGCAGGGTGTTTCGCTTCACTAGGAAAGGGCACAGAGGCAGCGGGTGAGCAGCTGAGCAGCAGGGATCCGGCTTTCTGGGCACAGCAGACTGTAATTTATCTCCATGAGGAACTGAAGGGGATTTAGAGGGGAAAAAATGGCACGAAGTTAAATAGCAGTGTTGCCTCGGCATCCTTACAAATAAGCTTTACCTGCTGTTTGTTCCCATCTTGGTTGCAAAGGCCATCATCTACCCGAACAAAGACAAGGGGGGATGCTGAGAGAAGTGTCAGGGAGCACGCAGGGCCAGTCCCCGAGCAGGGCTGTGAAGGAGCCCTAGGGCACTGCTTTTAGGGACGGCCACCAGCCCCATTGCTGGAGCACTCTGAGGATCTTCAGCGAGCGTGCAGGGAGCGAGCGTGCAGGGAGCGGAGGCTGGGAGGGTGGCACAGTTGCCCTCCAGGGTGGCCTGTCCCTTGGCACTGCCCCAGGGCAATGCATCCTACCTGGCCTCGTGCTGAAAAGTCTTTGGGTTCAGACTGCTCTGTCCTAGAAGGTGCCTGGGAGAGAGGGCAGAGCCTAGTTTTGGCATGTGGAGGGACTGGCCGTGTCCAGTCTATCGCTCTTTGGTGTTTCTGCATATCTCCATGCTTCTTTGCCTGTGCTCTGCCTCTGGCTAAGGGTCTGGGGTGCCAGTGCTCTGGGGATCCCAGAGGAGTCTAAGCCCACCGTGGGCTTGCAGGCTGAGGTGTAAGTCTTGGCTTTCTGATTGAGCAGTTTTTAAATCAAGCCTCTCTGCTCTGCTCTGTCTGTCTGTAGTACCAGAGGTTTCCTAACTTCCACTTACACATTGCAGCCAGAGTAATGTTAGGTATGTTTAAAAGGCGGCAACATGGGAGTCCTGCCAGGGACCTGCCCTTGGCTGGAGCTTGGACTGACACCGTTACCTCCAGCACGGCCCTGGGGAGCTTCCAGGCAGTCTGCTTTGGCAAGGACCCTTTAGGACATTTGGAGAAAACCACTCCTGTAGCCAGGGTTTCTCCCTACCCTTGGCTGACCTCAAGGCTGTGATCCGTCAGGAGATGGGCACACATCTGCCCGTACCGAGCCACCCCTCCTGGGGTGACAGATGTCCCTAAAATGCATGACCCACCCCAGTGCCTCGTGCCTGGGACTTACAGCCTGCCCGTGGGTTTTGCTCCCCGGGAGAGGGGCAGCACCGAGTCCCGCAGGGTGCAACCTTGCGGGTTGGAGCCCCATCCCCGGGAGCCAGATGTGCACAGCTGTGCGCTGGCCGTACGGGGAGCCGGGCGAGCCGTGGGGCTGCAGAGCCCGGGTGTGGGTTTCAGTTTAATCGCCGGGGCTGGGGAACCTCTATTCATTCCCCGCTTGCATTCATCTGTGTCCTAGTAACGTGCTCTCCCCACCTCCTTCGCACACACGGCTGGATAATGGCAGGAGCCCGGCAATCTCGGGCGCTGAATAGCGGTGTAATTACGAGGCTATAATGGCGAGCTGGAACTCATTAGCCATTATCAGCCGTTTCAGCAGGACAATGGCAGCACCCCGGGGTGCGCGGCTGCGCTGGCTGTACCCGGCGGCCGTACACGCTGCTCGGTGGCTCGGAGGCCAGCCCGCCGCTGACCTCGGCCCCTCGCATGGCCGCAGAGCCCGGTGGAGGGAGACTTTGGCTCTGGAGGGGAACGATGGGCTTTGTGTTCGGCCCCTCGTGTGATGTGGGGCACTCCTGCTCCCCGGTCCCGCTGCCGCGGCTGGGGGGGTTATAGAGCCCTGGGTGCTGGGGTCCTGCCCAGGCACCGCACCCTGCTCCGGGGTGGCACCCTCCTGCCTCTGCCCTGGCTCCAGCAGCTCGTCTTTCCCTTGACTGCCTCCCTCTCCTGTAGTTTATTTGTTTCCTCTTTATTTCTGTGTCTGTATTCAGCGCAAGCAGCGGGTCTCCGGCGTGGGAGCCCTCCCCGGGCCGTGCGTTCGCGTGGGTGTCCTCTGTCCCCAGTGCGTGTCGTGGGCAGATCGGCCTCGTGGCAAGGAGCAAACGCTGCCGTGCTCTGCGCTGCCGAGGGGGGAGGCTCTCCCCTGCTGTGGGGTGCTGCACAGGGACCCCCAGCTCTGCTCTGCGGGTCCCAGGGCTGACGGTCCCCCTCTCCCTACAGTGCTCACAGCCCCTAATGCAGAAAGGCACTGCAAAGCTGAGATTGTGAGGCGCAAATCTCTGCAGCTCCCGGCTCAATATATTTTAAAGCAGGATAATCCTAGCAGGGGCACGCTGGAGAGTGTGACGGGTGGAGAGCCAGGGAGGTGTAGCCGGCAGGCTGGGAGCAGAGCCCCTGCCACGTGTGGGTCCGGCAGTGGGGCACACCTTGCCCCGGTGCTGAGCAGAGCCTGGGCAGGAGAGCAGCCATGGGGTGGGTGTAGGCACCCCACGGGCTGCCCTCTCCCCTTATTTCCACCAGCAGGACAAGCAAGCTGGGACAGCATCTCCCTTCTGGCTGGAGTGCCTGTCCCTGCACTCACCCAGGGCTTTTGCATGAGAGAGCGATGCCAGGAGAAGCAGGTTGTCCTGTGCAAGCGTCTCCTGGCAGGTGAAACCTGAAGTGTGGCTTATTCTCCAGGCAGAAGGTGTGAGATGGCTGTGCACTGAACCAGTCATGATGCATGTGGGTGACCTGCAGCTGGGTGTTTGGAGCGATCCTGCTTTTCTGGGGGACGGTTGTTTGCCTTCTTGTTATCCCTGCCCTCTGTAAGCTCTGTGTGTTTGGGATGACCCTACGAGGTGTTGCTGCATTTCCAGAGTGGGATGATGTGCATCCAGCCAGGCGGTGGCTGGCATTGCTGGGCTTCTTGTTGCGTTGCTGAGGGCTCTGGGGCTTCTGTCCCAAGGAGGGCATCCAGCGTGGGGACAGGGAGATGGGGGAGCCGGGCAGCTCCTGCCCCTTGCTGCTTTATGGTCCATGAAAGACGCCATTCCTGGCGAGGGGCACAGAAATGCAGCAACTACTGCCGTCCTTTGGGCCCTGTCTGCCCTTTTTGGGGAGTTGCTGGGGAACCCCCATGCCTGGCCACCTCCTGAGTGCTTCCTCACTGATCTCTACCTCTTCTCTCCGCAGGGAGCTCAACGGCAACAACATCACGCGGATCAACAAGAATGACTTCGCCGGGCTGAAGCAGCTCCGCGTCCTGTGAGTTCCCGGCAAGGGGTCGGCTGGTCTGACCTTGGCAGGCGCTGTGCTCAGCTTGTGGTCCCTCCTGGGGCTGGTAGAGATGATGCTGAGCCCTTTGCTGGGCATCTGCTGGCGGGGCTGAAGGGCATCTGAGTTGGGCTGAGCATGGTGGGCTTCCAGCTGGGAGGGAGTGGGGAGAAAGGGGCCAGGTTGTGTTGAATGGATGGTGGGAGCAAGGTGGCCCTGGGTCTGGAGGGTGACCGGGGACACTGCTGGTGAGACGGTGGGGCTGGGGACCACCTTTCTGGAAAGCTGACCCCTTCTCTCTGCAGGCAGCTGATGGAAAACCAGATCAGCACGGTGGAGCGTGGGGCGTTCGATGACATGAAGGAGCTGGAGCGGCTGTGAGTGCCTGGGCGCGGAGGCAGTTGGTGGAGGGCGGCTGGGTTTAGTCGCAGAGAGCATCCTTTCCTTTTTGGCTTAAACCATAATGTATCAGTGCTGCCTGACTTCAAACAGCTTCTCTGCTGCGTGGCAGCAGTATTTTACAGTGTGGGAAGCAAACCTATTTCTGTTTCTATAGATCTTAAAGTCCTTTCTGATGCTTTTGAGGTGAGGGGCAGGTTAAACACAAATCACTCTCACTGTTATCAGCTGTGTCCTGTGTGTTAGTGAGGAAGCCGTAAGTTCCAGCCCAGTACTCAGTAAAATAGCTCAGCAGTTTAAAAATCCAGAGCTGCTCGAGCAAATAGGAGGAGCTGAGCTAGCAGCAGGTTAACAGTACATTTAAGCAGCAATCAGCAGTTAACAGCTTGGAGTCCTGTCTGCATGTAATTACAACATTGTGAGTAAGTCTATTAATGCCCCGTTGGTTGCCCCTGCCTGGGAGTGCCGTGGGTGGGACAGGGGTGTCCTTGCCAGGTGGGATGCTTTTCTCTAATGGCCCCTCTGAGTGAGCCAAAGCACCCCAGCTGTGCCCAGAGCTGCCAGTTGGGTTGCAGGTGGGGTGATTGCTTTGCCCCTGAAACCCTGACCCTTTCTTCTTTTCCTGCAGACGGCTGAACCGCAACCAGCTGCATACCCTGCCTGAGCTCCTCTTCCAGAACAACCAGGCGCTGTCACGGCTGTAAGTACCCTCCGTGCCGGTGGGTGGTATGGGCTTGCTTGCGGGGCTGCTTGGGGCTGCAATGGGGTTTGGAGGGGCATTGACATCCTGGGAGGGTGCTGTTTCTGGGGGGGGTTTGCTGGTGGTTACTGGTGTCTTGTCCCCGTGAGTGCCTGGTGCGTGCCTGGTGCGTGATAGGGCAATGCACCCTGTTTCTGAGGGAGCCCAGCATGCAGCATGGCAGGGAATTGGCTTTGTCCTGCAGAAGGCCTGAGACCAGTGCTGTTAAAGACTGTGTTAAATGTCTTTGCAGTGCATGGGGATGTGGAAGGAGGTGCTGGAAGTTTGGGCTGGGGCTGGCGCTGCTAAGCTGGGCTGTGCCTGCACAGTGCCAGTTGCAGAGTTGCTGTGAGCCCTGCAGCCTCCTCTCTGGGTGTAGACCACAGGCTCTGGGGTGGGGTGCCCTTACGCCCCAGACCAGGTTGTCATGAAGGGAGGGTGAGGGGGATGTCCCCGGGGTCAATCCTGCCCAGAGAGACCTCTGCAGGGCCCAGAGAGCCCCATGTCCCCACTCCAGAGCTGCCTCTCTGCTGGTGTCCAGGGCAGCCTGGGGAAGGAGGAGGAAGCCCTGCCTGGGGCAGATCCAGCCCCTTGTGCCTGCTGCCCCTTCTCTGCACAGCCCTGCCTGCCTCCATCCCTGCCTGTCCCTCTGCACCCGCAGAAGCACCCCCAGGGACCATCTCCTGTTGTCCAAGCCCCACCTCTGCAGACCCCTCTTCCCTCCGTGCAGCAGCAGGCTGCCAGGGAAGGGCTGCTGGGGTTTGATAAATACTCCTTTTTCCATATTGGCTTTCCCTTGCCTGGGGCTGCTTTGCTCGGGCAACAGCAGCATTTTTCAAACTGCAGGAAATCCTCTTAACAAAGCATTTACCGGCTCTCAGCTATGTCAGGCACCACGTATGTTGGGAAGGGGGCTGTGAGGAGGAGAGGGTGCATGCCAAACTGGGGCTGGGTGCTCTCCATCTCTCGGAGAAGATGCTTACATCCTGTGGCTGATTTGCAGCGTGTAGGAGCAGGGTAGTTGTGGCTAGGACACAAGCTCTCTGCTTACTGCATCTTGTATCTCCATTTCTCAGCTGTGAAATGAGGATGCCAGGTCCCTGCTGGCACAGGGTAGGAGTGGATGAAATAACTGAATGGGCTGAGACATTGCCAGGACAGGCATGACCATGTCAGGGCCAAGCAGCCCTGCCCACGCAGGCAGGCTGCAGCTGAGCCGTTTTCCTCAGCAGTGATGCTGGTTTATTCTGACAGTGCCAGGGAGTCAGTCCTGGAGTCCAGCCGGAGGCGGTGTAATGAAGGGTTAAAATGCTGTGTGGGTTGCCAGCGTGGGATGTGTGAAATGGTGGGCCTGTGCCAAAGATGGGCCTAGGTAATGGCAGCTGATAGCACAGGCGTTCAATTAATTGTCGAATGGCATTTGTTGAGCTCAGCTGTGCCGTATCGTGGCGCCAGAAAGGGCCCATCCTCCTCCAGCCGCCCATTGCATAACAAAAACACAGTTGAGAGAATTATTTTACAAACATTAATCTTTCCCTTTTAATCTTCTCTATATTTTAATACCAGGCTCTTTCAAAAAGCAAACCCCAACAATTCATTGGGGAGATGCAGAAGGACAGCCTCACGGGTGGGCTGTGCTGTGTGCCCCTCCACAGCTCCCAGGCTCGTGTGGAGCTGGGGCTCTACGTACTGCCATGGGTGAGGAGGGATGTGCAAGATGCTTCTTGCAGCCCCCCCCCGCCCCGTGCCGTGCGCAGTTTCATTTCAGCCTCTGCCTGTTGCTTTGCTGTTGCTTCCTGCAATTTGGTGGTTTTCTTGAACCTATTCCCTCCTGCCCTGCCTTGAAGCTGTTTTCTGACCAAGTCTGCTGTGACAGCCACCACCTGGACACCAGCACCTGGAGCTTTTCTTGTGTAATCTGGGGCTGTGTGAGCAGGCTTAGATTTTTGCAGCCCCTCAGCTATAGGTGGTGCCGTGTCCTGGGGAGCTTTGGTGCACGCTCAGAGCAGACGGTCTCTGTGACAAGCTGTGGGGTTGGGGATGGGGGACACACTGAGCCGCCTGCCATCCTTCTCTGCATGTTACTCCATGTGCTGCCTGCGTTAGTGAGGGCAGGGATGCAGTGCTGGAGTCTGCCTGGGGAGCACATCAGGAGCCGCTGCCCGGGAAGAGCCTCAGGTGCTGTGTTTGGGCAGCAAAGCCCTGCGTGCCGGAGGACCTGCTGCTCCATCTCCTTGTGGCTGCCCATTGCTGAGATGCCCAAGGATGGTTTGGGGGATACAGCAGAACAGGGGGTGCCCAGACCTTGTCTAGACACACCATCACGCTGGCTTAACAGGAGGTGGGAACTGGACCGGTGCTAGTCCGGCCAGTGTGGGAGGTCATAAGGACGCTCTTAAATTGCCACAAACCTGGCTCAGGCTACAGGGATATGAGTCAGTGGGGAGCAGGTTTAAGCTAAATTGAAATCAGCTTGCCTTGAACTGAAATCGGAGCCTCTCCGCCAGGCTTTGCGCTTATTTAACTGCTGAAATGGATCTGGGGTGGCCCCGTGGCTCTGTGGCCTCTCCCTGCCCCAGAGGCAGGCCGGGACCTGTGCTGGTCAGGATGGGATGGGACGGGAAGAGGGCTTTTAGCAGCACCGTGCTCTTGCAGATCCTGGTCTCCAGACCATTTCCAGCAAGCGGTGCCTGTGCCCCCCATGCCCTGCCCACTGCGGCCACCCACGACGTTCTCCTCAAGCTCCCGGAGGTACCTGCTAGGTCCTCGTGTCGTTGCACCTTGATACCGGGAGGTCTTGAATTAGCAGAAACTGGCTGAACGAGTCAGGCTGAGATCTGTTTAGCTGGGAAATGAGGCTGCTGGGTCTGGCAGCTGGGTGGCAGCTGAGGCAGAAAGCCAGGGGTGGATGCAGGAACCAGTGGGGGTTGCTTAGATGGGTACCTGGGTGCTGGCCTGGACGCTCCAGCCTCTTCTAGCCTTAGTCTTGATGCATCTTCAGCAACACATCAGTAACACGGCAGCAGGTTAAGGCAAGTCTGTTGAATGTGGGGTATGTGATACCCATAGAGCAGTTTTCCACTGTACCTCGAGCCTCATGGAAATACCTCACAAGCACAGAGGGGAGGACCTCAGGCTCAGGTCGGGATGGAGAGCTGTTTGTCTGCCTCCTGGGTCTGAGTGTCAAAGCCTAATCCACGTTGGTGGTGCTTTGTGGTCTCCCAGCCCGGCTCAACCTGCAATTAGTTACTTGGATCTTGGCTATAAAGAGCATTTGTGCACTGGGATAATGGAAAGGGTTGGAGTTAAACCTGATCCGTCTGCGCTTAAATAAACTGGGGAATGGCAGGAAAGGGCCAGCAGAAAGCAAACCTCACATGAGGGCATGGGGGAGGTGAGACGCCTGGAGAAGAATGTTTTCCCCTTGGTATTTGGGAATACTGAGCTGACGCCTGCCCGGAGCCCGTCTTGGTCTGAGATGGTGGGGTTGGGGGGGCTGTGCCAGTGCCTCGGCAGAGGGGCTGGGAGGCAGGAGGACTCTCCGCATGGCCTTCCTATTTTTATCTGCCGCAACGAGCGGATAACTCATTAAGCAGTCCTGGTGGCTGGAAATGGTGTTGATCTGAGGTTTCACTGGAGAGCGCCTGACCCTGGTGACCCCATCTCAAACTGGGTTTAATTAAACTGTCAGCACTGGACGGAAGAACAAAGCATTGTGGGGTTGGGGGGGGCCGGGGTCCCCCCCACAGCTCGCTGGGGAAGAGCACGTCTCCTGCAAGGTGGAGAGCTGATAAAAAATGGATCTTCCCTTCCATCGAGGATTACCCAGGCAAGAAGGTGACCTCTGCTATTGCACTGCCCAGCGGTGATCGCCGGTGCCCCGCAGCTGTGCACATCTTGGCTCAGCACTGGTGCCCCGGTGCAGCCCTGCGGCACGCCGGGAGTCAGGGGGGTGCTGGCAGACCTCGCTTCAGCATCTCTCCCGAGCTGGCAGGAGTTGTTTTCTTCCCTTGGGAGGGGGGACCCAAGCCCTTGAGTTTCTCTCTGCTCCCTTGGGGGGAGGATGGGAGAGGAGTTTTGTAGCCTTGTCTCCCCTCTCTCCCCACCTTCCCTTAAAACCTCCTCCTGAAGCCGTTTTTAAGTCCCTTTGGGGGTGCTGGGTGGGGGATGCGAGGAGGAGAGAGGAGGCTGGGATGGCCATAGCAGCAGGGTGAGAACAGAAACGCTGCGGGCGCATCGTCAGGGAGGCAAAGACGTGGGCTGTCGAAATGTGCTAAAGGCAGCCAGGATGGCTATAAATAAATGGTTTTCTCCAAGGGAAAGCCGAGCTGGCGCGAGGGAAGAGTGGAGAGGTGCGTGCTCAGTTGCGGGGAGCTCTGGGGAGATGCTCCCGCAGGGGAGCAGCAATCCCGGCTGGATGTATCCCCCCAGGAGTGGCTGCCCAGAGGTTTCCCTTGCCAAAAGCCGCAGCAGCTGCTCCATGCTCAGCAGAGTGGGAGCCGAGAGAGGATGAGCAGAGAGTAGGGAGAAAAGGTCTTGTCTCCAGAAGGAGGAAGATTTAGGACATGAGCTGCAGCCTGTCGGACCCGTGCCAGCAAAAATGGTGGAGGAGACGGTGCTGCTTCTGAGCTGGCAGCCAAGCCCAGGGGGAAGGGCCATGGTGCTGCTCTCCCATCTGTAAGGGCAGGGGCTCCCTGGAAACAACATTAACATCTCAATCAGGACCGGTGGCTTTCTGAGCTGGGGACATGTGAAATGCTGTAGGAGCTGGGAGGATTGTCATGCTCCTACGAGACTCTCCTCCTGCGGCCAGAGCCTGCTGAGGAGTAGTGATGCTCTGCACTTACTTCTGTCTGGGACCTGAGACAGAGACCAGGGGCTGATCCAGACCACCGCTGGACCAGGGGTATTTGAAGATCTGAGTGATGAGGGAGTTTTGAACTGAGTTGCAGAGACGACTGCAACTGGGTGTGCTGCCCGGGCAGGAGAGGTTACATTCTGGTGAGCTCTGGGGTAGGTGCCTCGCACCCTCCCTGCATCTGGCCAAACCCAGCCCTAATTGCCTTTAGAAAAACAAGCAGAGAAAAATGGAGCGCTGCTAAATAACTTGAGAAAATGCAAATGACATCCTTCAAGAAGGAGAGGGCCACAACCACGCGGGAGGAAGCTGTGAGCTGAGTAGTAGCAAAACAGGGTGACAAGTGAAAAAGGAGCTGTCGGAGAAAGGAATAACAAAACAGGCCCTGCTCGAGTGGGGCTGGCTGTGCGTGGGAAGTGTTGCTTGCGAGACTGTATCAGTGACCGTTCCTCTTGCTGCTGTACTGGGAAAACCCCCGGATAGGAAAGGGAGAGATGGAGAAGTGTTGGGACAAAAACCACGTGCTCGGTGGTGGCTGGGTAGAGGAGCAGTCCCGTGCCTCTGCAGTGGGTGGCTGTGCGGGTGCCAGGTGGGAGGCGTGGGTGTGGGGGGGATGCTCACCAGGGGATGCGGGTGCTGCAGCTCTGCTCCCCTCCCAGCCTGGGGGGACTTGCCTGCCCTGAGCCCCGGTTTTGATCTGGTGGGGGATTTTTGGTGCCTGCCTGCATGTTGGCTCCCTGGAAATCCTGCCGTGGTGGTGGGCTGGCTCTGGCTGCATGCCGGCTCTCCTGTGCCAGACACCCGTCCCGTCCTCCCACGGCCACTCCTGTTGGGGCTTTGGCTGAGGTTCGCTACCTCCGGCGAGGTTTTGTGGTCGCTCTGCAGCCGGCAAGCTCGGCGTGCGCCTGGGAGCCTGCAGCCGCTGCGTGGGAAGGGGCCTACGGGCACGGCGTTGTTGTTTTCATCTTTCCGTGCTGGAGCAGGGTGGCTTCGGCTCCCTGGGCGTGTGCCCCTTTGCCGCTTTGCTTCTTGCACAGGTGCGTATGTGCTGGTGTCCCTGTGCAGAATTCCGCGGCCCAAGAGCAAAGTGCCAAGGTTGGAGCAGAGAGCAGCTGCCCCCCTCGGAGCAAACGTCCCTGCTTCCCCTTCCCCAGCATCTCGCATTTCTGTCCCAGTTCCCCCCTCCAGCAGCATCCCCCTCCCCTTGCTGGGTGAGGGCCAAGTGTCCCCGCTGTCACCGTGCCCACGTTTCGGCCGTTGTCCCCTCGACTCTGGGTGCCGTACCCCCTCGCGCTCCCGACAAAGCCTCTTCTGTCGGGGACAGAGTGGGGCTGGGGGGGCCAGGCTGGGACGTGTCCCCCCGAATACCAATCAGGAAGGGGAGCGTGTTTACCCCAGTAGCTGGGGGGGGACTGCAGGGTCTGTGCACTGCAAGATTCCCCCCCCCCCCAACCGGGGGGACGGGGAGGGGGAAGGGAGGCCTCTCCGCAGCCCCCGGGAACAAAGAGTCAGTGTGGCTCATGACAGCTCTAAGGAAACGCGGGGAAACAAATGTGCCACTAATAGGTGGGGAGGTTACCTAGGAAAAGATGCTGCCAGGCAGGCGGGCAGCCAGCCCCCTCCCCAGCAGGCTGGCAGGCAGCAAGGGGCTGGGGCTGGCACCCCCGGCCTCGGGGCGGGGGGCTCAGGGGGCTGCACTGGGGCCAAGCCGAGGCAGGTTTGCATGCCCTCGCACTGCTGTCCCCATGGGGACAACATCCTTATGGGCACAGTAAGGACATCTCTGGGGTTTTGTGCTGGGTGTCCCTGCTGGGAAGTGGCACTGTTGTGCAGGGAGCTGCTCGCTGCCTGCTTGCTCTCCCCCTTCTTCCTCCATCGGTAATGTGCCACAGACCTCAGCTTTTTTTTGGTGCCCCAGAAAGACTCCCTGGGGGATCCTGAGTACAGCCAAGCCTCAAAGCCTCACGAATTAAACACTTGTTTAAGACCTTTTTAGATTTAAGCGCTTCCATAAGCTTTTTGGGACCTGACTTGCAGTCTCTGGAGACACAGGAGTGCCGGGGTGAGAGTCGCTGCCATGCCCCGACCTGCTGCCAAGCAGCCTCCCCCTTTGCTTCCCACCAGCCCGGGCCCCCTCCCACCAGGTTGATGGTGCAGACCCTGCACAGGGGTGCCCTGGCCCCCAGCTCTGTTCTGTGCCATTATCCTGCCGGCAAGCTGGGGCTGCCAGGAGCGGGCATTGCCAGCCGGCTGCCTGGAGATAATCTGCCCCCTCCCTCCGTGCACTCTGTTGTGCTCCTGACCCACGGCCGGCTCCGGCTTTCTGGGTCTTGAGCCGCTTCCAAGGTTTCCCTGGCAATGCGTGGGGTTGAGCCCTGCTCCTGGAGCTCCCTCCTCGAGCTGCCAGCTCTGCCGGGCGCACCCTCGGTCTTGCTTTGGGTGCAGGCTTGGATTTGGCTTTTGTAATGGCATTAAAGGAAAGGGGTCTGGGTCTGTAGTGAGGTGTAGCTTCCAGCCCCCTGCCCCTTTTTGCAAAGTGCCCCCTCCACATGGCATCGTACAGAGCATCCCTGCCCAGCTCCCCAGCGATCCCTGCCACACCAGCCAATGGGAATTTGCAACCCATGGGAAAAAGCAATGGAAAATCAAGTCTTCCTAATGCTGGGCAGCAGTGCTAATTACATAGCTATTAAAACACAGGGGAATTATTTATTTCCTCCTTGCCTTGCGGCTCATTGCCTGCATTGTGCCACATTCACCCCTTGGCCACCTTTGGTCCCCTGAAAGAGTTAAAAGAGCACTTGGAGAAGCCAGTCCCTTTGTCCATATGTTTTGAGAGCAGAATAAAAGCATTTCCTTCCTCCTGTTTTCACGGCTCAGATAGTAGAAAGGTTCAAAGTGATATTAAAGTATCGTGAGCAGAATTAGCCTTTGGTAATTTGACTTCCAGGATGTGGAAGAAAAAAGTTTTAAGCAGTGATTTTAGGGTAAGTTTTAACTTGGCACCCCTGCACACGTATCCCACAGATGTGTTAATGTGCAGAGCCTGGTAATTAACCTGTGTTTGCTGGTTGATTCTCCCGCGGATGGGTGCTGGGCCCCCTTGTCACTCCTGCTGGGGCTGCCACGAAAACAAGCTGTCACTAGTTTCCAGCACTGCTTCTGACTGCTGCCTGCAACGGTGCCTGTGCCCCATCCCTTCTCTGCTGCTCCCGAGGGGCCCGTGGTGCTGTCGGCATCAGTGCTGGACCACGCAGCCTGCAGCCCAGACACCAGCAGCCCAGCTTGGTGGGTGCCAGCACCAGCTTCTTGCCCAAGCAGGCTGCCTGGAGTACCGGGATGCTTTACCCACTGCAGTAGGTGGGTAATTTTCCCAGCGCTGAAGTGCTGTAAAGACCAAATGTATGTGAGCAGGGAAGATGCCCCTTCTCATGCCCAGAGGGAGTCCTGGTGCGGCAGGGCTTGTAGGCATTGCCGAGGGGAAGCTGTCCCCTGCCCGCAGGGATGGGCTGGCCGCATCCTGGTTTGGAAAGCCCGTTTCCCTGTGCGTGCTGGTCGGCATCCCTGTGCAAAGAAACCCGGCCGGCAGCGTGTTGGGGGTGGGTTTGGGGAGGTGGGGATTCATTTCCCAGATTCTCATCTGTGTTAAATTAATTATCATCTCAGGCTTATCCTCACTTAACCAGCGAGATGCAGACGTCTGTGGTTAGGACCCCCACTGCCCTGCCAGAACTAAGCAGCACATGGATTAGGGGGGTCTTACCGGCTGCGTCCCCTGGCCCCTCCGTGGTTTTTGCAACCCCTTTTGCCCCCAGAGGCTTTGGTTCCCATTTATGTCTGTATTTCCCTTCAGGACAGGAAAAGCTGGATTAATTTTTACTGCTCCTCAGGGAGCTGTTGGTAACCAAAGACGTCTTGCTGTCTTGTTTTCTGTAAACTGGGAGGCAGGAAATGGCAGGGATGGTTTAAAATGGTTTCCTTGCCCTCCCCTTCTCCCCCTCTGGCCCTCGCCACCCCTCTGATGGAGGGTGGTGTTTGGGGCAGAGTTGCCTGGAGAGAAATAAAGTTGCTCAGGCTTTTTCCAGGCCTGGGGCTGGAGGAGAGAGGTTTCTCTGGGAGGTGAAGGTGGGAAGAGCTTGACCATCCTCTTGAGTGTTTGGGAAATAGTAATTTGGGGATCCTACAGAGGAGTGAGGGACATTAACCCCACTTCACAAACAGAGTGTTAAATGTGGAAAGCACAGGAAAAGCTCCCAAAAAGTGCCTCTCGCCCCAGAGCTGGGAAGTCCTCCATCCATAGACCCCTCCTATGGCAGAACTGGGAAGGGGACCCAGGAGTCCTGGCCCTGTCGTCGTCCCCCCGCCTTCCCATCCCTGGTACGGCACTCAAAGGGGCTTTTGTCCGGCTCCGAGCCCCACAGGTGGGTGGGCGCTTCATTCCCCCCCTCCCTTACGCCTGGGCTGGGATGCTTTTTCCCAGGGGCCGTCGTTGGCCCGTCGCTATGCGACGTGGGCTTGCGGGTCGCCTTGGCAACGGGGGCCTGGGGATGCAGGTTGGGGGTCGACCCCATCACGGGACCCTTTTGGGATGTTTGTCTGGGGGCTGGCGATCCCGCTTGCCGGGGACCGGAACGTACCCAGCAAAACGCGCGACCGCGCGTTTTGCTGGGTACGTGCCGGTCCCCGGCAAGCATGATGGAAATGCAAAATCGGTGTGTGCCGTGCTGGTGCACACATGGCACAGGGTGTAGGGTCGGGATGCAGGTACCTGGCATTGGGGTTTCACCCCAGGGTTGCTCCATTGCAGCTTCTCTCCATTGCACAGCCGGGCTATTACTGTCAGCGCTATTAATTACTAATCATGGGGACAAAGTTGGGGCAGTGTAGCGAGGGGGGTCTGTGCTTGTGGGGTCAACAGGAGCAAGCAAGCGAGGAGCAAGCAGGGGAGGCTGGCTGCATTCCCGGGACTCAGTGGCGTTTCCAGCTCTTGCTCTCTGACCGGAGGCATTTCCACCTCCCAGCATTGCCGTCCCGCTCCGGCTCGCTTGTTCTCTTCCCCACGGGCGCAGCGTGTTGCTCATTCCTGCATCCTACGATTTCACAGCATCCCCGCAGCCGGGTGTTAATGAGATTAGACCCAAGCTTTAAGATGTCTCTCTCTATCCTTTGCCATCCAATTACACAGCCCGCATGGTATCTGATTGCCTGCGAGAGGGGAGGACTGGGTCTGGCTGGGATGGGAGGATGCAGCTGGTCTTTCTGGGTATCAGCCCCGTCGTGCCGAGTGGTTTTCTTTCTTTTCTTTTCTTTTCTTTCTTTTTTTTTTTTTTTTACTCCCCCCTTGGCTTTGAGCTGCTTCGTTTGGCTTTTTCATCGCTTCTCGACGTGGCGGCTGGGCAGAATTTGTTTAAATTAACTGCTTGAATGGCAGCGTTGTATGTGTTGGTGGGGGGGAGCTCAGACAGCACCAGAATGGATGAGGGGGATTAAAGGTGCCTAATGGGTTCCAGATGGGCATCCTGGACTGGGAAACACCCCCGCAACCCCAACCCCAGCCAGGGGCTGCTGGCAAGGAGCTCAGGGCTGGGAGCCGGGATGCTACAGCGGGCAGCTGCCTGGCTCTCCCGCAGCAGGGTGGCTTGCTCCAAGCTTGCGCCCATGGGACTGGGGTGCCCTGAGACTCCTGGGGTGCTGGCTACCTCTGCACCATGCCCAGGGCGAGCAGACAGATGCACCGCAGGAGGAACCTTCCCTGGCTGGCCCGGAGCATGGGGTGCAGCAGGCTCCACTCTCCCCTCCAAGCGCCGTGGGCTCTGGGGATGCAGGGCTGGGGATAACTGCTGCATGCGAGTCCGGCTTTTGGAGGTGCCTCAGCTCCGGCATTAGCTGGCAGTGCAAATACAGCCCGCCACGGCAGCACTGCTGGAGCGGCAGTTTCTGCTCAGCAGTCTTGGTTGCAATGTCAGGAATGATAATATTTAGTCTTTGACGCCCTCCCCCTGGGCTCTAGGGTACCTCGGGGCACTTGCTCACTCCAACATCCCCACTGCAGCAGACATCAGCGTATTTTTTCTTATTTATAGATGGAAAACTGAGTCCCGGAGACAGGAGCTAAATTGCCTGCATGCCTCTGCCAGTTACATTTCCTAGACCTGTAGGGATTAGAGACATGGTGACAGCCCTCCCCGGCTGTCCAAGGGCTGTGCCTCCCACTGATGGCCAGATTTCTTCTCCACACCTGCTACATGGTGCCAGGGCTACATGTTTGCAGCCTGTCCAGTGGCAGTGCCCAGCTTGGAAGCACATCAATCCCAAGCGAGATGAAGCATGCAGGAGCGAAGGGCTGCTGGGGAGCAGTGTCGCTGACAGTGACCATAGGGTCATGGGCAGGGTCATTGTTTTGGAGTTTTATTAATGGCTGAGAGCAGGAGCAGGACATAAGCTGCGAGCCAGCTGGCTGCTGGGAGTATCGGCCATGCTGTAGGATGGCTCATCATTTTGCAGGGGTTTTAAGCTTCTTAGGGGAGTGGGCTGCAGAAGAGACCATCAGGTTTAATGGGAGCAAGCATTGAGTGGTACCTTTTGCAATTGAAAGCTGGAAGAGCCCTGCTCCCGGCGGGAATGAGCCCACTCACCCTGCAATGGCTTTTTGTGAAGGCAGCAGTTTGCTCCAGCTTGTTCAGCTGCATCCAAGTAGATGGCCAAGCCAGGGGATGAGGCAAGGCACAGGAGAGGAGACCCACGCCAGCGCTCCTGATCCAGAAGGGCTGCAGCAGAAGGTGGGGACTGAGGAGGGTATGGGCAGGGGGGTGGACAGGGTGGTTGGGAAGCCCTGGCTGGCTTCCCTCAGCCGAGGCTCCGTCTGCCAGCCCTCCTGGCCCATCCTTGGCCCCGTGTTCCCCCGGCTCTCATTTCCTTCCACAAATATTGAGAAAATAAATAGCGCAGCCGAAAGGGGACATCCCCGTGTCCCTCCACACACAACTGACTCCCCGGGGAGCCGTGCAGGTGGTGACCCCGCATTCCTCAGCCTGAGGGTTAACCAGCAAGAGAGCAAATATTGGCTTCTCCGGGGACTGCCCCAGCCCCTGCCCGTGGCCAGGGTTGCCTCTTGCCTGAGGGATGGGGCTCATGGGGCAGGCAGGTCCCCATCCCTGGCAGGGGTGGTTGCACAAACCCAACTCTTCGCCTGGGTGGCGTGAGGTCCCTGCCGTGGTCTGAGCCCACTCCTTGGGGCAGAAGGTGCCCCGGCACGGGAGGGACAGGCAAAGCCACATGGGTGATGGGCTGAAGGGTCAGCCTGTGCTGGGCACTGGCTGCGGTGGGCTGGGGGCACAGCTGGTGTGCTGCCAGGGCTGGCTGCCACTCTGCCTGTTGCTTCATCTGCCCCTGGGGCACGCTTCTGTGCCTCGGGGAATTGAAGGCACGTGGCTGGAAAGGACTGTGGCCGCTCTGCAGGGAGCTCGTGCGTGCAGTGCCGATGGCACGAGCCCAGCGCTGCCAGCTCCCGCTGCCTGCCCCTCTCAGCTGGGCTCCTCCTGTCCCCCCTCAGCCCTGTGTGTGGTTTTGTGGCACAGGAGTTGTTCCACGAAGTGCGGGACCTGTGTTGATGCCGGGAGCCTTTGCAAGCACCCCACTCCCTGGGGCAGGATCTAGCCTCAGTGGGGTCCAGCAAAGTGTATCCTCTCTCTCTCCCATGCTTCTTCACTCCCTCCATCCTGGTCTTGTCTCTTAGCAACTGCCCCTGGCCAGGACCTGGGCTGTGCATGGAGGGATGTGACACTTTCTATGCATCAGTCATTTTGCCACCTTGAGAGTGACGGCGAGGTCATTAACCCCCATGGCAGTGGCTGGGCCGAGGTGCGGCGAGCGATGATAGAGCATCCCTGCGACGCCTCCGCCCTGGTAGCAGCCGGCTGCTCTGCCTCCAGCTTGACACCGATCCCTGCTACAATAACGATACAGTTGGCAATCAGGGAGGAATTAAAGGATAATTAATGCCAATCCACATGGAAAATTGCTCTCGTCAAACAAACCTGATATCATTTTTTTTGATGAGCTGACAAATTGGGTTGATAAGTAGCGACTGTGCTGACATGATATACTGAGACTTCTGCAAGTCATTTTACTCTTGCCTGGAGGATATTGCGATGAAAACATTAATATTCTGCAAAAATCAGTGTAGCATTTCTGACAATGTGCTTCACTGGTAGACATCCTGGGGGAATTGCAGCGGTCGCCTTTCTGGCAGGGTGCAGCAGGGGTCTGATGATGATGAACTGATGTTCACCATCTCTGCAGAGCCACAGTGGTCTTGGGATCTTCAGTGGCAAAATATTGACTTTTGCCAACCACCCCCAAGTCTCCTGGCCTCTTGTTGCCTCATCCTTCTGCACCCAGCCGAGGGTGTGCAGTGAGCTGGGTGGTGTAGGTGATGTAGCTGGGGAAGAAGTGACCCGCACCATCACAGAGCTCTGTTTGGAACAAAACATGAACCAATAGGTGAAAGGAGCAGGGCTGGGGATGCCGGTGGGATGCTGGTCTGGTGGGATGCTCTGCCTGAAACACCTGGCGCTGGAAAACATCCTCGTGCAAGGTCATGCAGCTGGGGAAAAAAAATGTAGGTCACAGCTACAAGACGGGGAACAGTGTCGGGGGACGCGGTTACACTGAAAAAGACTTAGCAGCCGTCGTGGCAGCATGCTTTGGGATGCAGGCTTCCAGCGCTGAAGCTTCTGGGGTGATGGATGAGCAGAGCAGCTCTGGGTACCGAGGGCTGGGGGGGTTGCTGTTTTGGGGGGCAGCGGGGAGGCCTCTGTTGAGCATTGTTTCTGCTTCAGGGTCCACGGTTTAGAGAGATGTTGGGAAATTAGAAAGTGCTCAGAGAGGAAGTGCAGTATAATTGAAGGTCTGGAAAACCTGCCTTCCAGTGAAAAGAATTAAAAAGCTCAGCCTATTTAGTGTATGCAAGAGGGGGTAAGGAGGGGATTTTATCCCCATCTCTGTGTACCTGCATGGGGAGAAGCCTGACTGTAGGCACCTCATTAATTTTGTAAAAAAAGAAAAAGAAAAGAAAAAGCATAAAATCATTCAATAGCTGGAGGCTGAAACCAGACAAATTCAGACTAGAATGAAATTTGGCTTTTTCACCATGGAGAGCAGTTAACCATTGAACACTCAGCTGGGAAGAGGTGGATTGGATGTCCTTTGAAGTTGCAAAGGAGATCGTACTTCTCTGCCTGATGGTGAAAATGGGAAGGGACAGGGTTGGAGCAGGAATCCCAAGGAAGGCTCTGTGTCTGGGCCAGGTGCGCAGAGGCGTCCCGGTGATAAAGTGTCCCCTTCTGGGTGATGGATGGCACCCCATCCGCTGTCCCTCTCTGGGCACTGGGGACATCAATCCAGCACCTGCATTCCAGGCCAGGACCTTAATTGCTTGCAAAGCCCTCAAGCATCCCTGGTTTGCAAGGCTGGCTGAGCAAAGCCAGCTGCAGAGGCTCTTCTCCATCCAGGACGATGCGAGGCGATGTCTGAGCAGGCACGTCTGCTGGTGGGGATGGGGCTGCCACAGCCGGGGGGCTACTGAGGCAGGAGATGTCCCAGGCTGCCCCTGCTGCTCAGCCAGGCCGGGGGGGATCCGCTGGTGCCTGTCTTCCCACGCTCTCCCCGGGGGATGTTCAGCCGTGGCCTTCCCGACCCCTGCGCTGCAATCCTGTCTGAGCATCTTAGGCAGAGTTATGTTTTACTAGCGCGGTAAAAGGAAAAGACGGCTTTGCTTTGATTTTATGAGCTACAGAGTACCTTGCCTGGTTAGGTGCTGGCTGAGCTTTGCAAGGGCTCTGGCTTGGAGTTCACAGGGCAAATGGCGGTGGTGGTTGAAGATGCTGTCTCTCCCCTACGCCGCTCCCTTGCCCATCACAACTGCTCTTCCTCCAGTGCCCCCATCCCTGCAGAGCCGGGCAGGATCTGCTTCTCTCCTGTTCCCATCCCTTTGCAGAGAGACACCAGCCGTGACCATGACAGTGAGGCCAAAAGGGAGTGCTTACAGGTTGTCCAGCCGTGGGGTTTTCCTGGCTGCTGGTCCCCTGAAATTGTTCCTGGGACAGTGAGAAGGCAAAAGCTGGCTGTAGCTGGGGATGTGGCTCTGGGAAAGTCCCACTCTGGCTGCACATTTGGGGACAACGCGTGCAGAGCAGTGGGATGCTGCGGGGCGTCATCGGTGCCCCTGTGAGCAGGGCAGTGTGTGCAAACGCCCCTGTGTCCTCGCAGCCTGCCGACCCCTGATCCCCCGGTTGTAGGAATGTCTTTACATGCTCTGGGAATCTTTGTGCTCCTGTCCTTGCAGCCTGCCACTGCTGGGTCTGGGTTTTGTGCTTTTGCTTCTTTTTTTTTCCTTTTTTTTCCAGCCTCTTTCACAAAGACACCTTTTCTCCCCCGCGCCCCCGGGGATTTACACAGAAAACTCACCCTCAACATGGCAAAAGAAAGGCCCAGGCGGCCCGGGAGAGGAAGCTCACACAAAATGCGGTGTGTGGCTCTTTGTGTCCCCTTTGTAATTCCTCTGCACAATGAACTGCCCCGGCCACCCACCAGCCCCGGGGTACCCCCAGGTGCCCCGTCCGCTGTGCTCCCCGATGCAGCAGCAGGCAGAGCTGGGGATGCTGCTTGCCGGGTGGCTGAGAGCACAGCCTTTGTGCTCAGGAAAGGGGAAATTTGGGCAGGATGGAGATCGCCATGTTCCCTCGACAGCAAAAAGCCCCCTCGCATCCCACCGGCCCCGGGCAGAGCGCTGGGGCGGTCCCTCCAGCAGAGCCCTTCCATCAGCCCCGCTCTGACGGCTTTTAACATGCTAATGACCCTCTCAAGGGCAGGAGCAGCTCTGTGTAAAACCCATGTTCAGCCCTCGGTCATGGACATTTGCTCGGAGACACAGTGTTAAATATTTATCCTCCCCGCCTCCCCCTGACTCTGCAGGCATTAACAATAGCGATTGCAACCGGCCCCTTCCCCCTCGCCGGGAACATGTGGCTCCCGGACCACGACAGCGAACGTTATCGTTTGTACCTGTGAATTATTGATAAGGTATAAGATAGTTCTTGCGGTGAAAAAATAATGAGGGGGAGAGGCTGTTTGCAGCCTGGCGGGGTGGGCGCTGCTGCAAACCCTCTTCTCCGGGGGCAAAATGGGCGGTGGGACCCCGTTCCTGCTGGGCCCCGTCCGCCAGCTGACCGTGCCAGCCCTTAGCAGCGTGTGGCCGGCACCGGGCTGCCTTCGTGCACGGTGGCTCCTCTCTTAGCGTGGGTCTGGCTGGCGCCGGTCCCCTCCTGGCTGCCCGCTGCCTTCCCCGGGGGAGGTGGGCAGCTGCCCTCCCTCCCCGGCCCCACGCTGCCTGCAGCCCCCCGCGACCTGGGGGATGCTCGCTCAGGCAGCTGCCTGCGGGTCGCGGAGGTGAGTGGGGATGTCCCAGCTCCATGGGTCGGCTGCCCACCCTGCGGTGCCTTGGCAGGGAAGCGGCAGGTATCGTCCGGCCCCGCAGACGTCGTGGCTCCAGCGAGCAGATGGGGTTTAGCCTGGGAGAGCCTTTCAGCTAGCAGGACTGGGGAGCTCGGGAAGTCTCCAGGGGCTGGAGGAGGGAAAGCAGTCCACGGTCCTTGGCTTTATGGCCATCGATGCGCGCTGTCCCTGTGCTCTAATCTGTCCCTGGAAAAAGGGGGATGAGGCTGCTGAGTCCCTGGAAAGCAGGTGGCAGCCCTGGAAGGGGGTCTGTTCCCCAGCTTAGGGCTGTCCTTTGGCTGGGACCTGAACCCAGCGCATCCATCCCCTGACCTATGGAGGTGAGAGCCTGTCCCGGAGAGCCGCCGGGTCTGCCAGCTCTGGCAGGTCTGGGCTTTGGCTGCGCTTTGTGAGGCTCTGGGATGCCATGTGAGAGGGTGCAGATGGCTCAGGGGTATCTTGTCCTCAGTGGCGTGGGCAGTCCGATTAAAATCAGGGTGCCTCTTTAAGCCAGTTTAAAGCCCAGCTTTGATGTATTTAGACCGTCAACCCTGCTGTGTTATGGGGAGAGCATTAGCATGCAGAGCCTGGTCTGATGTGGCGTTACACATATGCGTCCCTGGGCTGGATGACGGGGCATCAGGGTGCTGCACCCACCCCAGGGACAGTGAGGGTCTGGGGGGAGCACGGCCAGGATGAGGCACCCTCCTCCCTTGCACAGAGCCCCCCGCTGCCATCCAGCAGCACCACCCCTGCCCAGACCTGCCGTGCACTGACATCAGGTGTTGCTTTCCCAAAAACGTATCTGAATCCGGCATCCCGGACTCCAGGGACACAGGATGTGCTGTTATTTCTGAAGATGCAGGAGTGTCTGAAAGGCAGCGCAGCCCCTGCTCATCA
>NW_010972620.1:10852290-10941978 GCF_000737465.1 Haliaeetus leucocephalus | reverse complement strand
CCCCGTGCTCCCCCCCTGCCACAGCCAAGGGCCACGTGGCTCCCCACCTCCCGCCCCATTCGTAGCTCCCAGTGGTGGCTATGGGGCTGGGAGGATTCTCAGGAGCTGCCCGCCTCCGTGGCTCCCTTGCTGGGTCTCCTGGGTGAAGGTGGAGGTGTGGGGTGCTTGTGAGCATTACAGGGAGACGTGGATGTCTTATGCTGTTCCTCGGCATTGGCACTGCCACTGTCCCTTTCTGTCCGGCCTGAATGGTTTGGATACTGATTTTAATTACACACTGCAGTAGCAGAATTGCTTGCTCCCAGCCTCTGGTTTCTGTCTTCCTCCCTGCCTAACCTCCCCAGAGTGCTCCTTGGGTTCTGTGCCCAGGAAAGCATTTCTGGGTGAGGAGCATTGCACTGGTCTTTCCACCAGCCCCAAAAGTTGGGCTGGACTCCTGGAGGGGCCGTGACCCCGCCTTGCTCCCCAGGGCGCTGCTCTTCCAGGTGTGCTTCTGCAGGGATGGGTCAAAAATGACACTGCTGGGACAAAGGTTTGGAAGCGAGAATTAAGGAGTGATTAAGAGAGCACATGCATGTGCAGCGTGTCTGCACACTGGTGGGTGTATGGACGTGATGCAGTGGGTGGTGGGTTGCAGCATGTGTGCTGCAGTGTGTATGGGCACAATGGGCGATGCTTCCAGGCAGTGCAGCAGTGTGCGGAGAGCCCCTGGTCCAAGGGTGCTCCAGCATCAGGCAGCGTTACCACCGCGTACAAGCTGCAGCACGGGAGCTGTAGTGAGGAAGGGGTGAGTGTGGCTCCTCGCTCCCGCTGCGGCAGAGCATCCCCGAGCGGGTGATTGATCCCAGCACTAAAGGCTGTGGGAGCACCAACAGCGTCTCCTGCTCCCCGACTTGCCTTCAGTTGTGCTGCAAATACAGGCCAGGCCACTGGGATATCAACTTTGAAGTGTGAATTTCAAACACTCCTTCTGTCCTCATCCCCTCTCCAGTGTCTGATGGGAGGCAAGGAGAGCGGCAGGAGCACAAGGCACATGAAACAGTCTGGTTCAAAGCCCAGCGCTGCAGCTCCCACTTGCAAGCCGAGTTAAGTTTGCAGGCAATTACCCGGTGTTGTTCCCTGCCTTCGCTCGCAGCCTTTTCCTTTGCAAACCGCCTGCTCTCTGCTTTGCTTTTAGGGGAAGAGCCTGGCAGTGGAGCAGCTACAAGCTGCATTGGGCTGGGCTCCTGCCTGCAGGTTACGGTAAGGGATGCTGCAGTCCGTCTCAGCGCTGAATTTGGCTCACACCAAGCAGGCATTGAGGGTGGAGGCACAGACGTGTTCTGTGCAGGGGGCAGAGCAAGGCAGCCATGCTTTGGCCTTGTTCAGAGCCAACATGTGAGGATGAGACCAAACCCAAGCCCTTTTCTCTCCAGCTGCTTTCTGGCTAGAGGGATGCAGTGGCGACCACTCATCCCGCACTGGATCCCAGGGTGCTGTGGGATGCTCTTGTGCTCAGCTGGAGCTGGGGCTGCATGTGTGCAGGGAGGATCTGGCCCCTTCCCCGTGCGAGGCAGAGGTGAGACGGCATGTGTGAAGTTGACTCTACAAGACATCAAATGCGCTGCAGTTGGATGGAAATTGGCTCTCGGAGCTCCTTTCTTCTGGCGCTGAGCAGCTCCCTGCTTCTTCTCCCCCCTTGGTGGGTGGATGGGCTGATAATATGAGAAAGCGCCTGCTCCTCTCCGAGCGGCTGTGCCTGGGATCTCATCTCCAGGCTCGCCGACAATTTGCATTAATGTTTACTTAACTAACCGGGAACCCTCTTACATCCCAAGCGCCTTTGCTGCGGCGCTTGTGGTGGCTCTTGGGGGCGGTGGGACCGGCAGAGGCGTTTCTGGGCTGCCTCCTTTGTACTCCGGGAATCTCCAACCCTCAGGAAAAAACCCTCTTTGCCAGAAGAATAGGCCCTTCTCCCAATTGAAAACATGTCCCAGGTTCCTGCCCAGCCAGGAGGACCCTGCATTGTTCCCGGGCAGGATTTCAGTGGGGGGCCTGACTAATTTGCAGTATTTTACATATCTAATATGTTGTCAGAAATGCTTTTAAATCCCTATAATATTTAATTAGGAGGCAGCTTTTAGTGTAGTAGGTGGGAACAAGGCTGTCTAATTAGTTATTGGCAATTTCATACCCAGGAAGGTAATTAAGTTAGGTAAAAGCTGAAGGCAAGCTCCCATGCATGCATCTGCCCCATTTTGGAGCTGCTCTGGGATGCAGTGGGGTCGATACCAGTTGTCTGGCCTCGGAGCGGTGTGTACCCACCCAGGGCTGCTGCCAGGCTTTCCTCCGTAGGGTGAGGGACAGCAGTTCCCCATGGCAGGGACCCTGCCCAGCCCACAGTCCTGGATGGAGCAAGACATCTCCCACCACAGTGAGGTCTCCAGCCACCTCGCGTGGGGCTCTGACACCTTGGGCCCATGATGTGCTTGTCTCCCAAACCTGGTATTTTTAATCTTGAAACTGAGCTGGGATCTGACAAAATATGAATCATCCAAGAGATGTAAGAGCGGGCAGAGTCCCTGGCAGACTGGCATGTATTTTTAGCCTGCACGTGTTGGAATTTGACTGTTTCTTAGGGAAAAAAAGAGGGTTTTCAGATCTGAGCACCTAGCTCTGTCTATGCTGAGAGCCCTGCTACTGGCTCTGCATTGCATTGCCCGCCTTGAAAATAAGGTTTTATGGCAGCACGGGAAGGAGGACGAGGGTCAGGCTGTGCTGCGCAGCCCCTACTCGCCTCTCCCATTGCAGAGGACCATGCTGGGGGTCCAAGCCCTGCCCTGCGCCCACCACTGGGAGCTCAGGAGCGCTGGTATGGGCACATGCATGCAACCGGGGGTTGGCTGCTCACCCTTCTGCTGGCCCAGGCCAGCAGCCGTGGCTTGGGCTGCCAACGCTTGGAGTTGGTCATGGTTGGGGCACTCCCAGAAGCAGGGGTGTCTCTGGGCACACCAGCACCCAAAGTTGCACCTGTAGCCTGGCTGTGCTGCCATGTCCTTGCATATGTGCCAGCGATGGATGGCATGTGTCTCTCCCCACGCTGCCCTGAGATGGTTCCTGCTGCATCCCACGGTGGGGTCCCAGCCTGCGATGCCCCTGCTGTGAGACAGGGCACCCCGGCCACCCACCTCCCTCTAAGAGGACTGATATCTGTTCATCTGTGCCTGTGTGGGTCTCTCCCCCTCTGTGGGGTTTGCAGCCAGGACCCCACTGTTCGGGAAATTTCATCCCCCCTTTAATCTTGGCAGTTGGAAGCCAGG
Organism: Haliaeetus leucocephalus; assembly: GCF_000737465.1. Lineage (NCBI taxonomy): Eukaryota > Metazoa > Chordata > Aves > Accipitriformes > Accipitridae > Haliaeetus > Haliaeetus leucocephalus. Next base: position 10,938,679 of record NW_010972620.1, on the reverse strand, counting down.
GAGCCGATAATGATGAAGGAGTGTAAATGTCAGCAGGAAACCAGCTTCAATCAGAACTGTTAAAAATAAACCCGCCAGGCCTGCTCTGGCAGGGGTAATCAGCCTCGGCAGCTCTTCTCCCCGGGTCCTAGAGCACGAGCCACAGCTGTGCTGAGCAGCGCCGGGCCACCTGAGCAGCCGTATTGGAGGCTGGCTGCAACATTGGCAGATCCAGCCCCAGCCAGCAGTTCCCCTAAAGCTGGGACGAGTGACCCCCCGAGCCAGACGGGGTTCAGGGTCCCATCCCCTCTCCCTGGACGCACCCTGGCTCTCCCCTTAGCAGGAATCCCCACTGCGATCCCAGCTGGGCTTGAGCTAGGTTTTAAATGGAGGAGTGTAGCATGGGAGAGGGGCGCAGAGGTGAACTGCTTCTGGCGTGCGTGTTTTTTCTTAGGGATCCCCAGGAGGTGTGTGCACTGGCATAGCATGCGTGATGGCGGTGAGATGCTCAATCTTTGTGAAAACACCTGTGACTGTAGCTACCTCCTGGGAAACGCACAGCCTCCCCTTCCCAGCTCAGTCGGGCTGTAGCAGAAGATGTGGACACACAGGTAACACAGCCCCCAGCTATTCAGGCACGTCTGCAGGGCAGAGTCAGCCGCAGGCTCTTGGGGTCACAGAGCCAGTGTCCCCACCTGAAGTGAGATGCGCTTGGAGCAGAGACAGGAGGTGCACCGTTAACCTCAAAGATAATTAACCTCCGGGCAGCTTGCAAAGGGATGTGGGGCTTCTCCATCACTTGAGCTTTAATATGGAGGCTGAAGGTCTGTGCGCGCCCCCCAGGTGCGTGTGGGCTCAGGGCTGGGGCTCCCTGGTCTGTGCCTTGCGGTTGGGCGCTGCTGCTGGGCTCACTGCTCCTCCAAGGCTCCATGCATATGTGGATCGGGGAAAGGCAGGAGGAGCACCCAGATGTGCCTCCGGCAACTCATTTCTGCCTCCCCAAAACAAGGAGGAGCTGTTGATCCCCAGCACAGGCAAGGTCCGTGGGCAGCAGTATTTTGTGACTGGGGGGCTGCAGCTGTACGAACTGCCTGTAGGCAGAGGCTTCCCCGGACTCGCGGTGTGGTTTTGTGCTGGGGGCTCTTCAAAGAGCTGCTCTGTGGAGGGAAGCCCTCTGTGCTGGGGTGCAGCTCCCTGTCCCCTGTGGCATGGCCATGACTGGGTGCTGCTCGCCCAAACCCGCTCGGGAGCGACGTTAGTGGGGCAAGGGCAGCTCCAACTTAAGCCTAGCCTTGTGGCAGGGCTTTGCTTCCCTGCCAGCAGTTTTTATCCTGGCTTTGATGTGTGCCACACGGGATGGAGTCTTTTTATCTGCCTGTTGGGTTTTCCCTGCTGTGTGCCCCTGTGCTTGGTTCCCGTGCTCGGATGCTCTCACAGCCTCACACTCGCTCTGCCCCATTTTCCACCTTCCTTTTCTGTTGGACCCTTCTCCTATCAGGGCTGTTTCCTCCCAGCCCTGTGTAAAATCACATCTCTTTTTGCAGCTGCTGGGCTGGGTTTGAGATGTCCTGCTGGCTCCATCCTGGCTGCCCAGTGGCAGCTGATGCTTTTCACCCCACGCTGCATCTCCCACCTTGCATCCCACTGCTGGCTCTGTGGTCACTCCCAGGTGCTTTCAGAAAGCCAGGCTATGACATGCAGCCACTGCTGGGACAAGAGTTTTGCCTATCTTAGTGCTAGGGCTGAGTGTGAGGAGCCTGAAGGACCCTTGGTCATGCCAGGGCATCTTGCCAAGTAACTCCAGCTGGGTCTTGCAAGGTTCAGCCTTGGTTTCAGAGCATCCTCCAGGCCAGAGGGAGTTTGCTTTAGCCCTTCCCAAAGCTGGGACCAGAGTTTAGTGTTGCTATCCCAGGACCTGCAAAGCTGAGGAGCAGCGTCACAGATCGGCAGCATCGCTCCTTGGCTCACCAGCCTGCGCCAGATCTGGGACAGCCGGGACGCAATTCTCAGCTTGGCTCAGCCTCATTCACACCTCGGAGGAATCCAGGAGGGCCGGCAAGGCTGGCTTCACACTTATTAGCAATTAAAAGCCTCAGAGCCTGGTAGTCAATTAGCTCTGAGCTCAGCAGTGCCGCAAACCCAGGGGATGAGCCTGCTAACGAGAGCCACAGCCAGCTCCCCACAGGGCTTGGGGCTGGCTTGCCAGAAGAGCTATTTGCTTTTTCATTTACACCTTGGATGAGTGTTGCTGCATGGAGTTTGGGGTGTCTTCTCCGGCGCAAGCTGCCGGGCAGGGAGCACTCGCTGCGTGCTGGAGGGTGCAAGGCTTCCTGGCGCATGGAGCTGGAGCCTGGCACCTCTCCCGGCATGGCACAGCACCATCACCCAGCAGGGCCCTCTGTGCATGGGGTCATGGTGGGGTGAGGGGGGATTGACCTTGTCCTAACCATCATGGTGCTGCACGGGAGAGTCTCGGTGTGGCACACTGCCGTCTGCCAGAGGTAGACCCACGTGTGGTCCAGCAGATCCTCACCGCTACCCCCTGGCTCGCTCTGCCTCAAGCTCTGGAGCTGCTGGGCTGCGGTACCCTGATTTGCTGGGTGGCCCAGGACGTGCTGGGTCTGTGAGCACTGGGATGATGCTCTGCCACGGGCAGTGGTTTCCTTCTGCAACAGGAGAGCAGTGGGGCAGTGAGCCGAGGGTGGGTTCGGGGGGAGGCTGTCAGGGCCGTGCAGCCCTGGGGAAAGGAACGGCTCCACACCTTTGATTTGCAGTGCGTCGGGAACGTGCTGGAAATGAGCTGGGCAATGGAAATGTGAAGCAGATAGGTGCGCAGGCTGGAGGGTAGCGTGGGAGCTGGAAAGAAAACATGTTTTGGTGGAGGGTTTTGCAGGGATTTCCCACTACTAGAGGGTGAGACAGAAGCAAAAACATGAAAGGAGGGAGGAGAACAAGCTTGCTGAACACCAGGGTAGAGGGGACTTGGAGGTGGTGAAAAGCAGGGATGGAGAGAAGCAGGAGGCCGTGCAGCGATGGGGCCACCGGCTGGGTGCAGCTGGGTGCCTCAGCTCCTGGTGGCAGTGGGACATGGAGGCTGTGAGCCGGGCAGGTGTGGTTTTAACACACGGTGTCCAGCTAGAGGGAATGAGCTGGACTGGAGCTCACTTACTGGAGGGGATGAGCCCTCAGCCAGCGGTCAGTGGGAGCCTTGGGAGACGCGTCAGCCACACAGCAGGTCCCTTTGCAGACAGTGGCAGGTTGGCTGCTCCCGGGTTTGTGCTGTAGGGCACCCCCCTGCCCAGCCTGGCCTCTGTTGGACCACAGGGCACTGGGCGCAGCGAGTGCTGTGGTTCTCTCGAGGCACTTTGGGATGCTGGGGAGCTGGTGGCGATGCCTTAGCCTTGCATTGGCTCCCCTTCCCACAGATAACAAGGTTGCAGGAACAAAGGGACAGTGTGGGGAGGGGGCGGCGACAGGCACGCAGGGTTTGCAGCTTGTTATTTCACTTGTGTTTCCATTAAAGCTGCTGCTTTTAACTGGTTTCAAGCTCTGAAGAGGCTCCAGGGTGGGTGGCAGATGCTTTATTCCCCCTCCCTCCCACCCTCCCCTCTTTTCCTTGGCCAGCTCCCCTGGTTCCCATAGCATCCCCCTTCCCATGGAGGCTGAGTCCCGCAGCTCTGGCTTTGCAGCGCAGCCCACGCGGGAGCCGCTCCTTGCCGGAGCTGGACCGGAGCCACCGCACAAGGGCTGCCCTGTGCAAGGAGCTGCTCGGCAAGGTCTGGCTCCTGAAAATGCCTTCCCCTTGCAGATCATCCTGCTCGCAATGGATGTTGCAAGTCCCCGACTTCCCTCGTGCCCAAACACAGGGCTGCTGGTGTCACCTTCAGCGCATGCACCCCTGTGGCATACGCTGGCACTGTGACGGCACCACCCGGTGATACCACATGGTGTCAGTCGCTCGTGCTCTGCTAAGGACAGCGACCCAGGTCATGGCACGGGTCAGCAGCATCCCTTTGAAGCTGCTGAGATTTATGTATGCCCTGAAATGTTTTGCTAAATCAGCAGCACCGCGCTGGGGCTGGGACTCTTCTTGCTAACTGTTGCCATGAGCATATGTTGCATTTTACACATGCTCTGCTCGGCTGTCCAAGCAACAAACCCCTCCAGCTTTAATGTTTTGGGAAGCATCTGCATCTTCTGGGAGGGAAGGGGCTGGGGCCGGAGCCTAGGGTCAGCGTGGTGCTTTGGTAAGGCTTTCCTGGCAGGGGAGCAGTGTGAAGCATCGCTCCCCAGTCTGGCAGCGTTCACCTTTACTCTTTGCTGTGTGTACGTGGTGGACAGGCAGAATTTGTTATCGAGCTTGTGTCACTGAGGTCTGTGGTCTGAGACGCTCAGCACGACATCATGATGTCTACCGGTGTGTTGCCTTGCTCCAGCAAAGGATTGTTTTGTGCTTATACATGTGGGCCTGGCAAGGATGAGCTCTGATCCATTGCTTTTGCTGGTGCTGAGATAACAAGAAATATTACTGCAGAAAAACCTCAGGTGGGGATGGGGGCAGCTCTCCTAAGGGAATTGATTATTTATTGTTGCTTGGACCTCGGTGGATGTGACCTGGTGTGTCATCCTGCCTGACAAGAGGTGCTGAGGACTCTGGTCCCTTCAGGAGGACCATCCCATGCCCAGGAATCTCATCATTACCCCACAAGTGATGGGTGAGCAGGTGATGGACATGACAGGCACATGGCCCTTGCAAAGGGGAGGGGACCCCCAGTGCTGGAGCATGGAGACCCTGCAACTCGCAGGTGGGGACGAGCCCCTCTTTCCGGCAGGGCTGGGGGAGAAGCACATATGAAAGTGCATATAGAGGCCAAACTCCCCGTGCCACCCAGGAGCAATGAGCCCCGCACAGGGCAAGAGAGGCCAGCAGTGGCTTTCAGGCTGCTGTGGTGGCTAGAAGAAGGATGCCTGGACCTCCTCATCTCTAGGGCCCCTGTAGGGTCACCTCCCTGCCTTTGCACAGAGCTTCGCTGTGCCACAGAGATGTCTCCTGTGCTCAATACAGGTTGCTGCCACCATCCTTGTCCCCTCTGGCTGTACCGTCCCTGCTCCGTGCACCCTGTCCCCAGTACTCATCAAGGCTGTCTGGGTCGGGAGGCAGTTTCTGTGGCTGCAGGTTGCAGTCTCCCCCAGCACGCTGCAGGCTGCAGCACCCGGAGCCAGGAGGATAATGAGATCTTAATAGTCCAATTATATCCCATCGATTTACTCAGCACATAATTGTTGGCGGCTGGGGCTGCCTGATGAAGCGCTTGCTCCGGCTGCCAGCGGGGAGGGCTGTGCCGTGCCGCCCAGCTTGGGATGCTCCTCACAGCAACCAGCTGTTCCCCCTTGAACCACCGCAGGAGCAGCCCCCCTCCCCGACTCACTGTTGTCCCCCCCTGCCTAGGAGAGGCAGGGACAAGATTGGCAGGCAAGAGACTGGAGCAGGGACCCTGGCACCTTGTCCTGGCTGGGTGCGGTGTGCCGGCATCGGGCTGACCCCAAGTTGACATCCCCCACGCCGCTCTGGGGAGCAGAAGGGTTGTACATCTCCACCTCCCACTAAAACAGGCTGACAGGAGAAGTGACTCCTGCTGGGTGACAGTCCCTGCCGGCTGAGTGGCAGCTGAGCCATCAGCCGTGCCTGGCAGTGCCTGCACCAGGCAGTGTGGTGGCTTCCAGAGGTGTGTGCCCAGCTGGTCTCCTGGCAGCAGAAGCCAGCTCCCAGGCATCCACCTGCATGTGTTCCTTGCTGCAGCACGGGATTGCAGGTGCATCTCTGCACTTTTTTTCTGTTCATTCCCCTTTTGAGCTGGTTGTGGCTGGGAGTCCCACGGACTAACAATGCCTAATTTGGAGGAGTCACTCTTACCTGTGATTTTAAGCCTACCTTTGTGATTCTGCCAGACATCCCTTGTTCTGGTGTTGTGAAAAGCAGTGAATAATGTTCCCTTTTCCCCTCGCCATGCTGCTTTGGACCCTGTCCCATCCCCTCCCATTACCCTTTCTGGCCCCTGCCAAGGTGCCATTTCCTGAGTGGCAGGGGCTCACGCTGAGCCCACCATGCTGCACCCTGGCTTGTTTGCACCCATGCATTGGGCTCTGCCATCCCGCCTTGACCTGCGCAAACACCATCAGCCCCAGGGGCCAGGGTCGCAGTCGGTAGCAGGCAGCGTGCAGGCTCCCCATGACCTTGGGGATAGCAGAGTGAGGCAGGGGTGGAGGGGGTGGGAGGTCTGTCAGGATGGAGCTGGGCCAGCAGCTGGGCCAGCGGAGTCCATTAAAAATCAAACAGCCTGATGTAATGCTGGGGGCACGCCATGGGAGCCTGAACCTGAGATGGGGCTGCAGGGCCCTGCTCATGCCGGCGCTGGGGACCAGGGCAGGTGACACGGTGGACAAAACCCTGCCTCGTTACCCCGGCACCCTGCTAATGCAGCAGCGGGGCAGCTGCTCCCAACCTCTGGCAAGCAGCTCCCCTCCGGGACACCCCTCCTTGGCACTGGGTCCTTGCAGCACTGGGGACTCACAGAATCATAGAATGGTTTGGGTTGGAAGGGACCTTAAAGATCATCTAGTTCCAACCCCCCTGCAGTGGGCAGGGACACCTTCTACTAGACCAGGTTGCTCAAAGCCCCATCCAACCTGGCCTTGAACACTTCCAGGGATGGGGCAGCCACAACTTCTCTGGGCAACCTGTTCCAGTGCCTCACCACGCGCACACTGAAGAACTTCTTCCTTACCTCTAATCTAAATCTGCCCTCTTTCAGTTTAAAACCATTACCCCTTGTCCTATCACTACACTCCCTGATAAAAAGTCCCTCCCCATCTTTCCTGTAGCTCCCCTTTAGGTACTGGAAGGCTGCTATAAGGTCTCCTGGGAGCCTTCTCCAGGCTGAACAACCCCAACTCTCTCAGCCTGTCTTCATAGGAGAGGGGCTCCAGCCCTCTGATCATCTTCGTGACCCTCCTCTGGACTCACTCCAACAGGTCCATGGCCTTCTTATGCTGGGAGCCCCAGAGCTGGATACAGTACTCCAGGTGGGGTCTCACGAGAGTGGAGTAGAGGGGGAGAATCACCTCCCTCGTCCTGCTGGTCATGCTTCTCTTGATGCAGCCCAGGATACAGTTGGCTTTCTGGGCTGCAAGCGCACATTGCCAGGTCACGTTGAGCTTCTTGTCAACCAATACCCCAAAGTCCTTCTCCGCAGGGCTGCTCTCAATCCACTCATTGCCCAGCCTGTATTGTGCAGGACCTTGCCCTTGGCCTTGTTGAACTTCATGAGGTTCACACGGACCCACCTCTCGAGCCTGTCAAGGTCCCTCTGGATGGCATCCCTTCCCTCCAGCACATCAACTGCACCACACAGCTCAGAGTCGTTGGCAAACTTGCTGAGGGTTCACTAAATCCCACTGTCCATGTTGCTGACAAAGGTATTAAACAGCACCAGTCCCAATACTGACCTCTGAGGAACGCCACTTGTCACCGAGGTGTCCAACACCTTGAATCGATCGCACGGTTGGGACACGTGGGTGACACTTGTTTCCCCCAGCACGGGGCTGTGGGTGCCGATGCCAGCACAAGCAGTGGGTGCAGCCACTCCTCCCCTGCAGTAAGAAACGGGAGTGCAAAACCCCCAGGGGGACTCTGGGCTGTCGGCCACTAATGCGAACGCTGATTAGTCTTATTGATCTGGCGTAATGCAGGAGTCTTTCTGTCCCTTCACGCTTGCCCTTGTCACCTGTCAGGCGGTGGAGGTGATGGTGTGAACAGCCGTGCCGGCGGGGCAGCCCTGGCTCTGCCCGTCCCTCTGCCCTGGACAGGCTGTGCTGGGACAAACAGCATGTGTGGAGTGACCCGAGGGACACCGGGCTGCTTAACAGCTGCTGGTGCCCTGGTCCTTGCTGGTTAGTCCCTGGCAGGCCCTTTGGCTTGGGAAAATGCCGGCTGCACCCTGGCACAGCCTCCTCCAGCACAGTGCCAGCGAGGCGAGGCTGGGATCTGAGGAGCACCTATCCCAGCCCAAAAAGCTGGTGCTGCCCAGGGCTGTGTAGCTTTGGTTGCGAGGGCAGCTGCCTTGTCTGCTCGAGACTTGGTGGACGGTTGCTGTGGCCGAGCTGGTGCCTGCAGTGGCTGGTCCCAGTGCCGCCGGTGGGGCAGAGCTGCTGGGGAAAGCGCCTGGCCCGTGAGCAGGGACCTGTCCTGCATTTTCATCGTGGGAGCAGCAGCCTGGCAGCAGCTGAAAGGTTTATGCCTTTGATCTGCCCCAGTGAGCAGGAGAGAGTCAGGGAGACCACCGGATGCTAGCGTGGAAGCTGGGGAGGAAACAAATTAATGAGGAGAGCAAACCCCCTGCGCTTCACCCGCCTGGAGCCGGCAGCCGGTCCTGGCCATGTGGGCGCTGCCAGGATGGGAAGCCGCTCGCCTGCCACGGCGTGTCTCCGCAGACTCGCCGGCATGGCTGGGACTCGACACGGGCTGCTGCGACTTTCGCCTGGACGGAGGTGCCCCGCTGGCTGCCGGCGCCGGGCGAGATGGACCTCTGCACCGCCGGCAAAGCCAGCCCCGGTGGACGCTGCCAAGCCGGGCTGCCTGGCGAGGGGAGCGCCGCGCCGGAGGGCTGCCAGGCCGCCCCAGCGCTCTTGGCAGGCGGCGGGGGGCTCGGAGGACGTGGGGCCAGCGCCGCTGGGAAGCAATTACCTCCCCGCTGCGTCCGGCCCTAATCCCCTCACACGACGTGCGAGGAGCCAGCTCGCCAAACAAGGCTCAATCAGGTTAAAGTGTGAAGTCAGGATTAGCCGAAAGAATGAGAGCGTGGTAATAGCCCCGGCCTTCCCGCCTGGCCGCCGCAGTCCCGCTGCGGCCCCCTCCCTCCTACCCGCCCTCCGGCCCGCCGGGCTCTTGCTGGGGAGATTAAGGCTGCCGAGGTTTGTTTGCCTGAGTGGGCTCCCCACTGGGAAGCGATGTCGAACAGTTTTGCTCGGGTGCCCCGCTAAGTGCCGGGCAGGGCGGCACGCTGGGGGGTTGGCTCCCGCCGCCGAGCCCCTGCCAGCCCCGAGGGAGCCGTGGCAGCCCCGCGCCTGGCTCCTCGCCGAGGCTCCCTGGGGACCGGCGGCGGCGGGGCAGGGGATGCTGGCTGCCAGGAGAGCCAGTGCCGGGGGCACCTCCAGATCCGCCACAGATATTGCACCGACAGCCATCATGCACAGAGTGGGGCAAGGGCAGCGGGGTATAAGATCCGAGCAGGGAAGTCTCCAAAATCTCAATCTTTGACCACCACTATCCCCCACGCTGTCCCGCCAGGGGGGGAATTGTGTGGACATAGCCTGGCCATAAGGCTTTCAGGGGACGTTTAGAAGGAAAGTGGGTGCCTGCTTTCTCCCCATTGTACAGCTGTGGGCTGGAGCTGGCTGCTCATAATTAACAAGCATCTGCTGGGTCAGAAACCCCTGTGGGAGGTGAGCCTGGGGACAGAAGCGATCTGGGATGGGGCTGGGCCAGGAGGGAGTGGAAATGCAGTGGGTTCCTGGGGGGCAAGTGGGGGTCCTGCTTTGCAGACAGGCTGCTGAGATCTTCCCGTTCGGGCATGTGTGTGTGCTACAGGGTCTGCCTAAGTGCAGACGTCTGGCTTTGTCCTCTGGCACTCGCAGGGCAGAGGCTGTGTCCCCCCCATCACCTGCTCACCCCTTATCATCCTTCTCCCTTTGCACCCCTGGGACTACCGGAGCCCTCTGCACCCTGTGCTGCGTGGGGAGAAACACCAGCTGTGTGGTCCCTGTGGTGCAGGGATGGGAGGACGGTGGCACTGTGGATGGGCCAGCTGCTTGGGCATCGCTTGGATTCAATAACCATGAACTCTTAAACTTGGAGCTTTAGGAAAACGTCTGGAAGTGAAACCAGAAAAGACAGAAAGGGCGGCTGTGACGACAGGGCAGGAGCTGCTTTCTTTCCCCTTCCTCTGTCCGTGCCTGTCCGCCGGCTGGTCCCCAGCAGGGCTGTCAGACCTGTCAGTGTTTGTGGTCACTGCTGCAAGCTGGCACGCCACATGCGATGGCAGCGACACGCTTGTATTTGGCGGGGTGCGAGGTGGCACCGGCGCAGTCGCTGAGGGTGCCGCAAGCCGTGCGGCGGAGCGAGGAGAAGCCGTGCCATCTGCTGTTTCTTCGGCGCCAAAGTGTAAAGCAAACATAGCTGGGAGCTATGAAACACCAGGAGGGAAGGAGCCATGCCTTGTTCCAATGCCGGGGCCTGAGGATCCTGCAGGCAAAGCATGTGTTTGTCCTGGTGTTGTCAGCTGTGTAACCGTGCCGGCAATGTAAGCCCGGTGCTGAGGCCTTGCTGAAACCCTTGCATCCAGCGTCTGTCCCTCTTGGCTTCAGTACGCCCGACGGCAGCACTTCATCGGTGACTGTCACAAAAAGCTGTGAAGGGGAGAAGCCTCGCAAAGTCAGTTGCAACCTTCTAGCAGCATTTCCCTTGCGAGCTGTAAGTGAGCAGCTTGCAGACAGACGCCTGGTTTACTCCCCGGGCGCGCTGGGACTCCCATGTGCTGCAAGCAGAGAAACGCGAGCAAGGTTTCCATGGGGGAACCAAACATGCTGCAGGCAGGGGCTGCCCAGGCAGGCGTGGTGGGTGTTGCCATGCTTGGCCCTGCTGTGACCGGTTTAATGTTGGAGGACAGGCAGCTGCCAAGAGAGAGCGCGATGCATTGAATGCATTGCTAGGAAGAGCGGTGAACATTGTCTGGGGATTTCCGGAGGGTTTTCTAGGGGATTCCTTCTTCTAGGAGCCAAAAGGGAAAAGGGGATCTGGGGCGATGCTGCATTTTTCTGAAAGGTCAGTGCAACTCCGGGGGGTCCCCGGGCTCATCGCGTCCCCAGCAGAGGATGGGGAAGGGGGCGTTTGCATCCGAAGGGGTGCTGGGGTGTCGGGGGTTGCTGCAGGTGTCGGGTCCTTCTCCTTTGCAGAGTGCGAGGCGACCCCGGTCCCTTTCGGGGGTGGGAGGGGCTCGGCCCCCAGCCCTGGGAAGGGCTGGAGCAGCCTGGGAGGGGCCGGGCGGAGCAGGCAGCGCAGGCAGCGCAGGCAGCCGGGGCCGGGCAGCCTGGCAGTGCCGCCGCGCGGGTAGCGGTGAAACTGCGCTTGCTGCGCGCCCGGCTGCTCGCAGGGGAGCTGGGCTTTACCCTCCCCGAGAGCCTGGACCCTTCCAGGGGCCGCATCTCCCTTCCTCCTCTGCCCCAGTCATGGTGCTTTGCCAGCCGGGTTTGGTTCCCCAGGAGCGACCCAGAGCGATGCACCGGCCCCTGCCCCCCCTGCACACTTTGTGTGCACTTTGTGTGCAGGGGGGGCAGGGGCCGGTGCATCGCTCTGGCACCGAATAGCGGCTCCTTGGTGGCTGGGCATCCCAACGGAGGGCTGGGCAAGGCCGCTGTCCTTGGGTTTTCCTTCTCATGCATCTGCGCAAGTGATGCTTGTGCTTCCCTCTGGGAACATTTCCCCATTGTGGCAGTGAAGCTTTCGGCTGGGGTGAAGTCCCAATTTGGAGACCTCCAGGTCTTTTGCAAGCAGCTTGTGGGCCATGCTGAGCCCATTTTCTGGAGGAAATGAGGGCACGGGGAGGACAGTGGATGCTCTGCCTCCATCCTGACCCAGCCCAACTGCCCTGGGATATTAGTAGTGAACAGGCTTTGTTATGTTGAAGCAGAGCAGGTGAGCACTGAGTGTGAGATGCTGGCATCCAGGGACACCCCAAACCACCTCTTGGCGCGGGGACGGGTGTGTCTGCATGGCCTGTGTAATGCTGGGGGATGCTTAATCTGCACAGGATGCCCTGGTCCTGCTCCTCACTCACCCATGGACTTGCTGCATAGGATAGATACCGTGTCGTGTCATGCCTCAGTTTCCCTGTGCAAGGAGGGAGCTGGGGACTTGGCCTCCTGCCCCATGGGTGGCTGGAGCAGGGCTGTGCTGGCATGGGGCTGAGGGCAGGCAATGCAGGCGCCTGCTGAGCTTGGAGGAGCTCGTGGCCCTTGGGGTGGGAGAGGGAATGGCTGCACGGGAGCTGTGTGGCACAAATATGATAGGCAGGTCCCCCCAAGGATGGGGTAAGCTGAGCCAGTCCACCCAGACCCTACCTGCAGTGAGATTTTTGGCCTTTGTGGTCATTAAAAGACAGTCCAGGCATGGTGGGGGTTCCGACCCGCTGCCAGCCCTGGAACACAAAGCCTGTGCTGGCCTGGCACACGCCGGCATTGCAGAGCAGGTGATTACACAGACGGTGCCGTGTAGTGATGAAGTAATTAATGACCCGATTATTTGTGCCCTCTAAAGTGCGGGGCAGGCTCCATGGGAATGCCTGCTAGAGTCACTAAGTGTAATTACCAGTTAATCAGCAGGGACCTGTAATTATAGCGGTCAGAGGATATTTAAGTGCGGAGGGTTTTCCCAGAGCTGTGCCCTGCTGCTCTGCTTATCAGAGCCAGGGACAGCAGTGTCCGGGGAGCCCCAGCCACTTGCAGCCACCATGGATGCAGCCAGACTTGCCTCAGGAATGCCAGCAGGGCAGTGGGCAACCAAGGACCTGAAGCCAAACTACAGTTACCCAGAGCCCCTGGGGGATCTCTGAGTGCTGGGGCATGCCCCTGCCTGTGGATGTCCTTGTCCCACGGGGCATCATGCTTTGCAGGCACTGCTCATTTTCCTTCCTGCCTCTTTCTTCTCCAGGGACCTGAGCGAGAACTTCATCCAGGCCATCCCCAGGAAGGCGTTCCGTGGGGCCACCGACCTCAAGAACCTGTGAGTCCCTGCAGGGATGGGCACGAGGGAGTTTGGGGTCAGGTCTGGTGGCAGGACGCATCCGGAGCCACAGGTTGCTCTCTGCCTGGGCTGTCCCAGCAATGCTCCCTCTGTCTTTCTCCTCCAGGCAACTGGACAAGAACCAGATCAGCTGCATCGAGGATGGGGCTTTCCGTGCCCTGCGGGGGCTGGAGGTCCTGTAAGTGGCCAGGGGCTGGCTGGAGCCTCCAGCCTGCAAGCCCCACGCGGGGTGAGGGTCTCCCTGGGTGCTCCCCATTCACTGAGATGCTGCAGGGACATCCTCATTGTGCCATCTCTCCCTGGCCCTGAGGAGAGGCTGAGCAGGGGTCTGGTACCACTGCTGCAGAGCTGTGCTCCAGGGCCTGATCCTGCCCCAGGAGGTCCACGTGGCTGCAGCTGGCTATGGAGGGGAAAAGCCTGGAAAGGGCAGCAAGCCTTGCCCGGGGGTTTGGGCTGTCCCCATCCCTCGCCTCTCCATCCATCCACCCTGTGCCCGGGTGGGTGGGTGCTGTTGCTCCTGGGGGTTTGGTGCCACCTGGACCATCTCATGCTCCCATTTATGGCCTGGCCACCCTGACCTGCCCCCCTCTGCCTTTTTGCAGGACCCTGAATAACAACAATATCACTTCCATCCCCGTGTCCAGCTTCAACCACATGCCCAAGCTGCGGACATTGTGAGTGCTGGGGTGGGAAGGACTCCCTGGGCTGGAGTGGGATGTCCCCAGTTCTGCTGCCAGTGCCGGCAAGGCAGCTCAGCAGTGCTGGGACAGCACCGTGGGGAGGGGATGGAGGGGACAGCCCTGCAGAGCATCCCCAAGCACTGCCAAGCAAGGTGGCCTTGGCAACTGGCACAGATGCTGTCGGGCTCCTCCATGTCCCACTCTGTATGCCCCCAGCCTTTGGGATGAGCCGGGCTGGGGCAGCTGGAGGGCAGTGGGGTGGGTGGGAGCCATCCTGTGGCTGCTGACTGCCCTGTCTGCCCGCAGCCGCCTGCACTCCAACCACCTCTTCTGCGACTGCCACCTGGCCTGGCTCTCGCAGTGGCTGCGCCAGCGCCCCACCATTGGGCTCTTTACCCAGTGCGCCGCTCCAGCCCAGCTCCGCGGCCTCAACGTGGCTGAGATCCAGAAGAACGAGTTCAGCTGCTCTGGTGAGGGGAACAGGGGAGGCAATGGGTGCCAGGGCAGGGACACGGGTTGGGAGGACAAAGTCCATCCCATCGATGCAGCCCACCTCCGCTCTCTGCCATGTGCCCCAGCTCAGAGCCTGGATGAACGCCATGGGCTCAGCTCAAGTCAGCACTGTCCCTGGTGCGGGGACAACACCACCCTATCACTGTGACAAAGGGCACATCAGTCTGTGCCCTTGGAGCTGCATGCCTTTTGCAGGGGGTTGGGGCACACCAAGACCTTGTGCACCCACTCAAGGGTGCCACGAGCTGTCCCAGCATGCTGAGCTGTCACCAGGGTCCCTTCCTCGGGGTGCTGCCACCCACACGCCTGGCTCAACTCTTTGCAATTCCCATGCTGGCTGTTTCCCTGGCAGGACAAACGGACCAGGCACGTGCCCAGCTCTGCAGCTTGTCCTCTGGCTCCTGCCCGGCCATGTGCACTTGCAGCAACGGCATTGTGGACTGTCGGGGCAAGGGGCTGACGGCCATCCCTGCCAACCTGCCCGAGACCATGACGGAGATGTGAGTACAGCCCCACACCATCACTGCTGGGCTCTCGGTGGCTCAAGGCAGTGGGGACACAGGGGCAAGCCCCACAGCTCAGCCACTCCGCGGGGTGGCAGGCCTTCCTTGCCCTTCTCCCATGCTGTCCAGATTTAGCCATGGATTTAGCTGCATTAAAAATGTAAATAGAGAAATAATCTGCTTAGGGGAATCCAATTATGGTGCAAAGCCCTCGCTGGGACGGCATGCAAAGCACATGGAAGGCAGCAGGTGCCCCCAGATGCAGGGTGCTGGGGGGGAGGAGGTGCTCCCCCTGCCCCAGCCAGCACAGTCCCCCCACCCATGGCACCCCTCCCTGCTGGAGAAAGCCCCGACCACAGGCTGCAAGTTGTCCCTGGGGTGAATGGTGCCACTCTGGTGGGGTAGCTTACCGCAAGCCTGGGGGTCTTGCGGCCCCCCCAGCCCTATCAATGGGGTACTGAGGCTCGGCCAGCCCTACAGCCCTCATCTCTCCCCCTTCTCTTTGCAGACGCCTGGAGCTCAACGGCATCAAGTCCATCCCCCCAGGTGCCTTCTCCCCCTACAAGAAGCTGCGGAGGATGTAAGTGTGCAGCCCCAGCACTCTTCACCCTGCTGGCCTGCAGCCCCCCACTCCGACGGGCGTGGGGCACTTGCCATGACATGGCTGCCCCACATGGCAGCACTGGGATGGGGTCTTGGATACCCCCAGCTCTGTATCTCAGAGGCTGGGGGTGGTCCCCTGGACACAGCAGGAGGATGGGGGCATGGGGTGAGAGAAGAGGGGACCAGACCACCTTCTCCCTTTTGGTTTCAGAGACCTGAGCAACAACCAGATCTCAGAGATTGCCCCCGATGCCTTCCAGGGGCTGCGCTCACTGAACTCCCTGTAAGTGCCCACACCGGGGTGTGTAGGGTGGACGCTGCACCCCCTGAACCATGCCCCCACTGCTCTCCCCCATCCCCCTCACACCAGTCTTTCTCTCCCAGGGTGCTGTATGGCAACAAGATCACGGACCTCCCCAAAGGCGTCTTCGGGGGACTTTTTGCCCTGCAGCTTCTGTAAGATGCCAGTGGCTGGGTGGGATGCTCTGCAGGGACACCAGGAAGCAGGGCTGAGGTCCTCAGCACCCATGATGCAGTGAAGGGGGTCCCCAGACTCACCTCCCTCCCTCCCTGCCAGGCTCCTAAATGCCAACAAGATCAACTGCGTGCGGGCAGACGCCTTCCAGGACTTGCAGAACCTCTCGCTGCTCTCGCTCTATGACAACAAGATTCAGAGTCTGGCCAAGGGCACCTTCACCTCCCTGCGGGCCATCCAGACCCTGTGAGTGCCCGTGCCAGCTCCGATGCCTGGGCAGGCGGGTGCCTGGGGGGAACCATCTCAGTGGGTAGCCGGGGCTGGAGCTGGTAGTCACCTGCTGTCACCGGTGGTGTGTCACCCGCTGTCCCCGGTGCAGGCACCTGGCCCAGAACCCCTTCGTCTGCGACTGCAACCTGAAGTGGCTGGCAGACTTCCTCCGCACCAACCCCATTGAGACCAGCGGCGCCCGCTGTGCCAGCCCCCGGCGCCTGGCCAACAAGCGCATCGGCCAGATCAAGAGCAAGAAGTTTCGCTGCTCGGGTGAGAGCTGTCCCCATCCCTGTCATGGACACCCTGCAGCACGGCTGTCCTCAGCCCTGCCCCAGCCTGGTGTCCGTGTGCTCAGAGTGCTGATGTGCTTTTTTTTCTGCAGCCAAAGAGCAGTATTTCATCCCAGGTAAGAGGAGGAGCCACATGCATGTGTGCCTGGTAACCTTTTGGCCAGGCTGCCTGCGGGGGTGGTTGTGCCAGAGCCCCATGGTCTGGCCCGGCAGGACCACGCTGCATTTCCCATCGTTTCTGGTTTCTGAGTTCCTAGGTGCCACAGTAACAGAAGCGCTGGGTACCAGGACATGTTGCGGCATCTCCCATCGTGCCATTATCCGGATGGGCACGGAGGCGTCCCTGGGGTCTGGCTGTGGTTGCAGGAGGGGAGAGGGTGGTGGGCAGCGGAGCACCCCATGTACCCAGGACAAATACCCTGCAGATAAGCTGCTTTGGGCACAGAGAGGAGTAATATGTGCACAGTGGGTGGGGTTAGGGGAGCTGGGGAAGAGATGGAGCCCGGCTGAGGGTGTGGGAGGATCAGAGGAGGGGAGGGCAGGCACAGCCCCCGTGCCTCTGCTCACGGGAGCCCACGCTGCCCTCGCCGGCATGCAGGGACGGAGGACTACCAGCTGAACAGTGAGTGCAACAGCGATGTGATCTGCCCCCCGAAGTGCCGCTGTGAATCCAACGTGGTTGAGTGCTCCAACCTGAAGCTCACCAAGATCCCAGAGCGCATCCCGCAGTCCACGGCAGAGCTGTAAGAGCCTCCTCTCTCCCACCCTGCTTTCTCTCCTGCAGCCAGAACGTCACCGGTGCTGGGGTTTGGCTCAGAGTTTGGTCTGTGCCAGGCCCTTCGCAGCCATCTCCTGAGCAATTTTCCCTGCCACCCACGCCAGGCGCCTGAACAACAATGAAATCTCCATCCTGGAGGCCACCGGCATCTTCAAGAAACTCCCGCATCTGAAGAAAATGTGAGTATCAGGCAGGCGCAGCCCCATCGGCAGTGTCTGGGGGCCGGGAAGGCACAGGAGGTCCTGATGCCAGGGCAGCCTGGGGTGTGAAATGGGGGGCACGTCCCAACCTGAGGGTCACCCATGGGACTGGGCATCACAGGGTGCTCAGTGGGACCTGGGGGAGGCAGGGTTCAGGATGAGGTCAGGGCAGATCCCCCCATCCCAGCCTGCTTTCCCCTCTCCGCAGCAACCTCAGCAACAACAAGGTGTCAGAGATCGAGGATGGGGCATTCGAGGGGGCATCCTCCGTCAGTGAGCTGCATCTCACCGTCAACCAGCTGGAGTCTGTGCGGAGCGGCATGTTCAGGGGCCTAGACGGGCTGAGGACCCTGTGAGTCCCCCCTCCGCCATGGGCACAGGGATGGGGACATCCTTGCTCCTTGCTCCCCTGCCCACGATCCCGGGCTGGTGCTGTCTGCATCACTGCGGGGCCAGCTCAGGAGTGCCTTGCCCATCCACTGGCCGTATCCAGAGCTGGGGGGACAGGTTTTTGCTGCTCAGCTCAGGCTTATCCTGCTGCCTGGCAGTGAGGTGGGCACAGCCTGGGCACTGCTGAGGTGGGTTTCCCCTGTAGCACCTGCCTGGGTCGTTAAGTGCCCTCATCCCCTTCCCTCTGCAGGATGCTGAGGAACAACCGCATCAGCTGCATCCACAACGACAGCTTCACGGGGCTGCGCAACGTCCGCCTGCTCTCCCTATATGACAACCAGATCAGCACCATTGCGCCGGGCGCCTTTGACACGCTGCAGTCCCTCTCCACGCTGTATGTCTCGGGCCCCAAGATGCTCCCAGGCTGTCCCAATCGTGTTGGGGGGCTGCAGGGGGTCCCCTTGCCCAGCGGCTGTTCAGGTGATGCCCTCGCACTCCCTCCCATGTGCAGGAACCTGCTCGCCAACCCCTTCAACTGCAACTGCCAGCTGGCCTGGCTGGGGGACTGGCTGCGCAAGAGGAAGATCGTGACGGGGAACCCGCGGTGCCAAAACCCCGACTTCCTCCGGCAGATCCCGCTCCAGGACGTGGCTTTCCCCGACTTCAGGTGTGAGGAAGGTAACTCACGGGCCCTGCGGCGCCGGGGGTGAGGGGGGACCAGTCTGCTCCTCCCGGGCTGGCACCGCGCTCCCTGTCCCAGCACTGCCCCTGCTCCCGGGATGTTTGGCAGTGCCTGGTGGCAACCTGGCAGCTTGGGGGGTCCCTCAGCCCGTTAACGCCCTCCCCTAACAAGGCACAAGTTTCCCTTCCTGGTGCCCAGCCCTTAGGGCTGCACCCAAATACCCACGAGCTGCTCTGAAGCCAGGAGTTTGCACCCACTGCACTGCGTGGCCCTTGTACATAGGCAGGTCTGTGCTGGCAAACGCTGTGCCCTGGGTGCTGGCAGGAGCAGATGTGTAGGCAAGGCGCAGCGGGATTCATCCTGCTCCTTCCCTCCTTCCCTTCCCAGCCCCACACACGCACCGGAGCTGGGCAGATGGAGCAGTGGGGGAGTGTGCGTGTTGAGAGAAAAGCCTTTTTAAAAAAAATTTTTTAATTTAGAACAGCTTTTGAGCCCTCTGGAAAATATTTACAAACAAATCATCATTTCTTCTGCTTTCCCTCCTCCACCACGTCAAAGACTGAAGGGTTGCATCCTGCGCCTTTCCTAACAGTGCAAGATAACATACGGTCATCCCAGGGACGCCTCTCCCGCAGGAGCCCAGCGCTGCGGCAGGCAAGGGGGAGCAATGCCGGCTCCTCCGGCTGCTTGGCGCAGGCACCGCTCCCTCTAGCCTGCGTCTGGGAGATGGGTGAAGGAGGTTATTTCAGGAGGATTTGCAGGGCTGAGCCCCTTCTTCCAAGCCCTCCTCTCTGCCGTCCCTGGGACTGCATTTTAGCTTGAAAATGGTGAAAATCAGAGCAGCCTTGACCTGGCTGGTTGCATCCATCCCGGTGGGGCAGGCGGTTTCTGGGCACAGGAGCGATTTCTGCACTGCTGACTCAGCTGGGCTGAGGCTATTGCCCACAAGCAATAGCTTGCTGCTGCCTGCAGCACCCTGCTTTGAGGGCAAGGGGACGGTCGGCATGGGAGGGGAGCAGTCCTAGGCGGGCACAAGGCATTGAGTCCAGCCTCACATGGTGCCTGAGGGCTGGGCCCCGGTGACTTTGTGGCTCTCTGCCCGGTGCAGGTCAGGAGGAGACCAGCTGCATCCCCCGGCCCCAGTGCCCGCAGGAGTGCACCTGCCTCGACACCGTTGTCCGCTGCAGCAACAAGCACCTCAAGGCCCTGCCCAAGGGGATCCCCAAGAACGTCACGGAGCTGTGAGTGGTGGGCAAGTGCCCAGGCTCTCCCCCTAGCTTTGCAGCTCTGGGTAGGAGGTCTCTGCTGCGGGGTTGCAGGAATTGGGGCAGAATGCTCCCTCCCACACCCCCATCCCAGCCCAGTAGCGGGAGCAGGACCCTCACCCAGCCAAGGGACGCTGTCCGGCCCCAACCTCAGCAAGGGGCTCAGCGAGAGCCTCTCGGCCAACTCAGGGCTACCAAGGGTGATGTGCAAGGGGTGTTGTCACAGCAGCTGGGTCCCTGCTCTTTGGCCCTTGAGAGGGGGCAGTGTGGGACAGCCACCCCCTGCAGCTGCGGTCCCCACGCAGCCGTGGAGCCCAGAGCTCTGTGGTCCCCAGCAGCCTGCCATCAGCGACAGGGACAGGGCCACCTTGCCTTGCCTCTGCCAGCTCCCTGGCCCCTCTCTGCTGTCACCTCTCACCACAGCTGCGGGGATGCTCTTAGTAGCCCCAGCTCCGAGTACGCGGACAACGGGATGTGGTTTGATTGGGGTCAGCCACCCATCACCATGGGTTTCAGGGAGGTACCCAAGCAGCCATGCCAGGTCTGGATGTGTAGAAACTGTGATGCCCATCGCTGCGAAAGGGGCTCTGCACCCGTCTGGGATGGGGGATGGCAGCAAGTCCTGTGTGTGGGGGGGTATAGGCACTGATTGTGCACATACATATGTATACCACCCCCTCACACCCCTGCGCTGTCTCGCACACCCCTCCTCTCTGCATCCTCCGCTCTCTTTCACACATGCCTTGGGAATGGTTACGGCCGCCCACGCTCACATCAGATGTGTAAATGCAGCACATGGCTGGCTGCGCTAGCACACGCAGGCTGTTGGGAGACTGCTCCCAGGGACTCTCATCCAAAGCCCTCGGGTATACTAATGCACTCGCACGCTGGCTCCCTTGCCAGCCCAGGGGTCCTGCGAGAGCCCCATGGGGCCTGGGTGCTGGGAGGGAGGTGATGCTAGAGATGCTCCTTGCAGCCCCAAGTCTGTGGGAGTGCACAGGAGAAATGGGAGGGCAGAGGGAGAGACCTCCTGCTTCTCAGCCACCCCAAGGTGCTTTTGTTCTCCCTTGCAGCTACCTGGATGGAAACCAGTTCACTCAGGTCCCGGGGCAGCTCTCCACCTTCAAGTATCTGCAGCTTGTGTAAGTAGCCAGGAGCAGGAGCCCAGGCAGCCAGTCCCACTGCTGGGACCCGTGGGCGAGGACAGAGGCTGTCCCTGTGGTGCATGATCCTGAGGAGGGGCCTGGCAGTATGCAGGGACCCCCAACATTCCTCTGCATCCACCCTCTGCACCAGGACACAGCTGGCTGGCAGTGATGCGCAGCCCCTGGGTGCTGACAGTCTCTGCTGTCGCTGGGCATGGGGCAGAGTGGGGACAGTGGCATTGCTGCTGTCAGCCTGTGTGATAGCCCTGCTGCTCCCTTGGAGGCTGTGCCGTGCTACTGTTCGCACCCCATTGCAGCTGAGCAGGCGGGGAGCAGTGAGGGGGGACAGGGCCCAGCTGGCTCCACGCTCTGGGGTTTCTCTTTTCCAGCGATCTGAGCAACAACAAGATCAGCTCCCTGAGCAACTCCTCCTTCACCAACATGAGCCAGCTCACCACCCTGTAAGTGCAGTCCCTGCAGGGTGCCACACTGGGCTGCAGCCCAGCTGAGCTGCAGGGGGCTGTTCCTAGAGGACCCCAAAGACTGGGGTGTGCTGGGAACACCAAGGCCTCCCCCATCTGCTGGGGTGAAGCTGTGGTTTGAGCTGGAGCTCACGCAAGGGGGAACGTGCAGCCCAGGGTGGGCTTCTTGCAGCACACACAGTGGTGTCCCCGGCGCTGTGTTGCCTCCTTCTTCCCTTCCGCAGGATCCTCAGCTACAACTCCCTGCAGTGCATCCCTCCGCTGGCCTTCGAGGGCCTCCGTTCCCTCCGGCTGCTGTAAGTACCTGCCCGCAGCCCTGCCCGCAGCCCTGCTCGCAGTCCTGCCCAGTCCCTTCTCTGCTGCTGCCTGTGTCCCTTGTGCCCACTTGGAGCTGGGTACAGGCTGCAGGAGGAGCAAGGGGAGATGCATCAGCCTCTCGGAGCAGATGGTGCATTTGCAACAGTGACAGTGTAGTGGGGTCCACCCATGTCCACCTCTGCCACCCATGTCTGGACCTGTGGGGTGGGGGCAGCCCAGCTGGTCACAGTCCTTGCTGCCCACCCTGGAGCCGTGGGCATTGCAGGACCTTCTGTTCTCTGCAGGTCTCTCCACGGCAATGACATCTCCAGCCTCCCTGAGGGCATCTTCGCAGACGTCACCTCCCTGTCCCACCTGTGAGTATCTCCCACTCTGCAGGGCACAGGGCTGGACGCAGGCTCAGGAGACCTTTAAAAAACATGGGGCTGCGCTGCCTCCTCTCCTCTTCTCTGGGCTGGTACTTGGGACAGCATTTGTGGGGCAGTGCCATGCTGTGCCGTGCCTGCCCTCCCCATGCTGAGCCCCAGGTCCGGGTGTGCAGCTGAGCCTCCCAATGCTGCTGGGGTGGCCCTATGGTCCTTGCTGGAGGTGGTGTGGGGTCCCCCCCCCACCAGGTCCCTAGGGTCCCCTAACATGTAAGTCAAGACATGCAAGGTGCTGGCACGGTCGTGGGTTGGCAGGGGCTGCTCTGACCCGTGCCAGCATGTCGTTCGCCTCCTGCCAGGGCGCTTCCCTGCAGCAGCCCCCCCCAGTCTGTCATCAAGCATCCTGTTGCCAGTGGCTGTGTTTCAACCCATCTTTGAGGGAGTCTGTACCCCAGGAGTACAGCCCTGTACCCACTGCCCGGGGCAGGAGTTCAGCTTTCCTCACTTTTCAGTCCCTTCCCTGTCTCTGCTAAGCTGTTCCCACCTGCCTGCCGGTGGCCAGTCCTGCTCCTGGCATCCTGGGGTTCTCAGGCTGTTCCTCCAGCCTGCGGAGAGCATCTTGATTTCCAGTCCTGGCCTCCCTGTGTTTTTTGGGAGCGGCACTGCTCGGTCTGGTCTCCCCTGGCTCTTCACCGATTTCCTTTGCCGAAGTGCGGTGCTGTCTTCACTGCTGCCAGCTGGTGCTGCCGGCTCCCGCAGGGCTGAGCTGTGTCACCAGCCGGCGCTGTCAGTGCTCTAGGACAGGTTTGTCAGCCCCAGCAGATCTGCTGTCCCTACCGCCTGCTTTCTGGGCTGCCGTCTCCTTCCTTCGTCACAGGTGTCGGTCTCACTAGCCCTCCGTCACCGCTGACCTTTGCAGTGAAGAAGGATGCAAAGAAGCATCCAACCCCTCAGCCTCCCATGTCATCTGCTGCTCCCTGCCCTGCTCTGCTGCGGAGCAGAGCAACCGTCCCTCCTCCTCTGAGAGCAATTCCTTGCTCTCCCCCAATGCTGTCCCCACGAGCTCCGGCCATGACCCGCTGCTTGTCCCCAGCAGCCCACTCCAATGTCCCTGCCCCGTAGGCTTGTGCGGCAGAGCCCTGGCTGGCCCTGCAGCTCCTGTGCGATGGTCCTGTTGTTTCTGCACAGCCTCAGGGTGCTTTGCCAAGTTTGCGTTGGGCCCAGGCAGCTTTGTTCCAGTGCTGGAGAGGGACTCCGAAGGATTTCTGTGTGGGCAGCGGAGGAAAGCCCCAGCACAGAGCCATGGGGTGCCACATGGGCTGTGGGGCTGGCAGCAGGGTGGTTGAACTGGGCAGCGGTGTAGGGCTGTGTGCCCCAGTCCTCCCACTGTGGGCAGCACCTCTGGTGGGTCCAGAAATGGAGGAGTGCTGGGTCCCCCCATCCTGTGGCAGCCCAGCCAAGTGACAGAGTTGTGTCCAGTCCCAAGGTCTCCGAGCCCAGTTCCCTCTGCGGGGCAGCGGGTGCAGTTTTGCCTTTTCTCCTCCTGCAGAGCCATCGGGGCCAACCCCCTGTACTGCAGCTGCAACCTGCGCTGGCTCTCCAGCTGGGTCAAGACAGGGTACAAGGAGCCAGGCATCGCCCGCTGTGCTGGGCCCCCTGACATGGAAGGCAAGCTGCTGCTCACCACCCCCGCCAAGAAGTTTGAGTGCCAAGGTGAGAGAAGGCTGCGCCATCCGTCTGCCCATCCGCGCTGCCCTCTGGCAGGGCAGCAGGCACTGCAGGGAGCTGGGCTGCCTGTTGCCCCGCACCCGGCAGAACGATGCTCCGCGAGTCTGGGAGACTCCAACATTTCATCTGTTGAGCTGCCTTGTGGAGGGGGCCGGGATGCTTCTGTCCCCTTGCCTGGCTGGTGGTACATCCCTGGTGCCTGAGCAAAATTGTTGCTGTCCCATTGCCTGGTGTACAGCCCCTTGGCAGGGCAGGCTCTGCTCCCAGCCGTGGCTGGGGCTCTGCCCCCCATGTTGGTGCCCACAAACAGACACCTCCCCATCGTTCTCTGCACTGATGGTCATCTCTGCGCCTCCCGTCCCACAGGCCCACCCGCCTTGAGCGTCCAGGCCAAGTGCAACCCTTGCCTCTCCAGCCCCTGCCAGAACCAGGGCACCTGCCAGAACGACCCCCTTGGCTTCTACCGCTGCACCTGCCCCAGCGGCTACAAGGTACCCTGGTCCTGGCACCACCGCCGGGGGACCCATCCATGCAGAGGGGAAGGGGGCAGCACAGGGGCTCTGCCGTGTCCCCGGGGCTCGCTGCTTGCAGGACCGTCCCCCCTCCCTGCTCCCCGCAGCGCCCGGCCGAGTGGGACAGGGCAGGGGGAGCGGGACATGGTGCTGTGGCACCCTTCTCACTCCCACCTCTCCCTCTTTCCCTAGGGCAGGGACTGCGAGGTGGCACTCAGTGGCTGCTCCTCCAACCCCTGTGCCAATGGGGGGACCTGCCAGCCCCAGGAGGGGGAAGGAGCCGGGTTCAGGTGAGTGCTGGGTGGGAACACATGAAAAACGGGTGTTTGGGCAGCAGCGTGGAGCCCCGGCATCCCACTGAGATAAAGTCTGGTGCTTCCCTCCCCTCCCGTGTGCTCCCTGGGGCACATAGCTGGGATATTGCATTCACCTGGCAGCTCCGGCCCGTGCTGCCTGCTCTCTGCAGCCCTGCCTGCGCGTCCTGCCAGCACAGCACCAGCATGGCTGAGTGCTGGCTCTGCTTTGCGGTGTCCCCCAGCCCTGCAGGCTCCTGGGCTGAGGGTAGGGGGGGAGAGGAGGGTCCTGCTGCCATGGGAGGTATGGGGAGGCAGAGAGCAGCGGGATTTGGGGTTGGGATCTGGCTGCTGTAGTAGGGCTGACGGTGTGGGATGGGGCAGGATGCGGCCCGGGGGTTGCTGCTGCTCCCTGCGAGGCTGCTGTGCTGCTGTGCCCTCGCACAACCCTCGCTACCCCGAACGCTTCAGCCCTTTCCGGGAACCAGGGCCCAATTAGTGGCTGAAAATAGATGGCAGGCTGGGGGTGAGGACGTGGGCTGCACAGCCGCCTGCCCCCCCTCCCCGTGCTGAGTGGCCTCTCAGCCCGTTGTCGTGGCAACTCAGCATCCTCGCAGAATGCTCTGCGTGGGGCTGCACACTGCCACCCTCCCCTGCGCCCGGTTTTCAGCAGGGGGGTACCGAACCCTGCTCCTCGGAGCCTCTTGGCATGCATGTGTGCATTTTGCCAGGGTCCTGTGCTGGCATTTTTGGGGGGATCACCCCAAAATGCTCCAATTCCCACCCCCTGATGCTGCTCTATGCCCTGTGGCAGATGCCTGTGCCTGGCGGGCTTTGAGGGCCCGAGCTGCCGCGCTGCCAGCGACCCCTGCAAGGAGCACAGCTGCGAGAACGGGGGGTCCTGCATGCCTGGTGCCACCAACTACACCTGCCTGTGCCCTGCCCACTACACAGGTACCCAGCACAAAGGCTAGCCATCCCCAAACCTCGCAGTCCTGGCAGGGGAATGTGCCCAGTGCTTCTCCCTTCCCAGCGATGAGGGCTAATAGCTCTTCTGCCTGCTGTCCCCGTACCCATGGACATGGCTTCTGGGCCCAGCTGCCTCGAGTTTGGGTACACCCAGCTGAGCCCCTGTACCCTGGGATGCCCTCGGTTGCCTGGTTCGGGCAAAATCTGCCTCCAGCGGAGCAGAGCCCTGTGCCCGTGGTGGTGCAAGCTGCGGGCTCGGCAGCTCCCTGCCTTGAGCTGAGCACCCCACGGTCTCCCCTTGCCCCGCGGGGTCCAGGGCTGCCCCTCTGGTCCCGGAGCTGCTGGGCACCCCCCTGGCACCCCCTCTTCTGCCCTGCAGGGTATTTCTGTGAGCAGCTGCTGGATTTCTGCTCAGCCGAGCTCAGCCCATGCCAGCATGGCTCCACCTGCATCTCTACCAGCCAGGGGCCCAGGTGAGCCCCCCTCCCCAAACTGCTTTCTCCTGGCTGCTTGGAGGGAGAGATTTGCTTCTGGGGGGCTGCAGCTCACAGGCTGGTGAGGGGGCATGGGGAGGGGGATGCCAGGAGGAGCAGGTGCCCACTGGCACAGGGCGGGGAGGAAGGGGTGGCCATGAGCCCCCCGCCTGCCCCAGGTGCGAGTGCGTGCCCGGCTATGTGGGGAGCAACTGCAGCGAGGACTTCGACGACTGCCAGGACCACCGGTGCCAGAACAACGCCCGCTGCCTGGACGAGGTGAACGGCTACTCCTGCCTCTGCACGGAGGGCTACAGGTACTGCCGGGAAATGGGGGTGCACCAGGGACGGTTACATGTCACCGTGCAGGAGGAACCAGTCCTGGCTACTATGTCCATCCATTCATCCCCCTCAGTGCAAGAGGAAGGAGTGGGCCTGGGGGTGTGGGTCTCTGGGGATGGAGGCTGGGGGGTGCCAGCATCTCTGGGGAGGGACGCCAGGGCAGGGCTCAGCAGCTGGGCACCCCTCTGATGCCCCTGGCTGGAGAGCCTCCCCAGGGACCCCAACACAGGGGGGTGCTGTCAGAGCCCCATGGAGCACTGGGCAGGGGGTAGGGCGCTTTCCCAGCCCTGTGCCCAGCAGCACCCTTGGCCCCGCAGTGGCCAGCTCTGTGAGATGCCGCCCCGTGCCGCCGGCCAGCCCGGCCTCTGCGAGCGAGCCGAGTGCCAGAACGGGGCCCAATGCGTGGAGCGGGGCGCCCGTGCCCTCTGCCAGTGCCTGCCTGGCTTCGGTGGCCTCAAGTGTGAGAAGCTGCTGAGCGTCAACTTTGTGGACCGTGACACATACCTGCAGTTCACCGACCTGCAGGACTGGCCCCGGGCCAACATCACCCTGCAGGTGAGGGCTGGGGGGGTGGTGTGTGTGTGTGGGCATTGGGAGGGTGGCATCGAGGGTGCTGCCCTGGGGATGTGGGCTCCCACCTCTCCCCCTGCCAGGTCTCCACAGCTGAAGGCAACGGCATCCTGCTGTACAACGGTGACAGCGACCACATGGCCGTGGAGCTGTACCAGGGCCACGTCAGGGTCAGCTACGATCCCGGCACCCACCCCAGCTCGGCCATCTACAGGTACCTGCCTCCCCTTCCCTGCTTGCCAGGGACCACCACCCCCATTGCACGGGCTTGGGGGGGGCCCCGGTGACCCAGCCATCCCCACCAGCGCCGAGACCATCAACGACGGGCAGTTCCACACTGTGGAGCTGGTGACCTTCGACCAGATGGTGAACCTCTCCATCGACGGTGGCAGCCCCATGACCATGGACAACTCGGGCAAGCACTACACGCTGAACAGCGAGGCCCCCCTCTACGTGGGAGGTAGGACAGGGGGCGGGAGGGCGACGGCGGGGCATGTGGGCTCGCTGATGCCCATCTGCTCTCCGGTCCTGTTCTCCCCAGGGATGCCTGTGGACGTCAACTCGGCCGCCTTCCGCCTCTGGCAGCTCCTCAACGGCACCAGCTTCCACGGGTGCATCCGCAACCTCTACATCAACAACGAGCTGCAGGACTTCACCAAGACGCGGATGACGCCAGGGGTGGTGCCGGGCTGCGAGCCCTGCCGCAAGCTCTACTGCCTGCATGGCATCTGCCAGCCCACCGGCGCCCAGGGCCCCGTCTGCCACTGCGAGCCCGGCTGGGACGGGCCCCACTGCGACCAGCCCCGTGGCGGCCCCTGCCAGGGGCACAAGTGAGTGCCCCCGCCCCGTTGGCTGCCCCGCAGCAATGGTCTTGCCCCATTGGCTGCCCCACAGCGACCCATTCACCCCATTGGCTGTCCTGAAGCAATAGCACTGCCCCGTTGGCTGCCCTACAGCAATGGTCCTGACCCGTTGGCTGCCCCACAGCGACCCATGTGCCCCACTGCAACTGCCCCTCTCCATTGGCTTATTGGCTGCCTTGTCATTGGCTGCCCCTCTCATCCCTGCCCCCTCCATTGGCTGTCCCTCCACACTGCCTGCCGTGCCCACCTCTCCCATTGGCTGTCTACCACCCTGCCCCGGGCCGTGGTGCCGTGCCGTGGCCGTGCCACTAGTGCTGAGTCGTGCCGGGGCTGTACTGTGCTCATGGTGCCGTGCCATGATGGCTGTGCCATACGAGTGCTGCGCTGTGGCAGTGCCATGCCAGTCCCGGTGCAATACGGTGCCGGTGCTGAGCCATGCCGTGCTCGGTGCTGGTGGGCTGCGCGTGCCAGCGCTGTGCCATGCCATGCCGGCAGGTGCCTGACAGCACCGGGTGCCCGCAGGTGCGTGCACGGGCTGTGCCTGCCCCTCGACGCCCTCTCCTACAGCTGCCAGTGCCGCGAGGGCTACCAGGGTGCCCTCTGCAACCAGCCCACCGAGCCGCCTGACCCCTGCCGCGGCCAGCCCTGCGTCCACGGCCACTGCCGCCTCACCCCGGGCGGCCAGCCCACCTGCGAGTGCCACGGCGGCTACACCGGAGTCCTCTGCGACCAAGGTAGGTGCCAGGGAGGTGGGTGCCCGAGGCGGGGGAGGCAGCCCCACGCCGGCATGCCAGGCTGAGCATCGCTGTCCCGCAGAGCCGGAGTGCCACGGGGAGCCGGTGCGGGACTACCACCAGGTGCAGCGGGGCTACGCCATCTGCCAGACGACGCGGCCGGTGGCCTGGGTGGAGTGCCGGGGGGCCTGCGGCGGCCCCAGCACCGGCTGCTGCACCGGGCTGCGGCTCCGGCGCAGGAAATACGCCTTCGAGTGCAGCAACGGTGCGACCTTCGTGGAGGAGGTGGAGAAGCCCAGCAAGTGTGGCTGCAGCCACTGCCTGTGAGCGGCCACCGGCCCCGGAGAGCAGGGGGGCTGGCAGGGAGCCCCCCCAGTTGGAGCCAAGGACCTCGCTTTGCCCTGCAGCCGCAGTACTGCTGTCTGGGTGTTCCCGAACTGCAGCTGCATCAAAGGAGCCCGGCGGAGGGTAGAGCTGTTGCATCTAGAGGGTTGGGAAAAAAAAAAAAAAAAAAAAAAAAAGGAAAAAAAAAAAAACCCCACAAACAAAGCAAATGTGTAGATAGAGAATTTTTTAAGAACTGCAGCTACACAGATGTGTGGATACGGGGTGGGTGCTCTGCCCTGCTGCCCCTTCCCCGCGGCACTCTGCCTTTCCCCCAGCACAGCCCCACAGCCGCAGAGGGCAGCGCCTGTGTCCCTCACGTGTCCCCTCCCCAGCAGCCTGTCCCTTGTGTCCATCTGGGTGAGCCGGTGGCTTTTCCAACACCTGGGGCTGGAGCGGAGGGGCCTGACGTGGCAGAGCCTCATGGGCCGTGGTAAGCCGGGGCTGGCAGAGGGCTGCGTGGTGCAGCTGGCATCCCGTGGTCCTGGCGAGCCTGGAGCCCGGCTCCCCGTCCTCTCCGCCGGCAGCCCTGGCCTCCCTGCTGAGGACCTGCCATTGCCCTGATGGCAGCTGCAGCAAGCAGCTCCCCGGTGCCGTGGCTGAGGTGCTGGAGCCCAGCGTGCCCCAAATAATGTCACCAGCTCCAGGGCCGCAGCCTGCCCACTGGTGGCACCTCTGGGCTGTGCTTGCCAGCCAGGCTCCGGGGTGCACCCCATGGCACCCAGAGACGGGGCATGGCTCCAGCACATTGCAGTGGCATTGGGGCCATGCTGGGTGGAGCAGGACCAGGGTGGTCCAGGGCACGCTGAGTGGGTCACGGGCAGTGGGGCGCAGATGCCCGTGGGGGACTAGCACGGTGCCGTTAAGGCAGAGGGGACCCCAAATACCCCGGCCCAGCCAAGCAGCTTTTCTCAGAGGCGGGAGCCATATAGGGCAGCACGGGAACCCCTTTCCTCCAGGCTCAGCCCTAGGGGGGGCTCTGCAGCTGGGCAGAGGTGCCCCATGTCCTGCTGGCCCTGCTCTCCATGGCCGAGCCAGCAAGGGCAGGAGGCTGCTGAGACAGCTGGCGTGCGGGTTGCCATGCCCCTCACCAGGGCTTCAGCCTTGTGGGTGCCAGGGCCGGTTGAAGAGGCTGAAGATGCCTAAGCCTGCAAGCCTGGAGCTAACACCACTGCCAGGGCAGGTCCCACCATCTCCTGGACTCGGGTGCCGGCACCCGGGCAGCACCTCTCCAAAGCCCACAGTGCTGGGGGACGCGCTGGGCTGGTGTGGGAGCAGGGGCAGGGCTGCTGCCAGTGCAGCATGGAGAGCCCGCGCCGGGGTACCGCACGCACCTGACCTCCGCAGCAGCATTGCTTCTACACCCATGGGGGCTAAGGATGGTGGGGCCCAACCTGAGTCGGTGGACGCAGCTGGACAGCACGTCGCCATGTCACCCGGGCGGACAAATTGCAGCCCCGGGTCTCTCCATCGCACTGCTCCAGCGCATCGGCTTCAGGACCACACCGCCAGCTGCAGCTGGGCTCTGGGCATCTCCACCAGGTGCATCTGGCTCCGTGGGTGCCGGCACCATCCCTGCTAACCACCAGCATCCAGGACGTTCCCGCCACCACGGGGATGTGTTTCTGCCACAAATGCCCTCTCCACGGGAGCCCCTGCTGCCACACAGAGGAGCTGGGATGCATCTCATTTTGCCCGTGGCCCTGCCAGGGCTTGGTTGTGTTGTGTTTCTGTTCTTGCTGTAAGCTAACCGCTAAAGTATCTCTTTATACAGAATACTTACAGATTCTAATATATATTTGTATTTCATTTTGTTATAGTATTTTTATATGTTCGGGGTCAACAAATGATGTTTTCTTTTTGTTTACAGATGCTACTGGGCAGGAAAATGACGGTGGCTTTGTTTGGCCCGTGGGGTTTGTGTGTGTCACTGTTGAAGACGCTGGTTTGTACTAGGCTGGTGAGGGAGGCGCTGAGCATCCTTGCACTGGCAGAGGCTGTATTGTTTTAGGAGATGTTTGGTATTGTCTATGTTGTCTTCCATGTGAACATGACATTTATTCATTCAGAGGCTTGTCCTCTTCTTTCCTGGAGGGGAGAAGGGGGCAGCTGGTGCTCGGGAGCTGCTGGGCATACGAGGAGGTGGCACAGGCTGGGGAGATGGTTACTCCTGCCATAGATGAGGACCTGCTACTCCTGGAGCAGCCCTGGCCACCTCTTCTGGCCAGAGCATCGCCCGCATCGTGCAGGGACATGCAGCCCCAGGCTGAGAGCTCGTCGCCAGGGAGAGCCAGGGTTATCCGTACAATGCCTTGCAAAAGGAGCCATCGCTACCTGTGTCACGCGTGGGGCAGCGCGAGGTGCCGAAGGGCCCGGTGCCTGCTGCCGGGATGGAGTGGCTGCAGGGGAAACTGGGCACCTGTAACAATTTGGGGAAGGGGAGCGGGGCCCTGGGCAGCAGTCCCTAGGAGCACAGAGGGGTTGCACTGTTCGTGCCACAAACACAGATCTGCCGGTGAAAGCAGTACCACCAGCACAGACACCGGCACAGGGGTACTCAAATCCCACCTGGGCATTTATATCCCACCCAGAGGGTGCCAGCCTGCTGCCCCACCTTCGTGCACTCACTCGCCTTTGCCCTTCCCCAGTTACCACACCAAACAAACGTTGATATCAAAGAAACGTTTAATAAGCTGCAATAAAATACGGACCTTTAGAAAGCTCATAGGGTGAATATCGACAGTGGAGGAAGAAAAGAAAACAAGGTGGTGGGAATCCTTGAGGAGTTCAGATCTGAGTCAGGGACCTTTTACCTGGAACAAGAACACAACTTCTTCCATAGGCTAGGATGAAATAAAAGACAGGAGCACAGAGTTCACAAAATGTCAACATTTAGAGAGTTGATACATATTCAAAGTTCAAATGACCCAGCTCTTATAGCTATACATATTGATTTAAAGCAACTTAATA
The DNA here is from genome assembly GCF_000737465.1 of Haliaeetus leucocephalus. Classification (NCBI taxonomy): domain Eukaryota; kingdom Metazoa; phylum Chordata; class Aves; order Accipitriformes; family Accipitridae; genus Haliaeetus; species Haliaeetus leucocephalus. The sequence continues at coordinate 10,907,044 of NW_010972620.1, read as the reverse complement.
TAATTTTATTTTCTTTTTTTTTTATATACACTTTCAAAGGTTTGTCAGGTGAGGTATGTAAACATTATCTAATGGAAACCCCTCTCCACATTTCCAACTGAGAATTCACAGCAGACAGTTCATTTTCCCAACTCGCGACGCAGTACTTCCCACTCCCCAGAGCAGCCGGGAATGCCGTCCCAAGCCACGGCTCTCCCAGGTGCAGTCACCGGCTCCCATTTCCCATCGCTGGTCTGTACAGTTCACATTGCTTAGGCTCAAACATACAGTACCGGACAGGAGGACTTTTCAGCTCAGTGTCTAAAATTCATACAGAAACAAACAGAGAAACAAAACTCTCCCAGGGAAGTAGACACAGATGAAGGAAAAACATTTGCCGTCAGGGTGGAGATAATATTTAAATGCTGAGCATCTTATAAAAGAAAAATTTACTGGGTTGTTGTTGCCTTTTTTTCCCTTTTCTTTTCTTTTTTTTTCATACACACCTGTTCCAAGGGCAAAGGAAGCATGGGTCTGGCGAGGGCTCCTGCAGGGCCACGACCCGGCAGCACTCCCCGCTCCACCCTCCAAAGTCAGGGACCCATCACCATAAAAGTAGCAATGATCCTGCTGATGCTGCCCCACACAGACAGCCAGGCTGGGGGGAGCAGAGCCAGCAAACACTTCTAGGCAAAAAGGGATTAAAAAAAAATTAATAAGAAAAGTCCAAACACACTTAGGAAAAAACCAACCAAATGACCTCGAACCCCCTAGAAGGAGAATAAAAATTGCAGAATGGCAATCAAATGAGCAAACGACCTTCTGGAGCCAGCACTGGGATTGTAACAGCGACAGCAGTGCGCTCCCTTGGGTCACCCATACCCGCAGGAAGCGCAGGAGCCCTGAAGGCAGCTGCTTACTGCAGTAATTCGCTAGCAGGAGTTTGCTATCAGTTACTACCTACCCTACCCTGGCCGTTCTGGGGGGGCTGTTCCTTGGGGGTGACGGCAGCCCCCACCTCCTGCATCCCTGGGGACGCCTCCTTGGGCATCCCCAGGCCAAGAGCTGTCGTGTGTGTGTCCCCCCACCCCCATCATGCCGTGCTGGACTGAGCCCCCACTGGGAGTGGGGTTATTCCCACTGGGCCCCGAGCCCCAAGAGCCCCTGCCATCGAAGCAGACATTATTACTACAAATCTTATTGCTTGCAGTGCTCCCCGCCCCGGGGAACGGCCATCCCGGCCGGCCACGGGAGCTCACTGCCTCCCCGGGGACCGTGGCCATCGACCAGGTCTGACATCATCAAAATGAGATGAAGAGAAAGAGTTAATGCTTCAACTTTGATGTGACATAAAAAACCCAAACCAAACACCACCACCCCCACCCACCCCATCCCGACCCGTCCCCCCACGCAATAGCCAGCCCTTTGGTTGCGGCACGCTGGGCGATACAGCCCCACCAACCGACACACCAGTCAGAACAAGAACCTGTGGAAAGCCCATGAAATAAATATTAAAAAAAACTATTTACAATATTAGGTCTGTGAGCATGAAGTGAGAGAAAAATGCTTTTTCCTGCCCCCCAAAAGCTTAAAAAGTAGGTTAGCATCCTGCCGCCTAGCACAACACTATCTTACATGGCACCTACACATAATATATATTCACATTTCATTTTAAAATTAGGTACTCTTACAAACAGACTTAGAAAACATTGGCTAGCAACGCAGCCCGAGGGACCGCCCGGCCTCCCGACCCACACTGCGAACGCCGGCCGGCTGCACCCCAGCTCCTCCGGCTGCCCCCCAAGCTGCCAACGTGCCCTGAATCGAAACCGCCAGCTGCCCCCCCCTCCGCCCTTCGGGGAGGGGGTGGAAGTGCTCGTGAAAGAGAGGGCTTGTCCGCGGGGAGGGGAGGAGGAAGGACGGGGACCGTGATTTCTGCTAAGCCTAGGGGTGAGCTTAATACAAACAAGAACTCCTGAGAACATCTTAGAACAGATGGATTCATTTCACAACCACCAAGCTAAAGGATGGGCCGAACGGACGCTACGACACACGGAGGGGGGGACGCGCGCGATTGCGGGGACATCGTAGCCTCGTGGTTTGCTCAAAAAACCTACCGCTACAAGAAAAGCTGCAGTGGCGTTCCCTGGCAGGGGGGGCCTACCCCCGCCTTGCTCCCGGGCTGTCCAGGTGTACAGCCCGAGGATGCGGACCCGAGCACGCCTTGGCTGGGGCTCAGCCCTCTTTCCCCGGCACGACCGCCGGTGGTGGGAAGGCCAGAGCCCAAGCCGGACGGCAGAATGCACTTCCCTGCTGCCCCAGGCACTGCCCATGCCTGCGGGAGGCTGGGAACTGCAGTTTTCCCAGTTGCCTTCAACTGGGAATGCAGTTGTCAGGCTGAAAGAATACGAGCTGGAGAGAGAAACTGCCCATCAGTTAGAGTAGGGCAGCAGTACATCTGTGTCCTTCTGAGATTGAGTCTCTATTTCCCAGGGGGTTAGCAGGGGCTGGCAGAGCTTTTGGAAACACCAGCATTCCCAGAGGTGCCATGCAAGCGGCTGGGACGCGAGCTGGGCTGCAGCTTCGCTCATGCACACGCAGGCAAAAAGCGGCTCGGGCAGCTCGCCAGCCCACTCGGTCCAGCACTGCATGGCTCCCCTCAGCACGGGAGGGACAGGGATGCGGAGAGCAGCGGGGACGAGTTCATCCTGCTCTCCCAGCTCACGGAGGATGATCACCAACGCAGCAGAAAGTTTGCTGAAAGCGTCAGCACCGGCTAAACAGCTCTTTGGAAAAGGTTTGCTGCAAATGCGTCTCACTGATGTGTTGGCAGTTGAACACAGAAACACCGCTGCACGCAGCAAACACGAGCAAAAAGGACCTCATTAGTGATGAATATAAACACGTGCACACCTTGGATATACTGCATGCATCCCGTCAGCAGAGAAACCCATTCCAGGGCTAGCATTGCTAGACAAGACCCTAACAGCTACAGATACAAGGAGCCATCCTGGGCTCACACTGCTCTTGCTGCAGCCCTCAACCCCCCACAGGTAGATTTTGACTCTGAGCTCAGCAAAGCCAGCCCCTCCCAGAGTTTAGGTAAGGTAGATGGTTCCTGACCACGTGAAGTGTGAAGACCCACCTGGAGCTGCCGATGACAAGGTGAGAGAGGAAAAGGTAACTGTGCCAGTGAGAGAGGGGGGCTGGCAGCCAAGGGACAGTAAGAACATCTGTGGAGGTGCAGAGCTAAGAAGATGCTGCTCCTGGTACATGGACCAGGGAGCTGGGATGGAGACTAGTTTCAGGAATAGGATGAGAAAGTGGCCAGCAAGGAAAGCCAAAGTAATGGAAAGAGAAGAGGTCTGTTTTGTGGGACACAGCACTTCTGCTGAAATCCAGAGCTGAAGAAGCAGAGCAGGGAGCTGTGGGGTGGCCTGGAGGAGGAGGCACGCAATGAGGCTGTGGAGCTGAGGATGGCACTGTGGTAGTGCCAGTGGGCAGCTCTGCACCATAGCAAACGGAAACACACTCCATGCCCGTGTGGAATAAGGCAACAAATCGTGTTGCTTATTTCCTTCCATTCATTAAGATTGTCTGCAGCTCCCTGTGCATCCCTTGCATTACACAGAAGCTGCATTTATTGGAAACAGGTTGCTCCAAAGCAGGGGCCGTGCCTCAGCAGCACACCTCACCGCTGCCTCGCTGCAGAACAAACAGACACAGGTAGCGCATGTCCCAAGTCGTTAATAAAGAGCAACAGGTTATATATATATGGTATTACCTCTACTTATTTTTGTGTCTCTTGTGCACTGCTCTAGCTGAAACGTAGCTGTGTGGAGAGAGGAAACTGGAAAGTAAAATTGGAAGAGAGTAATGCAACACGAGGACTGATTGGGAAAAATAGAAAGATGAAAAAATTCAAACATCTGAGCACTGATAAAGAAAATGAAGCTATCCAGGCAATGCCACCCTGCCAGGCAGTCACCTCACATGCAGACCCTTTAATTTGCTAGCAAATTAAATTGAAATTTAATTTTCTAGCAAGTTACAGCATTCCTCCTTCCTGCCCCAAAATAAAGCACTCACAAAAGCAAGCATTAAGTATATTAAAAGCAGGTCTTTTAGTCTGCAAGTCCTGCAGCTACTACTGGTATCAAGTGGAGAATGCACAGAGGAGAGGCAGAGGGGCCAAAGACGGCATCTCCCGGAGCAGTGACAGCAAGGAAAGGAGCCCAGCAAGGAGCTGGGGGTTTCCTCAGAGCAGAAAACCTTAATGCTTTTCTAGAGATGACGACCACTGCTGGCCTACCTCACCCCTGGGGCATCCTCCCCTGGGGTAACCCAAAGGATTGCACAAATCTGTAATTCAGAGAACTTGTACTAAAGCACTGATATTCCCACCTCGGGGTGGGCTGGAAAGGTCAAGCCCCAAGTGCTTGCTGCAATAACTCAGTCACAGGCAATGGCTTCACCCTACCCATCCCTCAGCAAACAAGCCTGACCTCTGCAAAGACTACCTGCATGAGTTAAACCCACCACTCAGCGCAGCAGTTGCAGGAGGAAACACTCCTGTCAGCTCCTCACAAACAGCATGATGTAGAGAAGAATCACTCCAGTTTTCCTCAAAACTGTAATTTTTAAGTAAGGGGGAGTTGTTGGGAGGAAAAGAGAGGAGGCAGAGAGCGGAGCAGCTCTGAGTAGGTTTTTTTGTGCCCAGCGGGGAGAGCCCTGCAGGGACTGCGGCACCAGGGACCAGACCCAAGAACAGTGGAGCAAGGGGGTCCCTGTTGACAAGACCCCAGACCATCTCACCCATGGGACAGCCCCATGGCTCGGCACGTCTGGCAAACCTGCTGCTCCCTGTCCCTGCAGATGCCTAAGGTGCTGCTCTGCCATCTGCCCACCTGAGCTAGGTGCCCACGAGGGACAGGCAGTACACTCCTCGCCTGGTCTGGTCCCAGGCAGCAGGCTGGGGCAATTGTATTGAAAAATGTTTTTCTTTGAAGAAAAACCTCAGAATTATTTGCTTTTTCTTCATTTGCTTTCTGAAGACAAGAATAACAACTCACAGCCCAGCCCAGAATCCTCTTTTCAGCCCCATCCTGACAAAAAACGCGCCCTCTACCTTTCCTCATTAAAGGGTGCAGAAGTTCAGATTTACACCTACGAGGCACAGCCCAGCTCCTGTTAAAAGTCAATAGGGTCTTTGCACAGATTTCCTGAGTGTTACTTTTTGTGCAGACATGCTGGATCTAACGTGGGAAAGCCAAGGCTTGCCGAATGCCTCTGGCATCCCCCAGGAAGGGACAGAGCTGCTGGCTGAAGGCGATCAGAGCCTGGGACAAGCTGCAGGCACTTTGAGTCTCAGGCCATGTTGCCTGCACACTGTCCAGCCAATGCCACCTCACTCCATCCCGAAGCCCTGTGACTCCTACAGCATCTGCTGACAGGGCTTTGTCCCATAGAGACCTGCCTTCAGCACAGGAAATCTCCATCCAACTAAGCTGAAACACAGCAGTATGACAGAAAACTACAGACCGAGACTGGAAATTCAAAGGGCTGGGAGGAATATGGTTGTCCTTTTAGTATCTCTGATTTCTCCCCGTGGCAGGTCCTGGTCATTCCTCTCCAGAGCCGATGCCTGGCAGGGACGCTGTTGGGAACCTCAGTGCACTGATCCCACCACCGCCTAAGCCAAGCTGTGCGCACTGAACTGGGACAGGCACCCAGGTCCTGCACCAGTGTGACACCTGCCATCTCCCACCCTTGCCATGCTGAGCCAACTGGTGCCAGTGGAGCCCCAGGGTGCAGGAAGGCAGCCGGGAGGCTGGAGCAGCCAGCAGCACCCCATCCAGAAAGCCTACCTCCACTTGCTTTGTTGAGGTTTTTATCCTATTGAGGTTCCTACTCCCAGAAGCACAGAAGATGGAGAGCAGAGCAGCCTGCATTTACGAGCAGCTAAAAAATTAGAAAGCAAGAGAGACGGAAAGACCTGAGGAGCACTCGGTGCATGGGGCCCCGCACGGCTCTGCAGGCGCAGCCTAGCGCAGGTGCTTCGGGAGTGATGGTGAAGGATGGAGAAAGAGAGGTTGTGAAGGATGGGGAAAAGGGGGTTTGCTGCTGGGGAGCAGCACGAGGAGTGGAGGTAAGAGGGGTGCTCACACACATGCCTGGCCCAGAGGAAGGAGGGGAAATGCCGGGCCCGCATGCCTGCCGAGAGGCAGGAGGTTAGAAGAGGACCGTAAGTACAGATGGAGAAGCAAGAAGGAAAGACAACCCGTAAGAAAGGTACAGATCAGTCATTTAACTGCCATCAGTGCACTCCTGCCTCACACCTCTCCTGAAACGCTTTTAAATCTTTTCTGATGGAATGTTTGACATATTTAATGCATGCAGTAAAAATTAAAGTAATAGATAACTTCATATTAATCTGTACAGGGACTGACAGGCTAGATTTAATCACTTCCTAGCTGTTCAGAGAGTTAACTTATTCTAGGATGATTCAAAGGAAAAGTAAAGGTGGGGTTTTTTTCTTTAAATCAGCCATTTCATAGTAAGAGAAAAATGTGCCGCAGCCTCGTGTGCGTCAGCGCTGGGGGAAGGGAATACCTGCAAGAGAGCCAGAGGTGCTCTGCAAGGGGCGTGTGAATCTCAAACGCCTTGCTTCATCCTCTAAATAGGTACAATGAAAGATTTAAAGATGATTATTTGCTTTCCACCTTCAGTCCACAGGTTCGGGGATCTGGGTTCAAAAAGCAATTCCCATTGCAGCAGAGCCCTCTATAGCCTCTGCCCCCAGGGCAGGCATCTCTTGAATGAGTGGCCTGCACCAGAGCCTTACTCTGAGCAGGGACAAGGAGCTGAGCAAGGAGCGGCAAGTGTCTCTTAAAGGTTGGGCAACCCCAGAGCCCACACGGTGCCCTCTCGGGCATCGCTGCTTTCTGCACAGGAGGAGGCTTGCATCGGGATTCACGCAAACGGACTTTGTGCAGCGACGCCAAGTGAAGCCGTGGAGATGCAACGGCTGAGGAGGGCCCTTTCCCCGAGCACAGACCGCAGCAGTCCCTTCTCAGCCACCGAGCATCCCTACCCAGCAGAGCCAGCACAGCCACATGCTCTGTGCACTTCTAACAGGTTTTTCTCAGAGGTGCTAGGCACCGTGACCCTGCTCTGCCACTGCAGACTCCCAGCAGGCTTTTAAATGTGCTGCAGAGGCTTGCAGAGGAGCCCTGCAAAGGCGTCGTGCAGGACAGGGCAGAGGCTTGGCTGCTTTCAGACTACACAGCACCAGACACGAGCAAGAACAAACCAACCGCAACTTGCTAGTAAAACTATGAAATGCAAATTATGGTAAAAAATAAACTTAAGTCAGTCCCTTCTCTCAATCCTATTCCAACTGCAAATCCTGGCTTAAGAGGGTGCTAGGCGAGACGTGTACAAGAGCACAGGGTGAGGGCCAGTGCTCCCCTTTTGCAGAGCACCAACATCAGAAGAAGCTCGAGCCCATAAGAAGGGAGAGATTCAACCTTCAGCAAAGCACTGCGGAAACTGCTTTGCCGTCAGAGACCACAGAAATCACCACGAGCGCAGCAAAATGGGAGAAGGAGGTCTGTCCAGAAGCAGGGCACAGCAGGACCGGTTCATCCCTGAAGCCAGCAAGAAATAAAGACGGATACAGCCCAGCACGCCTGCCCGGCAGCAGTGGATGCGGCAGCCTGGTACCCGCAGCATCTCCTCCGCCGCCTCCACCTGAGCGGGACCTCCCCACCCCATGGGCTGTGCAATGGGGGAGTGAGGCAGCCATCAGCAGTACACACACCAGTAGCTAATTAATACTTTTATGCAGGTAACAGTATGGGACACCAGCAGCTGCTACTAACGAACCGACAAAGGACAGATTTCGCCTTTCTCTCCCTCACTGATGGGAAATGGTTTTGGTTTTGCTTTAAATGCCACTAAGAAGACAGACAGAAGGAGGACTCTGAAGGAAAGGGAAATGTTTGCGTGCACGCAAAGGCTGCTGAAAGCTACTTCATGTGCACGAAGGTGGTTTTCTTTCTGCTACAGTACAAGTGCTTGTGCCTCAAGTATAAAACGCAAGCCTCCAAATCACACAGACGAGCTTCTTATTTTTATTTTTAAAGTGATAAATAAGGCACTGTACTTTTAACTAAAACTGCCTGGTTCCAAGTTTAAAAAAAACCAAGGAACGTTCAAACTGCAGAAACTTCCTTCTGAACAGCAGAGCCAGACAGGCCGACCTCTTCTCTGTCCGAGACACATCTGCCGATGCCTAAAATCACGGGCATTATCCTTTAACTGCGGATTTTTAAAGGCTTGCTACAGCTTATAAAAGCAGCTTTAGTTAATGCATGGTAAAGGGTTACTACTATACATCAGTTTTGTACATGGCTACCGGTTCTTTGCTATTTCGTGTCCAGTCGCGAGCGTTTGCTGTGCGAACAGTCCACTTTTGCCCTCAGCTTCCTCTTGCCCTGCGACCCGCTGCTCTCCTGCATCTTCCTCATGGACCTCGTCAGGGTCTTCCCTCCGCTGGGCTTCTTGTTGGCCATCTTCTGCGACCTTGTGGAGGACTCCCCCAGGGGCTTCTGCTTTGGGGACTTGGCCAGCTCCTCGTGGCCAGGAGGCAGCACGGCCCGTCTGCTTGTGTTCTCCTTGCCCTTCCGCATGGGGAGCCGCACCTTCTCCAGCTGCCTTTTGGGGACTCTCTTCTCTTTCAAAGACATTTTTCTAGCCAGCTTATTGCTCCTCTCCATGGCGGCCTGCTTTCGGGTGGCAGGAGCTTTCGTGCTGACCTCCGAATGCTTTATTTTACTGGCCTTCTTGGCAGGCAGCTTGTCCTTGGTGGAAGAGCTGGACCGCTCCTGGGTGCTCCCGCTCTCCTTCAGCGTCCTCTTCTTCCTGCTGAGCTGGAGGTCGGCTTTGGGCGAGAGGTCCTCCTGGGACCTGCTCTTCCCCTTCCGCCCCTTCCCCGTCCCATCCACTGATGGAGATTTAGCGGGAAAGGCATCTGCTTTGATCTGCAAGGCCAACTTTGGAGACATCAGCGGGTTGATGCACACGCTTTTCCGGCTCTGCCTGCTCTCCAGGGACGGGTGGTCCCCTGGGCCATCACTCTTCTTCTCTGCCTTCACCATGCGGTGCTGGGCTCGCAGCTTGCCCCGCAGGTTGGAGTATTTGCGCAGGATCCGGGTGCTGGCCTGCGTGGGCAAGCTGGGGGCAGGCTGGATGGTTTTGTCTTCGCTCAGGTCCTCTGTGCCAGCGTCAGTGGGAGACGTCTGGCTGGGAGCGGTGGCTTCTTCAGCCTCTGCTTTATCAGCATTCTCCCGAATTTTGGCCCAAAGCTTTTGGTTCTTCAGGTTATTCCGAGCCGGGGTAGTGGCAGCAAACTTCTTGAGATGTTTTTTCAAACGTTCTGCTTGCAGTGAACTGGGGTAGAGACTGGAGGAGGAATATTTCTGCATGGGGACTTTGATGGGGGGGATCTCCCCTGGGAGACGGGTGTTGAGTTTCTTCACGATCACAAGAGACCTGGTTTCGGTCGTCTCCAGAAACCACTGGCAGATGTCGGACAGCTTAAAGGCCTTCATAAACAGCATCTGGACAGGAGAAAGCTTCTGCACTTCCAGCGTGCCTCTACTTTTCCGTGTCCTTTTCTTACTTTTCCAAATCTCCTTCAGTTTGTCGGCTTTGTTCTTTACCTTGGGGGTTGGCTGCACCTCCTTCTCCAGCTGAATCCAGCCCTTCTGAACTTTCATGTACTGGGTGTTGAACTCAGCAATGAGCTCCTGGTTCTCCTCTTCAGCACACCACTCCATGAACTTTGGTTTGCTGTCAGCCGTGTCTATGTCCTCCAACGCTGAGGAGTTGTCATTCCCTGAACTACTTTCGTCCCTCAGTTTGGGGATCGCTTGCACAGACTCCTTCCCTGGTGTGCTCTTTTTTGTGGTGTCTACAGGTGCAGGTGCATGTCTTAAGTTATAAAACTGCAGGGCAACCTTTTTATGCTTCACAGCCTTTGCTGGAAGATGCTTGCTTCCACCTCTGCTGCTGGGACATGGAGGTGAATTGGCCACCGGCTTGTAGTTCTCTAGCTTGCCCATGTCCATGGCACTGTCAGAGCCCTCCTCATCCTTTGTGCTGGCATCGCCTGGTTTCACATCCACTTGCTTGGCATCATTTGTAGGCACGCTGCTCTCCAGAGGGAGGGGAATACTTCTCTTCTCAGAATCAGCCTGGATGCTTATTTCCAGCATCTCTCCTGGTTGACTTTGGCTGCCATTAGCAGGGGGGTCGTCTTTAGAGGAATTTTCTACCTCTGACGCAGTCTCTTTCACTAAGATGCTTTTATAGGTTTGTCTGGTAGTGACACCATTCTCCTCACCTGGCCGCTGCTCAGCGATGCTCTCTGGAGCCTGGTCAGTGCCCGGCCCCTCGCTGGTTTTGAGCAGCACATTGGGGAAGCAGTCGTTTGGGAAGTGCAGGGATGCTGCCCTATCCAGGTGCACTTCTCTCTTGAACCGCTTAGCGCCAGGACTCTTGGAGAGTTTGACCTGAAGGCAAGGAAGATGCACAGAGCTGGAAGAACCTGTGTCCTCAGCACTGCCCTCAGTGGGTGACTGGGATTGCTGGCTTCGGAGACGCCGGTCTGATGCCACAAGCACTCTCCTGCCTTTTTTTCGCTTCTTATCTAGACTGTCTTTGGAAGAGACAGAGTCTTTCCCTGCAGTGTCTGAGCCGTCAGGTTCAGGCAGCATTTCCCCTTCAACGGGCTCTTTTTCACCTGCTGGGCTGTTATTCTGCACTGCCTCCCCTTCTGAGATTTCGGGGAGGGCTGTGCTGGCCAGCACAGCCTCCTCTTGCTCGAGGGAGCCGTCACCCACCATACCCGATAATTCGGCTTCTGATTCAGCATCGATGTTTTTGTTCACATCCATGCACTGCAAGGTGGCAGGTGGCTCCAGGGGGCTCTCCCTGTCCACGGTGGCAGGGGGTTCATCAGGAGCCTGCCGGCCTGGAGAGCATGGGGAGGGCTCTGCTGGACACAGCCCACAGGCCTCTGTGTCTCCCACGCCTGGAAGCTGGGCAGGATCCCTGGCACCATCATGGGCCAGGGGTGCTGCATCCGCAGCGGCGGAGGGCTGCAAGGGGGACTTTGGCTCCGGGCTGGCCGGAAGGTCCGGATCAGTTTGTACGCCAGAGCCTGGACAACCTTCCTCTCCTCCGGGTGCTTCTGAGATGGGAAGGGCAGCAAAATTGGCAGCCTGCCCGCCACCACCGCTGTCCCCAGAGGAGCCCAGGCTGCTGCCAGCCTCCCAGGGGATGGTGCCTCCGGCTCTCGTCCCCCCTCCTTCGGCGGGAGGGGAGCCAGGGGGTGGCGAGCTGGCCAAGCTGTCCTCTTTCTGGGGGCTGGGTGGAGCAGAGAGGGAGAAGAAGGGCACGACCATGGTGGCTTCCCTCGACCGCAGTGCCCGGGTATCCCGGGGCTGCACAGAGCCCAGCTCAGCTCTCTCTTTCGTTTCACGGCTGGTTGGTGCCCCTTTAGCCAGGAGCCTCAGGGAAACCCTCTTCTCGCCTTCCCGTCCTGCCCCTGCAGACCCCCCCACCGAGAGCACCAGGGGTGGCTTAGCGCTTACAAGGGTCTCTGTTCGCAGTGCCGGGCTGCTCCCCCTCTCCTCCGTCCGGGAGCTCTTAACCAGCGTGCGGACAGTCGGGAGCTCGCAGCACTCCCCATTGAAGTAGTACCCCCGCGTGCTCTTCCTCGCCGTCTTGCGGGACGACACCGACCGCTGGCTCTCGAAATGGCACTCGGTGATGGGCTGGCTGATGTAGACCACGTCGCACTGGTTGTCGTAGTCGTTGATCCTCAGCCCCGACGCCTTCTTGCTCTTCCGAGTGGATCTGAGGGAGGCTGCCTTGGCGCGGGGGTGCCCGCTGGGGGTCCGGTGGGCGGCTGGCGCAGCGCCGGCGGGCAGCCAGCCCTCTTTGGACTTGTCGAGAGGGCCCTTGTCGGCCGGGTGCAGGTGGCAGCCTGCCTTGCCCTTGGCCACGGCGTGCAGGTGGTTTTCTTGCTTTGGTCTTGCATCTTGTTCTTTTGCGTCTAAGTCCTGGTGCAAAGATGCTTTCGAGCTGCATTGCAAAGTGTTCTCTTTGTCGGCTCTGCGAGGGGGGGTCACCGCAAAGCCAGGATCCCAGGACTCTTCCGGCAGAGCTCTGAAAGAGCTCTTTTGGGACCCCAGACAGCTGTCTAAGCTGTCCTCGCTGCCGTTCACATTTGCCACTTTGACCGAGATATAACCTTCCACAAGAGTCTTACCTGCTAGCTGCTCTTTATTGTCCTCACACTTTCTGACACCGGCTTCTTGCTCGTGTCCAGCAGCTTGCTGCCCTTCCAGGCTCTTCACGGCATGATGGAAATTCAAAGAGGAAGAGTTCAACGTGCTGAGGTATCCTTGGGTGGAGTTATCCTTTGGACTAGCAGAACGAAGCCTGGTGATGGGGAGCTCGAAGTCCCTTCTCAAAGCAGGACTGGAGCTCTCTGCTCTGTCCAGAGACTTCAGCTCTGCCGGCTGCTTCGGGGCTTGTCCTGTAACATGCAGGGGGACATCGGACCCCGACTGTCCCAGGTCTGAGGAAGAAGGGGGCTTTGATTCAGTACAAGTACCACCCTTATCATGATTTTCAGTGCTTCGCTGGCTACAACCAGAGCCACAAGTAGAGGCCTCCATGCTCTTGGATTCAGACAACTGCTGGCCTTCAGAGTCTGGTTGTACTTCAGTGTATATGTCGTTTAGCACACGAATGAATTGCTTCTGGTGATGTGTACACAGTCTGACCATAAACTTTTCCAGTGGAGACTTCGGCTGATTGTTAGAGTCTATTGCTATTGTCTCTGCTGCATCCTCACTAGAGAGACAAAGAGAGAAGCAATCAGTAACATGTCCCAGGGAATAAAAGTTTATGCTGCAAAACTGGAATAACACTTCTCCTCCCACTCAGGCATATTGCTTGCCCGACCTCCAGGTGAGATCAAGCATCCTGTTGTTACAGGACTGACAGGTATCCCTTCAGTCCCCAGTGTGCACACTTATGTATGCATACTGCCGGCAGGACATGGACTGTACTTTTGTTTGTCTCCCACTGCCAGAGCACCCATAATTACACTTCTGCCTAGGACATCCTGGTGTGTAGGCACCCATGTGACATGTTCAAAGCAAACCTAAATTTCCCAGTGAGAATCACATTTAGCATCTGCATCGTGCCCAGTGTAGAAGGCCCAGCACTTCTGGGACCCACCAGGATGACTGCACGTCTCCATGCTCGATCTGCACAGCCAGGCTGGGTGGGAGCAGAGCAGCATCCCAGCTGGGCAGCCAGATGCCAGAAATCTTGAACTACGATAAGTCTTCAACTTCTGCTTATGCTTCGGTGGCAGAAGATGGGTCTAGGGCAAACTGAGCAGATCTAAGCCTCCTCCGTAATCAGTGCAGAAATTTTGGCGAGCTCCCAGCCTGCATGACGTGCAGGCAGCAATGCACCCTTGTGTGGTGCAGTGCCTTGCCATTTGCACTGACCTTTGATTTACTGCCATTTAAGAAAGTGGCTCTGCAGCTGATGGGCTGACTGTCAATGTGCAGTGGTCACTCAGAACGGTCTGCTTCTACAGCACAAGATCACTGCCACTAGCTAGCTCTCAAACCGAGACGATTATCATTTACCTGCTTGGCAGAGGCAATTAATTAGGACTTATTGGTGGAGAGGTTAAGGGATAATTACTCAGTGTTTGCATGAACTCATCAGGAGTGCCATGCCAGGTGCTATTATCGAGACCGTATCTGTTCCCAGTGGCAGCACAGGCGATTCCTGCCCAGTCCTCGCCACACCGAGGGGGCTACGTGCCTTGGCACCCATGCTGCCTGGCACAGAATCTTTGCCAGCAACGCCAGGTTGCTTTGTAGTAACAGTTGCACTTTGCACCTCCTGGCCTTGTACCGGAGGACTGAAAGTCGTTCCCCCCGCCTCAGCCTTGCTCTCCCCCCTTGCTCTCCCCCCCAGCATTGGACACCAACCTCACTTGCTCAGCTGGGCTGAGGAGGGCAACGCTTATTGCAGGGTTCAGAGCCAGGGTTGGGAAAAGAAAAGAAGCTTTATCCAGAGTGGGTTTTCCCTCCCCAAGCTGCCAGGCGCAGGGCTAGACAGGCAGACAGGGAGGAAGAGCCCCAGCTCAGAGGAGCCGTCGGCAGAGAGGAGGAGGGAAAGCCAGGGACCAGAGCCGGCCATGCTCGGTGGCAGCCGGCATGCCGGAGCCGGCCCGGGCAGCCCTCACCTGCCGCTTACTTACTGCTTGCTGGCCGCTTTCTTTGAACTGACAAGTGCCAGGGAGGCACCTCCAGCAACCCTGCTTCCCCCCGGCTCGTGAGGTCTGCCCCCGTACTCGGCAAAGGGCAGGGAAAGGTGCCCGGGGGCCGCTTCGGACCCCACGCTGGCCAGGTGGCACCCGGTCTCCTCTTCACCCAGAAATGCTAGGCTGCAGCCAAGACTGCCATGAGCATCTGCTAGCCAGCCCTTTGCTTTCCAGTTTGCCCAAATTTTTAAGCATAATGAGGCTGAGCCTCTCAATCACGGCTACTCAGTTTCCTTAAAGGCTTCTTGAGCAGGGTTTTCCCAAAAACCACCCAGAAAGGCTGAGCGAGCTCGGCTTGCCAAATGTGCTCCGGCACCTCCAGAACATACTCCCGGGGTTAGCGATAAACAACGTACCTCGAGACTGCTTTACTACACCCGGGCAAGAAAAACACCCTTCAGCAACGGTCTCAACTGGTTCTACCTGGCGCTGTGATGACTTTCAATTTGCAATGCCTGGGATTAGTTTAAATAAAAATGCTCAGGTACAACCTGGCCCCTCTCCAGATCCCTGCATGGGAAGGGTTATGTCAGCCAGGATCTCTTACACAGCCCAGCTCCTCCCCTTGCCCTGCTGAATAACAAAGGAGATGATAAAAAACCTTTCACCCCCCCTGCAAGAGGAGGGCTTGGAGCAGGGGGCTTTGCGAAGAGGCAGAGCTCAGCACAACTTTTTTTCCACCTTTGCAAAGAGGGCGGTTGCTTTCCTCTTGCCTGCACACAAGCCCAGCTCCTAAGAGCGGCAGCCATCTTCCCCCAGCAAGACCGAATTTATAACGGCAGCAGCAGAGGTGTGGCCCTGCCCCGGCCCACCCTGCCGCCACGCTCCTCGGGCTCCTCGGGCAACCTCGGGAAGCAGTTTCGGTGGCAAAACAGCCAACTCCCTCCTTGCCAGGGCACCTTCAGGTGCTACAGGCAAATGGCTGCAAAAGAAGAGCCCATGGCGTAGGCGAAGCGGTTGCCCGGGTGGGTGGCAAGGAAGAAAAGGCGAGCTACAGGCTGGGCGATGCCTGGTGAGGGAGGAGGTTGTGGGTCTGCGTACAGAGTCCCTAATTTGGGAGAAGGGACCAAAGTGGCCGGGCACAACCCTTCCTCGCCTTGCAGTAGCAATGCCAAATGCAGCTGGTCGCAGTTCAAGCCTGCTTTGCATTGGTGTGCGGGGCTGGAAAAGACCTGTGTCCTGCTTGTATAGCAGAGGGGACCTGGGCTCACTGGTCCTAAAGGCTCCAGGGTGGCATTTCTGCCTTGCCTTCAACTAGTTTCTTCCTCTGAAGTGTGACTGAGGCCACGGTGCCTGTTTTCACCTTACTTGCCCCACTGTACTCCAAGGAGTCAATATGAGATACACACAGCTTGTCAAGCTGTAAATTTAAAAAACAGAGATAAATATTTTTCCTGCTTGATAAAGGAAATAAATCCATTCAGCCTTGATGCCCTTTGTCCTTAGGAAACTCATCTCACACTCAGTGACACAGTTCAGCTGCTTCTGCAGGCGTGTTGTATTCAGGGTCCTCTGCTTTCACATCACTTTGGCTCAAAGATAGGCTGCAACTTCTCGCCTTGAGCTCATCTGCTCCTTCCCCAGCCCACCCCTGTTTGGGTACTGCAGGCAGTAACCCCTTTTTCTCCGTTTCAAAGGATAACCTTGAGGCAGAGTTCTGTCCGTCACCTGCAGCAGGGCTCTGAACACGGCTGGATCCCATCTCAGTCCTTCTTCTCCCTGTCCCCCCAGGGTGCCGAGACGCAGCCTGTACCTCTTCATCCCCAGATCTCCCAGAAACAGCTCTGTGCTCCCTGGGACCCAGTAATCTGTGCGCCTTGGTAGCTGCCCAGCATTTCCCACCATTCCTGTCTGTTCTAGCTATTATTACTAAATAAAACTTGCCCATGGCCACTCTCTTGCCTGGCGGCCGATGGATGAAGGATTGCCTGCATCCTCTCTACTTAAGGCAGTTTTGGAGAAGAGCTTCTTTCATGCTCAGGTGTAATAGAAGAGTTTATTTCAAGTGCTCCACAGCTTCAGGCAGGCTTGCTTACGGATTGTGTAAACTGTTGCAGAGAAACTATTTATTTACGTGGCTTATCAGTGAGGAGAGGAGAGGTGAGCTGATTGCAGAGCTGAAGTGCCTTCCCGGGGGAAGGTGCTGGCTACTAACAGGCTCCTCATCCCTGCCGGCAAAGGCGCAGCAGGAGCTGAAGACCGACTGGCAAACGCAGAGGATGGGAATTGGGAACATGGTTTTAAACAGGAGGAAAAATTGTTCTCGAGAAGCAGCCACCCCTGTCTCCGAAGAGCCTGCCTTTCGGGAGGGACAGGTCAGCCCAGCAGAAGCTGCTGGGCTCAGCAGACAAGTGAGGGAGCCCGGGGCTGCCCATACCGTCTGCAGCCTCTCCCCGGTGCCCACGCTCACCCCTTCCCACAGGGCTTGGCCTGAGGCTCTCTTAGGTTTGGGTGTGTATGAGGAATGTGTCATCTCTCTCAAGGGCTGGAGAAGCCACAAGCCTACTGCAGCTCCGTGGCTGGGGAGAGGTGGCTTACTGGGGACCCTCCTACGCCTGTAGCCAAGCTGCAAGCCCAGTCACAAACCTGTACCGGGTACCCAGAAGGATTTCACTGCGATGGGAGAGAAACCCACCTGCCAGTGAGCTTTCCTGCAGAGCCTGGGAGATGGCAGCTCTGCCCTTTCTGGCCGCCAGCCTGGAAAGCTGCCTACACAAGGCTGCGGCTGCTGGAGGCTCCTCTGCTCCTGCGCCCCAACGCCCTGCTGCACGTGTCGCCCCGTGCCGGCACTGGACACCCGGGTGTCCCAAGCAAATCTTATCAATCACCTGAGCCCCTCCCTGCCTCTTGGCCCTTCTAGCTTTCCCAGGGCAGCCCTGTTCCCTCCTCCTTCCCTGCCTGCCGCAGAAGGTGTCAGAGGCATCAAGGGGCAGGAGCTGTCAGAGACACAAACGGAGCTGTTGCTACGCAACCCTGGCGGTGCAGCAATTAACGCTGGGGAAAACGTGCTGTGCTCTAAAGCTATTTGCATAGCTGCGTGCTGCAATACATTTGTTTGCATTGTGCCTCTACTGCTTAGTGGAGTTTGAAGTCAGCCCTCCTCCAGCTCTTGCTGGGGAACACACACGGGGCTTCCAACAAAGGCCACGCAGTTGGGGGTGATGGGGCTGGGGGAAGGCAGTGGTTTGTGTGCCCATAACACCTACGGATTGCACAGGTATAGGATGTACAGTATGGCGGGGAAAGGACAAGTTATCTGGATTTCATCCTGTGCAACCCGAGGAGTCTTGCCCATCTTGCAGAGCTGGCTCCGGCTGTGCCCCTGACCCACTGGTGGGGTTGCCGCATCTCCCCTTTTCCGGGCGCACCGGGATGACACTGAGCTTGTTCTGCTTGTGAACACCAGAAACAGAGCTTTACAGGCAGCCCAGCCTGCCTGTGATTCAAGAGTGTATTTTGGTGGGGAGCAAGGGGGAGAAGAAAGAGAGGGAGAAAGAAATCAACTGGTTCATACCAACCTACCTGGGACGCCGGTCTCCGAAAACCTGCCGATTGCCAACTGCAATCTTCTGGTTTGCCCACCCCAAGTTTCTCACTATTGAACATGAAGCCTGTGCCCTTTTTGGGTTTCTTTTTTTAGCCCTTGAACATCAGTTTGATTGATTATAAGTTTACAGGTATGTTTTGTACCTCAGAGGCACAAGAAGCAGCAGCAGAACAAAAGTTCAAGGCTAAGTGTTTCTGTTCCTTTCAGACCACTCTAAGCACCAGGATTATAGCTCTGTAAAAGAAACAAAACATAGCTATAAACTTATAAAATCCAATTTAGTATTTTTACGGGGATGACATCTCCCTTCCCTCTCCTGCTGTCACACAGCTGACTCTGTGCCAGTTGGTGGAGCACTGCCTCGCACCCCCCAAAACCAGAGGTACCGCTGGAGTACCCCACCAAGCCGAAGGGTGCCTTGGAAACCTGGCTAAAAGGAGAGATTTGAGAAACGTGGATGACTACGAAGAAAGTCTAACTTGCAAGCAATGCTCTCCATCAGCTGAACTCAAAGCACTGACCGTGCCCACTTTGACCCCAATGCCGGAGGCAGCGTGTCTCGAGGCTCTCAGGTGGCACCTCCAGCCCTGATGGTTTCAGCCACTTCATTTATTTTTCAGGGCGAGTGGAAATGCCATTTTGAGGGATTGCAAAGGAGGAGCAGCCTCTAAAAGGAGCTCGTTCACCCCTGGCAGTCAGGTGAGCTGACCCCAGTCCCAGGGGTATTGTGAATCCTGCATGCTAAACGTGCGCTTGAAAGCGTCTGTGGCTGTGGGTTGCCAAAGATGGGCTCGCTTTCCCCTGTGCCAGAGGGGCTGCAGTCCGAGCCACACAAGGGTCTTGCCCAGTGGAAGAGGGAAATGCGTTCTCTGCCAGCCCTGGTTTGGCTTGCTGGAGCGGCTGTGTGAAAGCAAACGCCAGTGGGGAAAGGCACTGGACCAAGGCTGGAGGTGGCACCGTGTCTTTCAGTGGCAGCCCACACCAATGTCACCGCAGTGGACACGGAGCCACGGCTACTGCCAGCTCTCTGCCTGAAATTATTATCCCAGGGCAGCAAAAGGCAACCCACGTTCCATCTTCCCTGCTCCATTTGACACGCAGTATCGTGCTCAAACCCATCTTCACTCATAGCTGCAGCAAAGACCTCGTGCTTTGAGAGGTGGAGGTGAGGGGACATGTTTCCTTCTGCTGGCACCGCTCTGGGATGTGGCAATCCCTTGCAGGGGATGGGCAAACAGCCATGTAAGCCACTGCAGCCAGATTTTCTGGAGCTCATCTCTCAAAGCCCCAATTAAAGGCTGACACTGGATGTGCCAGTTTAAATGCCTGTATTTCAATCCTCAGAAATATGCCTGGCACCTAACACACCCCACACAGATGAATGAGTCCCTTCACACCTCTGTGGGTGCTACAGTAATTCTCTCTTGCTGCAATGAAAAAAAACAGAAAAGCAGCACAGAAAGAGCTGAGGCTCCACGCAACAGCTAGGAAGGAGAAAAAGCATTTTTCTTCTCTAAATTAAAAGCTGAAGTTGTGCAAAGCACAGCCAAAATAACTAGGGAAATATTGCTGCTGGGTTCTCAAGGCCCCTGAATTTACGCCGTCCTTGGTGACGCACGTGGGGATGGATTGAGCTTGCATTTCAACTGAAAAGCAGGAAGAAACAAGTTATAGATAGGTTTTGTTTGGTTGGGGTTTTTGTCAGCTGCATGTATTCGTCAAGGTATCCAGGTTGTACAATAAGCCAACTGACTGGATGAACAACAGACATCCATTACAGATTCAGACCTTTAACCCTTC
This sequence comes from Haliaeetus leucocephalus, assembly GCF_000737465.1. NCBI lineage: Eukaryota > Metazoa > Chordata > Aves > Accipitriformes > Accipitridae > Haliaeetus > Haliaeetus leucocephalus. The sequence goes on along the minus strand of NW_010972620.1, from coordinate 10,887,290 downwards.
AGAGTAGTGTCTTTTATTTATTTTTAAAGTAGTTAAACATTAAAAATCACCTTCTCCCCACCTGTAGCCAAATAAAAATCAAACCAAAGTTGATTTTACATTAAAAAAACAACAGCAACCTCAAATAAGTTTATCTTTTTTATATTCCTGTCATAGCTTCCTCCACTCCCACCTTCCCCAAGTAACTAACCCAATCGTATTCTATAGTAGTTTATCATCACTTGTGATACTTCTAATACAATATTTAATGACTAATTAAAAATCTTACCACTGAGCTATTGCTTTAAAACCAAGGGAAATTTATCAAGTTGGAAACGTTATTCTACATACTAGCTTTCAAAGCCTTTCCAGAATTGTCCTTGCTAATTTTTCTAATTATCAAGGACATCTGGGATCTTCTCTTTAAGGGGAAAAAAAAAATAAATTACCACGAGTGTTTCTCTCTGAGGCAGTACTCAGCATCTTCCCTGAGCTAGGTGCTCCGAAAGAATAGATAGCACCAGAAGACCAGAATAGATAGAAAAACAGACAGCATCAGAAGATAGATAACAAAAGTGTGCAGGGCAAAAAAAAAAGTTCTTACAATGATTTTCACAGCTTTGCACATGTTTTAAAAAAAGCAGCACCCACTTAAGGCAAAGGAGAACGAACCACGGGGACCAGTCCTATGGAGCAGGGAGGGATGCCCTGAGTATCTTTGACAGTCCCGTGTATGAGCTGGGAACGCTCGCTGGCTCTGGACCCAAGGTGAGGCAGGTGTACGGCTTCTCCCCTGCTCCCGAGCCCATCGCCGTCAGCTCCCTGGCTGTCCCGCAGTAACCTGGGGACAAAGCTTTCCCTACCCAGCCCTCCTGCATGCACGTGCAGGTCAGCGGGAGCCACTGCAACTGCAGAGGTCCAACAGGCAAACCCCCCACCGAAGGTGCACTCGTCTGCAGTAAATGAAGGCTTGTGAGCAGGATATGCTGTGCCGTGATAAATCCCACCTTCCCTTCCTGTGCTGCACCTATACTGCAAGGCTGCACCTGTGGGGTGGAAGAAAACCCAAATGCATCAGATGCCCTCTCTGCAGACGTTGCTGGTCCCGTCTCCAACAGGCACATTGCCACGCACAGCCACTGCCTACTTCTAGAAGTCTTCAAGGATTTCAAAGTCTGCAAATATCCAGGATATTTTTTTTTCCACCGACACAGATATGAAAAACCAAATGCAGCAACTAGGCAGAGTGCTCACTAGAGCTAAATACACCCAGCACAACCTGGTCACCAAAGCTTGGGAGGGGCCAGCGGAAGACGTTTGGAGAGCAGAGGGTATCTTGGGTGTAATTAACAGGTGTTGGGGGATATGACCCCATTTCAGATAACCTGGAGATTCAGATAATTGGGCCTCAGATAATCAAGGCCACGCGTTAATAGAAACAGTATCACAACTCCTAACGCAGCGTTCCCCATGTGCCGATGCCGTACCTCCTTGCACAAAAATGCCTAGTGAAATTTGAATTAGTGGTTTGATACGTGTCCGTATTCTCTGTCAACTGCCAGGCTGAGCAGCAAACCCCGTTTCTGAAGCACCACTTTGGCTGGCTGCTTGGGAAATAGGTTAAGGCAGAGAGAGTGGATTGCAGCCCCGGATGCCTGGGGATGAGGCTGTCTCAGAGCTGACGGGCTAGGTAAGCTCTATTTTGAAAGTGGGTTAATTTAACTGCCATTCAACTACCATTAAATGATGTAGGTTAATTTTATAGTCAGATAACTATTAAGAAACCAAAACATAAGGCAGGAAATGTCTCTATGCATGCCAGTAGGGAGAGGTTTCCTCTGCGCTAATGCACACCCCTCCCCTTCAGCTCAAACCTCTCATCCTTCCATTTCTGCACATCCCTCACATCATCTCCTTTTTTTTTTTTTTTTAACCCTAGTCATTACATACCATTGTCCTTTCTCCCCCTCTTAAGAGAATCTATTCTCCTCTCAAAACAGGCACCTTGGTATCCCAGCCCACAATTATTTTTCTCCTTCATTTACATTGTCACACATGTCAATACTAAAAGAAGACTAACAAATAAACCTTGTCTGACCACAGCAAATGTCCACTAAAAAAGGTCCCATTTCCCCCATGCGTCTGATATTCATCCAGCTATATGGCAAACTGAGGCAGGGAACTACACCTTGCTTCGCATGTAACATGCCATTACCACTAATACACCCAGTTCTCTTTAGTGTTATTTACTGTATTTAAAGCATCCTTGAATTTTGGCAGTTTACCCTTTATAATTGGATGCCACCGTTAAAATGTACTTTATCTCTGCGTGATTTTCCTTCACACAGCATAATGATAGGTATTGTTTGTTTCTTTATGCTGGGGACAAAACCCATCAATTGCTGGTTTGCCATAAAGAGAAAAATAAAAGGAAAAAATTTATGAACAACAGCTTTTGCCTGCAAAGGAACAGATCCTTTGGAAAAAGCCGAAGTGACTCATCACTCCTCATACACAGCGAGGAAGGAGCAAGCACCAGAGCCAGGCAGATCCCCCCCGAGATGCCTTCACAGATTGCCTCCCTCTGACTTCTCTACCTCCCTGGTCCCACTGCTCCCACCAGCAAGAAAATCAGTCCCTAACCTTCGCAGAGGAAACTAAAGCAATGATGGCCCATTAGCACATGCTGCCCATCAAGCACTCACAGATCTCCTCTACCACAGACGTTTTTTATCGTATTAACAGTAAGTGCACTACGCAAACCCTGAAAGCTCAGAGAAATGAACTCACGCTTAACCACGCAGTGGTAGCGAGACCGCGGCACTAAGGGGATGTTGGCATTTTCACTGTGCTTTATATGACCAGAGAAATACAGAATGTGACCATCCTCAGAAATCGCAGCAAAACCACCTCTGAAAAATCCTCCTCGCAGTGACTCACACGTTCAGACGGTGACGCCAGAGCCCAAACCACGTATGCCGTGGGGATTTTTGACCCACAAAAGGCTGAGTGACAGATTCCCTGTTGTCCTGCTGAGGCCTCGCTACTCCTATTAATCTTGTGAGGAAAGTCTTTTTTTTCACTCAGGAGCTATAAAAGAACAGATGAAACAGCCAAAACCCAAACCTCACCAACCTGCTCTTTCCCAGCACTAAGCAACTACCTTTGTCACCTTGTGCTAGGTTACACTGATTTTAAGTTTTGTTACTAATTATTATTCCTAATTTAATAATACGATCATTAAAGGAGCTGCAAGGCATATTTCTTTTAAATCCAGAGTTATGTTATTTTTGCTTATATTAATTAGGAATCCAGTCTACACTCAAACAGAAGTAAAGGCACCAACATAAGGACAGGTGTAGGCAAGAAGGCTAGAATTAAAGAGCAGTCGAGCAGTCCCCCTTACCGTACACACTTGCGTCTGTCTATTAGAGAAAAGCCAACACAGGCCCTGAAACAGGAGCAAAAACCTACTTTTTTTTACACAACAGAAAAGTTCACCGAATTACAGCTAGGCAGACCTCTAGCGAGCAGTGAGGTTAGGTAGCTGTCACCACGGTCCAACAAGAACTTTGTTATTAGCGAACACACTTCAGGCACCCAGTAAACTGGCTTAACTTTCACATCCCGGGCTGATGTTTGATGGTTAGAAATCAGAAGAAAACTTGTATTTCCATACAAACAGAGCACATTTGTTATGGTAGTTTCTTATGCAGAGGCAGAATCCTACAGTGCCTTTTTTTACAGCTTCCTTTCAAAGTCAAATAGTTTGTTTTAAACCACTGCTAACACCTCACACACAGCTTTAAAGGCCTGAAAGGTATCTGAGGAAGACACCATGTATGACCACAGCACCTCTGAAAACATGAAAAAAACTATACCACCACCTTCACCTAAAAGGGGAACATGGTGGAAACTAGTAGATTCTCCAAGCAGCCACCTGAGGCTTAGATTGCAGTAAGGGTCCCAGCACAGGTATCAGCTGTGTGTATGAAAACCCCTTCACATGTGTGGGGAAGCTGTTCAGCTTCCCCGAGGGTCATTTTTCCCCTGCAGAGTCTGAGTAAATCACAACGATTAGTGTCAGAGCCTTCCTCTAAAGCTCAGTGAGAAGAAAAACACAGTCAAAGGCTCAGCTTTAAGAAAGGAAACCATAAAAGCCCCTTTCAAAGTGAGGAACGTCATTCCGAAATGAGTTAAGCAAGTCCTACGCTTTATTAGCTGGGCAGGAGGGATCTGGGACACGTGATGAAGGGATCTAGGTGCATGCCAGCAAAAAAACCCAAACCTTAGCAGGTGTAACAAAACTGCCTATTTAGCCCCGTAATTTTTACAGACTGTTTGCTGAGAACCCTGTACAGACAAACCACTCCTCCTGTCAGCAGAGGCTGGCTGATCCGCACCCGGAGGCAGGAGTCCAGCAAAGGTAGGCACACAAGCTGTGATTGAGCTAGCCCAGGTAAGAGCGGGAAGGGAGATAAGGCAGGAGCCTCCGCACGGGCTGGGAGAAGCCTGTCACTAGATCCACCGCGGGCTCTCGCACCAGCTGCAGCTGAAGCCCCTGCCCTGTCCTTCACAGCATTCCTGTGGGCGCTCGGAAGGTTAGAGCCCGAGACTCTGGTCGGTGCTGTGGGGAGATGCAGCTGTATTTCCATACGGGCAGGCAGTCTTTGCATTTTCAGGCAGCAGTGCTTATATTTCTATGCTGAAATATACCTTAAGCACTTCTAATTTTAGCTGAGCTTTTAAACAATTCCTGGAGATTTGAGCTGTAGCCATCTCGTAAAAAAATGTGCCTTTTAGTCAAATGTGTACAGAATAGACCTCCTGCAGAGCTGTGTGACACCTGCATAGGAGGAGGAGGCAAGAGAAGATTTTAGAAGTTCTCTTTCAAATGGAACCTGTAAGTTTTGATGCGTTGAGTGACCTGTAAAAATAAGATGCAAATGTTTTGTGCTCCCTCTTCATGATACTAAAAGAGAGCTTTTAAAGGTTGTGTTGTCTGGGGTTTTCAGAGTGGTGGGCAAGAAGGAACTTAATTAATTCATAATTCACAAGTGTGAAGTCATTCAGATTTCTTCTGAATTTCCTACTAGACAACTGAGAACATCTTGGATTTTAAGTCACAGAGTCTGCATCAAATGTACCAGATCAGGGGAAACAGTACTCCCACAAATGGTGTTATGTGGGATCCTTCCAGCATTGTAACGTCTATTAAAGTATCTTGAGAATAACTACATTAAAAATATCAAGTTTTATTTTAATCTCTCCACCATCTTCATTGTATCAAACTCCATATTCCTGGATTTGCCCCTAACGCTTCAAGCTCTGTTTTTGAAACTGCTTTTGGTCCGTACCTCTGCTCCTCTGTCCATGAATCACATTCCTAAGTAGGTCCATGAACCTGCTACTCACTTCCAGTTAAAACCACAGTTCAGCAAGTACCCATGGCTGGGCATCTGCCAGAGGCCAGTTTGCAGATTAAGAATTAGTGATTTGCTGAAGCATCTTCCCCAATCGGGATTTAAATCCTCCCCCTCCCCACAGACCCACTTTTGTCATGCCTCTAGGAAATTAGAGAGCTCAGCACGCTCAGGCAGAAAGCCACCGGTGATCCGCCTTACTGAGGACGCCAGAGCAAGCTTTGCACTGCTGCTGTTTGAGCAGCCATGACATGAGGGCTTGGTTTTGGTTGCACAAGATGGAATTGTGATGCTTGGGAATTTCCTTAATTAAATCAGCTTCACTCACAAAACTTAACTTGATTTTCAACACAAGAGTGTTTCAGATCCTTCATGCTGAGGTCAAGGAGTTGCTACTTTCAGGTCTAGCATTAATCCCAGCACTTGCAGGTAGTGACCTTGAATGAAGCCTTCTGCTTTTCCCTTTACAGAAGCACACATTTTCACAAAGGAGCATCATCAGAGCCCCTCATTTCACATCTGCTAGAGTAGAAAGTGACCCAGGTGTATGTGGGGGTATAGTCCACTGCTACTCCATGAAGGATCTGTTACTTCAGACAGTGACCAGATATGCTCCTGCAGGTTCAGCAGAGGCAGCTGCCTCTTCCAAAAACAAATGGAGCAGCTCAAAACCCATCTTGAGTCAAAACGAGCTGAGGTAAATTAGCATAAGACTTTTTAAGCTGCCTAAAAGGGCTAACTAGGTTTCCTTTCTACTTCCATGACAATGGCATGGATGCTTCTTTCTGGGTCTGGGTGCAACATCTTTGGCACTCTTGTCATGATACGTGTTTGTATTACAGAAAACAGGTATAAAAGAAGAATTCAAGACTGTGTTCCTTTAAGTCTGAACAAACTCAGCTTAACAGTGTGAGACCATCAGCAAGTCCTCCAGGAAAACCAGAAAAACTTTGTATTTCTGATAATTGCAGGACTAAGAGTGTCAATTAAAAATGTTCTGGAAAAAGCTTGCAGAGTGTAATACATCCTAAAGAATAGCAGATGGGAATATGGTTCATCACTTTCAAAGGCTATTTTCATAGATTTGACAGATGTATTCAGACATACAGAAAAAAATATGATAAATGCTAGTTTACAGCACAAGGCTTTCAAGCTATTTACACATAAAGACTCACTATTCCTGAGTAAGTGTAAGATGTAGTCTCTAGTCAAACCAAGTTTTTTATTTAAAAGAGATTTGCCCAGTAAAGCTAAACTAATGACAACACCCAGCTACCTTACCATTTCGCTTTTTGTTTTTAATACCAGTACTAGTATACAAGGAATACAATAGTTAGTTTGCAATGTAACAGTTATTTAAGGATCTTTAAGAAAAAAAAAAAAGGGCACTGAAAATTATATTAGCAAATGTAAACCCTAAATTACCTACTTTTCAACAGCACAAACTAAGAAAGCAATTTCTCAGGAGAAAAGAAACCTGGGCTAGAGAGCACGCAGCACTCTTAAATTTTCCTAAAGCTAAGAAATCCCTATGCATCACTCTCAAAATCATCCTAGGGCTGAACACAAAGGTTAGCAGAAATGCCTAAACTCACGTGGGTTCCATTATACACCACTTACTGTAACCTACTTTTTAGTATTCAGCATTTCAGTATCAATAATGCATAACATCAAAAGTAGTTCAACCCAAAGTACGGTCACGAGAAAGTAAACATGGGTCTCAAACCAGGGCTAGCTGAAGCATGGTGTCACTGCTGAATTTGCCTTGTGCCCCTGTGTAGAAGGACAGCAGGACAGAGCTTTCCGTAAGTTAATCGGGAGCTGGGGACCTTCAAGCAACACCAGTGCCTACTGGTGCAAGCGAGCAGCTAAGCAACCTCCCTCAGCCTGGCCCCATCTCCTCTGGTAAACAACCAAGCTGCTCAAAAAGGCACACTGCCCTGCTGCCTAACCCTGCGCACGCACGACACTCTGCGCGCCAGCCAAACCGAATCGCACAAGGGAACGACCAGGGTTCCCAGCAAGGCTTTTATTACCACCGTTTCTACCTTGACTCATTACTAAGTGCTCAATGAACAAGCCTATATCACTTTTTTTTTTGTTGGTTTCCCCCCGAGAGAGACTGTTCGTTCTTCATCGGATAAATTATTTACCATGAAAGAAGGCAGCCAGTAGGGAAGAGCAAATTAGAGTACGGGAGTTCATGAGACCAGGCTGCTACAAGACAGCGTTGCAGCTTTCGCATGTGTTCCCTACCCAGCTCCTAAAGCAGCTTTATCGCCAATCCAATTTAGGACAAGAACCAGAGTACAGAGACTCCAAAGCTCGATCCTCTGGCCAGAATTTGCTTTACCTTCTATTTTCGCTGCCTCCCCTGCTTCTCTTGATTTGTGATGGTTTGCATTTCATAACCTCGGGTGATTAGCGTGGGCATTTAGAAAGCACACTAGAAACAATAGAATTGGAACCCCTTAAAGTTTTTCACAACAAAATTTATTAGAAGAATAGTGGTTTTGAAAAGTCTAGCATCCAGTGAAAACTACCATACACAACGTTACAGCTGGGAATGTGTTTCCAAAATGACATGGTCAAATAATACAATGGAGCCATTAAATCTTACACATGCACAACAAGAGAATTAGCGCTTTGACATACAATGCAAAAAATAAATGGACCACATGAAATAAAAATTTTAAAGTACTTATCACATACATTAAGACACAGCTTATTTAGTCCAGTCAAAAAATCAGAACTGCATTAAAAAAAATTAATGTAGTGCAATCAAACCAAAAACCTTAATTTGTGATCATAAGTGCTCTACTACATAAAACATTGATCATAGCAAGGAACAAAAAAATTCAAATCACACAGTACAAAAAAAATCTGTAAATAAATATAAACTACAGTACAAGAGAAATATTAAATTATACAATTCCGTCAAACTGTAAACAGTATATTGAAATGAGGTCCATAAGAGTAAAGGGGGGGGGTTCCTGTTTTTTTTTTTTTTTTTTTTCCCATGACACTTGAACTTCTAGAGGTCAGAGAGAAATGCCATTTTCCATACTCTTCAAGACTATGGGTTACATAAATAGAAAGAGAAGACTTTTTAGATGTAAAGTGTCAAATAATAAAGCAGAGGTGTTGCTGACTTGTGACTGCCAACAGATCACTGCGAGAGCAGAACAGCAGATTTTACTTTAAAGTTTCTCCTCCTCGCAAGCGCGGCACGGAGGCCCATCGCTACAGATGTTAAGTGCCAACACATTCTGAATTAGTGCTCAGCATTAGAGAGGAGACACCTGCTGAGGATCTGGTCCTATCAATTAGGTGGAAGTGATTACATACACCATTACCAACTTGGACCTCTGCTGATTATCTGACAGGTTTACACGCTTGTCATACAAACACCAACTTTGGCAGAACAATTACTAATAAACTCAAAGCACTCCCGGCCCATTGGTTTCCATCACAGTGGCCAGTGCACAGAATTCTCTAAGGACATTGCATAACTAGAGTGTAGAGGTCAGACAGCCAAGGACCCGTGCTTGAGGTTAGAAGTAGTTATGGTGAGAGAGAAGCAAGAGCCACGTTAAGAAGCTGCCTCTGCCGTTCGCAGAAGCAGTTGGGAATGTATTTCATTTTTAGCTGCGCTGGCTAGTAGTGGCATTTTAAAATATATAAGTTTAAGATAACATATATACTATATATGTATATAATATAATACATATTATATAATATACATAGGAATTTCTTACAATACATACCAGGAACCCCCACGCGATCTGCTCAGTAGTAATAACTGAATATACAGAATGCCACTATAAGTGTCTGAGGCACTGTGTGCTGGAGAGTAAATATGCAGCTTTAAAATCCGTTTGGCTGAGTTATACCTGGATACCTGAACTGAGTTTTAAGTTGACATTCATCAAGGATGTGCTATCAGCACGTCAAAAGAAAAGCAAAACAAAATACAAGTCACTGCTAGGTTTAAGAAGAGAGTACAAGTACCTGAATTGAGTGAGGATAGTGTGTAAACTGTCCCTGAGGGTTTTTAAACAGTGTGTGTACAAGTTGGATTCCTAACATTAGTTTAAACTTACATTGCGGACTGATAAAATACCAATGTCTGACAATTTAACAAGTGGAGGTTAGAAAGAGTTATGAGCAAACACTCAAAACATATTTTATACATTTTAAAGCAGCAGTAAGCTGCTGTAAGCATACATCCCATCAGTACAAGCAACACATGGGACTCAGATAAAGGTTTCTATTTGCAAAAAGCCCATCATATATCGATAAGTAAAGAATATTCACCTGCTAAATTAGAATGCACCTAGTTACAGACTAGCAATTCAAGATTAATTTTTTTAATCAAATACTTTGCTATACTTTGCTATTACATACTAAAATTCCTTAAGCTCACTAATGCTGGTATTCTAATCTATTTTTTTTTTAATGTTCCCCCTTCATTTAAGAAATATACCATTCCACAACTTAAACATTAAGATCCATTTTCAGTCCTCAGATGTAAAAAGCATGTCAATGAGTTTATATTAAAAATTTACATGGTAAAAAGGCTTGAATTTCAGCCAGAGATTCTAAATACTACTCATTCCCTGAAGGCATAAGGGAGAAAGAATCCCTACCCATTTTTCTTGTGATATAGTTTTCAAACTGAAGATTAAATAATGATCCAAAATGATTTTTCAGTTTGGGAAACTTCCCTTTCCCTACCCATCATCCCAGATTCCAAATGTCAAGCCCTGAAATGGCCTATTGAAATGATTAGTTAAAAATATCAGGCATGTATATATATACATCCCCTGCCTGAACTTCAGAATATTTTGTTGTACTAGTCTTTAAAAGACAGATTAGTATCCCAAGAGAACTTGTGATCTGACCTGAAAAGCCATTAATGATCCTAGATTGTATGTTTAAAATACGTCATAACCTGAAGACCAGATTTAATTAAGATTCTGGCATTGTAACAGAAAAAGTGCTGCAGTTACTTATCCCTTTTCTGGTACTTTAGAATAGGTCAGACAAGTGCTTTTTATAGTGACAGTAAAGTTTACATGCTTTCACACAGGCATAAAAAATATCTGCAAAAATATTTGAGAAATGTAGCACCAAGTAGTTGATAAACTATTAGTAGCTGCAGTGGTGTCTTCATTAATTCCAAGTAGGAAAAAAACATTAAGTTAGACTGTACTAGGTGATGACTATATAAATTGTTTTCTGACATTAACTTTTCCTGCTACAGTCAGAATGAAGTCTGTATCCTAATCCCTGCTCCATAAGGTAGAATTATCATCTTGAGTCCTTCTAAATTATACTTACCAATTCAGTAGAGAGAAGCACAGGGGCAGGGATGGGAATGTTTGTTTTTAAGAAGGTGAATGAAATGCCCCGGACAAGCTTAGAAAAATCCTTCCTTCTAGTACATTGCCCAGGAAAGTTGATTTTGCAATCGGGCTAAGAGATTTTTGTGAGGATTAAATAAAGCTCTCTTAATATGAAGGTTTTCGTGACCATACCTGAATATAGGCATAATTTGATAGAACATGAAGTCCAAAACTGCTGCTGTAATACTGGTATAGAGACTTGGCCCCAATCAAAGCAAGAACAGGAAAGAAGGAGAGAGATGGACACTGGAATGCTGTAGGTACTTCCAGTTTTTTCTGGTATATGTGGAGCGAATCTACGGATCATTTTGAGTCCGCAATATCTCTCTGCTTAGTGATCATCACAGTATACCATGTTTAGACACTGGATAATTAGAAATGAATAACTGTAGTGGTTATTTTATTTGCTACATCCATCAGAACTGCATATAACTAGTAGTGCAGATTTTCAGGTTTCTGAAGGTTCTAATTACTGAGTTTTCGATATAATTTGAGATCAAGTGGAAACCTTTATAGTACCAAAAACTAGTCTCAAAACTATTTTTTTTAGGTACAGCTTTTTAAACCAATATTAGTAAACGTTATCTACTGGTGCCAAGAAAAAGCAACATGGACCTAGACTGAAATTACATTTAGTTTCTAAAACATTTGTGGGCAAAACCTGGAAGTTTCTGATCCTCATGAAAATGAGGTAAACAACCCTTCCCGTTCTACCTCTAACATTTGGCAGAGAATTTAAGCTATTTAAAATATTGTGACAAAGCTTTCAGCACAGGTTAATTATTTTGCCTTTGTAAGAGTTTGGACTGCAACAAGTGTATGCATTCTTACACTGGAGAGTTAAAATTTTGTCTTCACTGAAGAAAGAGCTCTTTACATTACAGATGTAGCCACACTGTTTTTGAGAAACAAGGAACAGCACAGTGTTCCCTTCACTCCTTGGACACTGTGTTCTTCTAAGACTCAAGGACATCTTGAGAGCATTACTTCAAAGTAAACTTGAAGGAAACACACAGTAATTCCAGTTTTGCCTGTATAAGAATCATTGCAGATGATATAAAAAGCAATTCAATCACACCTAAAAAGTTGTTCCAATCTATACAAAGCTTACTCAGTCCTAAAGCCCCTGAATCACTTTGCCAGCTCCTGTGAACTTCCAGGGGAAGGCAATGTACTCTTGGGTTGTCATGAAAGAAACGCTTAAGACTCAAATGTCAGCCTGCCACAAGATAAAGCACAGACTATTCCTTGTCTGCTCTTAACCAGTCTAAAAACATGTGCAGTTGCCTCCCATGTTTAGGAATATCCTCGAGCACTGGAAAGCTCTACAAAAAAGGTGGTATAGGAGTTGCATGAGAACACAGAATCTGAATGTGTTCCCTTACTGGAGGTACTACCCTACCTGTACATCTGCATTATTAAAAATCATTTGTTTTCCAATTGCCATGAAAATTCAGAGTTCGACTTCAGGTCTAGCAATAGGGTTGGTAATGCAAGCATCAAATTATGAGTTCTGCAACAAGAAGAAAGTAAAGGCATACCTGTATTGCTTATGCAGCAACTTCTCCTGCGCAACAGGGAAAAAAATGAGAAATTCTAAAGGAAACTGTCTTAAGCCTTTAAAAAAAAAAATCAGGAAATGACTGGAAAATAAAATATCTTTTGACAGAAATAAGAACAAGTCCAGAAACATGTCCCTACAATATCTAACTAGAAACGTTCAACTCTATAGCTGTACTCAAGCATTACGGCCACAATAATGCCAACAACACCGTGGAATGAGGATCCAGCTGGCTGAAAGTGAGGTAATAGTTTGTAATAGGTCAGAGTTCTAAAAAAGCACTTTTACATCTTACAAGTCCAAATAAAAAAAACGGACACATTTCATACATGTTGGGCTTTCTCACCAGAACTGTACGATAATTAACTCCACACCAGGACCCCTACCACACTAAGCCTTACTCATCTTCAATTATATGCTGCAGCAAAGATTTACCAAGCAACACCTAAACTTCAGTACAATATGAAACTTGATTCTTAAAACTTTATACACACAAAATATAAAATTACTTTGCTAGGATGGGGCAGGGGAGAGGGATTCTCCTTCATGATACTTGGACTGAAAAACTAGTTTTCAGAGACTGCCACAAATATTATTCACAGTTTCTTGCTGTCAGGCTTTTTCAGCTACATCAACGTAGTACACAACAATACTGTTAAGTCCAATAACTACATCGGATGGACATTCTCGGGAATAAGAGAAAACTAGTGACGAAAAATACCCGAAAGGCCTCCTCCTAACGACGTCTTGATTTTTACAGGGTTGCAGTTTGTCTATGTTACACGTTAATGCGATCTCAGAAGAGCAGCAGGAGAAAGATTTTAAACCTTCTCTCCTGTCCAAGTGATCCAAGTAACATAAGCATCCACTTACCAGAAATAACATGAGAAACAAGGCTTTTGTTACAAAGACAGCAGTGAACCACACCTTCCCACACCAAAATATGGTCAACCAGGGATTTTGGCCATGCAAACTGCTGGTCAGCAGAAAATTAAGCATGCTAATGGACAAATATTAATTCCAATCATATATTTAAAATGATCCCAAATACTACTAGTTAGCTACACTGAAAGCGCCTGTAAAAAATATGTAGTGAAAAATGAAACAAAACCATTAGTGATCACTGCAGCACTTAGAGTGATACTAGTCTTATGTGATGAATCACCTCAGAGAAAATACATTAGATGGGACTTTGAAACAAAAAGGTAACATTAAAAGGTGCACCTGAATATTACAGACTAAATTTACAAAACCTACAATAAGGTAAAATATATATCTTTTGAATATTCAGCAGCTTTTTTTTAAATTTGTTTTTATTTTTTGAGAGGCTCATGAAATTTTAAAAAGGGACCACTAACTAATCTCAACCATGCTTCACAAAACAATAATGGCTATTTCATATTGCAGTTACCAACGTAATGCAATTAGTGCTTAAAAAATAATCTACACTTTTTTCTTTTTTTTCCTTTTTAAACAGAGACCTTTGGAGGAAATATGGTTGTTCAAAAGCTTCTCGAAAAAGAAAGATTACCTGAATATTAAGTTATCACAGATCAAGTGTTGTGTTTAAAAGCTTTGCAGACATGAGTATTACAATCTTCAGGTCTCAGGACATTTAAACTGAGAAAGTTACGCGTTTGGTTTGTTGTCTTTTTTTTTTTTTTTTTTTTTTAAATCCACTTTCTAACCAAAGCAAATAAAGAGTACTCAAGTTCTCACTATCTATTTACAATTCTTAGCCTACAGTCTGAAATGACAAGACAAATTCTCTTTTAAAACTGCAGCATTAAAGGGTAGGCACACCATTCTTCTGCTGCACGATTGTCACCCACTTAAACATACACATACAAAATATTTAGGTTAGTAAAATGAGCACTCCACATACACTACAGTGACAAGTTTTATAAAACTCAACTCATGTTGCTTAAATAAAGACAACTGCAAAAGGTTAAACCTCTCTGAACAGTAAAACTGTGTTACTTTTTTTTTTTTTAAACTTGCAGCAAACTTTCTACCATAACCTTCAACAGCAGATGAAACCACACGTTTAACTGCGCCTTTATTGCAATCACCAGCTAAACTGGAACGTATTGCAGAGTTTATATACTGCTACTGAGCTTAAACTGCTTTAAATGCCAAGATGACACTAGAGAGCTACGAGGAACCAGGATTTTGAGTACTAAAAATATATTAAGTAAACAAAAACAAAGTATACTTTGGGCCAAATGCCCAGTCCATTTCGAGAATGAGCAGTGCATATTTAAAACGACAGCAATGGTGTGCCTAACCTTTGAAAATATGAAGTTGCCGGGGAGGGGGAGAGACTAATAGAATCAACTGTTCAGAAGTCATTCAGCATCCCTAGGGCTACCTAGGCCACCCTCCCATGAACTTTGAGAAACCACTTTCAATCACTGATGTCACTTAATGCTCTCACACAAAAACTCCAATGCTTCTTTTGGTTGTGCAAATGGGGAAAAAAATGGTAATTCTATTTACCTTTTGCACAGATTAAGACCAAATTGTTTCTACCTGAAGAACCAGCAATTCTGATTTGGTCATATTGCGGTAAATCCAGTAAGCTCCACCTAGTTACTGACCAGTCCTGCAGAAAGTATCAAAGATAAAAGTTCTGTACAAAACTTATCCTGGATCTCCATATAATGATAAATGGTATCATCATATTGAAAAAAACTGGATTTGTGGTTTACGGAGTGCTTTTACGGTGTTTAAATGCTTATTCTAGCATGTGCTAAACCACTATCAAAATAGATTAAATAAAAACAACAACAAAAAAGCAGGACTTAGATTAATTCCTGCTACTGGCAACTGTAATATTTAAAAAGGAAACACCCATTCATTGAGTGTTCAACCCTGACAGTATTACAGATAGATATGATGCAGAGCCTGAATTAGATCAGGCTACCAGTGTTTTACTTCTTCCCTGAACATTAACAAGCTCCTTCACTAATGTGGATATTTGGGCAGACTACTGAGGTTGTAACGTTTGAGATCACTGTTTTGTGGGCTTTTTTTTTCCTTTTTTTTTTTCTTTTTTGCAATATCACAGTAGTTTGTTACACAAATCCCCCTTCCCCAGATTATAGTCATTTAAACTAGTTGTTGGAACCACATAGTTTAGTAAACTGAGAATCAAGTCTGTAAAAAGCATAAAGGTCACAAAGAACCATAGTTCTGTTATAATGAGGCATACCCTAATACATCATTTAGTGTACCCTGACTGCTCCTGACTGTGAGAAGCTTGTCTTCCGTGAGATAAGGCTACATCCTCAAGCAGGTGAGTCTAAATATCACCCTTCAAAAATATCAAACAAAATTACAGCGAAGGTAGTGTCACAAATAATTAACTGACATATTCTGAAGGTAGTGTATGTAAGTTTTCCCTCCCCTCCCCTCCGGGTGAGCACTAAGCAGACAGTGAATGGTAAGTATGTTTAATTTAGAAAGAAAATAGTGGAGAGCCTAATTAGACCCAATTGATTATCCATCTGATAAACAAATCTCCGAGTTCAAGAGAGGTACCATTCCTAAATAACTTGATTTAGCTTAAATCTTTCAATCAACTGGATCAAAGAAAAGGAGGGGGGAAAAGATTTCTGAAATATTTTGAAGAATGACAGTCTGATCCTCATTCAAAAAATGCCTGCTTTTAGGAGACTATCAGTTTAACAAAGTGGACTATTTTTATAAAGGCAGACATGAAAAATCCAAAACCAGAAGTTCAGGCAGGCTCTACAGGCAAGATGTCCACTTCCACAGATCTGCATTCTTTGTGAGGTAACTCAACTCTCTATTACAGAGAAACATGCAAAAGGCAAAAGAAAAAAAAAAGAAAAAGGAAAAAAAAAAAAAAAAAAAAAAAGTGGGGGGTAGTGGGCAGGTGAAGGAGGGAAACTGCGCCATACCAGGCTAGAAAAATTTACAAATGTGACATTCAGAGCACACCTTTCACCTGTGTCCACACAAGTCTATGCTAAACTGCAAAGGAAAGATCATTGCAGTAAATAGGAGAATCAGGTGCGCTCAGTGGTGGTTGAACAATGCAGTAGTGCTCACCCAGTTTGCAAAGTAATTGGCACTCTACAACATCCCTACTCATCTTTCAATTCATTCGCACTTTGTGCTGCTTCTCCCTGGGGATCTAATTCAATCTTTACTGAAACATCCTGCCCCTCCGACCTCATTAATTTCATTTTTTTCTTTGGAGGGTTTTTCAAAGTGCCCAGCCTCTCTTTAACTTTGTACTCCAGTGTACTGTGGGGGATCCCATAAATACTCTGAGCTTTGGAAACACTCATTTTCCCGCTCATAACCACAGAGATTGCTTCCTCCAGTATCTCGCTGTTGTACTGTCTGTATCTCCCTCTTTTCTTCCTAGGTTGCTTGGAGCCAGGATCTCCCTCTTGATCTGAGGTGGGATATGGCTGTCCAGAGGTAGACTGCTCAGCATCTGAGCCCCAGGAATCTGGTCCAGCATCCAGCAAACTTCTCCTGTTTTGTTTTGGAAGGATAGCCCTTAACTTTTTGCTAAGCGCGCTCTCCGTTTGTGAACCCATTACCAAAGAGCTATAGCTGTACTGGTCACCAGTGCGGGACTCCCATGAAAGGTCCATGCCTCGAACTTGTGGTATCTTTAAATCCACAGGAGACGAATGGCTCACGTCCTTTTTCCCATCCTGTTTAGTTTGAAGTGCCATTTTTTGAAAGGCAGAGTTTTCTGTAAGAAAAGGAAGGTCACTGATGTTGCTGAGTGCACCATTTCCCCTGAATTTCATGCGGCTGAAATTGAATTCGTAGTGTGGTTTTGCCCAAGAAGCCTCCCTGGATAATATTAAGTGCTGTCCATGATTCTGTAGTCCAGATGGCCCATGGCTGGCAGCCGTAGAAAACTGGTTTCTGCTCAGCAGTTCTTCACTAATCTGGAGTGATCGAGCCAGCGGTACTTTAAGAGATGTGGAGTGGCCATAACCTTCCCTGGTTCCATCCTGCAAGCTTCTTGGAGGTACCCCATCACCACTCTGTAGTCCCTCCGGATGGTGCTGGCTGGGTCTCCCAGGTCGCCTAATTGGATGGAAGGAAACTGATGTGAGCAGGACTTGCACAGGTAGGGAGGGATGGGTGAGGGGGCCACTCCTTTATTAGAAGGCCTTGCTTGGGTAACATCACTTTTTGTGTTATTTATTTTTCTCTAAATTTTTTTTTTTAAATTTTTTTTAAGTCTCAGCATCAGTCAGTTTTAAAACTTGTTCGCAAAAAAAGAGAAGCTTTTTGGGCAAAGAAAAATGAAACCTGTTGGCTGGTCTCTGGTTGGGTTCACAAATTCTCGGAGTAGAAAAGACTTCGCGCAAGCGTCTGAAAATAGCACCTCAATTACAAAGTAGTAATCAATCGCCATAGATCTACACAGAACTGTGTTACTGGTGTGACGTTACCACTAAACAAGTACAGTAATAAAAGAGTAAGCCGAAGTGCAACATATTCAACATGTAAATATGACTGCCACCTGCAGTATCTACACATAGGTGGAAACCTTGGATAGTGTTCGCTTACATCATATTGAAGAATCGCTGCTCAGCATAAAAAAAAAAATAATGCTTAGCAGGCCTCAGAGGTATTTGCTTGACTTTCATTAAGCACCAAATATGAAAGCTGAGATACTGCAGATCACAAAGAAGAACACTGCATTACACTAGACTTAACCAAATTGCTCTCTTAACAACTGATTGCATATATACATGTCCCTAATTCTCATTTGATACATAGCATGGCTAGGGAAAAAAAAAAAAAAAAAATCCTAGCTCTGTCATCCAGATCAAAGGTTAATAGTGGAAAAAGTGGTATGTATTTTTACCATTTTCCTTTCATCACAAGTGTTCTTTCTACAACACAAAGTACTACTACTGCAGATGAATACATGTATTTTTACTATTTTGCTTGCTTAGCCCCCTGTAGTAATTAAGTCATGCTAATTTCAAAATCCACCCCCAAACTTCTCCATGTTCAACACGCAGATTAACGAAGAGACTAGTAAGCGATTCTATTTTAATGCTCTGGGACACTATACTGATGTAAAGCCCTCTAGCTAAGTCAGCTTTATTTAAGGGTAGGATACGTAGTACTGAAAAGCTACATGATTCTTTTTAACATCACACTGGGATTTAAAAAAAAAAAGTCCTTAGAGAAAAGACATCCAGTGAAAGGACCTGGCACATAACACACACAGTGCTTGATACATACGCTACTAGCTTCTCTCCAGGATGCAATAGGTCATAGTTGAAGTGGGTAACAAGAGTCAACAAGGATTCAGAACAAAACCCAGAGAAAGGAATGAAAGTTTGCTATTCCAGAGAACTCTCTCAAGAAATGTGCATTCTCTGCCCTTTCTACAGCACATAACAGCATCAGAATGCACACCAGTGTTTCTATGCCTAAATAAAGGACATATTGGCAGCTAACTATGGTAGAGGGTCACATCTGATCTTGCTGATGCTAAACAGTCACCCTCATTTACCACACACCTGTACAAGTAACCACAGGTGCCAGTATGCCACATCCTCTCTTGACCATCAGGACAGTGCCAGATGCTGGCCCTATCATCTCTGTGTGTTGGACTTTGGCCCTCGCTTGATACACAAACAAGGGAACAAACAATACACAGCCTCAGTGGCTTCTGCTGCCTTCCTAGGAAAATAAAGCTGGAAATAATCTGTTTAGAATTGAAAGAGAAGAGGTGGTGGGGAATGTTCATGCTAAAGAATTGTGAAAAAGTATTAAGACTAACTTTTAAACAAGGATCGAAGTATTTTATTAATAGAAATATTAAATTGAAAAAGTAATCTTGAAGGGAGAGATCTGAGACAGTAATATTTTTCCAAAGAGAAATGTGAAAGTTAGATCAGTTGTAAGCAGTACGTGGAATTGGTGGTGGTGGTGGTGGGTTGTTAGTTTAAAATTTCTAGTTTTTCAAAGTCTATTGTAAAACTAAATCCAGCAATTAAATGGCAGTTTAAACCATACACTGTTTCTGTACTTCACTAAAAAAATTACTTGTTCACAGTAGCTTCAAGAAAAAATTCTCCCATCAACACCCAAAATCCCTCTTGGTCCCAGTCAGCCTCTCCAGTACAATTAACTCAATCCTGGCTGAGTAAAAGGTTTCTAAATGTATGCAAACAGTGACCATTAGAAATATGAAACCTTAAAGAAATCTTGTTGATATAACATTCTTTCACACCTTGAACTACTTAAGGCAAGACTAGTACACCACATTTTAATTTAAAAAAACAAACAAAAAACTTGTTCAGTGCTACAGTACAATCACAAATCCAAAAAAGCAATTGCTTCTGAACTACCAGACTACCGCTCATCCCGGCTTTTCTTTTTTTTAAGTTGTGGTTTATGCTAGCAAATATTAACAAAGAGCAGGCAGTGACTTAAATCTAATTCAGCTCGGTTCATCACCCAAAACATTGCTACCACTAAAATATACTTTTCTGTTAGCTAACTTTCCACTAAGTGAAATGAAAGCTATATTATATTGCAAAGCATCTAAGACTCTTCATACGTTTAACTGAACTTGCATCTCCACAGACATCACTTATCACTGAACCCAAGAAACAGCTAATGGAAAAATCTTTGGCTAAGTACAAAATTGGCCAAAATAACAGAGATTAAGAGTTCTTAACTGCAAGTTAAACCTGTCTCAGTTTGCAACAACTCTTACTTGGCAGGTGGGATGAAGGTATTTACCAAAGGTACAAGTTGAAAAACACATTACTCCAAAGGGTTAACACCAAAATTAAGTTAATATTAACAGGAAGTAAGCACACATTTTTAGTAAAAAAACAGTTTTAAAAGGTCATAGTAAGTTGCTTTCTCTTACCCATTTCCCGGAGTACTGGAGCACCCTGGAGAATGACTCAGAGAGGTGCTGCTGGCACAAGGACTCTTCTTAGTGGATAAATCAAGCACACCGTCTGTAGAGACAGAAGAATGACTTCAGTGTTTGAAGAAACAGGAGTAGCCATGTTCACCCTTGACAAAGCAAGGCTTTGGGGCTAAAGTTGTATTTAACGCAAAGCATTTTCCATTTTATTTTTTTTTAAACAAACTAAGGCTTGGATTTGTTTGCAATTTGGCTTACAAGTGACTTCAACACAGTCCTCAGAAATCACAACAAAATTTGGCAAAAATTTAAAGTACATCTGTTACAAGGGCCAGAGAATAAAAGTTGACCTACAAATGACAGTTCAGGATACAACAAAGCCTGTCGCATAACTAACCCTCAGCGGTCCTAAAATGAGACATTCTTCAAGTTTCTGAGATTTGGGGGGCTTTAAGCCAGTATTTAAGATTTTTTTGTTCCAAATCTCCATAGGAAAATTCATTGAGAATTTCACATTGGAAACTCACTTTCAAATGAACACACATACATAAATGTGAGATGACTCCTCACCTGGCAGCTAGCTTCATCCTTTTTTCCATGTCTGTGATGGGTCCCTACTGGCAGAGCTGCTGCCTTTCCCCTCTCTATTGTGCCACTTTACTCCCTGTATTCTTCCATATACCAATTGTTTTTCCTGCTAGACTACTTCTTCCATTCTCACTAATGGTACTTCCTCACGCTCACCCATACTCCTCTGCAAGCCCTTACATAAGCTCTGCATTTCTAGGCAACAGAGAAGGGAGCGCTTTTTTTGCTAGAATAGCCTTGCTCCCACCGCACTGAAACCAACTTGAAATCTGGTCATTTTAATAAGGGCAACATTGTCATAGAAGCAGCACAGCCATCTGAAATTTCTGGAAACTTTTGGAACAAGGAATTTATGATGCAAAGATAAATGAAACCTGTTGGCAAGGTAAACTAGAGACATTTCAGAGCTCCTTGCTCATTCCATCTACTCAAGTAAATACCTCCCAACACAAGAACAATGTAAGATGGCTTTCAGATTGCTTAAAGTTCTCATTTGACATATGGAGAGAAAACATGATAAACAGTGAACTAGAATTAACTTACAGAAAGCTGTTCCACCCACTGCATTTGGGAACACACCATAACCCAAACTTAAGCAAGCAGATAATTCAATCTTCCTTTTTAACAACACTTATGCAGCCACAAGATACAGAGACTGGATCAAGTAGCATCTCCTTTTCAAGAGGCTATACTAAACAGCACAGTCTGCTGCCAGAAACACTTGCATCCACGCTTCCTCCATCAGAAGGGTCATTATGACCTAGAATTCTCCGAGGGCAAGTAGGACCAGCCTCATACCCCATGGAGAAGTTGACAAACCAGCTGGGTTCCCCTCAACCCGCTAGAATAGAAATATAACAAAAAGCAACACTAGCAGTCTTTCATGACAGCCTCTTAAATCTCTCATTAACAAGTCTGGCAAAATCTCTTCCCAGTTACATTAAATATAAAATGGAAAAAAAAAATTACATCAGCAAACAGATTACTGTGTAAGTTAATATGCACATGTTCTAATTCCATAACAAGTATTATGAACATTATAAATTATCTTACAGCTTTGTCACATGGTAGCTAAACAACAGTTCATGTACATGCTTTCTTCTTCACCATACGATCCTCTAGTTAAAAAAAAACAAAAGCAAAACTGATTCTCTCCCTCTCTCAGTGAAAAGCTTCACAACGAGAACAGTTTAACATTTATAAACATATTTGCAAAAGACACTCATGAAATACATTTATAATAAAATTAGCTAGAAACAAATGCCTATCAGCTAAATGTACAGCCCCTCACTTCAGGAAACACACCATACAACCTTTCACTGCAGTTTTGTAACTGAAGTGTGGCAAC
Organism: Haliaeetus leucocephalus; assembly: GCF_000737465.1. Taxonomy (NCBI): domain Eukaryota; kingdom Metazoa; phylum Chordata; class Aves; order Accipitriformes; family Accipitridae; genus Haliaeetus; species Haliaeetus leucocephalus. Next base: position 10,865,077 of record NW_010972620.1, on the reverse strand, counting down.
AACTTTCAATGTGTAGTAAGTGTCTAGATGCCCAAGTGGCATATTGCTGGACACATAAAATTAACCTTTTTACAAAATGCTTCATAAACATAAGTTCAAAGAATAAAGGGACACCTACAATTCTGTACTAGCTAGCAAAAGGCTTTTTTTTTTTTTTTCTTTTAAGGCACCTTTTCTACTTGAGGGTGGACATCCTACTCTGCATTTGATAGAATGATTTCAGACACTAATACATTTCTAAAGAACAGTAAAGGGGCTACTTTTAACCCTATCAGTAGGATACACTTACGATAACCTCTATTTAACAGTTTCAGAAAAAAAACCATTCACATACCACAATCACTCACAGAATTTGCTTGTTATAAATATTTTTGATGGAAAGCAAGGTTTTCAAATTAAAACAAGTTCTGCAACACTGTTACAAATTATTCAATCTGTGCTCTGCAGAACAAGTCTATTTTTAAGGTAGAAAAGAGATATTTCTTCCAAATGCATAAACCTAGAGGTTCTGTACAGTCATGGGTATCATTTTTACAGCCTTCACAAAGCAATTTCTCACAGACTTTTAAAAGATACTGTTTTCACACTATGACCAGAAAGAAAATATATCAGTCCTTCAGTCAGACTGTGTACAGAACTTCAGAAAGGAGACAACATTATGGTTTTCATGACCACATGAACTTGTCTTATCAGCAAGCGTACAGTCTATTTTGGCAGACTGTTTCTTGCAGCTCCCAGCAAGAACAGCACGCTTGTCCCCAGAGCATGTCCATTCCCTTTGCCCTTCTTCAGAAAAATCACGCATGTCTATGGGCCTACATTCTTGCAAAAAGTCTCTTCTCTTCCAGCCACATCTAGCTAGTCATTATTTTATTGTAAAGACATCTACTGCTTTCCCACTTTACATTTTATGTGAAAGTGCAAACTTCTAATTGTCTGGTTTTGCAACAAGAATGCCATTAATGGATTGCCGTAGGATGCAAGACACTGGTAAGAGTCCTACCTTGTTCACTAGGTTCTGACTGAGACTTTCTGACAGTAAGGTCCAGAGGTGAGTCTTGGTCAGCCATGAGAAGTTTGCTGAGCACAGGGTTCTGAGCAGTTGCAGCCGTGGGAGAGGAGGCGACCAGAGATGCTTTCAGCAGGCTTTGGTTCTTTGTGCTATTGGGCTGGCTGGAGTCCTGAGTAGAGCTATTTTTTGAGGTATATTCAGCAGCAAACTGTCGGATCATTCGCTGCATGATCTCACGGGCCACTAGGGGAATATTGGGGTCAGAGACCCTAGGACTGTCTGTAAATATTAGAGATTTTTTTTTAAGGAAGCACTTTAAGTAAAACAGCTTTTATATTAAGGCATTGTTTATTAAAAAAAACCTAGGGAAATAAATGAAAGCCAAAGATAAAATACTTTCTGCAGAAAATGTACTTTAGTCTTAGAATACCTGAACAAGAACCATTGCTAATTCTGGTATAACCTTCCCAAAATAACAGTTTCCTAAGAGAAATACGCAATCTCATCTTTTGTTTTCAAATATAGATATATTCGACCAGACTTTTAAGAGGCGTGGAATGCAAAGGAAAGCTAGACCCATGAAGAAAAGTACCAAGTGATGAAGCTCATTCCAAAAAAATTGAATGGGTTATTCAGTGGAAGATTTTAAGTAACTTACCTGCAACTACAAAAGAAAAGAAAAGAGAATAAAGTTGCAGCAGTTCCCTACAAGTTTACTGAGAAATAAAGCTCTGTAGGTCCGATTCTTCAAAATAATTCACATGAAGATCAAATGTGCGAGTGTCTTCCATCCCATTCTATCTATTCCTTTTGACATTTCCATCATTATAATCAATGCAGCATCAGGGATTACCCAAAGAACTTTCATATATACAAAAAGCAAGATCTGTCACATGAAAAGTAATTCTATTTCTAGAAGAGCTGCTAAATCTATTAGTAAAAAATGTGAAATGGAACAGGTAGACATTCCAATTTATTTATATGAAATAGTGTATAAATACAAAGGTATTTGGGGATGTGGGCAACCCAAAAACATATTGGGGGAAAAAAAAAAAAAAAATCACTATTTTAGACCAGTAGTAATTCACAATGTGAAAGCAAATCTGTAATTCCTACATCACACAAGCTAAATCCTGCCACTTCACCTCAGACACTGATTGTGTTCTCTGGCCAAATCAGTTTTGGTTAAAAAAAAATAAAAATAATTAAAAAAACCCCCCCCCACAAAAAAAACCCAACAAAACAAACAAAAACCCCACTCCAACCACAAAACAACAGACCGTAACCACACAACTCCAGAAATGGCTCAAAAGGTTTGATTTTCTATTTCTGAAGAAATAGTCAGAGAAAATTGTGCACTCGAAGACCAAACAAATCTTTAAAAACAGTTCTCAAAACAGAACAATAGAAAAATGTTTACTTCCTCTTTAAAAAAATTGCCCAGGTTGAAAGGTAATCTATTGAGATTGAATTATTAGAAGTATTAGCAAAATCTTCGGAGAGACATTTTGGCCTTAGTTTTGCCTTTTGCTACCATTTTTACAAAAGTACATCAATCCAGCAAGCCAGCTTTAGCGCATCTGTAAAGGATAACTGACATGAAGGTTTGAACATGGAGTTGCCCACAAGCCAGAGAGCAGCAGTAAGCAGCTACTGTGTTTCTTGATGAAAAACCATACTGAGCTTTAGATACTTATCAAGCCCAAATTCCTTCCTGTTAAGCACAGCTTTCTAAATCTAAGACCTTATACAGTCACCATGTATATTCTTATACGGGTATAATAGCTGTAAACTTCCAAGATGTTTATGTAAATACATAACCATCTTCTTGTAAAATCTACAGGATGTTTTATTGTTGCTAAAGACAAGACACTAGAGTTTTAAGAAGCCAAGAGATGAGCCAAACTTAAATTTAGGTACATTTATATTCTCACTTTCTTCCCAAATGGTCCATAAGGACACAAGCCTGGAGAAGTGTGGAGGCTTTTTTCTGCTATGGTGACATTTCTTCCATTTTCTAACCTCTCTACTATAATCTGCTGAAGGACGTATGAAAGGCTCTAGGAAAACCCAGAAGGGCACTAACTGATAGCATGATCACACTCATACCAAGTATTTGACACATGCTTGTAGCAGATACAAGTGGGGCTGGCAGGAATGCAGAGCTCTATGGCACTTATTTTTTCTGAAGAATCATGCCTTTACTGTGCACCCATTTTCCTATGTACAATTCTGTAATGCTTACAGCTGAACATATTTCCAAATTCAGGGAGAAAATATTACATATGCCTACAGCCATGCATCTTTGTAATCTGCAACTTCAAAGAATCAGCACAGAGTGACTACTGAGAACTTTCCAGTGCTGCTCAAGATAAACTCTCCAATTCAGGACAGAAAACTCAATTTTCAACCAGAAGGGTAGTTACCTAGCACATTAAAGGCTTCTTGCTTAATATAAAGCTTGAACTCTAAGGATTAAAAACTGTTGAAAAGTTAGTGCAAAATATTTGCTCGTGTCCCTGCAGCATCACTTGAAATCAACCAGATGTTTATTTTAACTCCAAGCCTCTAGGTTTTTTTTTTTAAAAATAACAATCAACCAAAACCAAACTGCCCCCCCCCCAAACAAACAAAAAACCCCCAACAAAAACTAAAATTAACCAAAACAGATTCTCAGAGAAGAAAAAATAACAGTAAATATTTATGAGCTCTAAGTAATCAAAAGCAGTACCTCTGAGCTTTAAAACCTTAATAGCTTTTGTGTATTTTATCTATACTGAAATCTTAGAAGGGCAGTATCAAACAAAAAAAGGTATGATTTCATTAAACCATCAAAAGAAGGTCCTATCCTGCCACAAGGTAGAGGTGTAACGGACAACTAGTTTCTACCAGTCTGCTTTCACTGGAAAGTATGAATATTTGAAAGAAGCATTACTGAATCAGAGTACCATGGGGACAAAGCAGAGGAAAAGTATGTAAGATTAATGGACAGTAAACCTGTTCAGAAAGTTTGCTGATCCTGCTCATTACCTATGTATGTTAAGTGCATGAGTGCATGTCCTTGACGTGCAACAGGCATCTGTTCGCAGAACATCTGCATACTCTCTGATCTGCCTGGGCTACAAAATACCAGTCTCAAATGTTACTGGCAGCAAGGACGGAAAGAAAAAAAGAACTAATTGCTGGCATGAAACCAGGAGAGCTAAGCATCTCTGAGCAACATAAGAGCATCAGAGTTTTGCCATTCTTTGTGTCCTCTTTGGTATGACAGTGCCTGGGGATCTTATGGCAGTGGCATGAGTTAGAATAACCTTTCAAGCAATCTAAATACAGCCAAACTTGACAACGATGCATTAAGGATTCAGAACTGAGTTCCTGACAGGCTTCTACCTCTCCCTTATTACTTTTGCACCAAACACAGCTCTGCCATAGGAACGAAAGCAAGCGTGTGCTAAAAAAATTCTCAAAGATGCTTAGACACCTAAAGTGATTTCATTGTCTTAATTCTGTGTATCTGGCCATCGACAGAGTGTTAAACCCCTCATTAGCACAGTTCCAGTAGTTTTCCAACAATTAAGGAAGCATACATTTCTAATAAGACATGCACACAGGCCATACATAAAAATTTAAGCACAATGTTAAAGGGATGAAATTTTTAATAAACAATTTGGAAGTGATGGAACTGCATTTTTTTCCTTTCACCAGAAAAGTAATATGGAAAAAAGCGTATTTTCTCTAGATTTTTGTTTTCTTAAATCCCTTCTGAATTTAAAGAGAGATGGGATAAATCAAAAAGCAAAAGGAAACCTTAACCTTAAAATAAAAAAAAATTAAAAAAAAAATCCACACTGAAAAGGACGACTTGGAATAAAAGCATTATCTGAACTATCAGTAGTAATGCAATAACTATCCTTCCTACTATCCTGCATGCTTCTATACTTTATGAAATACATCATAATGTACAGTTTGTATTTATTCATTTGAGTCATAAAAGAAAGGCAAAGATACTGTTATCTACTTAAAACACCTTTAAATATTTTGGTCACTGGGAGGAAGGGCTGAGGACTGGCTACAGCAATTTCTAATTTGTTAAACTGAAGCCTCGCATTGTCCCCCAGCAGACGGGTTGGAATTACTGATTTGGCAGATTTTCTCACACATGGGTTAGACTGATAAGTACAATGTACTTTCATTCAGGATGCATTTGGAAGCAACCTCTGGAATCCCGTTTCTCAGATTGGTAGAAAACAGTGAAATGAGTTTTGTGCCTTCCTAAGAGCACAGTTTAACTGACATAACTCTCCGAAAGAGATTTAGAGGATTTTCTAGCATTGAGCTACTGTTATTGTTCTTAGCATATTCTACAGTACTGATTTTCCAATTCTTTTGCTGATCACATTTTGAATTCTCTGTATATCCCCCTTAGCACTATTCCAACAGTATTTTATACTGTGGATTGCTGGGGTGGGTAATCACTACAGACCACAGTGAGAAGACTGCTGACCTTTAAGAAAAACTGCATTAGTACAGATCTCATTAAAATAAATAAATAAAAAATTTACCCAACTACTACCACCACTGCCACTTGCCTCTTCTTCCAAACAGCCCACTCACCTAAACATTGGTTTCAGGGGAGCAGTTCTTCTGGTAAGAACTGAGTCATTCCTCCAAAAATGCAAAACACCAGTGTTCTCATGGAGAGATTTGTTTTAGGGTTAAATATGTTACACTCTCTTCCTCTGTCCCAAGCGCACACAGTTGTATTGCCACATTATTTGAGAATCAATTTTTAATCTTGATAAATATATATATAAAAAGAAGACAACTGAAAAATACTGAACATACAGTGACAACTTTAACATCGGATCTTTGATACCCACATTGCATGCAATAAGACCAGCAAAAGATACCATTCCCCCCCCCATTAAAACCAACCTTTTCTGTAAAAGACTGCATTGAGGAACTCTTCCGCTTGCCTTTCAAAACGAATGATTTTTGCTTGCTCTTGTCTAAGCAGAGCTTGTTGTCCAGCTTCCGAGGCTGGTTCATCCAGACTGACTAAGTGTTCCTGTAAAGACATTTAATAATTGTAAGATCTTCTTGACTCCAAAATGAATAAAATTCTTTAGGCGTTAAACATTTTACTAAATTCAAAACTTTGTTAGGTACTCAGCACAGAGTTGAATCTATTGAAATCACAACTTGATTTTTGACTGCTCCAGAACATTGTACTTTGTCCTGTTTTCTTGTTGTAAATGCAGCAGAAGCCTGTAAGATTTGATAGCATTATGGGAAATAAGAGCCCACTACAAAGAAGATTTAGGTATTTTACATTTGGCTGCAAATCTCATATCTAAGCACTTGTTCTTTGGCTATTGCTTTTAGTTCCAAGAAATAACTGCTGAAGGCAAAACACAGAAAGTTCTCCTGAATTTACACATGCAAGCTGAGCAATAAATGACCAATGGCATTAGCAAAAAACAAGTGCTTTTGAGAAAAGGCTCAGTAGTAGCTACTTTTAAGTGAAATAAAGTTAGCTACTTATGACACCCGCAATGAATTAAAATTAATTCCATCTTTTACAACTGGAAGCAACTGAGTTATCTCAAAAATATTTCAAAACAAGTGTTTTAACTAGGATAATTAAATTGTGAGAGATGCCAGGATAAATTACTCACTTTAAATACAACTCAAGAAACTAGAAGACAATGGTTACAAAACCACGAAATCTAAATGCTTGGATTTGCCCCCTAGACGCACACCACCCTCTCATTTCTTCCACTTTAATGCCTTGTTCCTGCTTAGGAGAACAATCTCTTTCCTGGCCCTCTCCCTCCACTTTCATTTTAGGCTATATTAAAGTTACGTGTATTTACCTACTGCAGGAATGCATACACAACCACTCTTTGGGTTTAGGGAGTGTTTTGTTTTGTTAACCTTTACAAAGTATCAGTTACCATAATATCTAGCCTACATCTGGTTTTTTTAGCCTCTACCTTACAAGTTGATTTCAGGTTCTTATCCCGATGGGACTAGAAGGGAAGGAAAGAACTGGCAATTCATTTATAAATCACAATAAATGAAAAGAATGACTATTCTAAAGTTTGTACCATCCCAACATCAAGAGGTTTAATGAAGCAAGGATACATAACCAGCCCATAGCAAATTAACACACACAGCAGTCACATGAACTATGTGCAAAGGGTAATAATATGAAATGCTCTGGACTCTGACCTGAACAACATGGGTTCTCACCCTCAGATTTGTAATTTAACAGCTTCCAAAAGTTCTCCATGAAAAGTAAAGGTAGATACTATCTCAGACAGCGTATAGAGACAAAGCAGTATTTTATGCTAAATAAAAAGATGAGGAGCATGCGATGACAGAGGTGACAGGTAAGTAAAACAACACGTTTGCTGTGAAGGAAGAGTCTGCAGAAGCAAACATCTCATAAAGTGACTGATGCTTTTTTCCACACCAGAGAGATTCCAGGCTTGCTCTCAAACCTGCTGGCTGTCATAGAAGTATTAGCACTTTTGAGACAGCCTTAAAGAATACGCATTTGAACTGATGTGTTAACTGCAATAAAAGCATTCACCTCTGTGCCAGGTAGTCCTGTACCAGTAACCAGCAGTAGTGCTCCTGCAGTTCACTGGCATTTTATGAACATGCTGAAAATGCAATTGTACTTTTCTGATACTTAAAATATGTGAAGTCTGTACAGGATTTCACAATAAAAATATTTGTGGCAAGTAAGCCCAATATTTTTAGAAGAGTTACTCTTCAGGTGAGACTTCATAGAATATACCTGCATTCTCTTTTTTAAACTATGTTTCCACATCCGATAAAGTTTAATGCAGGATCTGTCCTAGTTATTGACAGCCATTCTGAGTCAAGCTCCATTATCTTTTAGGCATTATCACGATAATTGTAAATTCATCACTTTGTGTAAAAAGCAGATGTTTGTGCAAATTAACTAGTAACAGAAGTAATCTAGCATACAGAAGTGTTAGAACAATCACTAGAATATCTAAGCATTTACAGACAAACTGCTTTAAGTTTTACTTCAAAAAGGAATCTCTGCAAACTGATGTGCAGAGATTTGGCTATATAAGATCCATTAGAGTTAATTAGCATCCTCTGGCTAAAGTCCCACAAGCCATTGCAAAAAACTTTCTTTTAATTCAAAGGACAGAATTAAAAATTGAAGGAAACATTACCCCTTCAACCTGATCTGATACTCTGCCCTTTGACAGACTATAGCTCTGCAAGAAGCCTAAAATAAAAATAACCCTTGCCCAACACAATGCATTTCAAATCTTCCTCCTACTTTTTACAACTAAGGTAATACATAGTAAGTACTAGCCTAGCAACTCGGTGGAAACCGAGTTCAGGGGCAGCATGCCTCACCATAAACAAGTTTACTTTACATTACTCATATAAAGGTAATGTATAAAGAATACAATTTAATCTACCTAGACTAACTAAAGCTGTACATTTTCCACACAGAGGTGGAATGAAGAAAAAGGGATCAGCCAGAAAAAAGAATTTTAAGTGGCTTACAATGGTGAATGGCTGAATAAAGGATCATTTGACCTGCATTCAGAAGAGGGGGATAGCAAGGCAATGGTAGCACTTAGTTCTTACCCCTCAAACTAAGGAGCATGCATCTCTTTACATGTATGATTTTTACCAATACCCATGCTAAGACATGAAAATGTAAAGATAATCAGTTATATAAAAGAGTCAGGTTTAACCTTGCACATAGGAAAAAAAAAATCTTCAGCTATTTTCTGGCATCTGCAGTACAGCACTGACTACATGAGAGAAAATATACTTGAAAGATTTCTGTTTATTGCATTTTTTAATTTTCTTATTAATTGTGTCACAATTATTCCAGCAATCTTCGCAGATGGTTCACCCTTAGAGGGAAAGTTCAAGTTTCCACACTAAATATTTGACTGTGATTTTCAGTTAAGGTCAACTTCTAAAAGCACGGGTTTGGGGTTTTTTTTATGGTGGGGGTGTTTGGTTGGGTTTTTTTTGGTTTGGGGTTTTTTTTTGGTTGGTTGGTTTTATGTTTGGTTTGGTTTTGGTTTTGTGGATTCTTTTTCACATTTTCAACCATTTCTTCCCAATAACTATTATTTCAATCCACTATCTTCAGTCTTATCCTCTCACTCTACAGCTCTGAATCACATCAAAGTTTTCGGTACCAACATGCAGGTAGTAGGAAGAATAATAACCTATTAATATTTAAATAGCATTGTCATTGGTTACAAATACCCTGGAAAAAACCCAACCAGTTACTTTTACGTATTATTTATAACACAGTATTCATTCTACTCTCTTTGTGCTTCTCTTCAGGTGGAAACCATGCCCCAGAGGATCCCTGTAATCCCAACAGTGAACATGCATTACCACTATATTGAAAAAATAGTGCTTCAGAAAAAGGTAGTTAGAGTGGTTTGCACATTCCCCCAAAGGGTTAAAGCTCTTTTTGTACCTTAAGATATACAGTATAACTATATAATTAAGTCAAAGAGCCTTAGAAATACAGGGCTTAGGTTTTCAAAATGCAAGGTCAATGCGTGACCTTGAGAGACCACCTAATCCTGGACAGCCCGGCCTTGTCAGCACTTGTGCTGGATCCTCACTGACACTCTCCTTGTAGGTAATGTTGATACAGCATTTCTAAATGCTAAACTGCTGGCATGAAGAGAAATGTATGATGCAGGCTGGTTTTTGTATAGATATGGCAACAGCAGCTTCATGTTTAAGCCACAGACCGCACACAGATGGAGGGTGAAGTGCCTGCAAACTAGAATAGCATGAGGGAATTCCTACCCATCTTTGTGGAGAAAACGGAGGGAGGCTTCCCACAGACCACCGTGGCTGACCGGCCAACCCATGGACCCTAGGGATACAATCCAGCCTCCCATCCCAAGGCAACATCAGGAACAGTGAGTAAGAAAGGAATGTTTCAGCATCCCTAGACTATCTTCTCCAATGCTTCATTTTTCTTAAGACTGTACAGTCTTTTTAACTCTTAGCCAATGCAAAGGAGGATAATCTACTATTTTCTGTAGACAAGCCTTAAGGGCACCAGAGATTGCTGTCTTTCCTTCTCTTCCTTCTACCTTCCAGACCAAGTCATTCTTGTTGCTTTCATTTCAATGCTATTCAGTTTGTGTCTCTCAAAATGCTACACCCAGCTGAGGCTTCACCAGCATTTAGGTAAGAGAAGAATTTCCTCTCCAGGTATTAAGACAAATGCCTCTCTGGATATATCCCCCCAAATAGTTTACTACTTTTACAATGCTATGACTTTTCAGACATTTATAATTTTTTACTTGATAAAACAAGTCTGCGTGTCCCATTTCTCAAATTTATCGAGATCATTTTCAATTCTGAGCATGCCCTTTAAAGCATCTAGAACTGTTCCCAGCTTGGCATCAACTAAAAATTCAGATGGTTTAATTAGTTTTAAGATGTTCCTCACTTACTAAGCACATCTACTTTTATAGTAAGAAACAGTATTATTTTCTTATTAACCAAGATGACTGACGTCAGATTTATCAAATTCAAAACAAATTTGACTGATCCATAGCTATTGAATATCATTTATTATCTATAGAAGGGGGAGAGGAAAAAAAAAAAAAATCAGTGGAAATAAATATGCTTACATTCATATTTATGCACAAGCAAAATTGTAACCCTGCATTACTACTAAACACAGCTGGAGATTATCACAAACAGCCTCTTCAGGTTTTAGCCTCCATATAAAATTTTTTTAAAACCACCCAATACAAAATTGACAGTCTAAATGCTCGAGTTTTTTGAAGTGATGAAATCCATTAAAAATGTTTTAGAGCATCTTCCAGCGCACTTAGGCTCTCTGTACACAGTTTAAACACATTCTGAAGCCATCAAAAATCATAAGAGTTCTGCAACTTCAACTCATTCTCAGATATTTCCTTTGCCATCTTCAATTATTCTATGACTTAATTCTTTAAATGATAGTGGTAGCTTCTCTTTGGAATTATTCAGACACTTACCACAGTTTACTATTTATTGTTTATGTTCCTCCATAGTGAAAGGACACCAGATTCAGAGGCTGTTATTATGATTAATCATAATCAAGTAATAGCTTTTGGGCATTACCTTTTAGATGTTTGTGTAAAGCAATTACTTACAAGCTTTTAAAAATACCCAAATAATATCAGAGTAACTCTGAATTTTAAAATTACTCCTTCACATGCTGCACCCTACCACACTTCTTCACAACTGAAAGAATCGTTAGAGATCCTTACACTGAAGCCCAGATACTTTATGGTACTTGGAAGACTGGACTCAATCTTCTGCCGTCAACAGCATGAGACTCCACAATACGCTCCTAAAAGTCATCTTCTCTCTTGCTATTTTTGTAGCTTAAATATATCTATAAAATAGCTAATGTACTTAGGAGTATTATCCTTCTTGTTCTGCTCTCACCAACTAATGAGATTAGTCGTGTCGCCCCCTCCCCTTTTTTTTTTTAATATGTACGAATTGCTTTATGTAGCTTTAGACAACAGTGTTTTCTTTTCCAAATGAATATACTCAACTGAATTCTCTTTAAGGATTCTTTTTCCAGTTCCCCCTCTTATTACTGGTGCTTTCTTCTGACGTTATCTATCTGCATCTTTTTTAAAAAATAAATCTTAAATTAGGCTTGAGCTCCAACTATGAGCAAGTGACAGCAGAGACTACCTCATTTGATACAGACATTCTACATGGAGCCACAGATTTCTTCTGTAATGATAGTTCTGTCAGTTTATTTAACAAGCTACACTGAAAAATTAAGAACCGTAATTAAAAAAAGTCAAGTACACTTAGAGTTCAATTTGTCTGAATTGATGGGTCTTGTCTATACCACTTTTTAGAAGGAAAGCTTCATAAAAAAAAAGACCAAAAAAAACCCCCAAACCAAAACCCAACCACCTTGCAAACTATACTATCTTAAAACTTTCCTATGAAGGATAAAGCCCACAAAGAATTGAGAATTACCATATTTGCAGATTATCCAAATGAAAGTTCACCAGGTTTGGTCCCATAGAACCCAATCTACGTCCTCTCACTATGAGTGGGCAGCTAGAGCCGCCAACTTTGTCTTTTTTGTCTTTCATGCCCATCAATGTACCCAGGCATTTCTGCACACAAGCACCCGTGTTAATAACCTGATAGCATATCCTTAGGTAACTAGTTATTCTCTCTGATTACACCATACTGAAACAGTTATGTATTCTACATTATATGATGGAAGAAAAAAATTCCAATTTCTAAAAGCTTTACACTATTGCACATAACCCTTTGGATTTGGGAAAAATATGTCTGGGAAGATTTTAGCTCCCTACTTTGTCTCTATTTTATTATCCCTTTCCAATGAAAACACCTAATCCTATGTCTCTATCAAAAATGGTCTTGTATTTGACTACCATAAAATCCATGCATTTGCTCAGTATTTGCAATTAGAACTAGTGCTACAAATAAATTAATCTTTTCAGAATACTTCAGCAGATGGTTCTCCATCCTTTGAAGAATGCATGTAATTGAATCTGATTGCTTGTAAAAGCAAGAACCAACATCAGTGAAATGGGTGGGAGAGCAAGCGTAATTTTTTCTCCCTTAAACAGCTCTGCCAATAAACTAATCTTGGCTTCTGTGCTGGTTTTGGCTGGGACAGAGTTAATTTTCTTCATAGTAGCTGGTATGGGGCTATGTGTTGGATTTGTG
>NW_010972620.1:10820756-10851926 GCF_000737465.1 Haliaeetus leucocephalus | reverse complement strand
TTTTGCTTTACTTATTAATCTGTCTTTTTCTCAACCCACGAGTTTTCTCACTTTTACTGTCTCCCCCACCCCACCAGGGGGGAAGTGTGTGCGCAGCTGTGTGGTGCTTAGTTGCCAGGTGGGGTTAAACCACAACAGCTTCCAATTCTCATCCTGTAGTCCAGGACTCAGTTCTCCTTGAGGACAACTACTGGTCTCCTAAGTTACAGGTAATTCTTAAGGGCAAATGAAATCCAGAAAAAAAACCCTGAAGATTTTATTTGGTTTTGAACTTGTCAGACCAGGTGCCTACATGTCACTCAAAGATGAAAATCAAGTATACCAATTAATTATTCTGCTAATCCAAAAGGAGGTATTGGTAGAGATGTACTCATTGGAAAAAAAAGGCCAGCCACACAGTGTTGTAATATGTGGCTTGTGGCTATCTTGCTCCCAGCTACAACAGTTACACACCTTTTAATTCTGTAACTCACCAGTATACAAGCACAAACCCAAATCATCCCATCCTGCCCAGTTCTTTCCCTAAAAAGGTAAGAAGATGCACATCAGCAATAAGTACAACTGCTATCACATTATGTACAGGAACAGACATGTTTTTGCAGTTACAGAAGATTGAGCCTGCAAGTCCATAAAAGGAAGAGTTAAAGATATTACAGATGTTGAATGGAAGAGATTTCAAATAAACTAGGTACCACTTCTAATTTAGTTCAGTCCATCAGCTGGAGACTGGCCATCATTTGGCTAAATACCAAATGAAGTTACAAACTTTTTTGTAACAATTAAGTCTCCAATGTTTTATTTCAAAATTATGATATTGTTAAATCCATAGTATTTGAAGACCCCCATAGAAGAGTCATACTTAACTCTGTATTGCAAGCTAATTACATCAGCAACAGCCAGCAGTGCAGCAATTTGGCATACTCACAGAGGAAAGGAAGCACTCCCACCCTGTCATCTCTCTCAGCTGACATACAAGAACTCACTAGGTCTAAAAGCAGCCATATTCTTCCTTAAAAAAACAACCCTCTCACCAAAAAAACAACCCAGCAGAACTAATACAAAGGCTGAGGGATGGGGGCGGGGGGAATTCTATGTACTCCAAAGAAGCCCTGTGCCAAGCATGAGGAGAATCACCGGAATTAACAGAGAAGTCACACGTCTGATTTGAATGGAGTGGTTCACCCTCCTTCCCCAATCCCCCCTCTCCCAGTCAGTGATCCCTGGCCACCCAGCAAACAACCATGTGTACAAAGCTCTCTTTGCTGTCCCTGTGTATCAATTGGCTGTAAGAAAAATGGTTTGGCTACTGAAATGTAAAGTGACAGAAATTGCTTGGGTTTTAGTTATAAAAATTATTCTATCCAAGCCCATAGTGGCTGACTGACACTACCACTGCCTCTCTTAACTCACATTTCTATCCAGCCCGCTCAGAACTTAAAACCTCCTTCCCCTTCACCTAGCACCTTTGCCTAGTGATGCTACACACACCTGCTGCATTCTGCGTCAGTCTGTACACAATCCTAAAATCTCCTTAGACCCCTGATGCCAAAACACCACAGAGCACACCAGATGTGACCATATCTGCACCTTTTCTTTTGCCCATTTAAAAGCCACCACACGGTACAATGGGAAATCACGTGAGGAACCTTAACGTAAACGATAACTAGCACTAGCATAAGGAACACATTGCCAGTTTTTCAGTGATACTCACAATCATGGGCTACACTTTACTATGTGAAACTAGAAAGAAAAGCCTAGCAAAGTACATGAAAATATAAATAGCGATATCTCAGCTTCTGTCTAAAGGTTGTGTAGAAGCTTGAAAAGGACAAGACAACCATGCCTAATCAGCACACTGTAGGGTGGACATTCATGTTCTTAGTTTTTGTCTTCACCTAACAATCACTGATTTTCAGGAGCTTTATTTTCGTTACTGTGGACCTGTCAGGACGATTGAGATGTAAACAGTCTTTTTGAAGATCTACCTGTACACTATGTGATTCTCCCATACTACAACCAGTCTCTGACCGCAGCACAAAATTAATTTCTGAATCAATTCAGTGGCTTAACTAGAACTGTGCTAAACACTGGATCTTGTCTTTTTATGATATGACATAAGTGAAACAAGACAGAACTTCTTACAGCACAAGCATACATATAGCTTACCTGCTGTCAATCTCAGTGAAAGAATTACGCCTTTTATCTGTTCTAAATGCAAGCGTTCCTAACCCTCCTCCCCATGCCTTAACAAAAACTGCAATACAAAACCAAGCATAAACTGGCAACATGGCAAGTATTAGTGTCAACAAGGTAATTCCTTTATAAACAAGCCATGCAGTCATAAGTGTTAGCTGCTGCAGAGGAAAGGGTGCTTTTGTTTCATTCTTAAGTTGATAGAGATCCACTCTGCATGTTATTTTACATTGTGCAGGAAGAAGTAGTAGTTAAGAGTTCAGCAAATGAAGTTTTGCCAAGACAGATGAGCCTTCCTTCCTATGCTATAGAACAATCATTATTTCAACACATGGTCTGAGCAACAATTACGTATAGCATGATAGCCTTAGTTTCATATACGCTATAGTCTCGTTAAGAAAACAAACTGCAAGTTTATTATGTGGGCAAAGCTGACTTGTCCACATTTAGGCTCTGACTTGGTTATAAACAAGCACAGTACAAAATCTACCATACACATGAGCCTTTTAATAAAAGGGATATGGCCCATAGGGAAAGAGATTCCAAGATACAGAACAAGACACTAGGTTGTTAAAATGGACCACATTTCCATACTGAAGATAAGCCCAGCCTCTGACTGTAGTAAACATGCACAAGCCACAGTTTGGCTCTCTTGGGAAGGGTTTCATGATGCCAACAAGATCTCTTAAAAAGAGCTCAAAAAACCCAAACCAAACAAAAAACACCAAACAGAAAGAGCCACTACACAGAAAAGAAAAAAAAAATCTGCATCACATACTAGAAAGAAAAAGTTGCAGAGAAGAGGCAAGTCTGTTCAATTAACTTGCATTATTTTAATTCAGAAAGCCTTTTTCTGAAGGAGGGGAAAGGGGTAGGAGGTTGCAGATTTTCTACGTTCAGTTAACTAGAAGCAGCAAACTCCCTCCCTTTGTCCCTCCCCTACAACTACTAGCTTCACACATCTGCATTGTTACCTTCACTTTTTCTCTTCTCAGGCAGCAGAAAAGACAATTTTCATCAAAAGACCAATCAGAAACACCTTCAGGCTCACAGTCTGTAAATCAGAGGAATAGCAAATTACTTCATATTCATAAACCACGACACAACTGGAGCCAAAAGAGAAATGCCAAATTAAATACCTGTTTCACAACATTCTTGCCTGCATTCTGAGGATGCAGGCTTCATTTCGGCCATTTTTCTAAATCCCCAGATTACCAAACTGTATACATTTTATCTATGCACAACAAATCTGTTTTTCCAAGCACTGCCAAATACACTCCCAGCTACATAAAGATGAACGCACACTCATTAGTAATTTTAGCCAATATGAAACTAACTGTGAGCACTGCCTGGGGGAGGGGGAAAAAAAAAAAAAAGCACAAATCACCACGGTAACACACATTTTCTAGAGGCAGAGCTGGGGCTGCTTCTGTCATTAGAAATGCAGAACAAGATACAAACATAGAGATTGAATACCTTTAAACAAACTGAGATCTTTTAATAATCCAGGTCCAAACAGGCCTTCTAGAATACTTTCAAACCCTAAAAGCAAATAAAAGAATTGTTAGCTTTCTAGATTAAGTACGTCACTACAAGAATATTCACAATAGCAGTTCTATATTTATCTGTTCCAAGAACAGAGCTCAATGTGTTTTCTCTAAGTATTACAAGATGCATGGGTCAATTGTGATGACTGAACTACTGACAAATCATAGCACAGTCTAGAGACCACCAACTCCTGTACTTTTGTAAATAGCTAGGTTAAAAACAAAGAACATTACGACATTGAAATAAACCATTTTGAAAATAAAATAAGTTGTAGGTTCTACAATTTGACCAGGTAATTTCTATACAAAAAAAATTTCTCTTGCTTAAGCCTCCAAACTGAAATAAGGTACATTTTCCCAATTTAAAAAAAAACATTCTTCCATCTGAGTGGCACTCAGTTGCTTTTCTGAATTTCAGCAAATGTTAGAATCAGTGTTTCCTGAAGAGTTACAGGTTTGAAGAGAGAAAAGTCGAAGGAAAGGGATTCAGCAGTGTCATGCGACTAAGGAACCAAATTCCAGTCACAGATCCGCATCTAAGATACACAGTCCAATTTACTTCAATGCCATGGTTTATGTCTCACTTAAAATAAATCTAACCAGTTTTAGTTTATTCCAAAAGAGGAAAAACCTTTACCAAAATTACTGCCATTATTTGGAAATGTTAAATCAATATTACACTAAAATCCTGCTGGCAGTAAAATCTACAGAGCTATTAACTACCCAATACTATGAGAAGACAGGTTAGTAGAGTGAATATGAAAAGTACAAAGACGACTTCAAGGGGGACAAACAAATTCCACCTGCTTATAAAAATGTATTCCAGATATGACCATAAAACTCAAGACTACAACTTACTGTATTCCCCCCCCCCCCCATTAATACTTCTGCTTTGTAGGTTTAATAACAGTTTGCATATAGCTAGGGGCAACTTCTACTTGCCTCAATCTTTGAGAAGCAGAAGAAGAAATGACAAAAAAAAATGTTAAAGACAGAAAAATATGGTTTTAAATTTACAGAAACTTGCATGGGTGAATTGGGGACAGATAAACTACCTGAAATAGCCCTTTTAAGAAACAAATCAAAATCTAAATGATCACGTTATGAAGAAGATCTGTTACTACACTGCAAAAGAGCGATAATTCTAAAATAACTCTGACTACATACAGATCTAGTATCAAAGTTATCTTTTGGACAGCAGTCTTCAAAAGGAAAGGACAAGTACTGTTACATCCCTCTGGGTATCAGCAAGAGTGCCAGTGCACTAACATCTTCAGATGCCAGATGCAGGCCCCTACAAAATTTGCAGCCTGCAACATGACTTAAATGGCCAAAGCATTGCCAGGGCACACCACCATCCCTGATCTAATGCCTATCAGAGGCTGATACTAAAATTCTGATCTCAGAAAGCACCGAGTGGAGAACAAAAGTAAAAAAACAAAAACAAAAGGTGAAAGAGTGACAGTGAAATAACAGTCAAGAGTAAAGAAAAATAGGGGAGAGATCAGAAAACAAGGTGGAAGAGGAAAAACTGCAAAAACATCCCATTGAACAGCACCTTGTCAGGCAGAGAAGTAGCACTGCCTCCAAAAAAAGCCAATTCAGGGTTCAGGAAGTGGCAGGAACAGTGGGAAAGGGCCAACCAACCTGACCTAGAAGAAAAATAGGAGAATCAGGGTATTGACCCGTAGGTTTATAATGTTGACTCTTTTATGGGTAGTGACCTCTCAGAATTTGTATCTCAAATGAAACCTTAAGGAAAACAGCTAACCAACCTCATTCTTTATCTTTTTGTTTTAAAAAATTGTATTTTTTATAGATATAAATAAAAATCAGAAGACCTCAGAAATTTTACTCAAACTCACCACTCTTAAAATAGTAACTGCCAATGACTCATGCCCCACAGTTTGCTATGCATGCAATTGCACACTGAAGTCCCTGCCAAGTTTTACAGCTTGGATATTGTACAATCATAGTTTGCTAGCCCACTGTTCTCAGTGATGCTAATGCCACTTGGTTTTTATTAATATTAAATATTGGATTTAGCAGTTGCATAGCAACAGCAGAACATCTTATGTGCAATGCTTGACATTAAAAAAGGGAAGTAAGGGAAGTATGAATGTATTCAAAAATTATACTAAAGACTGGCAAAACTGCCATGAAGATGAGACCTATTCCCCCCAAATGCAAAGTGCAAGGCAGTAAAGACAGTATAAGCCCTGCGATGTTGTATTCAGTCATTCAGGACTCCAAAAGAGCAACTGTGTACAGTTAATCATGCATAATACATTGAAAACAAAATCTTGAAAAAGGAGCTGCCTACTTTTTATAGTATTTTTTCTCTCCATTGTCACTGCTCTTAGAAGCTTGAAAAGAACATTTCTTTTCCCACCGATTGTCCTTTTCCATTTGGCAGATGATATTTTCCTGCATTTCAAATGGAACAGAAATTAACATGGCTGCCTCTGCTAAATTCCAGTTTCTATATTTTCATCATCCATATTTCACTGTCTGACAGTTCACAGCAGCTGAAGAGCAGGGCCAGTGGAAAAGTTGCAGGAATAACAGAGGAGAAAAAAGGATGAAGATCCCAATATCTTAGAGCTTTGTCTTAGGTACGCTCCTCACAATTAAAGCAGCCATACATTTAACCCTTATAATGTTACCAGTGACCTATACAAGGGAAAACATCCTTACGGTGTTAGTGTAAGAATTTAGAAAAAAAGTTTTTAATTTTTTAAAAAATACAACATTTATAAAGTGTAAAACATTTTCTCTATCTCAGAAGGCTCTCCAGTAAGTGAAGAATTAGCAAAAAAAAAAAAATCCCAGAAAGAACAAAGAAAACTCTTAGTACTGAAGCAAGGGTGGACTAACTTTTTAAATACAGAGTTGTTACACACTTGTTACTATTTCACAATTGTTAGCTCTAGAAGTAAAGCAATATATAAGAAACATTATTCTCTATAATGTCTTCTGACAAAAGTCAGAATATGGATGTGCCATTTTTATGCTAAGAGTAACAAGTACAGAAATTAAAACTAAAACAAAAGGAAAAAAAGAAAGAGTTAACTATGCAGTTTTCAGCATGGTCGAGTTTCACTGGTTTTGTCTCTGCAGCTAAACAGTTTTATTTTCATCTTTTCTGGCATTTTCATCCTCCCTTCTGTAACCAAATATTTTAAGTCATAAATTTAAACTGTAATTATAGTTTGTTGGTTAACAGTTTAAGACAACAGTTTAACTTCAAGCTTTACCAAAAAGAAAAAAAAAAATCCAGTTAGATCCTCATATCATCTTTTGCCTTAAAACTGAGAGCACCTGTAATGATTAAGTAGCTACCAGGCTCCTTGAGATTACACTATTACAGAAGTTGATAATCCAAGAGAGGACTTTACTGGCTGATCTCTAGTGTTGTGGATTAGTTAGACACATTCTCCCCCTTAAAAAACAGAAATGCAAGATCTTCAGAAGAAGATAGGGATGCATTTCTGGACTGCCATTGACACAGAGACTAGCATTTCAAACAATGCTTTTTACCCTGCAACAGCACAGCTCAAACATACCCTTTAATACTCACTACATAATTCAGCTTTACACACATACCTAGTCAAAGCAGTAAAGCTTGTACCACTAACTAGAAGTCAAATAAATTTGAGGGTAGTAAAGAAAAGCTACAATCCATCTTTACTACTACATAAATTGTTAAAGAACTCCAAAAAAAAAAAAAAAAAAAATCAACAAAAAAAGGGCCTCGAAGGGGGAAAATAAATAAATAAAAACAACAACACACATAGTTATCAACTCTTCAACCCTAATCTGTGAATATCAATTTAATCTGTGAATATCAATTTGTAAACTAGATGTCAATAGGCTAAGTAAGTACGAGCCAGGGCAGTAGTTATGTAGATACTGTAGACCAATTGAAATAGAAAAAAACCAACTGATTCACCAGCATTTATTTATAGTAAACAATCAGCCTAATAGATAGCAATTTGCACTTTAAAAGGACAACTTCAAAAAGCTGGAAATTGAGTCAAATCAATTAAGACAATAGTTGCCTACATCTTTTGTTTAAATTTCTTAACTATTTACAAACTTTTTACTAGAAACCCTCAAAACAATACAATAGGAAAAAATCTGACCTGTTAATTAAAAAAAAAAAAAAAAAAATCGAAAAACCAGCAAAACCCCCAAAAAACCAAAACCACAATGTGTGAAAGCATGAAGAGGAGAGAATAGGTTGGAAGAAGGGCAGGGGGATTCAGAGCAGAGAGCGTAAATCAAAATTCAGAAATGTTACAAAGATCAGAGCAGAGAGACACACACAGCTTTAAAGTAAGCAAAGATAAAAATCAAAAAAAAGGCACATATGCATATCGCCTAAAAAAAATTCTATAAGAATATGGTAGTATATTAACAAACAAACACTCAATAGAATGGCATACGATCATTCAACAAAATCTATAAAAGTGATGTTATTTAACATTTGTAAGTTAACAGTCTTAAAATCCTGTGGAGGCGATTTTTTTTCTGTGGGAGTTACTCAAAGAATGTTTGCAGCAGTGTTTAATTCCAGAAAGTCTTGGAATAGTGAGAAAGTTCCAATGGACTGGGGGGGGGGAATCATCCCTTTCAAATGTCAAAACATTAAACAGATTAGTACTAGGGTCTCAACCTGGGAAAGGTTTTCAAAACCAAGGAATGGCTCAGAGGACTACTAAGGAATTAACAGCAAAATTGGTGTCAATCAACATGGATTACACAAATTATCTTATTTAACTTTTATGAAACTAAAAATTTGATTAACAACAGTAACAGGCTTGATATAATATTTTTAGATTTATGTAACATTTTTGGGCTAGCAGAACACATTTTGATCAAAACCAGCCAGGAAAAAAAAAACTTAAAAAAGAAAAACCAAACCAAACCAAACAAAAATCAGCCAAATACATACAAAACAGATTAAAAATCGATTAAGTGACAGCTCTTGAAATGTTGGTGTCAATGGGAAACCACTGCTAGTGAAGTCCATCAGGTATTGGTTCTTGGCCCTATGCCATTTAACATTTTAGTCAGTGACTTGGAAGAAAGCAGTCACTAAATTTGCAGGAGATACAAAGACAGGAAGAACAGTAAATAACAAAAGGCCCAGGTCACAGAGGCTGCTTACCAAAGCAAATGCAATTAAACACTACTTCGAAAGGGGGGCGGAGGGGAATGGAGAAAGCCACAAAACACACATCCAGGAACAGGAAAAACAGCTTTTCAAAGACATACCCAGATCCAGCAGCTGAAATTGGAAGCTGATCAAACTCAGCCAGACATAAGACTCTCTTAATTTTACAAGGGTCCAATTGAAAACACAAGATATGCACTCCAGGACCAGACGGACGCTTTCCCTACTCTAGGATTCTGGAGGTGTTATTTAGGTAAGCGTGGGCTGGCCGCTAAGATCTATTCCCCTTGTGCTCTCCCCCAGCACTTACATTCGTCATGTTAGGAGTCTCATTAACTAGTAGGAAGCAAGAGCCACCACCATCACATCAGGTTTTTATTGGATTTCTCATGCCTAGATTTTCTGGTCAAGATTGGATATATTTATCCACAGCTATGGGATTTGAAGCAGGAATTAATTCAGAAAAATCCTACAGTCTATGTGTAACACGGGAATTCTGTCTCTTTCAGGACAAAAATCTATTAAACTTGAATGTTTCACTCACAGGCATCTTAATAGAAAAGCAAGACCAAGCAACAAGGGAGGAGAAAAAAGTCACAGGACAGTTATTAATATACACCAAGTCTCAGGACATGCATATAATTTTAAGTTGTGAATGTTCTTTTATTCATGCAACAAAATAAAAGAAACTCCCATCCACCTATGATGAGAGATCTCGTTATCTGAATGGAGCCCTATTAAGTACTCCAACTACAAGTTAAACCAACTTTGTCTTAGCTTCTGGGGGAACAAAGAAAAAGCTGTGCATCTTCAGCAATTTTTCAAAGTTCATGCTTCCACATTCTTGTTAATGAAGCTGCACCACCCAGGGACTTACTGCAGACTTCCCTGCTCCAGAGACAATAGTTGCTTTAGTAAATCCAAGGACTTTCCAGGGACCTTAAATATCAATAACCTGGTTCTGTAAGAGCAATACAGACACATGCATACAGAAGAAAAGAACTATGGATGTTAAGATAGGTACTGTTTAAAAGAACAAGTATGACCAAGTCCTATAGAGCAATACATAGCTCTTCTATAGCTTTTTTCACCAGAACACCTCGTGTTCCTAGGACAAAATATGTAGTATGACCTGCTGAGGTCCCTAAACAGGCCCTTGGTGCTCAAGAGAAAAAAATCCCATCCTTTGGCCTTAGACTAATGCTTTACTCACTATAGAACAGCATCTCCTGTAGAGAAGTTTCATTTGAAGCAATCAAGCAGCCAACAAGGTGCATGTTCTGTCAAACAGCCATTTCACTGTTACAGTAACTTACCACAGCAATAAGCTGAAAAATCAAAAAAGGGACAAAAAACCTACTACGGCAGCAGACAAGCACTGTTGACAGAAGTGCTTCTGACCATCCATCCTGCAAGACTTCATTAAAATTCCAATACTGGTCTGTAATTTTAATAAAGAAGAAGCAGCTGCAGCAGGCCATCCTCACTCTTCTCTCCAAGCATCCCTCTCAACCAAGCAATTCCTTTTCCTCTGAGAATCAAGTCTAAGCACATTTTCTCTGATGCAGTATCAAACTCACAGCAAGGCATTTAAAAGTTAATGAGCTAAGTATAACAGAAAACCGGCTACGTATCTGGACTACAGCGCTGCAACGCACTTGCCTTCACAACAGAAGAGAGCCCTGCAAAATCCCCTAAAAGACAGTAGGTCTCTTCCCTCTACAGGGGAGAACAAAGGGGCAAAGAAAGCAAGTTATCAGGCTGTTTTGCAGTGCGAGAAATGGAAACAGGTCTCCCCATCCTATGTTAGCACTCTAACTGGCAGATTATCTCACTAATTACAACTGAAAAGTCACCCCCCAAAAAAGAGAAGTGACTAGCTTGTTGCTAGAGTACAGAGTATAGCAAGGCAAAAAGGCGTAATATGGACCATCTCCTGCCCCCCTCCCACAAGGAGTATTTTTGTGTGTGTGATCTGGTATCAAGAAGAGAATTACACGAAGGCATGCAACCTTCTTATCTCTGATCAAAAGACTCAGCAGCAGAATTCAAGAAAAGCCAAGGACTCTCTGCAATAGCTGTCTCAACATCACCTCAAGACACAGCAATTGCTCTGGCAGACCGAGCAGTAATCTTCATGTGGATTTGTGGGGGTGGGAAGATTTGTAGATACTGATTTGTAGATACTGCACTGCATCACTAATCTGGCTAGTTGTTCAAGTCAGGGGTTGTGGGCTTCTGTTTTACATTTTAACTCAAGATCAGGAGGTTTACGGTTCTTCACAGCCAGTCGCCACCAATCCAGAACCTGACTGGACTCTTCTCATGTAAATACTTGCATTTTATTACTTTAGAAAATAAACCAGAAAATACAGATATCACAAAATGGAAAAGAATGACAGCAGAAGAGTTTCAGTAACTACCAACTTTCTATGTATCCTTAAAAAGGTAGTTTTTACTTAATGGTAGAATAAGATCTAAATTAAAAAAAAACAAAACAAAACAAAAAACACCACACCAACCAAAAAAACCCAAAACCCCCACAAACAAAAAAAAACCCAAACAAACAAACTTTAACACTAAAAGTTGAAGTGGTATTTGTTTTTCAGTATCTCAATTCAAAGACGGTGCTCTTATTTGTTCAACCTCCACGTCTGGAGTTCCAGCAAGCAGCCAGGCACAACTTTCACTGAGAAGAAACTATATCGAGTTTATAAAGAGATCAAAAGAGCCAAATAGCCAAAGAATGAGAGTGCTCAATAGCACAGAACATCATGAACCAAAAATTTTTATATAGAGACCCAAACGTTTCTCAAACTTGAGGCAATTTTTTCCATATCCAACAGTGTTGCATTATTTATTGCAGCAAAACCTTGAAACTTTTTTTCCTGTGGGAGACAACCTGTTAATGCTTCACTGCCAAGCAAAGTTAAGATGATATTCATTAACTAACAGTGTTTATCCCCATACCCCATGCTCCGCTGGCACAAGCATAAGAGTAGCCTTGCAGTAGACAGAATTGATCTGCCTGGAAAATGCCTCCCACAGAAGAGATAGGATTTCCAGCAGCATCAATTCACTGCTCCACTTTATTTCATGGCCACAGTAATGCTCATACGACTGATCAGCCAGAGTCAGGTGTGTTGCCAGGTCAACTTGCCACAAAGAGGTATAGCAGAGGCCCAAGTCAGTTTAAACCCTCCTTCTCCCCCAAAAGTTGTATATGTGGAAGCACAGGATTCCAGTGATTTCCACCCCAGCCTCAAGAGATATGTATTAGCATGATGCAGAAGCGTGTCAGAGGTGCGGGTTAAACTGGCTATTAGCTATATTTCATACTCCACAACAGTCCTATTTGAAGAGGGTTGCCTGCCTCTAGCAACTCAGTCCTGCCCCACATCATTCTGTCTGCAACACAGAGCCACCTACTGAAACCAGACTAGTTGAAACAATTCTGCTAAAAAACAGCCCAGAAAGGGTAGACACAAGCTGCTGAATCCATTTAAACAAGGACTGCTAGCAGAAAAATCATCTACCAAACCACAGCTGTGATCTAAGCACACCCTTGGAGCGTGACTCAGTTTCACCTCCTTGATCACAGGAAGTCGGTTACATCATCATTCATTACTGTATTAACTCAATACATTACTCTCTTCTTTTTGGATCTCAAGTTATAAATACCCCTTTCACCATCTTTACAGAGATTTTCAATTCTATGCAGAAGTCTGCAAATAGGAATGAAAATGTGATTCTACTTAGGAAACTAAATATAGTTATACCACCCAACACTGAAAATCTGATGATCTTCAACAAATAGCAGAGACCTGCAAAAGTTTACTGAATGTTTCTTAGTTGAGAGGTGAATATACTGAGCTTACCTGTAAGGTAAAAACTGCCAAGAGCCTTTTTATTCTGTTATTTGCAATTGTAAAAGTCTGTCTGATGTTAAATAAACCTCCATCATAAGTCATTACACAATTGCCCCAACGAAGAGTATGCCTTCTGACTCCAGCTAGCTAACAGCATCCTGAAAAATCCTACAATACGCAAAGACATACCACTTTATTAAGTCAAGTCATTATTTCACTAAAATACCAGTGAGTATATCTAAATTCTGATTAAGAAGCTAACAGAAGAAAAGAAGAATCTAGATCATGGTAAGAAAGCTGAATCATGACTATAGTGAATATGAAGCACACCATGTTTTGAGAAGGCTTCCCAGAAACTCTAGAATAGTATCCCTAGCTTTTTCAGATTGACTGTTCAGTTTTGTCTCAACAGAAAGGATTATCTAGGTGAAATCAGTGTGTGATACAGGCAGCTACACAAAAATGAAAGGGTAACTGAAAGCTGGACAGGGGGCAAAAGTTATCCACCTTAAACAAAAACCCCTAAAACAAACAGATCAGCACACAAAGAGAAGTATCTTAACACTGAAAGACATGAGCATAGAATTCATACTAGCTACAGAACAGATTAGTGACTAACTGTCATCACTGAAGTCACATTTGAAAGTATACCTCAAGTGAGGCATTCATCAGTCTACAACACAAGGTGTGCAAACGAAAAGGGGGCACAGCAAAGCCTAACAGCGCTCTCCAGCTTTATGGTCGTTTGCACAACAGTATCAAGAGCACAATGGTACAAAGTAAGCACGTGACAACTCTTGCATACAGCACGGAAGATATAGCTGTATTACTATTGTTGCTCTTCTGCCAACAGAGCTAAATAGTTGCAGAAATATTCTTACCTATCCTTCATTCACACCTCAGGTTATGCCTATGGACTAAAGAAGCTGCAAGCCCTGATACTCCTCTGGAAAGAGAGAAGCATAAGCACAGCCACTGACAACTTCGTAACAAAAGATTATAGCAGCAAAACAATGTGGTGCTGAAATAAGTTGTGGGAACTGAAATTGCCAGATGTGATGGAGCATTACTCAGTATAGACTAGGAGCAGTGAACCTTCTTTAAGAAAAGTACACACAGATGCAAGAAACTTGCAGTAAACAGCTAT
The DNA here is from genome assembly GCF_000737465.1 of Haliaeetus leucocephalus. Taxonomy (NCBI): domain Eukaryota; kingdom Metazoa; phylum Chordata; class Aves; order Accipitriformes; family Accipitridae; genus Haliaeetus; species Haliaeetus leucocephalus. The sequence goes on along the minus strand of NW_010972620.1, from coordinate 10,837,991 downwards.
AAGATAGCCTGACCTTTGGAGTTTAATGGAATTTTTCCCAAAGAGCAAATGACTGATAAATCTCTCTCTTACTTCTGAAGTCATGTAATGTTTGCCATCATTTCAGGTAGCAACTCTTTGAATCTTACTAACCTTTTAGCTTCAGATACACATCATCAATTCCATAACCTATGCCTGCAGATGAGCTTCCCAGGAGAAGCACTCAGTTTCTTTAGGGTATCTTGTGTCCAACTACAACTGGGGTTACACTGAGCTTTTCTTTTTCCTCCTTGACAGCAACACGGGACAGAAGAAAGGCTGCTTAACATTAGGCATGTCTATTCACACTATTCCCTTTTCACTGGCAATACAAACAACTGTGCAGGTGCATTCAGAAGACAATGAAAAAAATAATCATTTTTGCTTGCTTTATTTCTAGACAGGAACAATTTCCTAGCCTACTCCAGTTACATCAGCAGGAACAAGTGGCAGGACAGCAACAGCTCAGACAGCAACACTGGTGACATCCAAGACCTGTTTGACTTCCTTGTTTGTTCTTTCAGATTGCCTTCCCATTATTCAGATTTGAGAGAGACATCTGAAGTAGATACTGGATCAGAGCTAGTCAGAAAAAAAACCTTGGGATTTGGTTGATGCAAAAGTAACATGATAGAGAATACAACTTATGATGGCCATTCAGGATTTCAGAGTTGTGCCCAAGTATCTTTTCTGGGTAGCTACAGTGAATTCAGTGTCTATGGGTATAGTAAACAGTTTACATAGCACTGAACTGAGTTATATACAAAGTAATTTCAGCTGCTGTCATCATCTTTAAGTCTTCCTCAAGCCAAGCAGTTCTGTGCAGCTTTTTGACACTGCCCAGTCTTCTCCATCTCATTTACTCCAGACCTTCTAGAATGCCTGAAGCACAGCATGTTAATGCCCGTTCGTAATCAAGGAAGTCAAACATTTAATCCACTGTACTTTGGTTGAGGCCACCCTACTCCCTCACAACTTTTGTTTTCAGTCTAGTTGAAGTTCTTTGCTTGCAAGCAGCATGTGTGATCTGAACTTGAGAGAAGACAGCAGTCCTACACTTTCTGCACACTAAGTTTCTCAATGTCATTAAATTACAGCAGAATCTCAGAATATGCTCACAATTAATCAAATTATGGGTTTCTAGTCAAGAACATCACACTGTTACAAACATCTGGAGATCAGCATTCTAGAGCAGCCAGCCTTGCTCCAATTTCACCTCAATAAAAAGGTCTTAGCAGACTGGTTACTGCCCCAGGTCTGTTCAAAGAATGAAGTTCCTGTTTAGGATGCCCAGCAGATCTAAAAACAATTCTTTGGTGCTGAGTGGGAGAACACTTGGCCTTCTAAGAAACTGCCTACCACAGGACCTTTGTTTAAAATCTGAGTTAAATTTTCCAGGTAATCTACACACAGTTTCTCAAACCTGGCATTCCACCTGTGTTGTATTGCTAAAGTCATTGGAGACTGAAACATCTGTAACCACCTCTATATGAAGAAACAACAGAAAAACTTCACAGTTTTGAGTGCTACTTTGCTAGAAAAGCTTCAGATTTCAAGATGAGGGTCACTGTCACTTATGTCCAAAGCAGCTCTTTTTCTAACTTCTGAACAGTCCTTTCAGAGAAAAATCTCTGAAATGGATTTCCTAATCCATGGCTAGGAACTGCCAACAGTACAGCCATATAAACAGTGAAGGAATTTGATACAAACTGTGCTACTGCAGGCTACATGCTAATCATCTGATCCTATGGGATTAAAAGTCTAGGGTAGCACTAACAGATATTCAAAGTTACAGGTTTAGGTCTATGACACTTTGTAAATATCTTTCCTTAAGGTCATTTTTTCCTTACAGAATTCTTCATACATAAGTTTCTCTAAAAGAAAGAGTATCATGCACATATAATGAACAAAGTATGCCATAAAGAGTGAACAATAAATTGCTGAAGACAGTGTGTGCAGGAAGCATTAATAACAATTTCATGTAAGTGCCCTGTCCCCCACTACTGTCAGTTTTATACCTTAAATCCTCTGCAGGTTATTTCAGATATAGCTGACTTTTTTAAAAAAGTGTTCTTTGACACCAGAAACATTTCCAGGCTCAAGGAATATTAGACTTCTAGAACACATTGTGCTTCAGCAGATTTGATAAAACAAACAATAGTACTTGATGGGTCTAAAATTCCCTTGAAAAGCTTGCAAGCAACCATAACAAATTTGCTTTTCTGTAAAACCACAGGAATAACACCAGAAGGGGTGAGTGAAGGAATCAGTCACTAAAACAAAATGCAGCGGGATACTAGAACAAGTGTTAGAAAACACTGCACTTTCCTAACACTAGTTCTTCTGAGAACATCTGTTGAAGTAGCTAAGCCAAAGAAGAACTGCAGTCTTACCTAAATTTATTACCCAAGTACAGAGCTGGACAGTACAAATGAAAATCCAAGCAGAGAAACTATAACCAATTGCTTTAAAATGTTAGCCAAGAAGATCAGCAACAGTTTTAACAAAATAAATTCAAACCACATGAAGAGAAGGCTCCTTTCATTTACAAGGGAAAAAGAACAGAAGCACACTGGAAAACTAAGGCTGCAGAGGAACCTGCAAAATCCACAGCTACACAATGAACATTGCATTCAGCATCAAATTCACTTCAGTAATTTAAATAGTTGCTTATAGTAGTATTTCAATAAGTAATTCAATTAAATATAGTAGTAGTTGAATACATGAGACACTCCAAGAGGTGGCAGAGTCAAAAATACATTTTTAAAAATAGCACATTAGTTTAACGCTGACTTATCTATGAACTGCTAATTACTGCCAGACAATTGCTTACATAACAGAAAACATGCAATATCTCATTTTGCAATAACTAAACAATCACAAAACACATTTTAAAGGAAGCTGCATTATTAAATCTGCAAAAATAGTTTAGCATAGGGTTTCTCTCTTCCAGACAACTGGTTCCTTACAAGTACCAGAATAACGTGACCTGCAATGCAGGGATTCAAAAAACTTCAGTGTGCAATTTTATTTTTTTGTTAACACTTATTTGATGCAAGTATTTCTATAGGTATTTGACTATTTCAAGTATTTAAAAATCTCTCCTAGGACCTGTATTCATGCATTCAGAAGTCTGAAGTGGTCTTTCATAAATATCTTGAACACAGTCTAAGATTTTATATGTTCTTGGATTAACCTACAGTTAATCTTATTAGACAAAGAGCTAAGATTTTCAAGAATGAGTGCTAAAGCTATAACACTAAATAAGCTTGGTTCATTTAAAAATCAACCCTGAAATTCTTCCTACTCCTGCACCCGTTTTAAAGTCACCAATGAGCACTAGTCAGACTGCAGAAAAACTGTTTCTACTAGCAGGCTTCTGAATATGCATAATGCCAATAAAGTTAATTACATTTCAAAAAATAATAATCTATGTGCAATTAAGATACTGGCAACATTTTAATGCAAAAAATTGTTTAAATATACTAACATCCTAGTCTTGGGATATCCAGTCAAGCTACGCAAAGAGATGTGTTTGTCCCTTGCATACTCCCAAATGTGGAAGTAGGATCAGAAACTGGATCTGGAAGAAAGGGTAAACAGCATGTTAGTTAAATTCACAGAGGATACTATGTTCGGAGATGTTGTAAACATTAGTGAAGACAAATACTTAATGCCCTAGAGAGAAAATAAAATTAGTCTGGAAACAAAAATGTCTCATGAAAAAAAACTTCAAACACTCAATGTAGAGGAAACACGAGGATAGGGGAAGAAAAAGTAAAATGAAAGAAACCTAGAAGCAGCAACAGTGGACAGTCAGCCGAATATTTGCATTGAAAAACAGTTTGGAGTTGCAGAGGCATCAAACAGAGCAGGGAAATTAAAGTTCTTTCTACAGTCTTTGAGCCAGTAACAATAGCCATCTCCTTGCACAATTGCCAGGGACTGAAAAATTCCCCTTCACTCCCAGCAAGTGGAAAGCTCTTCTCAATAGCAAATCAAGTTCTGCAGGAGGTAGGGTTTAATTTTTTTTAAGCAAAGTTAACATACGGTTAGCATAAGCCTACGCAGCAGGTTCTTCCAGTACTTCTGCTGCTTGTGGCTTTGTGCAGAACAGGAGGAAGCTAACAAAATGAATCCATTTTTACAGGTGCAACTCAACCTCACATTGTTCAGATTTGTTCATGTGGTCCTTGAGAAAGGAAACCAAAACAGCTAGTGCAACAACTAAAAAAAAAAAGCAAAAAAACCCCAAAAAACCCAAAAACCACACACAACAAAACCCACCAAAACCTTCACCCTTTACTTTTGCCTTAAAGTTACTTTCCCAAGAATGACGTCCACTCATCTATCGTGGTAGATGTCTGTACTATCCAACTTTAATGGCAAAGACAACAGGAGGAAAGAACTCATTCCACCTTTAGAAAGGCTACAAGAGGATCCCCACTCGCAGCAGCCACATAAATACAAACGCAGAAGTTTAAGTAACCAGCATACATCTTCAAGAATTGTCAAGCCTTTGTTCTTCAGAAATACTACCAGGCACAAACTACAAACCATTTATTCTGCTTCATTCCCAAATTAACAGAATAGGCTAATTTTGCAGGATTTGTTACTCTCAGTAACAAGGCTTCTGTGAGGCAACTGTGTAGATGCTTTATACTCAGGGCAGTCCACAGATCAAAAAGGAAATAAAAAAAAAAAAAAAAAACCAAAACTTTTAACAGAAGCCATCTTTCTGCCTATCATGTTGCTGAATCTTAGGACAAGCTCCAGCATGGAGGCTTCTACTTCAGTTTATGCATATCATCATCACATGAAAACAGGAGAACGAAGGTTCTCCCTCCTCTTGACAACTGCTAAGCTACGCGATTTCTTAAATAAGTCATCCAATGAACATCTACAGCTTCTGCTTGTGGCGCGATAGCAAGAACAAAGAAACAGTTCCTACCAGTCTGCCTCATCTTTGATAGAGGCTGGTTAGTCCTACATATTTCAATCGAGATTCAAACGACAGATTATCAGGCATCCCTCAAATCAAAGGCACATGAAACACAGCTTTTAAGGGTATTGTAGTACCATTCTAAAGCAGTTCAAACTATACGGACAGTACAGAACCAAGAACCACATCATCTCATTGAAGAACTCAATGCACTTTAGGAACATGTGAGGCTTTGGACATGACAAAAATTAACCTTTGCTTTTGGCACCAGAGGACATAGGCAAAGTATCTATGTAATCTTTTGCCCCCTTTGAAGGCTCAGTGCTAGCATGAGGCAAAACTCATGGAGGCAAAAATCCAATCAAGGCTATAGATTTAAAGCACAGTCTCATGAGCCTATCTTTCAGCAGTAACAGCAGGTTTTGCAGCCCCTCCCTTCTCTGTTCCATCACTCATACCTACCCCTGCACTCCATGAGTTTCAGTTACACTGGTGCAAGTTCATGAGACTGCGTAAGGGACAAGACAAGTGATTTTGCTCCCCCATGCCCCCTGCCTTTTTTTTTTTTTTTTTAAATAAGTAACTTCTGCAAGTTCACCTTGCATAAGAATGGCTGTTCAAGGTTAAGACAAAGGCTTAACTAGCCCAGAATCCCAATTCCAGTAAGGGCAAAGTATAAGTGCCCACACAAGGGTTTGCCTTAATGCCATCGTGAAAAGCATGCTCAGCAAACCCCAGAGTACATCTGCTTAGGAACTAGAAGTGTAGCTACTGCTTAAGAGACTGGTCAAGAACAGAATATGCACTTACTCTGATTTGTTAGATGTGTAACTGCCTTGGATTCCTTGTAAGTGAAAAACATGGGAGATGTGTATTACACTGAAGATACTGGAGAATCAAGGCCTATTAGAACAGAAGGGAGCTAGAGTCAACAATACCATGTGCTACATAGGTTTTTGCATAGTGTGCTGCTAAGAACAGACGAGACATACAGAAGCAGACCAGATTCATGCTCCTGCAGGAGAGACCACCACATGGATCACAAAGCTCCAATGGAAGGCAAAGGGACCTACTGCTGAATGAGCAAACGGATGTGTTCTGGGAATGGTTCTTATTCCAGTTCTCTCCCCCGAACACTGTGCTGGTCTGACATAGCCCTGTTGTGCTCTTGGTCAACCATCAGAGTTGCTGGCTGACAAATCTCAGCAGATGAATTCAGCAAAAGTGCTGAACTGCCCTTAGCTCTACGTGATTTTTTTCCCTGGTGACTCCTGTTTGGAAGCAAGCCCTATATCAACTTTCAACCTTGTCTAAAGGCAAAAGCCCTAAACCAGTAGCCATGATGAATACGCACCCTGACTCAATGACCACATAGAAAGTCCAGTCCAAACCTGCTCAACTCATACATCTTGTGATCAACCCATGGATCCTTTGTGGTCGGGATTATTTCTCAGTGAAAAGGGAAGATACTTAACTAAAACAAGAATGCTTCACAGTGGTCTGGTGTGACAGTGGTCAGGAGGTTCCCATGGCTAGAAATCTACTGCCTCTGCCATTCGGGAAAGTATTGCCCCTGAACAAGCTGATTCAGCACTGGTCCATCTCCCCAATTGAGATCATAAACCTAAAGGTGTATGGTAACCTCACAGGGACTGCTGTTGTCTCCTTAAAGCCCAAATATGCAGATCACGCAAGCAAGCAAACAGAAACCCTTCCTTTAGGCTAACATTCAAAAGCATGCCAACTCTAATCCAAAAGGAGAAGAATTAAGATTACCATTATGCTGTAGGAACCAGAAACAAGAAATACCTATGAGAACAACTAGTAAGGGATATAAAGATAGATTGAGCTGTTTTGATCTCTGGAAAGCATCTTTTGCTGACAGCAACTAGCAATGATCCTAATGTCTCCATTACAGCATCAGTTTCTCTGTAATTTTCTGTTAATTTTATGAAGAACACACACATTGGATAAAAGATTTTTATCTACTCACTGGAGCCATACTGCAACTTGAGGCACATTCACTAGCAAAGCACCATCAAGAGCAGAATGAGGCTTGCCTGACTTGTGCTTTAAAAGATGAAAAAAAATTTAACAGCAGTAGAATGCGTGTGCATGTAAAATGCATGATGCCAAAATATACTGTGTAAATTGTTAATTACAAGAAGCAGAGTAAGAAGACTCAAAATTCCACAACTTGCTTATCCCAAGTTGCTAGAAGACAGATTACTGCAAACTGAAGGTTACTGTAAACATGAAAGTCCACTCTGCAGCATGTCTTCAATGTCCTGAAGCTATGTTTACTGATTACCTGGCACTTTAATCCATGATAAATCCACCTCTCCACTGAAGGGGCTGATCCCACTCATCCTCCCCATCCCTCAGATGCTCACTCACCTTGTATTTGCATGGTAACATGACAAGATGGCTCAGGGATCAGTTCCCTGATCAACCCACCATACATCTACACAAAGTGAGGGCACTAGCACAAAGGAGGTGGTATGATCACCCCTCTCTGCAGCATTTTAAATCTACACTAGATTAAAAACTACTATGTAACCATGAATCATGTTTTTACAAGAAAATTCACTTCCACTGCTATACATCCCTTGGATGTGTACTCTCTTCTCCTGTGGTGGAACCAAGGCCTTTCCTGAAAGATCTTCTATATTGGCTGGCATTAAACAACTGTACTCTCCCATACTGTTCATTTAGGTTAAATGACATAAAATTGTGATTTCTCAGAAACTACCATCAGGGTTACTGCCCAAACCTGTATCAACTGTAAATGCAATGCAAATTCACACAGTTTGGCAAGGTCTGTAGATTAACTTGCAGTTTCTTCAAAGTCAGGGTGAAATACTTTATTACAATTGCTCTAGCATAACCTCTCTTTTATTTAAAAGGGAAAAAAAGTCTACTGAATGTTTCTTGTAGCATCTTCTACACCCACTAGATATCAAATTTAGGATATATAAACTATAATCAATAAATGTCAATATTTTCTACTAAAATAGTCATTTTGCACAGAGAATAATTTCATGCCTTTTCAGAAATCTGACCCTCTACAAACTTGCTTACATTACTGTGATGCAATACAGTTAAAAAAAATAGCATAATGTTTAACTTTATTCTGGAAAAACAATAACTCATGGCTTATAAGCCAACAGTGGTTCTATTAAATATTCTTGAGGGCCATTTTCTGATGTCAATTTCCTTAAAAGAAAGGTTCTCTGATGAATCTATCTAGGCAAATATGCTGTCCTAACCCTTAACTCATTAACTGAAAACAATAAGCTTTTAGAAGTTTCTGGAAAAGCTGTTCTATTTGGCTTTCTAAGCTTAAAAACCAAAAACCCAAACCACAGAACCTGCCTGCCTTCTCCCAACAGTCTCTCCCCAAACACTATCCTCCAAGTTTTAAGCTAAAACTTTAATAAGCAAAGGCTTCAAACACATATATTTCTTTCGCTCTCATGGGAAGATGACAGGTACTTACCTGAAACTGTTTTTCACCTAGAGTGGGCAATATTTTGTCCGTTTCCAAAAAATGCTTTAAGATATATTTGGAAGACTATCAGAGTTTAGTCTGTAGTTCCACTACCTTAAAAATAAGTAGCCATGGTTTCCCTTCAAACAGGTCTCTTAGTTATGCTTACCCTCACCCCATCAAAAAAAGAAAAAAATAAACCCACAATCCCCCCAAAACCCCAAAGAAACACACACAAAAAACCCCAACCACCACACCACTAGAAACATCCATTTAAGACTACATTTTTATGCAAAATTTATTTCACTGCTCTGGTTGACCTTCCATTTTTCTTGTCTCTGGATTTCACAGAAACATCTCTCAACTAAACTAACTATACCATTTAGTATGACACTCACAGCCCACTTAATCGAGAGGCAGAACCACCAAAACTTTTTAATTCTTTGTTTTAGATGCACCTTTACATTCCTTCAGCGGATTCAAACAAGGCAAGTAATTATACAGCTATTAAAGTTTATAATCTCCTTTTCTAAAAGCATTCTTTGTGAAGTTTGACCCTCATTTATGCTAAATCTGGATTTTCAAAAAGAGACCTAGTTTTAGAGAGATATTCATTTCCCTTCACTGGTTCTGAGAAGAAAGATTCTTGGGATATTTCAAGGCTATGATGTCCTGTTAGCTCATAATCAGCTCTATCTTGTCTACCTCTCCTCAGACTGAACTAATAGGGAGGAGCCACCTGAGTAAAAGAATGCATTACCAAGGAGATTTAAAGTCTGTAGACAAGTATTTTGCATGTAATTTTGAGAACGATAGTAAACTTATGACCTTCTGTGAGGCCACCTGAAGTGAAAGATCATATTCCCAAGACCATCTGGCTCATTCTGCTTTAGCCCCCAACCCTACACCGCATGTGGACTGACAGCAGAGAGTGAACTAGTTATTGCACTAACAGCCAAAGCCCATTTGCAGGCTGGCTGCCACGCTGACAGAAAGCAGGAATTTGTCCATAGGAGAGCCTCACTTGTCACACCTAACCACCAGCTGCTCCAACAGGCACCAGTGCCCTCTTGCAGCCACTGTGAATAGATGGTTTGTAGCTCAGAGGCATAGGACACCACTTGCAGGAATTCTTCCACATACCCAAATCCACCGCTTTCGTTCAGGCCCACTCACAGCTAAGGTCCCATGCACCCTGCTCAGCCTAAACTACGACTTCTCACTAAAGTCAACGCTTATCAAACCCTGACTTCAGGGCTTGGCTTACAAACAGAACCTAATATAGCTGCACTAGCAAAACTATGGGGCAGTAAACCAGTGTTCAGAGCAAGAATACTTTTTTTTTTTTAAAGAAAGTTTTGCCACTACCAACAGAATCTCAAAACTATGAAATAAATTCAGCACTCTTAACCCTGCAAGTCTGCCAGTACAAAACAGCTCTGAAATTAGCTCTGTCTGCTGCTTACAGGCAGAATCATGAAAATCCGCCTAGGCAGCACCATGGCATGCTGAGAGCAAAGATCTATCTGCCTTAAAGATGAGATCAGAAAACCACTCATGTCTTCCCCCAAACTGAATATGAAAGAACTATTCCTCTTCCCTTACAGCAACAGAAAGCCCCACAAGTTCCAGATACTAGAAGAAGGACAGACAGGAAAGAACATCAAGCAGGATTTAGTGTTAGGATGCTGAAATAGCCATGAATATGATACGCAGAAGGTGCTGGTTTCTTGGGAACTAGTGATTTTGCATAGACTTTTTTTTTTAAAGTAGGTTTAGTAGTTTTAGTCCTGAAAAAAAAAAAAAATCCAAAAATAACTGCTTACTTTCTGAAGTTTGTGAGGTGTCATCACAAGCACATTTAGCTGCTAAAGTTCATCAACATGCCAGTAAGTATAGACCAAAGCAGCTGTGATTGACTTCTCCCTACATGCCTTCCCCTCCACCATCTCCCATTATATATAAAGCTACATAAGGCATTTCCTATCCTAGGGGCAGAAGCAGTCCTTGGGCTACAAGGGGTTGAGAAAATTTAAAGCCCTATCTGCTCTTCTTATTTGGAGCACAAAATTCAGTTCAAAGTACAAGCAGCAGGAAGATACGAATTCAAGATTAGTCACAGGCAAGCAGATGATTAAGGAACAAGAACCAATCTGTTATAGGCAAGGAGTGCAGCCTCCACAGCAAAGTAGACTACAGTTCTGCAACATCTTTAACTTAGGAAGTCAATTTTTAATCTAATTTGAAACTGAGTAACTTGTTGAGCAGAGTAACCTCTGAACTCTATATTCAATTTTGTACTGTTAGTGTGCTCAGTCTGTGACCTCAGCTATGGTTCTAATAAAATAGAGTGAGCTGAAGAGTGGTCAGGATGGAGACTATTTGGGCTTTGATACCCAGAACAGCAGTGCACCTTGGGATTACCAAACAGCCTAGTGTCCATTCCATACTTCAAATACCTTCTAGTCATTAACATAAAAAAATTCATGTCCTCCTGAGACCAAAAAGGTGGTTTACCTGTTGTTTCAGGGTATCTGCCAATGCACAGCATGGAGACTACATCAGTTATGCCTGTGTATTCAAAATTCCATTCACAACCATGTAAGGGAGGAGTGCTAATGAAATTTTTAGATCCAACACAAACTCTGTAGCAGCAGTTTGGCCTTCACAGTAAGGTTCTTGGAAGGGACAATAAGGAAGCCCTGAGTATAGGGAGTACAGCACTTAAAACAGACCTACTTAATGCCACTCTAACCTTTTTCCAGAAGTTAGCTTTCAAGTTGAAGTTTTCCATGGTTAGTCTCCTCCATGACACCCATTTTGGGATAAAATATACTTTTAAATAGCTAGGTATGAGAAAAGAAAAATAAAACTCAATCCTAATCTAACAGATGAATAAATATCAGCTCATACTCCTTAACACCTACAGCCACTTTGGAAAGGAAAAACAGTCCTTGTTTACAAATCATTTAGAGCAGTAATTTTCAAACTGTGGGCTCCTGAAAAGCATAAAGACCCCATGCAATTTAAACTATTGGCAATAGCCTTGTTTTTCCACGGTTGCTTCTTGCCAACTCCAGGTTGAAAACCACTGATTTAAGAGAGCCCTGGCAAAACACAATTCTTCTCTCAACGGTTTTAGGCTTGTTCAAGAGATAAATACAGCATTCCTGCTGAATTCAAAAGATCACACACAAAATGGACCTCCACATGGCCTGTCTCATCTGAGCACTGAAGCCGTTCACTCCCAAATCGCTGCACATCACTCAAAAAAATTGCAGAGGCAAAACCAAGGGATTAGATTTTGTGAAGAGTTTACAAAAATACTCCTATAAGATATGAGAACTAGGTTCTCATAGCATCTTACCATACAGTTCCAGATGATTACATTTTTATTACTTCATATGAATGCACAGGATTACAAGGAGGGCAGAAAAGTATAAATAACAAGAGAAATGTGTGGGCCATAGTTAAGCATTTAACCACATATACTAAAATTAGTGTTATACTTGCTGTAATTTTGCCCCCCAAGTATATGCTAGAATAACCTAAACATTCATGGGAAACATTTCAGGGAAAAAGTTACTTTTTCCCCCTCCAAGAGACTTTGACACTTCATTTTTACAAAGGCTTGGTACACTTGTCTTACACAACACCTTTTGCAGCATGGATACTCATCTAAACCTACACATAACCAACATTTCACACTTAGTTTTTCCCTCACACTTTTCCGTCCCTCACTCACTCTTATAATATTTTGAAAGATAGTAAGCTACAGTATGCAGATAAATGATAACCACTAAGGTCACTGAAACATTCCACTTCCAGTTGCATAGGAGAACAACTTTTCCAAAGGACATTTAAAACCAGCAAGGGGCACTCCCCTTACTTGGCAGTGAGGTCAATTAGATCAGGAAATGGTTATCAAAACAAAAGTGCAGGTTTTTTTCTAAGAGAAGTTTTCCTCACTGCCTCCTTTTGAAGCAAAGACTATCAGATGGCTGTTCTTACATAAAAAAAAAGTAAGATCCTTGTGAGAAATCCCAGAAGAGAGACTGTAGTATCATATAAACTTAAGTTTCACTAATCACTTCAAAATATAAAAGAGAAAGCTAGGGATAAGGTAGATATGCTCCTCCTTTTCTAAAGGATATAAAATGGAATCACTGGTTTAAAAAGATTGCTTTTAAGCTTTCTTAGGTCAGAAAAGGAAATGACCTCCATGCTTTCCTATTCTCTTGCTTTTGCAGAGCAAAATGGAAGTTATTAAGCGTCCACCTCTGCAAAAAGTTTTCTTCATGCAAAGGATAAAATGGCATGTTTTCAGAAACACATCTAGAGATCATGATAAAGCATCTCCTAGAAAGCAGTTTTCATCGTTTTTGCCACAATTACAAATATTAACCCAGGAGAAGACCAGACTTGAGACAAGGTCTGCTGCAACACTAGCTTAGCTTCAACTTGTTCATGAAATGGACAGAATAACTGCCAAAGAAGCCAAGAGCCAAGCAAGCCAGTTTGCTATGAGCATTTAAACAAAGCCAATTCATTTTGTGTATTCCAATATATTTATATATTTCTTAAGAAGCCCAAGACTGCAGGACACAAGTCACAGGTTGAGAGGGCTCTTCTGGCCACAAGACTGCCCAGCTGAAGCGTACAACCACACTACTCCGACTGATCTGTAGCTATCCCACGACAAAGTTTCAAAACTCACCCACATGTTTGTCCGCGCATTAAGCACAGGCAGAGTACATAAGAGCTTTGTGCATATGAATTGCTGTGGAGAGTTTTACAGCTGCAGGACTAGCCTGTTCTTGCAAGGCAGGAGGCTGAAATCAAAGTCTATTACACAGGTAACATAGCAAGCTGCCACCTGTCACATATATACAGTAGCAAAGGGAGTCAAACAGCACATTGCTACAGACTAATGACTGACACCGCTATGTGCTCAGGAGAACAGGGTGAAGAGCATTAGAGTTACGTACTGGCCTGGAACTATTAGCGTGGGGAATTGCAGGCTGTGGGCTGAAACTTTCACATCCTTTTGTTAGTGTAACCAATGAAAAAAGAAATCAAGAAATGAAGAACTCTGTAGCTTGACTACCTCTTCCTCTTCCTACTCTGTCAGTTACTCCACTTTTGAAACATGAGCAGCACCCTAATCTACTAACAGCAGACAAGGGCAAAGACCATATCATATAGACTCATCCATGCAATTCTCTCCAGCTAGATATTGAAACGCCTGTACTATAAGCGTACCCAAAAAATGTTCAAAGAGAACCAGGAAATTTTTCATTAGTAAACTCAGCTCAAGAGTTAAGATTGCCTGGTGGCCTCTGATGTCTTTCCACACTGCTAGATTCAGCTTCTGAAAGCTTCCTTTGTTAATGAATACTAGGCTCTTGTCTAGTCCTCTTTTCTCCCCCTCTTCTCCCTCCCATAAAATATCATGGTCCTCAGGGCATAAGGAACATCCTTTGTCTCCCTGCAAGTCTTCCCTGTGCAGCCACTTCGCTGCCGCTTTTGGAAAACGCAACAGGAGTACCATCTTTTCTTTTCTCTGTAAGAAGAGTAGAAAAAACAGATGGAGACATCATCTAACAGCAATTTTACTACATAGGAAGTGGTGTCCTGCAGAAATGTTGAAACACCATAACCTCCACTTCATCTTTCATGTGCCAGCAGTGTTGATGTAAACTTAAATCTACTACTCAGCTTTGAGAGCTGAATGTTTTTGTCAACTCACCATAAAAGAACACATGATACTACACAGTATACAAGGCAAACTGAATCTGAGACAAAAGGTAAATGACTTGAAGATGTCCAGAGAAATATCGGTATAGCATTCTTCAAGAGAAAAAGAAAGAAGCTGAAGCTCTCATTTCCCAAAAGAAGCTGAGGCCACATGGATTTATTAGAGAAGACTGAGGAACCCCAGAGGCCTGCAGAGATACTGGGGAGAGGTGGTGTAAAGCTGCAACTTATTAATGGAGGTACTGGACGAGAGCATCCAGCATGGTTGGGAAAGCAAAGCCCACAGTTCCTTATCAGGGAGAGGGCCTGGTATAACTCACGGCACTTTGAAAAGGGAGACTGAAGCAATCTTCCTGCTACTGTTAAGTGAACATGATGCATGCAGAAATTAGCACTTATTCAGCAAATGACAACTTGGATTTGTGCATGTGTGACAATACCAGTTGAATAGCCTCAACTCTTCATTCTCTGCCTCTCCATCCTCTGCAGATGTTGTAGCAAAAAAAAAAAAAAAAAAAAAAAAAGATTGTTTTTCAGTCAGGTCTAGTCAGGGAACTGATTCACCAAGCTGCCACATATAGCTGTGGCAGCACAGAGGACTATTTAAGCCAGCTTAGATGGCACTGCTATCAAACATAACCAAAGTCTGTAGCACAGTTATAAGACAGAAGATGCAAACTAGAAAACTCCCTGCCTTTGGAGAAAGCTATTCTGTTCTCTTCTCCCCTTTGCTTCACCCCATAGAAATTATCCCATCCAGTGCTTCAGATGAGCTCTCCTGCTCATCTCCTTCTTCACTGGGATGACTCAGGTTACTAAGCATCACCAGAAGATTAGCTGGTTTTGCAGAGTCTTCTGTCAGTTTAGTAAAAACAAGCACTACCACCCCTTTTGGCCAGAGGTAGAGCCTAGATTGGCTGAACCCATCCCATCCAACCCTGCCCTCAGAAAATCCCAGAAGCTTTGTATTTCTCAGAGGATTAGAAATACCCATCCCAGTAACCTTTGAGAACCAAAGCTTCATCCCCTTAAGAGTGAAAATATATATGTATGTATAGGAGGGTGAGGAAGAGGATTGGAAAGTCCCCTGTAAAATACTGCAGTAGTGTCCCCTCCACCCCAACCAGCATGACTGGACTACCTTTCTTTAACCCTACTAAATGCCTGGTTTTCCTCAAACCTTGCCTAAACTGACTTTTAGGAAGTATTCTCATTGTTATTTTACATTACCCACGAAAGAACACAAGTTCTCAGACAAAAAAAAAACCAAAACAAAAACAAAACAAAAACTGAACACCAAAACAAATGACAGTAATGTCTGGATGTAAGATAGCCTAAGACGGCAGAGCATTAAGCCATTTAAGTACTATGCAATAAGGATTCAGACAACTGAGCACAAGAACTGGCATTTTGTATCATCCATTCTTAGTTAAAGTGCAGTTATTGTATTTCTGTACATAACATTGTTAGGATTATCACCAATATACGGCACAAACTGGCAAAAAATGGCTTAGAAGTTTTGAACAGTCCTTCAGGTACTCTTTTAAAATGGTGCCATACCACAAAGCTGTAAATCTGTAGTATATATATCTCAATATAAATACTACAAAGATTTTATCTAGGTGGATTTGGACTATTTCCTGCATGCACAGAACGGATTACTGTAATTCATTTTGAGAAGTTATATTAAAAGTGGATGATCTTTGAATGTCATTAGCTTTTAGTTAGAAATTAAGTCAAAAAACCCTACACTTCCTGCAGGATGAACATGTCCCAAGAAGGAAACCTCTCACCTTGCAGTGATAGTTATTACTTCACACAAATTAAAATAGATTTTTGTTCAAACGCAAACCAAACCAAGTGATTTGGCCTAGTCCAAAATTTCACGTCACAGCCACCAGAAGAACTGAAGATGGTATAATAGAAAGTGGTTGTCAAGACTTTTTTCAGTATACTTTTGCTTGGTTGACATAGTCCTTCTTGGGGTAGAAGGTATTCTTCATTTGCAAATAGGGAAACAAGGGCAAATCTGAAGTGACTTATGGAGAATCCAAAGAGATATTTGAAACAGATCTAAATACATCCCCCGCAGTTCAACTTCTACTGTTCTTCAGATGCATACCATCCTTCCATGCACATTTCAAGTAAAGCTAAATATCAAGCTGTAAATTTCACTCCTTGCAACTAAAGATTTTTATTTTTAAATGACAGCTGCCTCAATTTTTTTCCTGGCATAACTTTGTCATAAGAGGGTAATTCTCCCTCCTTGTATCCATCCTGCCAACACGCAAAAATGTGTGTAGACCAGATCTTCTTGAACAAGCCTTCAGCTACAATACTGTAAAGTTTCTGTACAATGGATTTATATTAATAAAAAAAAAGCCACAAGCTGCATTTACATTACATGCAGGTTGAAATAAGGCAAATAGTACCACTTGCACATTTGCTGGGGACATAGCTGGGCACATATCTAAAACAGATAACAGTTTAGAATAGCCCTACATTTAAACTTTTACTTTCGCACTTACTTTAACTTGCTTTTTATTATTATTTTTCACCAACATCAGGGCTATAATAACCTTTCTCATTTTGAAACAAAGAAATACAATCTGCCCTTTGAACTAGAACTACATTAAACACTTGGAGACTCAAGACTACTTCCAAAACAATGAGATAACACGGCTAACTGGAAGCAGCAGCTAATTCATATCACATACAGGCTGGAACTATACCCAAGCAATAATCAAGATAAGAAAATGTAATAAAAATTTCAGAATTATTCAACTGTTATACACCTTCTCTTGATTAATATTAGCTTCTAACACTTCCTGATATAACACATTTCTTTCACAGCATCCACACTTTAGTCCTAAGTATCTAAGGTCACTGAAGACCACCACTATTCAACACATTAGTACACAGAAACAGACCAGGTACTTAGGTTCCTGTATTTCACCAGCAACAATCATTAAAAAAAAAAAAAAAAAAAAAAAAAAAAAAAATTTTTTCCTTTTTTTTTAAACTTTAA
>NW_010972620.1:10816967-10820746 GCF_000737465.1 Haliaeetus leucocephalus | reverse complement strand
CCCCAAAAAAAAAAAAAAAAAAAAAAAAAAAAAAAAAAAAAAGGAAATTACTTCAGCTTATTTTCACAGCTTAAGAGTAAAATCAACAGCTAAGCAGCATCTCAGTAAAACACTGACAGAGCTCAAGATGACTGGAAATCTTATGTGAATGTTACAGGTTTTCCCTTTAAATCATCATTTTGCTCCCCAAACTAGGATCACTGCTGAAGAGAGCTAATACATTCCCTCCCTGCTCCCACCCCCCACCCCCCCAACAGGCTGTAATTCAGTCAGGGAGTCTCTAAGAGTACAGCTAATATTTAACAAAGGGCCAAGCATCACCAGCTAGTAGAAATGTGTGCGACCACCTCAAACTATCACTCCAGTAACCACACAGCATTGCAATGCTATTACTGCCTGTATAAAAGGTGTCAGGAGGATTTCAGGGATCTGTGGGTTCTCTCTTCCCTCTAACTCCCCATTCCTTACTGATCTGATCTCATCAACCATTTCCAATTCAGCAAGTGTCTAAACAGGTGACTGGAGGCTGGGAGAGGGGAAAAAAAATTAAAAAAATAAAACCATCACAAAGATTTGTCTCTAGGTATCTGCTTTTGGCCACCAAGAAAGACACTAACACTCAAGACTGGTACAGAGAACACACATGTCAGCATCAAATAGTTATCCTCTGGCACACCGTGTCTCTAGAATCAAAGTCCTATCAGGGCATCAAGACACTACCACTGCTCCCAGCTATCCTCCCATGCTGTGGTTCAACAGCCTCAATACATCTCACTGCAAAGGGAGCTTAGACACCCCTTCTCCACACTTCCCTCCACCTCCAGGCCACGGCATGCTGCTCCCTCAGTTGCATCACTGCATCAACGGAACTGCTCACAGACCTGTCCCACACCAGCTGCACCACCTCCCCCTCCCTCAAAAAAGGGCTTGAAATGCATAATAAGGAAGGAAGGTTTAAGCCAGATCAGTTCCCTGAGCTACCTCCCACAAAAAGCTGTGCTGGCACAACTGAAGGTGCAACTCGGTGGCAGTTCAAGATGATCTAGATCTCTGCCACTTCATTCTCACTCTTTTCCTTTCCACCAGCTATGCATTCTCACCCTCTTCCTTGTGCTAGCACCGGTATTTGCTTGACCCGACAGTGAGCCAGTCCAGGGAGCTATACTAGCAGAAAATTATTCTACTCTCTCCAAAAGAAGATGTTTTCTGCTAGCATAGCTCCCCTGAATTGGCTCCTGATGGTCAAAGGTGGTCCTTCAGCCCTCCTGTGTTTTTGCTCCCCTTGAGAGCACAAGCTTAGTTTGACAAACTGTCACGAAGCCACAGCCAAAAGAGCAGCCTATTGGAGAAGCAAGAAACAAGAGAGGAAAGTGAATTACTTAAGCCATTTTTAATTGCCAAATGTGCTAGTTCAAACCACAGACTATTTTTTCTGACTACAACACTGTGTGGTATTAGAATGACTTTTCAGGGAATGATGCTAACACAGAGAATCCCACACACTTCACATTTACTTTCAGAACTAAATATGAATGAGTATTTCTGAAGTAACAAGAAGGATTTTCCAATACTCTGCCTCCCCATGTTTATCTATCAGTATTTATTACAGTACCAATTTCTTAAAGACTTTTACAAATGGTCAAGGTGAAACAGAACATTACATCGTTTAACAGGTCAACTTCCAAATCTCAAGGAACATTGTCAACACTCACTTAAAAAGACAACAGAGATGTATCTGGGGCAAGGGGTTAAGATCACAGCATAATTTCAGCTGGACATCCTGGGCTCGTGCAATAAAATAAACCTTTTAGAATTCTATGAAAAAATATCAAAACAAAAAAGGTAACAATTAACACATTTACATGACCCAACAATTTGTGCAAGATTCATACTAAGAACAGGGCAGGTCCGAAGATCTCATAAAGCTGATCAATTTGAGGTTGAAACTATTTATGACATAGTGCCATCAAGATAAAAGTCACATAGCACTGTTACACTTTGGACCTTTTTTTTTTTTTTGTTAAATGGTTTTGTACTTTACCTCCAAAAAATTCCAGTCAACTCTGCGCTTAACAGTCAGTACTCACAGTATCTTTTGTTAAACACACACAGAGGGACTTTCACATAGAGAAATCTTTTGGACGAACAAAACATACATCAAATTTAGGCACGAGGAAGAGATATGGAAGGGACAGAGGCAAAATCAACTTCTCCAGGAGCTGACAATTTAAATGGCTTCAGGGAAGTGAAACAGGGTGTGTATAAATGGGGGTGGCGGGGGGTGGTGTTGGTGTTTGTTTTAAGTTTTAGCACGTAGGGTTGCTAAGAACTTTAATAACATAGTGTTTTCCTTGAGTCTGTAGGTAATACAAACTTCTCTAGCTACCCAAGATTGTCCCAAAGAGCAGCATAATGAACAGACACAATTCTTGCCTTTCACCCCAACACAAGATCTGCAACAGTAGCTTTGAAACTGTCCTTTTTTTTTTTTTTCTCCCCTTCCCCTTTCTTTCGTACCCCCCCGCATTTACTCCTCACAGCTATCTGGTTAAAACTCTGAGCAGCAGGACAGCTCCACTGGAGGATTCACGGACCTAGCAATAAAGCAGCAAGGACCAAGAGGAAGACAAGATGACATGCTGCAAGTAGGGAATTTAGAAAGGACTAGAACAGGTGATCTGCAGCAGCCGAGGTAAGAGGAGATGAGAAAAGGAGATAGAAGTAAAATAAATCCGGTTCAAGCAGAGGTGGAAGCCAACAAAATGTTCCTAACACAGCAAAGCTAGAATAAAAATAAAACCCCATAAACTGGATCTAGAAGCATCACTAACTGGTTGGAAAGAAAACCCAGCACTTTTGTGTAGAGGCTGAGTTTCTCAGCAATGTATTGCCCTTGAATCACTTTATGCTTGAAACAAGTTAATCACTCCTATTAATCTGGAGTTAACAAGCATCTAGTGCACACTTGTATATTACAAAAATTTAAACATTTAGATGAAGCCAAAAATATATACAGCAGCAGTTACAACTCATGGTGTAACCAAAAATGGTGTTTCAAATCCCTGATAATGAACTAGGATGCTGAGCTAACTGACAATAAGAGGTTTAACTCTGCACACAAGGAACTAAAGTGAATCTGTGAATGTTATTACAGATTACCTACCCTGAGCAGTCACTAGCAGATTACGGCCATATTTGCATATATAAAAATAAAATGTGCTCAATTAAAAGCAGGAGGCCAAAGAAGAAGAGACATACCAGTGTTCTGGTTAGAGATTTTTAAGATTACTCTGGAAGTTCATAGTCTACTGTTGTCAAACCTATTTTACTATTTTTGCAGACACCCACCAAATTCCTGGCCTAGAGCTGGCGTTTATGTGTATGCTGGGACCCGTAGAAAGGGCCTCGATTTCTGACTAGGGAAAAAGAAAACGGCTAAATCTGTATTTTGAATGGAGAAAGTTACTCGAGATGAAAGGCCATGGGGGACTTCTTTTTTCAAAAAACCCAAACATCTGACTGCAAGGAGCCTGCATAACAACAAACGCGCACAAGAGAGGAGTAGGGGAAAAAAATAAAAGGGGGGGAGGGGGGAAGAGAAGGAGAAAAAAAAAAAAAGAGAGAGAAAAGCAATCACACATCCTTTTAACC
Organism: Haliaeetus leucocephalus; assembly: GCF_000737465.1. NCBI lineage: Eukaryota > Metazoa > Chordata > Aves > Accipitriformes > Accipitridae > Haliaeetus > Haliaeetus leucocephalus. The sequence continues at coordinate 10,817,095 of NW_010972620.1, read as the reverse complement.
CCCGCGGCCCCGCGCCAGATTCGCGGCGTCAATCCAGCACCCCGATCCACAACTTTCCGCCGGCCCCGCTACCGCGCTCCCCGCCTCCCCGAGCCTCCCCCCGGCTGCTTCGCCCGCTGGGGCGCGGG
>NW_010972620.1:10785649-10816298 GCF_000737465.1 Haliaeetus leucocephalus | reverse complement strand
GCGGCCGCCCCCCGTCCCGGCCGGAGGCTGCGGTCCAGCGGGGCCTGCCGCCCCTGAGCGGCCGTCCCTCCCCTGAGGGGCCCTGCCACCCCTGAGGGATCGCCGCCCCCTGAGGGGACGTGCCACCCCTGAGTGACTGTCCCTCAGGGAACATCCCACCCCAGAGGGGTCACTGTCCCCTGAGGGGACATCCCACCCCCGAGGGGGCCACCTAGTTTTCTGTCAGGAAGAGTTGCAATCTCCTCGTCTGCTCCACAGTGTAGTTGAAAACACCAGGTCTATTGGTGGCCACGATGAAAAGGAAAGACAACCGGCTGCAACGGCCAAGAGGCCTCCTGATACCGATCCCGCCGTGACAGCTCCCTGACACAACCACCCCCTCTGTTGTAGCGGCATCCATTTACTCTTCAGCCTTACACCGCAAGAACAAAGACCTCCCTCCAGCATGAGCTCAGATGTTGTAAGGGGGTTGATGATGCAATAACACCACTTTTGATGGCAAGCGGTGAGCGCATTGATAGGCAAGGGAAGGCGTGCTACCGCCTGGTGCCTTGTGCAGGAGGAAAAGATCAGCACCAGCTTTCTGCAAGCTCAGGGGAAGAGCTCGGGAAACTGAAATGTCTTACCCCAAACCCTGCCGGAGACGAAGCCCAGGAGTCATGGCCTTTATCCCCCCACCCTAACCACCGGAGCCATTACCCTCACCTTGCCAAGCCACGCACAATTAGGGAGTTTGGAAGGCGGAGACGTCAAAGCTGGCTGTATCCAGACGTGGTAGTAGGATGTCCCAGATAAGATATTTCCTGTGGAGATAGAGGAGTGTTTAAGCTGCTGTTCAGGTGCAGTCGCAGCTGCAGTAAGCCAGTTGTCCTATTCAAAGGGAAATCCAAGAGGCACAGAGCAGGCTTTTGGTACATGCAGGCAGGAGAGCCATGAGCCTGTCCTACAAAAGGAGATCGGGACAACTCAGTTTGGCTAGTCCAGCAAAAGGAAGCAAAACTGAAGTGTGATTGCTCTGCCAGTGTACTGGGGAAGGTCCAGTGGGGAAAGGGTGTAAATTCCAAGGAAGGGACAGAGCTATCTGAAGCCCAATGGTAGCATAAGGACAGATTATTGATTGGCTCTTAATAGCCTCATGGAGAAAGTCAGAGGGTGGTTTCTAACTGTAGGAGGTGGAACTTCCCAGACCAGACAGCAATCAGAGTAGCAAGAGGCAAAAGCCCGATTCAAGATGCAGCTTCCTTGTGAAGAGGGCAACGTGAAGCTTGTTTTCATGAGCAGAGCAGACAGGTTTTGTGACCAGGGAATCCCAGTCCTGGTTTGAAAGCCATTAGTGTTGCAAAGAAGGAAGGCATGACCTGTGGAGAATTTCTCTGCTACAAACTGTGGTAAAGCTCTTTGGGCACCTCTGCTCTGGAATGATCCCCTTAGCTGCACCTCACTCCAGTTGTTGGTGATAATCCTGGTCTTCGTTCCACCCCTTTTTCAGTGCAATGAGCCATTGGAGTCTACGTGTCTTCATTTGCAGCGTCCTTGTGCTGGCAGTGGGGAAACTTCCTTCCACTCAAAGTTCAGACATGCCTCTTGCTAGACCCAATTCAAAAGTCTGTTAGGTGCTGTACTAACCACAGAAGTTCTTCTTCCCTGGGAGGTAGTTGATCTAAACAAAAGGATTGCAACATGAATGCTCTAGACTCCAGCAGGGAACTTCTGTCTGCAGTCTGGATGGTAGCTAGAGCAGCAGGTGGACAAGCTGCTAGAGAGGCTAATGGTTGCTGACCTTGCATCTTATCAGTTGTCCAGATACACCAGGACTAGTACCTGCCCACTGTGGTCTTCATGAGAGCCCTCCTGCAAATTCTTCCTTGCAAGATTCTTCTCTTGCTCCGATGCCCACAAAATAAACTTGGTGGTGATGAGCTTGCTCTCAGCATGGCTATTGGCCATCAAGCTGTTCCTATCTCCTTCTTTCTTCTGCTCTCAGTTTGCGTCCCTGCTGTGACAGGCAACTGGGTCATATGATGCCGGTCTTAATTTTATCAATCTCCATTTGAGAGCAAGTTTGGTTTCTTGCTACCGCTAACTACTTTCAGGAGGCTTCCCCCAAATTTCCCTTCCTTAGTGGCTGCAGACCAGCTCCTAACATACCAGTAGCCCGTGTTCCCCAATCTACTTACCCGCAGGCGGTGCTGAAGTGCTCTTTTAAGCACCTTTTCTCCCCAGCCTTCCCCTAACACACTTACGTGCACAGCCTCCACGTGGCCCTCATTTTTCTAGGGTGGACAAGATATATTTCTGTAGTTCCTTCTGTGGCAGTTTGACTATTGCCCAGATGGTATTAGCTGTCCTTCGGTGCGCCTGATCGGTTTTGAACATACTTTTCTTGAGCAAGCATGCACAGAATTAGGTATGCTTTCCCACAAAGTGCGCCCACCCTCTGGAGAACTTTCTTGCCTGAAGGTCACAAAGTTGTAACTTTGACTTAGGACCCTCAGTGGCTTGAACTGTTCTGGTTGTGTCCTGCAGGTCTATCATCTGCCCTGTAGCTGGAGGCTAGCACTCGCACAGCAGAGCTAGCAGGAAGGAAGCATGCGCTGGCTGGCACATGTGCTGGCTGGCACATCTTGCTGTGGTTATACTATCTTTAATCTTGACCCCCAGCACTTATTAATAGAGAGTTCCAGTTTTGTTGTTCTCTTTTTTTTTCAATCCTCTCTTCCTAGACTGATGTTTGGATAGCAAACTCTTTGAGGCAGCCCCACATTTCTACTCTGTGGTGGTGCAGCACCTACCAAAAAGCTTCTGATCTCTGACTGGGACATGTATGAGAATTAATTCATTTTCCAAACCCTGCTGCCCCCCCAGGGCCAATCACAGACTGTTAGCGTGATAAATACCAACAATTTGGATTTCTTACCCACCGCTAAAGCAGAGAGGAAGAGGAAAGCATGAAACTGAGGATCCAGTACATAAAAGAGGAGAAAGTGCTTGAGAGCTAGAGGAAGGGAACAGTCCTGTAATCTAAAAAATTACTTAATTCCATAGGCCTCCTGTGGGGAAAGGCAAACAGAGTGTCAAGGTCTATTTTAAAAAAGGGCAGCAACATCTGGAATTGCTAGCCAAAAATTTTGTGTTCAGAGGGATGGAGAAGAAGGGTGCAAAGAACAGTGGGACTGGCCTCAGGGGGCCCATCAAGAGTGACAGCTAAGTGAGCAATCACACACATACCAAGGCGACAGCAGATCTGACTTGATCCTAGAATTAGGCTGGACCAGGTCTGATACACCAGAGCTTGCACCATGCTGCCACCAACACCATCAGACAATTTTGTCTAAACCAAAGTGGATCCACCATTTTCTTGGCCAACATCATCAGCAGGCCCCAGCAGCCATTCCTCTGCTCACTCCTCCAAATGTCTCAGCGCGAACTCTCTAGCTGGGACAGAGCTTCAGCCTCCCCCCCCACTTCCCCACCAGCCATGAGACTTGCTGCAAGTGGAGCGTTGTTTTTCCCCTGTTTCACAGTGGCTCCCCTTTGATGTTAATTGTTTGCAGGCAAAGCTTAGTGGAGAGCATAGCTGTTCTCTGGTTCATCTGCTGGTTACTACTGAGCTGCCCAGACCAGTGGAGAAAATGCTTTGATGTTAATGAGCTGCAGACAATTTCACTTAACACCAAGCAGGGCCTGGCATCTCAGAGGTAAGACTTTTAAGGCAGATTCTACAGCAAGTCTCTCCAACATCCGTTTTGCCATAGAACAGAAAATACTCAGAAAGGTATTAGAGCAGAAACCTGTCTTCTCACCTGGTCTTGCACCACACCCAGTATCATTACAGCCCCAGAGATGCCAGAGGCAGGGAAGTAGCAGGAATAAAAAACGGCCCCATCCAAATGCATGACCTTTATGGGATTCAGTGGAAGCATGATTTACCACCGAGCCCCATAAACTGCCTGCCTCTCTGGTCCTGCAGTATGAATACACAGAAGTGGGAGAAGGGGATGGGCTGTAAATTGCTGATTTGCAAGAGACTGGCTCCTGCATGGCTGGTGCTTGCAGCAATCCCATTCTGAAAGTGGCACCTTCTCCATCAACACAGCAGATGTCTGAATGAAATGGGCCAGCTGCAGTGAAGTGAGACTTGCACAGGCAGCCTTGGACTATTCTCTTAAGTGGATATGCCAGCAAAACACTTTTCTGTAGATCTGCTACAGGCAGCAGCACACTGCCAAGTGCATGCAAACCTACAGGTCAGTGATGGGTCTCCTCAGAGACAGTGTACAAAAGAGCACATGGACATGTTGCAGGTTCCACGGGTTCAGTCAGCCCTTGTTGTGGGTACCAGACAAGGAGGTTGGGACTCCTCCCTAGGGTAGCACCTCACATGCTCGAGGGAGAACCCCGATTAGGCAGAGCTCCTGCTGTGGAGAGATGGTGTGGGAAAAATGGAAAGGAAATCTGCCCCGTGGAAATGTGAGGTACCGCAGTCTCAGGAAGGCAGCATTGAATCACAAGTATGAACAAAGACAAGTGAGAAAAAAGGCACAAATTCAATTTTGTAACCCTCTGCCAGTCATCAGCAAAGTATATTGACCATATCACAGAAACTCTGCTTCTATCTATACGCTGTGAACTTTTGGATGAAGAAGCAAGTGACCCAGTCCTCTGGGGAGCCCTCAGACAAGCAGAACCAAAAGCAGATTACGTCCCGTCAAGTAGAGCAACAAATGAGACCTCACTGAACGTTAAGGAGAAACATGCCTTCTTCTGAGGAATGTGGCTTAATTCCAATATATTGCCTTTGTTAAATGATTTATATTAATGAGAGAGAGATATTATCTTCTCAGTTTTCTCGCCAGGACAGGATTGTTCCCTGCAGCAAATTTTGGATTACAGTTAGAATAATGCAAGCCAAGACTGAATGCTTGTCCCAGGCCCATTGCAGGGAGGAGCCCACACAAATGTGTATATTCTATCCTACGCTGAAATAAAACCTAACATGGTAGGTTTTGGTGGGGGGAGGGGGGGGTTGCCTGGAATTAAGAAAAAGAAAGTGAAATCACAGAGGAGACCATGACTGATCACAGGCCAAGGAGACAACACTGCAGTCTGGAAAGTCTACCCCAGTCAATGGGAAGAGACACAAAATTAACCTTTGACAAGGCATCCAGCATTTGCTGTGCAGCAAAAGTCACTCCCAAAAGTCACTCCATCCAAGCAAAGCTTGTGGGCCATGTTTTGACGCGATAGATACAACTGTACATCCTGCAAGAGATGAGACGAGAGGCAGTCGAGAACAGCACAGAGCGACGCATGCCATGATCCACAGATAGTGGGAAGGGAAACATTGTGATTGACACTGCTGGGCAGCAGTCTGCAAACCACCATGGAGCGCATGCAGGATGGATGGAAAGAACAGCAATTAGATCCCTTTTTCAGAGGGTTTTGTCACGTGCAGTAGCAGCTTCACTAGAGATGGACAGACTATCAGCCTGAAAGTGAGTTATTCATTAAGTTTAGGATGGATTTCAGTGCACAGGACAATGTGTTGTCAGTAGTTGTACTATTAACGTAAATAGAAAGCAATAGATTTGGAAGGTGGACAGGAATAATCTGGGGTTTACAGCAGGGGGTTTATCCCCATTAAAGGAACAGGAAAGCTGGAGGGTTGAATAAATGGACTAGAAAAGATCACCTTTGTAATAAAAGGAAGGGTGCATGCAGCAAGGAGAACACTAGGTCAACTTTAACTGTTTCAAGGGGATGAGGAAACATTCATCTGAAACCAGGATAGAGCTGGAAGAGCCGAGCTGTCCCCAGCAGGTACAACTTGAGATAGTTTTTTTGTCTTTATCAGATGCTAAATGTATATAATGCTATACCCTCAAAAGTCTCAGGATGGGTTTAAAAACAAAGAAACCCTTCATTTACACACAGATAACCTCCAAATCCAAATACATACATTAAAAAACCCTCAAGATGAGAGTTGCTGACGAATACAACACCGAATATTTTGCCACCCTGGACGTGTCCACAGGGTTTTGCAACTGCCCTTAGCAAAGCAAAGCAAAGTATGGGATTGCAAGATACCTTTTCCTCAGGCTGTTGCTAGGGCTGAATCTGATACCCACCATGATCCAAAGAAAAGCAGACTTGGTTCAGTTCTGCGCGCTTTGCTCCAGTGCCACTGTCCCTTGCATGTACTAAGCATATCTCCTCTGCATGACGCTTACATTCACATGAGGCAGCACAGCTGGTCATACACATGCGTGATGGATGAGCCATTCTGCTGCTAAAGGAACAGATAACCACTGGGTTCTGCTTTTCCCCTGATTGGAGGGGAGAGGGTCAGCTATCTTTCACCTGTGCCATTGCTGACTGTCAGGAAATTTGCAGGAACTTAATCAACCTTTGTCTGATTCAGTCAAATTTGCAAGAATGGTGGCAATGTCAGTATAGTTCCAAAGCTCTTAGCAAGGTAATTAGCAGACAACATGGTCTTGTGGGTGTCAGTTCATTAAGGAGCTTGGCCAAAACCATAAATGCTACAGAAACAGGAAACAACAAAATGTTAGGTCAATGAAGCATGTGGGTAGCTCAGAGGAAGGCTTGGTGCATCCTAGGAGAGAAGCAAGGGGAACAGGCAGTTGCACCTTACAAGCTTTCCACACCAGCAACCTGACAGGTGCAGTGTCCCCAAAATGAAGGATGCAAAGAGTTTGAGAACTTAAAGTTGCTCACGAAAGATCCCCAAACCTCATCGACTACAACAACAAAGGCAGCATTCAAGACTGGCTTCAGACATTGGTGTCCTGCACTCACAGCCACGTTCAAAACTATGCTCAATGTTAAATGTGTTTGTGGTCACTGCGAAGGTGTGAGGGAGGTGCTGGAGGCTCAGTGACAAACGACTAATTGTGATAGCACTTGCCCAAGAACTTTCAGATGTGAAACCGCTGAATTATTTGATGCAGTGTACAACCTTCTGCTTAAGCTGGCCTCGGTAATCAAAAAGTGAAAAGTGGCAAATGTAGTGCCATGTGTAGAGACTGAGGAAACTGGGGAATGATTACCATACCCATCACCCTGGCAAGAACTCCAGTATGGGTATAAAAAGCTGAATGTCTTTATATAAGCTGACCTTAACCAGCAATGACCATAACATGTTTCTTGCCATTACAGAAGATAAGGGGAGCACATGCAGCTAGAAAATCTCTCTGCCCTTCTCCAAGGTGATAAAAGTTTTCTTTTCAGTTGCAAATGTACATTCAGCAAACTGAGAAAGGAGCTGGTGAAGGAAGACGTTTTCATGGAGCAAAGCCCAGAGCTAGACATTAAACATGTGAATTTTATTTTAAAAAGGCAACAACAACAAAAAACCCAAGCCAGTGTAAGATCTTGTCTCATTTCAGTAGGAAGATGATTGCCAGAGCAGCAGCTCGAGATGTGAAGCCGCAGAAAATTATTCAGGCTACTGGCACAGTATTTGTCCAGGTTCCAGAGGCGGGGGGGAGAGGAAAAAAGAAAGAAGAAAAAAAAGCCTGGGATGTTGTTTAAACTACCAGAGAACCATTATGTATTGACACGCGTCTTAAGTAATACTGTGTATACTATTGACCACCTGATTAGGATAGTGGAATGAAAAACAGCTGGAGGACTTTAAGAGGTTGTCCGGGGAGAAAACATAATGATAATGGGAGATATTAATTACCCCCATATAGACCGGGTAGATACCATGTCAAAGAATGATGCAAAGACTGTATTTTTAGCCCTGATAAATGCATAGTTCTTAGAATGGCCACTCAGAGGAGCCAAGTGGAGGACGAACTCTTGATTTAGTCATGAGTAGTACATAGGAGGGAGTTTGAAATGTAATACTGAACAGTCATTTTGTCATAACTAACACAATGTGCTCAAATCCAATATTACTGCCGGAGAGAAAAAAGCAACAAAAGTACACTGCAGTGTGATGTAACTTAAGAGAGATGAGTATATTCTCCTTCAAAAGGGAGTAAGTATAAAAGTCAGGAGAGTTATTAAGAAGAATTTTAAAGTAGCTGATGAAAGGACAAAATGCTCGCAAGGGCATTGAGACCCTGTATTTAAAGCTTTAAGTATGCCATTACTCAAAATATGCTAACGACAACAACAACAAAATCCCCAGGTCTGGCACGGTTAAACAGCTGAGCAAAGAAGACATTTAGAAGTAAAAAGACATCCTTCAAAAAGTATAAGTTATGACCAAAGAAGAAATACAGAAAATCCCAAATTCTGCCAAGTTAAATTAAAAAAAACAAAACAAAACAAAACCCAAACAAAACAACCTAACACATTTAGGCCAGCCAAAATAGTTTTTGAACAGCAGCTTGCTAAAAATATGAAGATTACTAATAAAAACATGTTTTACACAGTAGGAGGAAGCCTACGTAGACTCAGGGGCCCAACAGCAAGAATTAAGGGAAGAACAGTCAAGAAAAATGACCTTGACTACAGGCTACTGTCACCAAACACAGTTGTGCACATCCAAACATTTTGTTGCTAGATATTGAGTATCCTGCACCGCCTCCCAGGCAGCTGCAGTTTAACAGGAATGGGTATATGTATTATTTCTACTGAAGTTTGGGTCCAGCCTTGTAATTGCCTCACTCCATTATGTGCCTTCCAGCAGGCTGAAGAAAATACTGCTGAAATAATAAGGTGGTGACTGATGGTTTCAAACCAGATTTCAGTCCCTGTTAACTTACAGACATTTTGTTAATGGATGACTCTGAAGTGAATAGTCATATGGGAAGCACTGAGGTCTGAGGAACTAATTAGCCACGAGTCAAAGCACCATGAGAGAGAGGCAACAAAGACAAAATTGAGGCCAGCTTGTGGTTCTGGGAGGGGTTACTGCTTCACTAACCTTGCTCTTGCATGGAGATGTTTAGAGATGTTGATAGAGATGGGGATTAGGAGAACAGCTGTCCATCGCAGTAAGTACTGTAGGCTGCTGTCACCTCTCTCCCTGGTTGCTATTGGCACTCCAGAGATCCTGTCAGGCTCTGACCTATTCCTTTTATCCAGGCCATTAATAGCATTGCCTTCTCTGGGGTCTGCCTCCACCAGCATCTGGAGGACCCTGACTTAACTCATTTTCCTCCAGTGGCAGCTACAATTCATGACCACATACATCCTGCAGCTCTCTTCACTCACACGAGATTGTAGGTAGCACTCACTCTTGTCCGTGGGTGAAAATGGACCAGAGCGGGGTCTAACTGTCCAGTAGCCAGGCTTCAAAGCCTATAAAAGCCCAAGCATAGTCTGAACTAGTTCCTCATGCATTGTACCATGTGTTTCCCCAAAGGTTATGATCTTCTGTTATACGCTTAATGTGCATTTTTTTTAACCAATTAAGTACTTTGCCTCCATGTTAAGTGCAACCCCAGGTCTTGGAAGTTCTGATACACAGATATTGCCCAGTCTGCACATCTTCATTGCACAACACTGTAAATGTCCCATGTGCACTTCACGAGACCTTTGATGGACTATAGACATCCTGCTTGTTATCCTTATCAGGCCATTTGAATGACGCTGTCCAGCATGTCCACTCCTGGGTTGCATGGCTAGAGCTGTTAAACTTCGTTTTCTAAGCCTGTGCAGCATTGCTTTAGCAAACAAGTGGTATTCGGGAATCCCTTTGCCCCCAGGTACTTGAAAGAGAGCTTCTTTATCTAGGGACAAGTTCCAACTGTCTCTAGGTAACAGAGAAAGTGTATTTTCTGCTGCTTGTCTACATACTTCCTGACTCTAAAAATAAGCTATTTAAAGATGCAGTTTCCAATACTCACCAGTTCACCTGGGAACAGAGCTTGTATGCAATATTGATATTGTACACAATTTCACAACCTTGTAACTCACCCACTGACTAAGCCTTCTAGCCACACTCAATTTACCTTGCTTAGCATTTTCACATGGACTTGTGGGTCTCCCTTGAATTAAGCCGGGAAGTGTTAAATCCATTTGTCCTAGTAGCATTGTCTCCTAAGGCTCAGTTGTCACCTAACCTGAATCTCCTGAGGTTAAACTAGAAACACCACGTCCTTTATCTCCCTCATCCATTCCCCGTACAAGTTCTTCTAAGATTTTGTGACAGCCTGTGGCCACTGATTTCGTAGACTTCTCCCCAAGTTCTGCTATCTGCTGTGGTCACATCAGGCAATCCAGAATCTTGGCATACTGGCAGTATGACAAGCCAGAGGATGGTGCACACCAGCGCATGCTGGGACATGTGGCGGAGGAAGAGTGTGCTGCCTGGAATGAAGCCGCAGAGATAAGCACGTGTGGAAGCTGGCTGGGTGCACCTGGTCAGTAGGAGGAGAGTAGGAAGTTGTGAGGCACTGCTAGTAAAACAGGTCATTGTAAGGATGTAAAAGGGGATGACATGGATAAGATATGTCCTGAGGAGGTGTGAGAAAGGGTGGTAAAAAGGGCCCTGCACAGGTATTCTTGGGGGTTGGCTACAGATGCACCAGATGCAGCCTTGAGTATAAACTGTGCTGTCTCTAAGGCTACAAGAATACAGAGTAGAAATTGTAACTATAGGAGCCTTTAATTTACCAGTGAATGCCAGGCAATAAACAGTGCCAGAATAGCAGGGCTCAGGTATCTTCTCACAAGACAGAAAGCAAATTTCCTTATCGATTCATTGTAATGTAAAACACAACATTATTTCAGACATGGTTTTAGTGAATGGTGAGGTTGCTCTATCAGTCGGGCAACAGACCTGCAGGAAGGAGCAGACACCCAATGTAGGCAGATCCTGCAAGGTGCGGAGTGGAGGAAGAGGAGGCATGAGCCAGCTGTGGTCAAAACCCAAGAGTGGGTTTTACTCCGTTTCAGTAAAGGTGATTAGGGGAACACAGGGAGCCATGAGATACCTAGTGAAACAGGAGGAAGGCAACAGAAATTATACTTAGATGAGGCTGCCAGTTTCTTAAGACTAGGGCACTCAATTCAGAGTTAAGGATGATGCACTATGAAGCAGGAGAAACTGCTGCTAAAGGTGAAGATGAGTCCCAAGGTTGGTAAGGAGATATGGGAGAGACTGCCCAAGCTGCATCAAAACCAAGCATGACCAGGCTGCAGGAAGGATATTAACCACATATCTTGGGAATAAATTCAGGTTAGTAAATCCATTGGTAATTTCAGAAGAGCCAAGTACAAGCTCCCAAAATGCAGAGACAGCACAGGGTTGGGAGGGATTGCAAGTGCTGAGAGACATAGTTCCTCATAAAGGAAGAAGAAGGGGACCTTGACCTTGTGAAGGGATGGGGGAAGTAAGGTGAAATTTAACAGCAGAAAGGGAAAACTTAAATACTTGGGGACCAGCAGTAAGGACATTTACTATAAACTGGTGAAATGGAGGCACCAAAGGAATAGAAAGACCTTACTGCACTGAAGGATGAATGTGAAGCAGCAGCGTGATGCTTCTGTGAAAAAGGAATGGCATGATGCTAGGATGCATCAGACAAGTTATTTTTAGCAGAGGCAGAAATATAATTGCCATTGCGCAAGGCATTGTGAGACTTCTTCCAGAATATCCTTGTAGCTCTGCATCCAGGAAGGATAAATTTCCACTGCACAGAGAAAAACTATTTGGATACTGAGACAAACAAGCACCACCTGAGGAAGATCTACAAGAAGAGTTTGGCTTGTTCTGGCCAGATAGAGGCTGACAGGGGACAAACGTATTTCTGAAGAACCACTGAAAGAAAATTGTAAATAAGAAAATGTTAAGAAAATCTTTAAGTCATACAATAATGGCACAAAATAATGAATAAGTTTAGATGGTGAACTGGAGAGTTTCTAGCCCTGCCAGGAGCGAAGTTCTGGACCAGCCTTCCAAGAAGGGTAATGGGGCAGAGAAACCCAGATCATTTTAACCTACAGTTTGATAGAACTCCCTCCATAAACTTCTAAATTGAGGAACCCTGGAGATGGGCATTTCAGCCTGGGACACAGCTCCTGGCTGGCCAAGGAGTCAGCAGCACTAAGGTTGTCTGGAGGAGGTGCTGCTTCAACCCCAGGCTTCCGGGTTACTGCTGGTCACTGTGAAGATGAAGAATAAACAACTTCCCCCTTAATTTGCTTCTAAAGGTACTATGGTTTTCCTTCTTCCAGAGCACTAAAGGCAAGCTCTGGGCCTCATGCATTGGTGCTCCCAGCATTACAGTCCAAGAGGTCTGCTCACACATTAGGTTTAATGCTATTGCCAGATTAGGGTCAGAAGGGAATTTTCCTGGATTGATAGAAAAATTGTGGTTACATTTTTTGTGTGGTTTGGGTTTTTTTTTTTGTTGTTTTGCTTTGGATTTTTTTTTTTTTTACTTTTCCAAGTTCACATCTATTTTCTAGATCCTACATAATTTTTTTCACAAATTCTCTGCCATCACCAGGCTGCAGACCTGATGGTCCCTTAATCTCCCTGCTTGCTTCGTGTGGCATGTTACAGCTGCAGCTTTTTTGCTGAGAGAAGTCAGGAAGCATTTGCAGCGCCTGGTTTGTGGGCTGAGTGGAGCAGGTGTCCAGTGTAGAGGCACTGGCAGTACATTCATTGCATCTTTACTCACAACTGCAGGACACTTGACTATGGGGTGACCCTGGAGAACTGCCCCAATGTGAACACAAGTACACATGATAACTGCAAAAGCAGCTGTAAGAGGGAACATGGGAATTAACCCAGGCTTTCAGCTGTACAAGCACAGATTTAAAGCACGCACAACCACTGGCTGGCCTCCAGGGCTTGCTTGCAGGCAGGCAGGGATTTGGGACAAGGGATGTGTAACAGAGCAGAGAAGGTGTGAGAGTGAGGAAACCCCAAACTTGCAGGATCTGTGTGCTGTAGGGGCATGAGTGTCTCTTCCAGCTCTCAGAGGCTCCTCTGAGCCCACGTTTCCAGTGATCCCAGCACCAAACTCCCATGGCCCTTCTCTGGAGGTACCCTGAAGCTGGGTACCCCTGTGAGGCTCCTAGTACAGGGAGTCCAGGCTGAGGAGGCACAGACATGACACAGCAGCAGCCTCTGCTTTGGGTCAGGACCTCTGAGCTCTTGAATGTGCAGAGTCAGTCTGAATCTCAAGGACTGGTGGTCCTAAGAAAGGGAATGGGTGCAAACAGCGAGGAGCATCGCATACCCAGGTTTATGCCTGGCACCTCTTCCCATGGGCATCCCTGTCAGCTTTCAGGATGAGCATGCTGAACATCTTAAGTTGGATCTTAAGTGTGAACTTCCTAAGTATGGAAAAGCACACCCAGCTCACAGCAACGTGGGTGCTCAGCACCTGGCAACATCCAACTCCAAGGTCCCAGAATAACCCTTCCTGAGGATAAGGGGCTGCTGTTGCTGGGGAAACGTTGAGCTCTGCAAAGCAATGGGGACAAGGGCTGTGCAGCCTCCAGCCCCAGGCAGAGGTGTGCAAAGAGTGCTGCTGTCAGACTCTCTTGCTGCCCCACTGCCTTTTGCACATGGGGTCCAAACCACTGATGCACTGAGCACAGGCCCCTCATCTTCCAGGTTTTACCCACAATGAAAGACTACTCTGAATGCCCTTCTAGCTTCGAGATCACATTCAGGACATACTAATGCAAGAGGGAATGAGAAGGGAAAGGGAAGAGGAAGGTGTGAAATCAGCATCAGTCCCTTTGAAGTTTGTTCCAGCAGAAGGGTGCAGACGACAGGGCCTGGTGCAGGGAGGGTTAGGGACAACCGCAAGAGAGTGGAGTCTGCAGCAGGAACAGAAGGAGAAAAGTTGAGAGTGCATTGAAGAGAAATAGAGTGAAAATCCCAGCTCCACTTAGTGACCTCTCAGAAAACACCCCCTGTGTAGTCCCCAGCCATGGGCTGCTGCAGCTCAAGACAGAGCCACTCACACAGGCAGAGAAGGATGCCAAAGGATGCTGAGACTTGTAGGAGGAAGGTTGGCTGTTCTACATGCACTGTGTGCCTTGGGTGAAGTGGAGCTGGTGTCCCTACAAAGCCCTAGCTCTGTCCCTCACCTCTGGCATGCCTCTGGCAGGGGAAACCCCCACAGGTACCACTGATGCCAGTGGGACAAAGGCTGTGCATGAGCTGCACCCCAGCCTCTTCTGAAGGGCACCTGAGTTGAGGGAGACTATTTTGCACCAGCGATGCGGCCACCAGCAGGATTTACCTATTGGTGTGCACAGAGGAGAGCCAAGGCATGGCTCTGCCTTGGGAGCTCCAGGTCCAAACTCCCAAACCGAGCTGTCTGCAGCGCAGCAGCGTGGTCCATCTGGCACCGGGGAGGCACACAGAGCCGCCTGCTGTCCAGCCAGGGGCTGTCCATGCACGCAACAACTCCAACAAAAGCCAAAGGCAGGCATGTCCTGTGTGTGTTAGAGCTCAGGGGATGCATCTGTGCTGCCTTGCTACCACCACAGCTGCAGTCACCTCTGTGGCTACACCTGTGCCTGCTGGCTGCAGGGCTGAGCGAGGGACATACTCCAAGTGCTGCTCCTTGCCGCTGTCACCTGATCCTCTCCAGACAGCTCCCACCAGCACCCACCCTTCCAGAGAGCTGGCTGTGCATCGCTTCCCACTCTCCTGCATCCTCTTTGCAATGGCGCCTTTGCCGCCAGCTGGGCAGCATGAAAACACCTTTCTGCAACTCTCACCCCCTCCACAATAGACCTTAAATCAATAACCCCAGAACACAGGGCCAGGTTATTGCTAACGGAAACCATTAAACTGTAACACAGGGGGATAAAGCCAGCGTCTAACACTTGAAAGATTTATAGGGCACAACAGCAGGGTGTTAATTCTTTTGGCAACACAAACGCTTTCACACCCCCTGCCTCTCCTCACCCGCAGGAACGAGGAGAGGGGACCATGTGCAGCCCAGCCCCAGGAATGCAGCCTTGTTCATGCTGCGGCCAGCAGCATATGCATTTGGGGTGATGCCGTGCTCACAGGGCTGCCCAAATGCACCCACCTCAGGTCCAGGAGGTAGCACATCCCCAGGCGTCATTCTGCATGGGGACATCCCCCATGCCCAGCTCCGGCTTCCCCATGACACTCCCAGCTCCTGCCTGCCTCCACAGCTGCAGCAGAGATTCAAGGCAAGGCTGTGAAGAAACTTTCAGACCACCTAAAGCAGTTGGGAGAAACCAGCACACAAGCCCTTCCTCAGACCTGACTCAGCCTACAGCTTGCGGGTCTGTTTGCAGGTGGTTGACAGGCACTCTCCCTGCAACACTCTTGTTTGGATCCACACGCCCTCAGTGCTGCTGTGGCAGCTAAGAGACCAGGGAGATGCTTGTCAGCACCACGACTGGCCTACCTGCCCTGGGCAGGAGAGGGGCTGCATGTGTGCTGCAGCAAAAGGGGTCTGCATGGACTCCCAAAAAGGGACAGTCACATCCTCCCCGAGTCCCTGCCAGACCCTGGCTTTCACCCCCTCCCACCAAGCCAACATCTCTGGGAAGAGCTGCATTACCAATTAACAGCCCCCCACTTGCCTTGCCCCCAGCCCGCTCACACCTTTGCCTGCAGCCACCTCCTTGGACCCTCCCTCATGCAAAATCCAGGGCCAGGCAGGAGAGGACAGGGTGGGAGCTTGCCCCTGGGCTCACCCCGCTGGCAGCCTCACCGCACCCCACATACCTGGGGTATTGTGGAGGCCTCCCTGGGCCGAGCTACAGTGGCACAAGTCACTCAGCACACAGCCAGGAGCATCCTTCTCCATCCAGGGGAGCAGAGAGGGCACAAGTGGGCTCCAGCCACTATGCTAATACCAGACCACAAGATCGCCATGCAGCACATCCCAGGCACACCCCCAAAGGGCCTCAGAGGCCTGAGTGTGATCCAAGTGGCAGCATCAGCTTGGCCGAACCCCCCCCACACCCAGTGTCACAGCTGCTGGATGCCCCACCCTGGGTTTATTGCTGCTATTCCCCTCCCTGCTCTCCTACTAGAGGAGTGGGCGCTGCCTCCATCAAGCAAGGGGTCTGGGGGGACTTTGACCAGCCCTCTCCCATTCCAGGCACTGCAAGAAGCCCTGGGGGGGGTCCATTCCCTGCCCGTCCCTTCCCCCCACGCTCTCCTAGCTCCGCAGAGCCCAGCCAGGCGGCTGCAGGATCTCCCACCCCGGGATGTGCAGGGAGAGGGCCCAACCAGGCACCACTGCACCCTGCCCAAGCCTGTCCCAGTCCTGAAGCCAGCGTGCTCGATGCCATCTCAGGGTTCCCAGCCAGCACTGCCAGCTCAGCCCCACTCTGGTGCTGGGGATCCCCGGGCTTGTCCCAGCCCAGGAGCAGCCCAAGGCAGGGCTCTTCTCTGGCTGCCAGCACAAGAGCAGGGTGCAGGGCCCCAGTACTGCTGGCTCAGGATGAGGTGCAGGGAAGATGCTCAGCAGCGGGCCCAAGCACGCTCCCTTGGAGGCTGCCTGGGATCACCCTTCTCCTCTGTGACCTGAAACACAGTGGTGGGGCCTGGACAGGCATCTGCATCCCCTCCCTCCCTGTCACTGTCCATCCTTCCTCCACCAAGCACCATCCTGTGCTGCCCACTGTGGATGCCTGTAACCTCTCTGCAATCACACCAACACCCCTCCCTCAGGGGACACCCAGAGATGAGATGTCAGACACCCCTCTCCTGGCGAGCTGGAGCAAAACCAACGAGCGGGCTCGAAGGGGACAGGCAGACATCATAGTTGCACATGCTGCCCTCAGAGCGGGCAGACCCCTGCCCGTGCTCCTGCCAAGGGCTTGAGCCCCTTGTACCCCATCCCACAGCAGGGAGCGGCAGTGGAGGAGGATCTTGCACTGCCCCTCCGTGGCCATCACGGGAGGTGCAGGTGGCTTCAAAACCCAGCCGGGTGCCTCAGGGCTGGGGTGCTGAGTCCTCACTCCAGCAGAGCCCAAGAGGCAGTCGGAGGGGTCTGCGCTGCCTGTCCTCAGAGAGGCATTCACCCCGTGCGAGGCCATTTGGGAGCTGCCACAGAGCCCTCAGAGCGGCTTGGTGACCCCAGTCCTGCCTCACTTTCCCCAGACACCCCACTCCTGCACCCAGTCCCTGACCTGTGCTACTTCTCATGGGGCCAGACCCTAGCACAGAGGCCCCGGGGTCCTGAGGGGGCACAGCCCGAGCCCACGCCTGGAAATGGCCCACGTGAAGGAGGAGACGAGGCGGCACTGCTGTTTGGGCATCCACATTTATTACATGGCTGGGGCAAGCCTGGGGCTGCCACTCGCCAGGGCCCCTCCGGTCAAAGGCAAATGACCCGTCCTCCTTAAATATTGGTTATAAAACAAATTTCTTTTTTTCCTTTTTCTTTTTCTTAAAAACCCCATCTCTCTCTCTCTCTCTCCATACTTTTTTTGTCTTTTGTATTTGAGTATAAAAGTTGGGGCGGGCGCTCCGCCTCGCCTGCCGCTACCTCTGCAGGCTGCGCTGTGCCTGCCGCAGCAGCGTGTCGAAGTCCAGGGAGTCAAACTTGCTCTTGACGGGGGCCGGGTCAAAATCCTCCCTGTTTGAGTCTGGAAAACATGGGGAGAGGCTGCCTTGAGCCATGGAGACGCTGGCACAGTTCCAGCCATCCCCACAGCAACTCCTTCCCGTCTCACTTCACGTGCCAACCTCTAGACCCAGAGTTGGGCTGATGGAGGACTGGACCTGGTCTCCATCACAGTGCTAGAGGGCTGGGGAGACCCCGTCCAACCTCCCCTCGGGGCAGGATTATCCCTGCACATGGCTCTGGCCAGCCAAGCCTGACTGACCCCAAGGATGGGGACTCCTACACAGCTGGGAAGGAGAGAGGACACAGGGTGCCACCCCCCAACTTGGGGGCTGAGCAACTCACCCAAGTCGGCATAGTTCCTCCTGCAGAATTGCCGGCGGCCACCGAAGCACAGGTCGAAGGGCTGCTCATCCGGGCGCCGCAGCTTGTGCCCGCTCTCGATGGCGGCAAAGGCTTCCTCGGCATAGCGATAGGTGACAAAGCCATAGTTGTCCCTGGAGCCGAAGAAGAAGGAAGGAGATCAGCAGCAATGCAGTATGTTTGTTCCCCCTTGGTCTGTGCCATCCCCTTGACGAATGGGAAAAGGGCCAAGAGGAGCCATTCCTGGGAAAGGGCTGCCCCACGTCCCCACAGCTCTCACCCGTCGGAGCGGAAGTGTAGGGTGCACTCCTCAATGTCCCCGAACACAGAGAAGCGGTGTCGCAGCTCTGACCGCGTCATCCTGCTGGGGATCTTGCCAATAAACACAACTCGTCGCTCCTCCTGCGAGGAGGGATGCACCGTCCCATGAGATGGGAATGGGGGGGGGACTTGGCGTCCCCGAGCCCTCCCAGTGAGCAGGACCTCTCACGCAGAGCACCCTCCCTGCATCGCCACCCATCACACCATGCCCTGGCCAGAGCGTCCTAGCAATTCTGCCTGCAAGGCTGCAACCCCACAGCTTTCTGAAGTGATGGAGGGGCTGGGGGTCCCCAAATCTCCAGCCCTCACTTCCCAGCCCTCCCGCACTCACTATTGCACGTTCCTTCTGGAGGATCCTCTGCCTTTGGTAGTGGTCCTGTGCATCGTAACTGTATCTGGCAAGGCAGAAACCAGACATGTGAGCTACAGGGTCGTGGGGGTGCCAGAAGAGAGTGATTCTGGACACAAGGGAGATACTGAAGGAGGGGGTCCACCCCTGCCCAGGTGGGACACGGGAGGCTGAGAGATGGGTTGGGGGAAGCTCACACCCCTGCAGGGCGGCTACGCTCACCTTCTCCGCCTGTTACTCCTCCTGCAGGGTGAGGGGGAGCGGGAGCGAGAGCGAGACTGGCTGCAGGATGTGGACCTGGATGAGTAGGAGGATGTTGATGATGAGGATGAGGACCTGTCCCGGGACCTGCCACATGACCCACAGCTGGAGCGGGAAGAGGAGCTGTGGGAACATCTTGAACGGTACCTGGGGGAAGGATAGACACAGCTCAGTGCCGAGCTCTCCCCATGCCCAGCACCACGAGGCTCCAGAGAAGAAAAAGACCTCCATCCTCCCCAAGGTCCCCAGCACCCGACTCGGACAGGACCCATCCCCAGACTGAGCTGGGCTATGGAAACCTCTGCCCAAGTTTGCTGGGACAGTAATGACATTACAGAGATGTTGCCCCACTTGGCTCCAAACACTGCAGTGAAAAGGGAGCCTCTGAAGAGGCACAGCCTCTGAAGAGCAAGAAATAGTCATGGCAGAACCATGCAGAATATGGCTGCGACCGGGCAAGGGCCCAGAAGGGGCCGGGGCTGCAGCGCTGAGCCCCACACGGTGCACAGGATGACGACGGAGCCATCACATCCACGTTGCACTCAACAGCCATGCGAATGGAGACCACCCATGCCTCCGATCATGCTGAGGGCCATGGCATGCACTGGCAGAGGGCTGGGCTTCTGTGCCCACAGCCTCCTGCCAACAAGAGCTTCTCTGGCAGGGCCAGGCAAAGCTTGAGGGCAGCTGGACTGAAACCCCTCCGGGATCAAGCTGTGCTGCCTCCAGACAGCAGCAGCGTTCCTCACTAAACATGCTGCCCACAGGTGGTCCCCATCATAGGCAAACACAGGCCCCAAGCATGGTGTGCTGCCTGGTACTGCCACATATTCTCCTGGAGGACGGCAGGTCAGGATGGCACAGTCCGTGGGGACACTTCCCAGCACAGGGCCAGCTGCATTTGCTGGAAAGCCAAGCCAGACAGGACAAGTCCCTGGGCTGCACATCCCTGGGACATGGCACTATATATGTGCCGTTTTCAGCTCCAGCCTCCACCTTTTGGCCACCGATGGAGGGGCCTTGGTTGGACAAGCCCTTCTCACCCAGTGATCTGGGATGTCTCCAGAACTGGCTGAACACTCAGGGAAGGGCAGACAAGGGATCCCTCGCCAGCTCCAGTGCCTCCCACTGCAGCTGGGACAGGCTGTGCATCACTCAGATATACAAGGACTCCAAAAGAAACACATTCCGCAAAGACCAAGCCACCCCACTTTCCTATGCAGCCACCTCCATAAGGAGCACAGGGAGCCCCTGAGGCAGCCAAGCCAGATGGGTTTTTCTCTGCTTGCCTCCAGCAGCTCCCTGGAGAGCTCCATTGTGGCTCCTCTCATTTCTACACCTGGGGCTACACCAGCCCCACAGCGCAAACACCAACACCTGCAAGAACACCCCAGAAAAAGCATCTAAAAGGCAAGGTGCACCCAAGGACTCGTACCATGGTGTTCCAGGAGGAGTAAGGAAGCCTAGCTCAGTGGTGGTTTTGCAGGCACACCTGCCCAGATGTGGGGTTCAGCCAGACACCCACTGGCAGGGTGTCGCAGCAGCTCCCCCAGTCTCTGCGAGCCAGGCACCACTTCAGAAAGACCACAAGGACAGAAAGATCAAACACAGCCATCAAGTAGGTCCATAAAGAGATGTCTGGGCACCCTCACAAAAGGCTGGCCACCAGACAATTGCCCAAAGAGCAAGCAGACAGACGCTCCACCGCTTACCTTCGCCACCGCTTGGGTGGTGGGGAGAACGACCGTGACCGCGATCGGGAGGATGAGGATGAAGATGAAGATGAGGACTCGCTAGCTCCATCAGAACTGGAGCTGAAAGAGCGGCTAGCACGGCTCCGGCCAGCCCTCCAGCTGCCAGCAGAGGGGCTGGGCGAGTCTCGGGGTCTCCGATAGCAGCGCAGGGACCTCTTGGCAGCAGCACGGCTGGGCTGGGCACTGGGAGTCCGCACCTCCTGGTCCCGGCAGGGGGATGCAGCTGGAGACAGGAGCACCGAGGTGGGGGGGCTGCTGCACTCAGCGGTGGCCTTGCTGGAGACGCTAGTCCGATAATCCAGGGGGGCTAGGCAGGCCGTCCCCAGGGGCTCCTGGCTGGGCCCCACGGTGGTGGTGGGGGCTGGCGGGGTGGGCTTGGCCTGGTCCAGCGTCCGTTTGGTTAAGGAGGAGATGGGTTTGATAGTGATGTCCCGGTGGTGTTTGACATTCCAGCGGGAGCCACCCTCGGCAGGGGGCTGCGTGCCAGTGCTGCTGTTGCTCTCTGGCCGAGCTGCACCCGGGATGCAGTAGTCGTGGTCTCCGGAGCAGACGTGGCTGGGGCCTGAGCCAGCGGGGGCCGGAGCCAGGCTCTTCCCCTGGAGCTTGCCTGGGGGCAGCGGCTTGGCTTTCATCAGCTTGGCTGTCTTCTGGGGCCCTTCCTGGGGCGCGGACCCTGGTGACTTGGCCTTGGCCAGTAGCGAGACAGCAGGCAATGGCTTCCAGAGCTGGTGGGGGGGCGTCGCTGGGGGGGTGAGGCCTGCAAGAGCACCGGAGGGCTTTCAAGAGCAGCCCCTTGCTGCAACCCACCCAGCTGGGGCTCCCTCCCAGCCCAGCTCCCCTCAAGCTCCAGGGTCTCCCCCAGCCCCACGACAGCCCCTGCCAGGACACGGCGGGCTCCCCCACCTCGCCCCAGGCATTACCTGCCACGTTGGCCAGCTCAGAGGCCTGCAGGCCATCCGGGGGCTTCCTGTCCTGCTGGGTCTCAGGCCTGAGAAGGGGAAAGGAGCTTTGTCAAATGCAGCAGCCAAAGCCCAGCCCCAGTCCTCACGCCTGGGGTACCCACCCGAGCTGCCCTACCAGCCGGGCTGGGGGGACAGAGGGTCTGAGAGAGCTGCAAGGATGGAACTTGCACAGCCCAGTCATGCCCGCCGCTGCTTCCCCCAATTTTTCCCCCTCAGTGCCAGCTCTGGCCCCTGGTCCAGTGAGGAGCTCAGCCCCTCCTGGGCCGGCGGACACAGTCCCCAGTGCAGTTCAGACCCTGCCAGGACTGAGAGCTGGGCTCAGCCCTCTACCAGGCTCCACACTGGGGCACCAGCTGCAAAGGACTTGGTACTCACCCGGAGCTCCCCGCTGGCCGCCTGTCCACAGGGGGTTGCACGGGAGTCTCCTCCTTCTTGGCTGAAAAGAGAGTGGGTGGGTGAGGGTGGTGAGAGGCTGGGGCTGGAGGGCAAGGGACAGACCCTGTGTACAGGGGGGACACAGACTACCCCCGGGACAGCCAGGGAGAGGTTTCACAGCATCCCAAACCCAGCTCCCAGCAGAGGAGCTGCACATTCGCTTTCCTTCCCGGGCTCTTCACCACCCCCTCAGCTGCCCTGGGGACCCCCGGCCACTTTCACAGGCCAAGGAGGAGATGGGGGCAGAGACACCCCCAGGACAAGGCACCCAGGCCGGGTAACACCAGCCTGCAGGCAGCAGCATCCCGACCCCCCAGCTCCCACCCCACCACGGGGAGCACAGGCAACCCAGGGAGGCTGGTGTGGCACGGAGGGAGCCCCGCGGGGGACAGCACGCTGCATCCGCACCTTCAGACTTCTCGAACTGCTCTAGCAGGCTGGACAGGTCAGTGGCTTCGATCCCTGGGCCAGGGAGAGAGCACAGCAAGCCAGGTCAGTCAAAACCTTCAGGGATGCACCCCAGCCCCATCCTCCCCCTGCATCAGCCTCCCCAGGTGACAGGGCGAGCGCTGGGGAGGAGAAGCAGCAGCAGAGCCTGCAGCAGCTCCATCTCTCCCGCAGTGGGGACAGGAGCACCCAGCTCTGCAGCCTCAGGAGGGGCCAGTTTGGGCACAGCCAGCACAGACCATGCACTGGAGGCAACCTCCTGGCAGAGTGCTGGGAAGGGACTGCAAGCCCACAGGCGCAGCTTTGCCACCCTCACCCCCAGAAGTGCCAGGAACCGGTCCCGCTACCTGGGCTGCTGGCAGCACCACAGCCTTGCAAGCTGGCAACACAGCCTGGCGACGCTCAGCCCTCCCACTCACCGATCTCACTGATGAAGGCTTGCACGATGTCTTTGCTACTGTCACTGGGCTGCGCCGGGCTGAGGAGCGGCTGGTGCCTCCATGGCCGTGCGGTGGGTGCCTTAGTGGGCAGGCCGCTCTCTCGACCTGCTTTTGGTGGTGGTGCCGCAGCCTGGGAGGTGGACTTTTGGCTGGGCAGCTCCTGCCCAGCAGCTGCCTTGGGCTCCGGCAGGGCTTTCTCCGCTGCCCCCTTGCCCGGCCCTGCAGCGTCTTCCGTGGAGTGGGTGCCAGGGGACTCCCCAACAGGGCCAGTGGCAGGAGACACCTCCACAAGGCAAGGGGTAGCAGCTGGGGGGGCCTTTGGGAGCTGGGTAGGAGTTGCAGCCTGGGGCTCCTCTGGTGTCTGGGTGGGGGCAGCCTGGGGGGCTGCTGTGTGCTGGGCTGGCGCTGCAGGAGGGACCCTGCTGGGCTGGGCAGCGGCAGCCGATGGGACCGCCAGGGGCTGGACAGGGGCTGGGGCCGGAGGGGCCTTGGGGAGAGAGCTCTCCCCCGCCAGCCGTGCCTGCCTCCTGGGGTCCGACACCCTGCCAGTCGCTGGCCTGGCTGAGCCACCTGCAGCCCCGATCTCGCTGGCCGGGGCAGCGGGCGGCTGGGTGGGGAAGGCCGGTGGCTCCGGGCAGCTGGGCGCAGGAGCAGCAGAAGGCTGCCCGTGCAGGAGGGCCGTGCTGGGGTGGCCGCCGGCCGGGAAGGAAGCGGCACCCTGCAGTGCCGCTCCAGGGTCCCCGTACGCCAGGGGAGGCACCGGAGGCGGCATGGGGATTCCTGGCCAGTACGATGGCGGTGCCCACCCTACCGGGGCATAGGGGCCGCCAGGCCCAAATGGAGGCGGGGGCGGCACGGCCGGCGGGGGCCAGGCCACGGCCGGAGGCGGGAGGCCAGGCACCATGTGAAAAGTACTGGGGGAGCCAGCACTGGGCAGCGGGGGCAAACCATGGCAGCCCATGGGCTGCGGGCTGAAGCAGGGCCAGGAAGGCACTGGTGGGTAAAGGGCATAAGCACCGGCAGAAGCTGGTGGCATCCCGGCGGGGGCCACCCCAGTGGCCGGGGGCACATTTGGTGCGACGAAAGGCATTGGTGTTGATGGGGGTGGTGGAGCCATGGCCGGTGCTGGAGCTGAAGCCAGAGCGGCGGGAGCTTTGCCAGCAGAAGGGACAGCAGCAGGGCTGGTGGGTTTCTCCGGGCTCTTCTGAGCGTTGGCCGCCTCGGTGGTGGGGCGAACGGGCGACACCAGGCAGGGGATCTCCGCTAGCTCTGTCGGAGGCTCAGGGATGCTGGGCCACTTGCTGGCCGCTTGCTTCTCACTGTCCTTCCTGCCACCCGGGCTGGGCTGGCGGTGGAGCATGCGGATGCGGTATTCCCGCAGGCTCAGGGCCTTGGGCTTGGCTTCCCTGGGAAGGCCCTCGCTCGGCTCCGCCGCCGCCAGGATCTGAGGGGGCTCCAGCCCCACGCCTCGCTCCGGGAGTGGAGACGCAGCCTCCGAGACCCCGCCACCCTGTCTGGCGGCCGGCTGTGCATCACCCCCACCCTCAGCCTGGTCCACTGGGCCAGGACACGCAGCTGCTGGCCGCTCCTCCACGCTTGCTGAGGTCTTCTCCAAAGGCACCGCAGTCTCAGCCTTTTCTGGGGCCGCGTTCACCGTTTCTGGCGCCGGCTGCTTCTGCAGCTCCCGCTGCGCTTTCTCAAGCAGGGAGTTCCCCGTCACGCTCCGGGGCCTGCCCCGGGGCCGCGGCACCCGCTCGGCATGCAGCTCCATCTGCCCCTCCTTCCGGGCTTGCTCCAGCTGCCGCGCCAGGAAGTCCGAGACCTGGACAGAGGGACATGCTGCCCGCCGCCGGCTGGTGGGTGGCTGGCCCGGGGGCTGCCCAGAGCCAGCTGAGCGGAGCCGGTGGGCCACGCAGTCCCGGCCTGGCCTGGCCCGCTCACTTTGGTCCTCCTCTGCTTTCTTTTTCCGACTCTTCCTTGCTCTCTCACGGCCACGTCCCTTCTCAGAGCCCTCTCGTTTGCTGCCTGCCAGGGCCTCCGTGCTGCGCCGGGAGCTGCTGTCGGGGCTCCAGGTGCTGGGTGCTGCCACCTCTGCTGGGGACGTGCTCTCCGGGGTAGTGCAGGAGGGCTCCTTCTTAGGCAGTTTCTCCACCTTCTCCTCCTCCTCCATCCCGTTTTTCTGGGCTGGAGCTCCTGGCAGCTCCTCTCGATCCTCTGGGGCTGACTCCCCAGTACCCTCCTCTGCTCCCAGGAGCTGGGGCTCCAGGTCAGGGAAGCTGGGAGCCAAGGGCTGCAGGACCACAGGGATCTCCACGCTCTCCCCCTCGCCAGGCACAATTTCCAGCAAGACAGGACCGCTCAGGAGCTCCTTAGCCACAGGCTCAGTGTCGGGGTCCAGGCACACAGTGAAGGTGGGCAGGCAGTAAGGGTGCATGGACTTCACCAACTCGCTCAGGGACACATCGCCCGTGTTGATGATGCAGGGGTCTTCGTGCTCCTCCAGCGCTGCCCTGGCCCCGCTCAGGCAAAACTCCCCAGCCTCCGTCCTGCTGTCTAGCTCTGGGCTCAAGGCAGCCTCCTCCTCCTCTTCCTCCCCATCACTGCGCTGCGGCAGGGACTGCTCTCGGGCCCTGTGCCGGCCCACCTTCCTCTCCACCCTCGGGGTGCTGCAGACTTGCTTCTTTGGCAGCACCGGGTCCTCGAGGCCATGAGCGGCACAGTCCCAAGCCAGGTCTGTGTCGTTCTGGGAAGGGGAACCAGAGCAAGCGTCAGCTTGTGGGCTTTCATCGGAGCCCCCCCAGGCACAGCCAGCTGTGGGTCTGCTGCCAGTCTGCAGCAAAGCCCCTGGGCAGACAAAAAGCT
Source organism: Haliaeetus leucocephalus (assembly GCF_000737465.1). Classification (NCBI taxonomy): domain Eukaryota; kingdom Metazoa; phylum Chordata; class Aves; order Accipitriformes; family Accipitridae; genus Haliaeetus; species Haliaeetus leucocephalus. The sequence goes on along the minus strand of NW_010972620.1, from coordinate 10,790,591 downwards.
GGAGCACGTTTGAGCCTCCCAGTAAGACACAACAGAGCTGGAAACTTGCCACCCCTATGATGGCATCCACAGCATCCCCAGACCCACAGTGCCCACCAGCTTGGGCAGGCCCTGCTCCCACTGCCACTGGTGCCCTGCAAAAGCATCACTTCTGGGAGAGGATGGCGGGAAGGCAGGGGCCAGGGGGCAGCAGCAGGGAAACACTTACCCCAGCACCACCCCGACACCGCTCCTTCAGCTTCCCCTGCTCAGCTGCTCACCTTCCCAACCACAGAGATGCTGCTGCTGCTGCTGAGAGGCCTGAGAGCCTTGGGCTGCTCCAGGGCAGAGCTCTCGCACTCCAGTGACGGACGGGATAAGCTGAGAAACTTCTGAAACTGGAGAGGAGATGGACAGAGGATGAGGCAGCAGCAGGTTTCCACTGCTGGAGGGGACAGGCCACCCCCGGCCCCACAGCGGCCACGCATGTCACCCTGCAGAGCCTGGGAGCAAACTCAACCCTGTCTCACCCATAGCACATGCAGCCCTGACTGGTCAAGCAGAGGGGTACATGCTGCTCCCCAGAGCTTCTGGCACATCTCTGGCTCTACACCAAGACTCAAGGAAAAGGCATGGCCCCCCAAGCCCACACTGGAGCCCCGGGGGTGTCCAGGGCTGGCTCAGCCCTTCTCTCACGTTGCTGGTCAAAGGGACCATCCCAGGGCACTGGGAACCAGGGTCCTACCACCTCAGGGCACCCTCGTGCCAGGACCTGGCAGAGCCCCGCCTGAGCATCTTCCCATCCATTTTGGGGTCAGACTGGCTCTGCCCCACAACTCACTGAGGGATTCTCCCGCTCCCGAGGCGAGGTCAGCAGCTCTGCATCCATGATGGTGTCAAAGGGGGACAAGGTCTCGTCATCCGTGCTGTCCAGGATCTCAGTGATGGCAGTCAGCAGGGACAGCTCATTCTGTGCATCCAGGCAGACCTTGCCCTGCTACAAGGGCAGGGGCAGTCTCAGAGGGTGGTGGGGCATAGCCACGGGACCCAGCCGCCATCCCCACCCATGCCACAGCCAGAGCCAGCCCGGCCACCACTTCCCACGCCCATGTGTGTGGGCTCCCACCTCACTCAGAGAGAGGTCCTCGATGATGGAGATCACAGAGGAGTCAAGATAGTTCTGCATTGTCCCCAGGATCTCTTCAGCCTCCAAGATGGTTTCTGCATCCAGCGACGTTAAGTTCAGGTCATCCTCCTCGAGGGAAAAGCACTGTCGAGGAGCAAAGCGAGCCAGGTAAACACTTTGCAAAGCACCACTACCAACGCTGATCTCCTCTCCAGCACACATGGACTCCCGAAAGCCTGTGCTGCAAACAGCAGCTGAGCTCACTGCCGCACCCCCAGACACACAGGGGAGGCAGGCGGGACGGCTGCGCTGCAGGTCAGAAGATAGCACAGAGGACCTTTCCCTCTTGCTTTTCGGGAGAGGTTTGGGCCAGTCCACCCCACCACACAAAGCCCCATGCCACTTTCAGCCTGAGACCCTTCCGATTAGCAGGGATGCCTCCACAGCGAAAACTCCCGTCCGATTTGCTCCGCAGCTGTGTGTTTGGGAAAGACAAATCGATAAACCCCCAGCAATTCCCCCCAGGCTCTGCCCAACACCACGCATCACTCGTGCTGAACGGGGAGGGGAGAGGCAAGCTCCCCCCACCCCACGGACTGTCACGCGCTCCTCCGACTCTGGCTGTCGGCGCTTCAGATAAGCCCCAAAACATTACGAAATTCATAACAAAAGCGCAGGAGTCAGCAACAGGGATGCAGCCAGCTGCCACTGCTGGGGCCCTACCCCGACACCTCTGCTGCAGGCTACAAGAGGACACAGGCTGTGCTCGCAATCCAGGACCAAACCGGCTTTGTTGCTCTTCTTCCTTCAAATTCCCAGCCCCACGTCCTTTCCTCCCCAGCCAGCTCCAGGGATGTTTGGGTAATGCCGGATAATTTCAGAAAGGTCTCTGCACTGCGCTCCACAGTGCCACGCAGCCCAGTGCTGCAGGGCAGCCAGGAAAAGCCAGCAAAATCAAGATGCCAGGCGAGGGCAATGGCTGCAGCCCCTGGCTGAGCAGAGCTGCTGGCCACGCAGCCTCTGCCAGGAGCGGAGCAGCAGCAGAGGCATCACCAGCACGAGACAGGACGCAAATTCTTGTTTGCAGACAGACTTAGGCAGAGATAATGCAGGCAGGGAAGATAAGGGCACCAAGGACGGAGCCCTGGGAGGGTACACCTTGCTCCCAAAGCTGGCAGGGAGCAGGCAGCAAGCCATTCTTCCCCTGGAGCAGCACAGGGAGAATCTGGCCAAACCATGGGGGATGCGCATCTGATGTGGCTCACCCGTGTTTCACGTAGGCACTGCAGCTTGCACAAAGCCTGAGCCCATGCAGGACAAAATGCCCTCCGTCCCTGTACAAGACTTGCCTGTACTTTGAAATCCTCTTCTGGAAAGAGGGGAGTTGCACCGGAGGGAGAGCAGGCATTTCGCTAAATAGGTTTTTCCTAAAATATGGCAGCACCAAAGCCACGTGCCCAAATGCCGGGTCCCTGGGGCTCTTCAGAAGCTTGCCCCCACCAGACAGAGCAGGCTGCAGCTGCTAGGAGCCCCGTGTGACCCTGGAGCACAAGCATCCCAGGACCAGGCTGGGAATCAAAGCCAGGAACCCCACGGCAATGCCCTGCATCCGCCCATCCCAAATCCCCCCAGCCTGTTACTGCACGCCAACACGGCAGCCCCAAAGAGCAGGAGCCTGCAGTGGTTTGGGGCTCAGCAGGCAGGTCAGCAGCCCAGGCCACGCTCTCCCAGGGGTCTCCGGCCTGGAAGCAGAACCCACCAGTCGCACCGGGACACTGCTCCACCCTGCCATGCAGACCAGGCTATGGAGCAGTTTTACCGCTCAGCATCTCCAGTCACCTCCCTTGGCCGGCACTGGCTGCCGGTCAGAGCGCGGCGCAGAGCCCCGCTGGCAGCCGTCTACGGCGCAGCCTGGCTGTGATTCCCAGCCAATCCTCCTGGAGATACTGGGAGGAGCGGGGAAGCACATCCAGGCTCACGCGCCCAGTACTGCCAAGCGCCGGCGTGCAGCCCTGAGTCAGCGGTGACCGGCAGACAGAGGCGTCCGGGCCACCAGAGGAGCCAGCGGGAGGGATCTCGTGGAGCATCAGCAGCCAAGGGATGCAGGGGCCGGCTCACCCCTGCCTGCTGACGGCAGGGGGGTCCGGGGGATGCCCCCGGGGGGGGCATGGCCCTGCACGTCTTGCCACAGGGCTGGCTCTCCCCAAAGGCAGCGTCTAATAAGAGGTTTCCAGTCGTGGCCAGCACTGGATGTTTGGAGGGAGGGAAGTAAAATCCTCCCGCTCAAACGGCCTCTTCCCGCGGCTCCTGCCCGCAGCCCAGGAGGGAGGGCGGGCAGGCGATCGCCCAAGCCCTCCTCGACTCCTTTGACTCAGCACCTTGCAACAAGGAGTCCCACAGCCATGACTCACTGGCGAACGAGGCTACATTCCCCCAGGACTCTCTTTGATCCACCTGGGGCCGGGCACCTCCTTCAGCCCTCGCCGCTTGTGCGTCGGGGCGGAGGTATGAACCAGCCCAGCCTGCTCCCGCATCCCTGCCCGCTCTCCTCCTTGTCAGAGACCCCTGCCCCCCCTAGTTCAGCAGGGGGACACCCTCCGGGGCCTCCCAGCTCCCCGTGTTTCCTTTAGGCCCAGCAGGGACGAGGCCACACGCCGCTGGTCACAGGGATGTTCAAGGACAGTCTTGGACTCGGGCCATGCCGTCTGCAAGCAGCCGGCACTGCCGGGGAGAAGGGAGGATGCCCGCAGCCCCAGAGTGACCTTCGGGCACACAGGGAGCTGGGATTTGAGCCAACAACTTGAGATGGAGATGGCCTGAGCGTGGCCACCGGCTCCTGCAGCACACAAGAGGAGCCGAGGATGCTGCGCTTGCTGCTGCGGTACCCAGGAGGCACAACCAAGGCCTCCGCGGGCAGCTGCCCATCCGAGCCACACTGGCAACGCGTGACACGTGTGCCCGGCGTGCCGTGCCGGGGCTACGCCCCAAGCACAGGGCGGCCATCCTCCCCGTGCTGGCCACAGGCAGGCTGCTGAGGCAGCTCCCACCCGGACAGGGCGAGCCCGGTGATTCGGGGGGGCTCCAACCAGCCAGCACAGCACCGGCAGAGGATGCTCCGCAAATTCCGCCGATGCTTTCAGGAAGCGTCAGGCAGGAACACACCTCTCTTCTCCCAATGCAGACCGCTTCCTCTGCATCAGGGAGAGGCGAGAGGGGCTCGGTGTCCCCCTGCCTGGGCTCAGGGTGGGGGGTTTTCCCCCGCAGCCTCCGGGGCAGCCCCCTACCCAGGCAGGAGCACTCTGGAAGGGGCAGAAGCGTGGGGCTCCCTGAAATCCCAAAGACTGCAGAGCGCAGGTGCCCCCAGGTCCCGTCCAGCCAGCAGCACACCCGCATCCAGGCCCAGCAGGAGCAGGGTCCCACCGGGACCGGTGACACCGGCGGTGGCAGGGACGCTGCGCACGGGCGGCAGCACCGCACCCCAGACCTGCCCCGGAGCGGGAGACGCTTCCCCCGGGATAAGCCCCCGGTGCAGCTCGGAGAAGCTCCCCCACCCCGGCGCGGGCCGGAGCTCTCCACCTCCTCCAGCCGGATCTCCTGCCACCGAAACCGGTGGGTGTCGGTGTCCAAAACCGCCCCCCCCCCCCCGCCGCGGCCTCAAGTGGCGGAGGGCGGCGCCGGGATGGAGGGACCGCGGGGGGGAACGCGGCCGGCGCCCCCCTGGCTCCCACGCCCCAGGGGCTGCGCGTCACCTCCCTCGGGGGAGCACCGAGAGCCCCGGCCGGTCTCGGGTCCGTGCCGCGGACCCCCCCACCCCGGCCCCGGGGGCTCCCCGCGCCA
>NW_010972620.1:10781766-10784916 GCF_000737465.1 Haliaeetus leucocephalus | reverse complement strand
CGGGGAGCGGGGAGGGAGCCGCTGCAGGAGCAGCGCCGGGCCGGCGGCTCGCCGTTCCCCGGCCGTGGGCCTGCCTGGTGCCGGGAGGTGCTTTAGCAGCAGCGCGAACGGTGCTTCAGGGAGCCAAACTTCGACGGGGGCGACGCGCACGCGTGGCGGGCGAGGGGGAACGGGAAAAAAAAAAAAAACAAAACCTCTCGGGGGGGAAAGGCAGGATGGGCACCGTGAGCCGCCTGGCACAGCCGCGGGACGGGACTGGGTTCCAAGTAATACCCTGTGTTTGGGCTTGTGCAGCTCTCTGGAGCTGGCACGCGGAAAATGGCCTGGAGGATGCAAGGGATGGGAGGAAACCAAACTCGGCTCATTTGACACAGCTGCGGTCCAGCCCAGCTCCCCCAGGAGGGGCAGAGGATGCTGGTGTGCATGGCTCTCGGCCTGGCTCCATTCTGGCACTCCCTGTTCAGTAAGCCCAGAGACCCTCTGGGTGCTGTCACCTCCTCTGGCTCTTCCTCCCAGACAGCAGGATTGTCTCGCAGGGTGCAGGAATGTGCTCGCAGCAGCACAAATGCAGTGTGGGCATGCTGGTAGGAGCTCTGTGGTGCAGGATTCACCTGGTGGGGGCTAATTGTCCTGGCCTCTCCGTCAGTCCCTGGGGGCACAGACCTGCCCAGGCCAGGTTCTCTTGGGGACCCACAGGATAGAGCTGCTCTGTTCAGCCTTGTGTGCCTGGTCACTGAGCTGGGGCATGTCTGACACACAGAGCCTCATCCTGCTGCTCTCCTTCCTTCCACCCCTGCCACAAGGGACTTTCATCTGCAATTGCTTGTCCCATGTCACCTCCTGCCTCACAGGGGCTGCTCCTCCCTAGCAACAAACAGGCTTTTGCCTAGGGGAGCTTCTCCCCTCCTCCTCCAACAAGCCTGTAGCATCTTCCAAGCCTCTCATGGACACCCTTGTCTGGCCAAAATGCCGGCCGAGCAGCAGCCAGGCAGCTGGGTCCTCCTCCGGGGCCATGGACCCATGTGTGAGCACCAGAGAGCACCTGCTGGGTCACGCACACATTGGTAAGGGGAGACATGAGCACACCCCTGGCGTGCCGGGCATGGGAGGTTGTGTTGGTTCTAACAACAGGCTCCTCAGGCCAGTGCTCACCCCAGCACTGCAGAGGAAGCAGGGAAACGTGGGCAAGTGCTCGAGGCTCCATCTACAACCCAGGAGTGGTTGCCCCTCTGAAAGACACTTTGTTCTCCTGAGCTCAACATGTTTAAAGCAAGGAACGAGTCGCTTTGGAAAAGCCCATGTCTCTCCACTGGTCCAAGGAGAAGGCGGCCGTGACCCAGCACCCAGGGACGCGCCAACAGGGATGCGGAGCAGCGTTGGCCTTGGAGACCCACAGCTCTCCTCCTCCTGCTCTGAATCCTCCTCTCCCTCCGTGTCCTCTCCCTGGGGTGCATCCAGGGCATGCAGTGACCTGCCTAATCACTATCCCTGTATGTGACAGGACCCTGCAGCATCCATTTCCTCACACAGGGAGCTGATCCCAAGGCCGACCCCTCACAGAGCAAGCCTAGCCTGATGTGAGTCTTGCACGTGGGACCATATCCCCTGCACATGGGGTCCCTGGGGTGTGACCAGAGGGCAGGTACCTCCCTCCCTCAGTATGACCCGCACCAGAGGTGCTCTCCCAGCACAGGGGCAGCACCAGGCACTCCTGCTGGTTTACAGGGAAAAACAAACAACAGGCAGAAAGGAAATCGCACTGTACTGCATCCCAGCTCTGCAGCTCCCCTCCCTCCACGAGCAGAGATGGCGTCCCTGGCCAGGCACAGCCTGCAAATAGCCCATCCTGATGCTGCCCGGTGCCGCCCAGGCTCAGCCCGTGCAGGACTCAGACCGGACAGTTTGCTCGGGGCTAATGGGAACAGCCTGTAAAGGAGAGCTCAAACCCATGTGATCCTTAAAGGACACTCAGTGAAAAGGAATGCGAGTCCCACCCGGGCAGGAGCAGATGGGCTGGCATCGGCCCTTCAGCAGGGAGAGGGGGCCCAGGCTCCCTGGGGCAGCTTGCTCTGCCCGGGATGCTGCTCCCACCGTGGGGCTAGGGCTGCATCTTTGCCGGGCGGCAGAGGGATGGCACCTGCCTTCGCAGATGGGGACGCTGGGGCCGTGCCAGGCTCTGCCCCTGCAGCAGGCATGCAGAGTCCTGCAGAGCTGCATGGGGCCAGAGGAGGATCCCTCGTGGGGCTCATGCCCCCAGGGAGACCCTGTCTGGATGGCACTCTGCTCCTTCTGCCCTTGGCATCTCTCCGGCCTCAGTGCTGGGAAGGCGGAGGGATGTGGTCACGTCCCTGCGTGGCACAGGGTGCAGCACGGATCCGAGCAGCTCCCCTGCCTCCTGCCTGGCAGCCCCTGCCACCTCCGCACAAGGTGCGGCAAGCACCAGCCACGACCTCCCCGACCGTGCAACACGCTGCTGCAAACCCTCTTTCCTTCCTGCCCCCCGGCTCTGCGGCTGCCTGGCCCCTTCCCCCCCACTCGCCCTCCTCCAGCCTCCCCCGGGGCTGGCAGCCACCACGGTGCCCCCGGCTGGGGGACTGGCAAGGTCCCAAACAGCACCAGCCTTGCGCAGCGCCATGCCGAACAGCCATGGCGTCCCCCTCTTGTTGCCCCAGCCTCCCAGCTGGAAACGGCCACCGGCTGCCCTGGGATCCAGATCTTGGCCACGCGCCGTTGGGCTCTGGGCTCGGACGGGTGGGTTCGTCTGCTCCCCTGGGTGCCCCCGCACTCGCCCCTCCACCTTCTTCTCCCTGGTTCTTTCTCCGCCCCGGGGGAAGGGCAGCCTGGGCCGGGAGCCGCAGCCTGAGGCCTCCGCAGGGCCCCGGTTAGAGGCAGCGAGCTCCCCCGAGGCCGGAGGGAGCCTGCAGCCGAGGCTCAGCCCCCTGCCACCTCCCCGGGGAGGACAAGCCCCCGCGGGCTACACAGTTACACAGCCCGTGGCCCTGACAGCCCTCACCCACGGGTGTTTTGGGGGCAGCGCTCCCCGCGTGGGTCCCCTCCTCCGACGGCTACAGACCCCGGGTGGGGGGAAGCGCCAAGGGCCCGGGCGCCTCCTCAGGACTGAGGAGCCCTTGACCCACCCCCCCCACGGCC
>NW_010972620.1:10771062-10781403 GCF_000737465.1 Haliaeetus leucocephalus | reverse complement strand
GGCGGCGGGGGGCCGGGGTGCGGGGCCGGGGGCTGCCCGTGGGGCTGGGGTCCCCACGGCATCGAGGCTGGTTGTGGGGCTGGGGGCCCGCTGTGAGGCGGGGGCCCCGGTGGTGTTGGTGTCCGGCTCCGGCTGTGGGGCTGGGGTCCCCACGGCGTTGGCGTTGGGGGCTGGTTATGGGGCTGGGGCCCCAGAGCATGGAGACCGGGGTCTGGCTGTGGGGCTGGGGTCCCCGCTGCACTGATGCTGGTGTCCGGCTATGGGGCCGGGTCCCCACGGCACTGGTGCTGGGGGCTGGCCGTGGGGCTGGGACTCCCTGGCACAGGTGCTGGGTCTAGCCGTGGTGCCAGGGTCCCCGGGGCATGGCTGCTGGGAGCCGACTGTGGGGCTGGGGTCTCCATGGCATTGGCGCTGGGGGCTGGCTGCGGGTCTGGGTCCACGGGGCATGGCTGCTGGGAGCCAGCTATGGGGTGGGGGACTCCTCAGCGTGGGTGCTGTGGTTTGGCCGTGGGGCTGGGGTCTTCGTGGTGCTGCTTCTGGGGTCCAGCTATGGAGCGGGGGTCGGTAAGGTGGGGGGGCTGGGGTCCCAGCGCTATGGCGTGGCCACTGGGTCCAGCCATGGGGATGGGGTCCCCATGGTATGGCTGCTCCGGTCCAGCTGTAGGGCTGGAGTCCCCAGGGTGTGGGTACTGGGGTCTGGCTGTGGGGCTGGGGCCCCACGGCATGGGTGCTGGGGCCCCACGGCATGGGTGCCGGTGCCAGCCCTGGGGCTGGGACCCCGTGGGCAGGGTGCCGCAGGGGCGTTGGGCAGGCGTGCAGGTGGCACTGCGAGGGGTGACCCTGAAGCAGACCCCGCAGCCGGGGCAATAGCTCTGTGGGCTGCCCCTGTGCTCCCCACATGGGTGCGGGGCACGGGGTCCCTGGAGTGGCTTGGCCATGCTGCCAGTGGGTGCTGGGTGCCCCTCCGCCATGGCTATTGTGGGGTGCCTGCTGAGGGGCTCCTTCTCTGTCCTGGCCCCCGTGGGCTGGCAAGGCTGCTAGGGTCTCCTGGGGGGTGTGACAAGTTGGTGAGGTCTCAGCACCTGGCAGGGGCACTCCCACAGGGATGCTCACCCGGACGCCTGGGGTCTGGGGCAGGTTTGGGGCAGCTGGCCCGGCTGCGTCGCTCGCTGCTGTGTGCAGGACGTCGCTGTGCCGGGAGCAAGGCAGGGCAGGGGTCCCGGAGGGCTGCCGGAGCCTTCTGCGGCACCAGATCCCGGTGGCGCTGGGTGGCGGAAGCGGGGGCCCCTGCCCAGGGGCCCTGGAGATGAGGTTCTGCTGCTTCCCTGGGCCGCCAGCACTTGGGGTCCCTGCGGGGGGGCAGCGGGGGACGTTCCTCAGCCCAACTCCCGCGGCAGCTTTCTGGTGCCCCAGCGGTCCCGAGAGAGCCTCCCGCCAGGCCGGGACCCCCGGTGCTGGGGAGGCTGCGGGGAGCAGCGGGACGCTGTGACGGCACACAGTCCCCACGCATCCCCCGGGACTGCCTCCGCCGAGGGCTTTGCAGCTGGATTCCCCGGGGCGGGGAAGGGGGGGTGCCCCTGCGTGGCGGCCCCCCGCCCCTGCGCTGCCTGCGCCTCTCCGCCGTGTTTCCATGAAGGCAAGCGGCCCCTTCCCCCATCCTCCTCCTCCTCCTCCATCTCCCACTGGAAGCTGCCAGAGCGCTGCTTCCTCAAGCAGAAAGTCACGTGAACCTCCCTGCGAGCCAGGCCGAGCAGCCACAGCACCCGCCCCGGCAGGCACCCCGCACCCGGGGGGCTCGACGCCCCCCCCTCCGTGACACCCCCTCCTCCTCCCCCGGCCTTGGCGGGGGTCCCGCCTCGGTGGGGGCGAAGGCAGAGTGGCGGCTAACGGCGGGGCCCCGTCGCGTCCCCCGGGAGCTGGCCCCGTGCCACTGGGAATGTCATCGCCATGTTGGTGGGCGCAAAAGGGGGGGTGGGGGGGTGGGCTGTCCTCCCTCGGTGCGGTGATGGGGGGGCCGTGGGGTCGCCCCGCAGCTGGGAGCATCCCTGCGGATGGCTTCATGTGTTGTCGTGTCCGGGTGTTCCCCCCCCCACCACTGCTGCCCGCTCCCCCGCGGCGGGGAGGACACGCGGGTGCGTGCAACGTGTGTGCACACGCGCGTGTGCCCCCTGCCTCTCCCCCTGCTCCCCCCGCCGGGGCTGGGTGGCACATCCAGAGCCTGCGCCCCCCTCCCCCTTCCCCTCCCCGGACTGTTTATCGGAATATAGAAAAAACAAGCTCTGCCGCTGGCCTCCCGCCAGCCAGAAACATTTAATGAGCCGCTCTGCCCAGGCTGCTCTTTGGGGCTGCGTTAACTTGGAGGAGTTTCCTGCCTGGGAGCTGCTGTTGGGGGGGTCTCGGCCGCCCCCTTCGAAATTGTGCCCTGCTGGGGGGACAGCGCACTCCCTGCCATCCCCCGGGGTGCATCCTGCCCTGCTGCAGCTCCTCTTGCACCCCTCCGGGGATGTTTCCTTGCTCTTCACCCCACTCTTCAAGAGGTTTGGGGAATGGGGTAGCTGCTTAACTGGGAACCTGCCACGGTCCTTGTGCCTGAGGATGGTGGGGAGCTGCTGGGGTCAGTGGAGGGCTGGGGGGCTTCAGCCCTCAGCCCCGAAATGGAGATGTGAGCAGGGAGAGCGTGCCAGGCTCAGAGTGGAGCTGATGGTGGCCAGGGTGGCAGCCACCCGGTGCTGGTGCTACCGTCCCCAGGGCCACTCGGAGCAGGGCTGGCAGCCGGGCCGCTCGGCTCAGCCCTTTGCACTGGGCAGGTCTTGGCATCCAGACCCCAGAGGGGTCCTGATCCCTGGGGGCACTGCTCTCCCACCGTGCTCCGCACTTTCTTTTTTAATTATTTTTATTATTATCATTATTTTTCCTCCCATAGGGATGGTGTTGGTGCAGAGAGGGGGAGGAGGGCTGCAGAGCTGTGCTCTGGAGGGTAGCCCTGCTGGAGCAGGGCTGGCTCCGGCTCTGGCTTCACGGCAGGGCAGCGACGTTCCCGAGGTCAGCACCTCTTCCCGGGGACGCCTTGCAGGGAGCCTGCCTGTGCGCCCCTCTGGCAGGAGGGAAGACAAACCGATCCACGCGCTTAGGGTCCCGGGATGGACGTGCCCGGCTGGGGGACAGCCTGTTGCCGTTTCCCTCCCTTCTGCCAAGCTGGTGCCGCGCGTCCCCCGCCGTCACGAGGCCAAGCTGTGCCACGTGCCTCCTGCGACAGATGCGCTGGGAGAGGGACGGCGGTGTGCGGGGAGCGGGCTGAGCGCTGCGGTGGGGGGGGTCGGGCAGCCCCGACATGTGTGGGCTGTGGCTCCGAAACACCCCCCGGGCCTGCCTGGCACCTTGGGGTGCAGCCGGGCATGCTGGGGGGAGGGAGCAGCTGGGGTCCCAAGGCCTCATCCTGCATGGCCGTGTGTTCTCGCCCAGGCTCTCTTTGTGTTGCGGGCGATGCTTGGATGGAAGATGCCATTCGCCTCGTCCCCCTCTGCGTGGCAAAGCACCTGCCTGATAGAAGCTACATGCGCCATGTCACCTGCCCGTGCCTGGCACGCTCTGGCAAAGGCAGGATGGGGTCATGGCCACCCGGTGCTTGGCGAGGCGGTTCCTCGGGGTCTCGGGCGCTGGTGTGAGGCTGCGCGCTTCACAGCACTCCTTGGGGCTGGTGCAAGCTCACCCTGTTGCCGGCTCGGCTTCGGCCGCAGAGATGTGGATGGGTTAATGCAGTACCAGTGGGCTCAGCACTGGGTGTCTGCGCTGGACTCCGAGTTTACTCCAGAAATGGTGTTGTCTGCTCAACAGAAAGCTGCTGTGAAAGCTGCTCCTTTGGGGAGTGGGTGGATGCCAGCCAGTGGGATGGGACCACCAGGGCAGGGAGGTGTCCCTGCAACCCAGGAGCACTTGTGGCCAGCAGTGCCCTGGCCAGGTAGCTACATGCCCCCAGGCAGAGCAGGAATGGCAGCAGCACAGGCATCCCTTGCCTGGCCCATGCGTGTTTAGCTCACTCAGTTCATGCCACCCTCTCCTCCCCCACATCTGCTGTGGGATTCCCCAGCCACATCCGTGTTGCTTGTACACACAAGGCGCAGGACTGCGTGGTGTGCCGGGAGCACACCAGGAGCGCGTGTGCCCATGCACGACGGCCACTGGTGCGTCCTGGGGTGCGCTGCACTGCCGGCACAGCCTGCGAGAGCCCCCAGCTCTGTGCGGGGTGACACGGGTCCTGTGGGGCCACCGTTGTGTGCGGCGTGGGTGCACCCCTTCGTTACCTTGTGCCTGGGGAGCAGCGGGTGTCGAGGCAGCTGGGCTGGGTGCCCCCTCCCCGAGGCGGTGGTGGGTGCAGGCAGGATGGGGCTGGGTGACCGTTATCGGCCTGCCTGCAGGCTGAGGCTGTGGTTTCCTGCTGGTGCCGGGGGGGGGGAGGGTGCTGGGGAGCCAGCAGGGCTGCCAGGGCCTGCTGGGCCCCACCTGGAGTGGGGATGATGGCAGCCACCCCCCTGGGACCCCGTCCCAGGGGCTCTGCTGGCCAGGGATGGGGTGGCTGTAGCAGGGGCGATGCCAGCAGGTTTTTGGGAGGTTGGGTTGCAGCGTGCTCACAGAGGTGCGGGAGCGTGGGCTGTGCACCAATGTGGGGCATCCCCCTTGGGCAGGGGTGCCAGTGGGCGCCACGAGGGACGGGACCCCTCCCCCCCGAACTGTTAGACCAGCCCCCCGTTGCCCCCTTCCCTCCCAGGCAGGTTGCTGATCGGGGTGAACGTTAGATCCGGGGCGTAATCTCCCCTGCCGCAGGCGCCAGCCCCTGCTCGGCCCCGACCCCACCCTGCCCGCAGGGTGGCCGATAACGCCCTGCCCGCACCCCTCTGTGGCCACTTTCTCGGGGGGGGGGGCCCTGTGGGGTGCAGCTCCCGCCCCTCCTTTGCAGGGTCTCGCTCTGCCCTCAGCTTTGCGGGACCCACAGGCAGGTCCCGGATGTCCCTCTGCACCGGGGTGACGGTGCCTGCCCCCCCCCAGGGATGGCCCCGCAGTGCGAGGGCGGCAGGCAGGAGCCGGGGGGGCCCCCTGCTTTCTGCAGGAGCGGCAGCCCCGACCCCCCTCCTGCGTACGGAGGGGCTGGTGCTGGGAGCGCAGCCAGGTTTCTGCAGTGCAGCCCAGGTGGATCTGCCGCCTGAGCCAGGCTGGGACGCCGGCCGTGATGGGGATGGCGCTGGGCGAGGGCTGGCAGGGTGTCAGCCTCCCCATGGGTTGTCAGCACCCCCTCCACGGTGGGGGGCAGCTCCTGCGCAGCCCCGCTCTGCAGCAGCCGGTTGCGCCAACCTCTGCTCTGGACAAGCGTCCTCCTCCGGCCAGGGTCATGCACAGCCCTGGGGGCTCCCCTCGAGGGGCAAGAGTTGCCCTTGCCCGCTGTGGGCAGCTGCCCACCCTCCCTCCCCTGCAGGGCGGTGGGCGCGAGCTCTTGCCCGCCCCGGCTCCCGCTTCCCCACTGGTGGGAGCAGATGGCAGCACGCCGCGTCGCAGGCACGCAGCTCCGCCGGGCACGGGGCAGGCCCGGGCGCCCCGACCTGCCTGCACCGACTGGCCCGGGGTGAGCCCGGGGCAGCTGCGGGCAGGGGCAGGCAGGAGCAAGGCAGCGGGAGCTTTCTCCCCGCCGGGGATGGTAGCGCTGGTGCGGCAGCACGGAGCTGCTGGAGGAGCCCGGCGTGGGGCAGCAGTGCCTGGAGTCAGGAGTGGGAGTGCTGCCTGGGCACGGGGGGTACCAGGCTGCCAAAAATCCTTGCAGAGGGGTATTTTGCCGCCGAGGCCGGGGAGATGCGGTCATGCTCCTCCCAGCTCGGTGGCCCCTGCCAAATCCTCTGGGCAGCCACAGTGTGCCGAGGCACCCTGCCTGCTGCCAGCGTGTGTGCTGCAGGAGGTTCGGATCCACGGCGAGGTCTCCCCTGAACCCTGGGCTGCCCCCGAGTGGGGTGGACGGGCCTGGATGTCCACCGCTGCTGGGCATTGGACCTGGAGCCGGGGGAGCTGCCGTCCCCATCCCGCGGTGGCTGTGTCCCTGCTTGGCCTAGCTGGTGGGGAGGAGGCAATCGCTAACAGGAAGGACACGCATGTTAGCAACGAAAACACGGCAGCGAGAGGAAGCAGAAGCGATGCATTATTGATGGAGCTATTTGATGCTGCTATATTCGGAGAGCCGCTCTGGAGCGCTCGGCAGCACCGAGTAGGGGGGTGGCAGGAGGGGTGGGCTCTGCTGGCGGAGGCTTACCTGCTTCGAGTCAACCACGTGTGGCCATGGCCCCAGGAGATGTCCCCTGCCTTCTCCTGGAGGGCTTCCAACATGGGAGGGCATGGTGACATGTGGGTGCCAGGAAGGATGCCAGCCTTGTGCTTATCCCTGGGGGGTGAGGGTTTGGTGGGTGGCAGCTCCCAGCAGTGCAGATCTCTGTGGGTATGCTGGGGGTCGTGCTGTAGCTTGGGAGGCAGAGGGGAGGGGATGGAGGGGGAGCAGCAGACCAGGGATCGGGGTGTTCTCCCAGCTGGGGTGAGAGTTTCTGGAGCTGCGGGGCTGGGTGTTGAGGGCTTTGCCTTGGTTTCGCTTTTAAGCAGCAGTGCCTGCCCCTTAGAGGGGTGAAGGTCTTCTTGGGGGACAGCGGGCAGTTGCAGGATGCTGGGGCTGCACAGTCATGCTGCATGTCACCCCCTCCCCGCCATGGGATCCCAGGCCCAGCCGGGCTGTGGGGATCAGCCCCAGGCCAGGAAGGGGGCTGTAAAATGAACCGTTCTTGTAACATGAGAGAATCCACCTGGAGCCTCTGGAGGAGCCTTAAAACCCTGCGGCTCTGGCAGGCTGGCCCAGGGCTGCTGCCAGAGGGGCCAGGGCTCGCTGCTGCGGGTGGCCACGCCGGGGCTGAGCTCTTGCAGGACAGGCGTTGCGATGTCTCGAGGACAGCACGGGAACACTGCGGGGCATTTCTCTGGTGCTGGTGCCACGGGGAAACCCCTTGCCAACAGGACCTGCCAAAGCCCACCTGCAGACTGTGCCTTCCCCTCGGAGCCTGTGGCCAGCCGGGCAGTGCTGCGGCCGACCCACTGTGCCAGAGCAAGGCGTCATGTGAGGGTGGACACCCCGTATGGACCCTGTGCACTTTGGGGTCCTGCACTCCCTGTAATCTTTCTCTTCCACCTCTTGTTTTGGAGCGGATGGGCACAGATGCACGCACTTGGTTGCTGCTCATCCAGTGCTTGCGTAGTCAGGTGGTCTTCTCCATCCCCTGTGGGATGCTCAAGATGTGACCCTGTAACTTCCCACCCTGCTCTGGCAGCCAGCTTTTCCCGCAGCCCCTGGGCGTTCCTCCTGCCTCTGGAAGCAGTTCTGGTTTTGAAGGGTTAATCCCAGGAGCCCCCCCGGATCTGCCGCCTGCCCGGCATGACTCACTGTTGAGTTTCCAGCCTCCCCCAAGCCTCTCTCCTGGGGAGAGATGGAGCCCTGCCTTCTACAGCCAAAAAAGGGGGCCCCTCCTGCCCCAGACCCCTGCCTTGATCTGGGCGTGCATAGCTTTAGGGGGGAGAGAAGCCCCTCCTTGAGAAACAGGGAAGCAAAGCATATTTCTGGTTGAAAGGTGGTAGGATTTGGGGTGGGTGGGGTGGCTGTTGTGTTCCTGAAAGGGGGGCTCTGGGGCGCACGCTGTGCTGCACTGCTGCAGGCTGCGTCTGCGTGCGTGTGGCGGTGCCCCAGTCTCGCCACTATTTGGACAAGTCCAGGAGGTTTGGAAGTGCCAGGCCAGTCTGTCCCCTTGTGCAGGCTGTGCTGTTTGCAGAGCTAGCAGATTTTTATTATTATTATTTTTTATGTAAGCACGGGTCCGCATCCCTGCTCTATGCCTGTGCCTGCCGGGGCCCTGACCGGGTGTCAGTGCGAGCGTGCCCTGCTCGCCTGGGATCCCTCGGGGGTGCTCTGCGGGCACACCGAGCCCTGGCCATGGGGATCAGAGTGACCTGGGCATCCCTCGGCTGCCGTGGTCCCCACTGGGCTCTTCCCATCCGCCTGTTCAGGATGCATCCCTGTGCTCGCTCCTGCTCCTGAGCTGCTGCCAGTTCCCTGGCCGAGACCTGCACCGGGTGTCGGAGCAGGGCTGGGCTTCGGGGAGCCCAGGCAGACGTGGGGCCCTTGCTAGGGGGAGAGTGGAGGCTGGGATCCAGGGGATGTGGTGCCCCATCACAAAAACCCAGGGAGCTGGAATCACCCTCCGCTCCCCCCGCACTGTGGGCGCGAGCACATTGCAAGGAAGGGGCTCCCCCCACCACCGTCGCCGCCACACACGCTTCCCAGCTGCATCCCAGCCCTTCTGCTCTCCATCCAGCATCTATTTAATTATTAACTCGGCTATAACCATAAACAGCTGGGGCTGCTGCAGCCACGTGGACCAGTCCAGCACTGTCGTCAGAGCCGAGCAGGGACACGTGAGCAGTCCCGGAGGGCTGCTGAGCCCCGGGATAAATTGCTTGGGGCATGTTTGCCGTGGATGCGCTGGGGCCGTGGAGCCTGGGGATCAGTGGGGGCTCCTCTCTGATCCTCCTGGCCATGGCACCAGCGCTGGGAGCCGCTGGTACAGGGGCAAAACACCCCTTTTTGCAGTGTTTTGCAGTATTTTGCAGTAACAGCACCGTGTTGAGTGCTGGTGGCTGGCTATGCGCTGTGCATCCTTCAGCCCTGGAGCAGGAACGGGGTGCAGGCAGGCTGTATTTAATGGCCTGTCTTGACCAGGAGGGCTGTGCCATCCTGTAGCTGTCACCAGCGTTACTGCTGGTGTGATTTATTGGCCTAACGACGGTGGGTGGCAGCCTGCCGCAGCCCCATCTCACCTGGTACCATACAGATGTGGGCTGGCAGGGGGACAGGCAGCGATGGGGCAGCGTGTCGGGTCACTCGCAGCATCCCCCGTGCCCAGATCTTGCAGCACTGACAGCGTGGGTACTTCCAGCTGCACGTACCTTTTGCGGAGCAGGGTTTCACAGAGGTTTTGGGGTTTACAGTGAATTTTTCTCTCTGTTTATCTAGGTTTTACAAAGACTTTTGCTCTGTTTATCCATGTGCCCTTGGAAGGTGGTGCTCACTGCAGGTTGTTAGCCTGCAAGGGGAAGGGGAAATTAGGCACGGTGGCATGATGGGGACCAGCGTGGGGCTGGAGCCTTGCTTGGCCAAGGAGTGTGGGGGACAGGAGCTGGGTTTGCTGCTGCAGAGCTGCTCCTGCCTGTCCATCTTTGGTGTTGGTCCCAGCCGGCAGCACACCCAGTTGCAGAGCAGGGGGCTGCCCCCAGTCCTCAGGTGCAGGGCTTTGGGGGTGCATGGGCGTGGAGGGGAGGACACCCCTGAAACCTCGTGGCTGAGGTTTTGTGCCTACCATGCGTGCGCTTTCGGGGGGACAAGCATGCTTGGCGGGCCCCGACCGGTTGTGCCTGCGTTACCCTGCAGCTGCTGTTTTGGGGAGGGGATGAGGTGCAGGCCTGGCCGTGTGAGCGAGGGGGCGTGGGAAGGTGTGCGTGCTCCAGGCGTGGGTGCACACCCAACCGGGGGTGTGCCGGGAGGCGTTTGGGGAGACGTGCAAGCGCATACTGGCCCGTCAGCGTGCACGCCAGCCCACATGTGCAGGGTGAGATGCACTAACGTGTGCGTGTGTGTGCCTGCGACAGCCCCGTGTGCCGAGCCTGGCCCTCTCACCCAGAGCCGGGGGCTGTTGGGGCTCTGGGGGGACACGCAGGCTGGGCTTTGGGGTCCCGGCTCGTGTCCCTGCTGCCCACGGGCTCTCCAGCTGGGTTGGGAGCACAGGTCTGTGCCAGTCTGATTTGCCAGGGCAAGGAGCAGAAGCTTGCGAGGGGCAGGTGTGGGGCAAGGTGGGAATGGAAAAGATGGGATTTTTTTGTAATGGAAATTTTCGTAATGGAAATTTTTTACAAAATTGGAAATTTTTGTAAAAACTCGTAATTGGAAGAGGTTGGAGTTTTGTCAAGGAAAGGAGACCCTTTGGGTCTGCTGGCAATTGCAAACCAGCACACTTCATTTTAAATACCCCCTCCCAAAGGAAACGGTTGTATATTTTTTCCCTCGCCAGAAAGTGGGGGAAAGGGAAACAAGTTTCAGAAAGAAAAATCCCGAAAAACTTCAAAGAAAACCCCAAACCGAACTAGGGAAAAGGTATATTTTTATTGAAACTTTCGCAGGGGGGAGGAAACCCTTCCCCGGCTGGTGCCGAGTTCCTCAGCCGGGACCCGGCTCCTGCATCCTGGGGAGCGCCGGTACAGGGGGGGGGGGGGGGGGGG
>NW_010972620.1:10762485-10770682 GCF_000737465.1 Haliaeetus leucocephalus | reverse complement strand
GTCCCCCTGGCTCCCCTTTCCATCCCCCAGGTCTTGGCTTTCGGAGAGGCACCCCCAGCCCCGCGGGGTGCTGCCGGCAGCCCCCGTGCCCTGCCGTGCCCTGCTCCATCCCAGCCCGCAGCTCCCTTTGTTCTTCCCCCGGCTCCTTCCCCTGCCCGAGCCCCCTGACAGCTGCCCCGCGCCCTCCCGGTCCCCCCGTGCATGCTGTCACAGGGGCTGCGGGGCCGGTGCCCGGCTCCGGGGGCTGCACGCCTGCCTCCCCTCACTGCCTGCTGCAACTTCATCCTTGCCCGTGGCTCGGAGGGTCCCGCCAGCCTCCCTCGGGTGCCTCAAAGAGAATGAAAAGGTCCAAGGGGTGCAAACGCAGGGGAGCCATGCACCTTCTCGCAGGACCTGCCCCGCCGGGGCGTCTGGGCTCGGGGCCCGTGGGTGCAGGGGGCTCATCCTCCCCAGCAGACAAAGCACCAGCTCGGCCCGGGGGGGCTGGGCTGGGGGTGGCTGCAGCATCCTCGGGCCTGGGGGAAAGTCAGTGCTGCAGCTCCAGCTCAGGAATCAGCATGCGTGCTGGGGGCTGCAGAGGGGTATCTTACGCAGGGAGTGTTCCCCATAACCCGCCCCCGGGAGAGCATGCTGTGGCAGGCTGCCCTGATCTCGGGCGCTGGCTGGGCTCTGACCTCCAGCGGTGCCTGCCAGCCCGCTCGCCCGGGATGGGCAATAAGATAAGCACCCCGGGTCAGCGCTGCCAGGGTTTCCTCAGCTCAGGCAGCTCCTGCTCCCATCGCTGCAGCCCTGGCTGGCAGGGGCTCGCGGAGCAGCCACCGGCACCTGCCAAGGCTGGTGCTGCAGCAAGAGCCCAAACTAGAGGTGGCGGCCGGTCCCTGGGTGAGGCGCGAGCAAAGGGCTTGGAGGCTGTGGGGTCCCGTGGGGAATCGCCTTCTGGGGCATGGAGCAGTGCACCCTCCCTGCATTGAAACCCCCCACCCCCGGCTGCTTCTGTCTCACCAGGAGGGTCTGAGCTGGCTCCTGGGTGCCCGGCGGGTCAGGCAGGCATGGGAGCAAACACCCCTTCCTGGGGTCTCCCCAATTTGTTCTCCCCATGCTTTCGATAGCACCTTGTCTTAGCAATTTTGCAGCAACTTCTCCAGCACTGGTCAGGTATCGGCTCTTACCTTTTCTGTTTTAAGTATGGGCAAATTTGGATGTCCTTATGCCTTCTTTAAAGCCTCGGGTTTTGGAGTGTTCTCGTTGTGGGAGAGTTGTGGTTTTCACTGAAGGAGAACCGAACATGGTCTCTGCCCTCCTGATTTTGTAGAAATCCCAGGTCCGTGATCCAAGCACGCCTTAAAGACTAGGGAGACAAGCGCCAAGCAGAACAACACCCAAGCTATATTGCTTCAGAAAGGGGAAGAAAAGTTGTGATCCAAGGGGGGACAGGCTGGTGTCAGAGGTTTTGGTGATACGGGGTTTTCGCCATCATTTGGTGGGGATTTTTCCCTTCGCCCGCAGCAGGTCACAGTCCATGTAAAATTGGAATAGGCCAATGAAAAGCTGCAGAAGTTCATTTGTGAGCAGAGGTGCCCCGGGCTGGGGACCTGGAGCCTCTTTCAGCTCCTTTTTGGAGAGTGGTGAAGAGCTGGCAGCCTTGAGGCTCCCCAGCCCCTCGAGATGCAGGAGTGGAGGGTGAGGTGGACCAGCCCAGCCCCAGGATCCCTTCCCTGTCGTGTGGCTGGCAGGGTGGCAGCACCACTTGTCCCTAAGTGGTCTCTCCCAGTGTGCTGGCCTTCCGCATGCTTGCAGCTCTGCACCGGCATGAGCTTGAGGTCTGCATAAAAAATACGAACCCCAGGTTCTGCATGGTGGCAGAGCAGCCACAGCACTTCTCCTGGACCTCTCCCTCGGAAACCTCCCATCCTCCAAGTGACCTGGGGACGGGGTGCTCCCGCTGTTGTTTGCACCGCATGCATGTGTGTTCGTGGGTTGCAACGCTTGCCGCGATGAGGTTTGCTGCCCCACCGGTTGCTGTTGTTTTGGGCGGACTGGTGTTGCGAATGAGGATGCCGGGCCAAGAGGGCTTCCCCGAGTCTGTGCTGCGATGGTGGAGATGGTTTCTACAGCACTGTGCTGCTGGGGCTGGGAGCTCGGGCTGGATTGCTCGTGCCTTGGGAGCACCAGGCAGGTGTGCTCAGACGGACCCTGTCCCTTTGCTCCCGGGGTTTTGGCCCCATCCTGCACTGGTCATCCAGAGCCCTGGCGCCAGCGACAGCACGTGCTGCCAGTGCAGCGGCGCGGTGCGAGTCCGGCAACCACAAGTGTTTGCTCTGTCCCCGGCACTGCCAGCAGCCCACCCCGTCCTTCGCTCAGCTGCTCCCGCGTCGCCTCTTAAACCGAGTCCTAACAAGAGAGAAGTTCAGCCTGAGCAGGGGGGGCAGAGGCTTGCCCTGACAGCTCCAAGAAGCGATGGAGGTGCCTTGCAACCTGCAGCGAGCAGGTTCCCACCATGCTCTCACTGTCCCTCCCCTCCGCAGGCATCCGTGAGTGGTCTGGACCTTGAGGCAAGCGCTGCACCCCAGCGTCAAGGTTTGCCCCCAGGCGTGCGCCACCCCGGCGCGGCCAGCTGGAAGGCGCCAGCTCCCACCACATCCTTGCAGCGGGAGTTATCCAGCTTTTTTTCCCCCCTGGAGCGGGTGGCTGGCCAGCTGCCAGGGCTGCGGGGCTCCACCTAGGACGCAACATGGAGCGAGGCGGCTGTCGGCGGCGGGGCCGCCGTCTCCGGAGACTACGCGTCCCAGCGTGCAGCACTCGGCGCCGTTGGCAGCAGCGGGGAGCGAGGTGGAGCATTGCATCCCGGGATTGCGAATCTCCATGCGCCACGTGGGGGCTGACAGCCTCCTGCACTCCGAGGCAGCGGTGTTTGGGGGTCCTGCGGGTCCAGGGGATCAGCCCGGGGATCCCCCTTTGCGGCCGAAGGGACAGACCTCAGCCCCTCTCCGCCACTTCCCTGCCTGCTGGCTCTCGGCTCCAGCCCTCCCGGGGCAGATATTGCCCCTGCGGAGGGCTGCCTGGAGCAGCAGCCCCACAACACCGCGTGGAGGCGTGTGGTTTTGCTCCACCACGTGCGTGGCGGGCGAGGAGCCGGGAGCAGGAGCAGAGATGCTGGCTGCAGGCTCTGCAGGGCCATTGCCACGGTTGGCTATGGCTGTGGATTTTTCCTTGTTGCCGCAGAGCCTTAAAAACCTTTGAAGATGAAAATCCTAGTTTGTCGGGAGGCTTTTTTTCACGGGATGCTGACAAGGGTTTATTTTCCAGCCCCGCGGTTCCCACACCATGTCGTTCGTTTGTTTGCCGATGCTGCCCCAGTGTGTGCTGTGGGAGGGACGGGAGCCTGGTCACCGCAAGAGCCCCGCGAGGCGGCAGGGCCCCAGGGTGCAGGGGTCTGGGTGAGAGGGAGAGCAGCCGAAAATGTGAAAAGGTGTGTTCCTGAGGCTGAAACCGGCAGTGTTTGATTATGGATCGTCTTTGAGACGGCGAGCCGAAAGGAGTAATTAGGGACAGTGGGATATTTCCCCGAGAGTCACAGGAAATGACTGCCTCGTGGTAAGTTGATAGTAGTGGAGCTGAAACTGGGTTATCTGTGGGATTGCATCTGGGGCTTGCAGCCTTGGACGTGATTCAATTTTCAGGCTGTTTTGCAATTGGCAGGGCATGCTCTTCTCCTGTTTTCCCTCCCAGAGAAATCCCCATCCACGTGTCTGAATCATCTGAGGGCCTGAACGGGAAAGGAGAGACTCTGCGTCCCTAGGGTTACCGCAGGGCAGCGAGTCCCCCGGGGCCCCCGCTGAGTACCCAGCTCCACAGGTTGCCTTCTCGGGAGACCCTGGGCTCCGGCAGAGCTGAAGCTGTGGGACGGCTCTGAGCCTCGACCCCCAAATCCACGTCCCAGCCTGGGCTCTCGTCTCCCACTGCTTTTTGAACAGTGCCGCCTCACAGCCTGCATCAAGTTTGTCACTGTGTAATAAGTAACTGCAGCTAATTATTACTTCCCTGGCCATCCCCCTGAGTTTGCAAGCCAGTCGATGGAGAGGAGCACTTGCTGGTCCAGGGTGCTTTGTGTGCTGCAGTGGGGGACTTTTGCACTAATATTGCAGGATGCGACCTGAGGCACACGTCACTCCCCGCTGCCTTGCGCGCAGGGGACACCGTGCACAGCCATGTGGTGTGGGCAGGGAGGCAGCTTGTGGTCAAGATAGGCTCCGTGGCCAGCTCGGATGCGTGGCTTGAGAAAAGCAAGAGGGTAATCCCTGCATGCAGCAGGGCTGGTGGTGCTGCAGGTTTTGCCTCCGTGCGGGTCAGGGCTGGGCCCCGTGCTGGCCGGGTTCGGTCTCTGGATGCCGCTGGGTCTGTGGCACCATCCCATGGTCTTCTCCAAGAGTGGCATCTCCTCTTCCCTGGACAGCCCAGCCTCCCAGGAGCTTCAGCTGGGTCATTTCTGCATTTTCAAAGCAAATGGGGTTGCCTCAAGTTGAGATTGTCGCCGAGTATGTCTTGGGCCATGCCTCAGTGTGTGCTGCCTGAGTTCCCATTGGTTTAGTAACAACATCGGGGTTTGCAACTGGCCTCGCTCCATCCCCTCCACTCCGAAGAAGAGGAGAAAGAAGCTGTGAAGGCAGGTTTGTGGGAGCAGACCACGGAGTGCTCCGTGTGCTTCTGCCTGTCCCAGTTGCTCTGGATACTTCTCTGCGTTTGTCCCCCCGCCCTGCCAGCTTCCCTGACACCAGGCGCTGTCACCGGGCAAACCCACGTGAATTACTTGAGACGCTGCCCTGCACCCGGCTCCAGATAGCACCCTCCTGGATAGCACCCTCCTGACTGCCCTGCCAGTGGGGCTGGGCTGGGAAGATGGATTTCCTGCCACTATCACTGCTCCCACACCCCGTCGAGGCAGCCCTGCGAAACAATGCCGCTATTTACACTTTAAAGCCTCGTTAGGCAGCCAGGAAGCAGCAGGCACAGTGCATGCCGGGAAGCAGCGACAGCCTTTAGCAAGGCTAGCCCCTCTTCTTCGCTGCTGCCGGGCTGCTGGGAGGAGCAGGATGCTCCCTGGCTGAGCTGTAACCCTGCGGCCTCTTTCAAGCCCTGTTTCTTCATTTATTTTTATCATTATTTTTTTATTAGCCTGTGGAGTCCATGCCTCGTTGCTGAGCTTTGCTGCTTGCACGGAAAGCGTGCTGGCTGCCTGGCCAGGGACTGCTCCTCTCTGGGACAGCGAGCACCAATTCCTGCCAGCGGCTGCAGGTGTAGGAGCGAGGCACCGGCGCTGCTTCGCCTTTGTCCTCGGCAGCTCTTTGCTCTCTGCTGACAAGACAGAGCAAGGGGAGTGCAGGCAGGGGCTTTTTTCCCTGCCAGACGCCAAGGAAGGCTCTGCGTGTCCCCTGCCCGGGCAGGCAGCTCCCTGGCTGGTGCTGGTCTCAGCTCATGGTGCCCCGCTGTCTCCTGGCTGTGGTGGCTCTGCAAGGTGCCCACTGTGCTCTTGGCTCCTTGGGAAACCTGACATTCCCCAGCTTTGGGGGCTTGGTTAGGGTTTTAACCGTTCCTGCTCCAGCGAACCCGCCGGGCAGTGCACCAGAAGAGCTTTCCCCACAGGGCTGGCAGCGCAGAGGCAGGCAAAGCAGAGAAGGCAGGCGGAGGGTTGGGCAACGCCAGGCTGTACGTGAGTCACCAGGAGAGCACCCACCTTCCCTTCCCCAGGCACCTGCCTGCCTGGAGCTGCTTCCTTGCCCAAGCTCTCTTGGCAGGTCTGTGTGGTGCCGGCCAGCTCCATCCTGACCCTGGCTGGGGACCTGGCCTCAGCAGAGGATGCTGAGCCTGGGCATCCCTTTGTGGAGTTCCTTTATTCTGCACCTCCCTGCCGAGGAGGAGCCGTGGGGCCACCAACCTGGCCACGGGCACTGTGCCGTTTGCCTGGACCTGCCCGGGCCGATAGCTCACCAGCTGCAGTGTCAGCCTGATTTTTTCACTTGCTGACCATGCATGTGTTTTTGTGGCACTGGGTGAGTGCCCAGGGACAGCCATGGGAAGCCTCTCCCATCAGCTCGGTGTCTGCAGAGGCATCACATGCCCAGCTGCCAAGCGGCATCCCTGCTTGCACCGAGCCTGCCCGGATCTTCCGTGCTCAAATTGGGAGGCAGAGCAGGGGCATGGGGAGACATCGGCTGGGGCCAAGCGCTGGGCTTGGCTCGGCTCAGGAAGGGCCACATCCTGCGGGTCTGGGTCACTGCACCCAGCGGGACAGGGCTTGCAGGTTGCTGGGGCAGCATGAAGGGGAGAGGTGGTGATGGAGGGATCTCCTGGACTGGGCAGTGTGACACTTGTATGAGTAAAAGTTGGTGTTGATGCTGCTGCTACTGCTGTAAAGTAATTGCGTTATTTTGTGTAATGCATGTAGTGTGAGTGTCTGCAGTGAATGTAGAATTTGGACAGCCTGTATCAAATCCTAAGGCTATTGTTAGCGTTATTTAAAACCACTGAATCCAGTAACATATTTTATGCTGCATTAAAAATAATACTTGGTCAGGATGCCGGTGTTGCTGAGGTCGCATAACAGGCTCCTCTCCGCTCCTCTCCACTCCTCTAGATCCTGAGATAGGTCACCCAGTGAAGCTCCAAAAGCAGGTTGTGTCTGTATTAACCTGCTTGGGAAGGCCCAGGATGGAAAAGGATGCTTGGGTTGGAGTGGCGGGCCGGCTCGTCTGCTGTCCCACCTCCAGGAGCAGGGGGCTAGGGAAGAGCACGAGAAGCAGAACGGATGGAGAGGGATGTGTCCCCCTGCTCTCACCACCCCAGAAGACCTTCCTGCACCCTGAGAAGGAAGATGGGGACCAAGGACAGCAAGAAACCTTGGGGGCTTTTTCCTTCCATCTCTCATCAGTGAATAAAAACAAAGCGTGGGAGGACAAGACCTGCTGGGTCTGATTTTTTTCTCCCCCACCCCCCGCAGAGGACGTGGTGACCAGAAACAAGCCGTTCAGCTCCCTGTCTCCAGCCACTGCTGTCTCTGGCTAATGAATCAGTTTGTTTTCAACAGAAGACATGCGCTTTTGGGACGTTTCCTATGCATCAAGCACACTTTGACGTCATTTTGCTTAACAGCAGTGTGGAGGAAATGGAAATGCTGTGTTTCTAGTGCAATTCCGGTTGAATTGTAATTTCCACTGGTGCAAGTTGACAGGGATTAAAGCAGAAAGCAAAAATTCCCTCGCACCAGCACCGACCTCCCTATTAAAAAAATTTTTATCTGTGAAAACGTTGGGTAAGAGCAAGAGGCCAACGTTGTTAGCAGCTGTATGAGAAATTGGGCCGTGCCCCACTTATCCTCGCTGCAGGGAGGCAGGAGCAAGGAGCGGGAGCAGCAAGCCCCCAGCGGAGCGGCCCGGCTGGCTCCAGCCCCGCGGGACCAGTGCATCCTGGTGGGTGCTGGGGAGAGTCTGCTGGGTTTGGCTGCCACAGGGAAACATGGTGAAAAGGCACCAGGCCCTCAAGAAGGCAAGAATCAAGGAGCGAAACGCAGATTTCCCCCGTTGCAAGTTGGATTTAATGCCGGGGAGGTGGCTTCCTCTATTTGTGACCAGCCCTTGCTTGCTCAGCTGCGTGTGTGATCCCTGTGACTGTGGGCTCGGGGTCCCAAGCGGCTCAGCAGGGGTGATGGTGATGCCCTGGTCATTTGGGCTCTTGTGTTGGCGAACAGGTCGCAACGAAGTGGACATCTTGGGGTCCTGGTGCTGGTGGCACCGCTTTCCTTAACCCTGATGCTTTTTGCTCCCGTCCTGCATCCTTTGCAGCCGAGTGGCTGCTCCGATCTTGTCCCTGCACCCTTCCCTGCCGCCTGGCTATGCGGCAGTGCCCAGATGGGCAGCAGCGTGCCCGGCTCCTCCCAGATGCTTCCCTCCACTGCTGGGCTCGCTTTCTGCAGCACCGGGCGGCAATCCTGGCGGCCCGTGGGCGTCGGGAAGCGCCCGGCCCGGGGCTGCGGGCGGCCGACGGGAATCCCGCCTCGGCCCTGGCTGGGGCCGGCAGCCTGGCGCGGCCAGCTTCAGTGCCCCCACCTACGGCGTGTCAGGGGGAGACGTGCCCGTGTGCGGCAGGGCCGGCTGAGCCGGGGGAGCCGGAGCTGCCCGGCAGCCCCCCCCCCCCCGCGCCCCCT
>NW_010972620.1:10755798-10762475 GCF_000737465.1 Haliaeetus leucocephalus | reverse complement strand
GAGCCGCGTGCCTCGGCAGCGCCCGGGCGCAGCGTGCCGGGTCCTGCCGGCGGCAGGGCGTGCCGGGGCTCCCGCGGGGCTCGGGGAGGGGTGCTGGCAGCCGCCGCTCCCGGGAACCTGCCCCGGCGGTGGGAGGGGGCCGGCGAGCGAAGGAGCCCCCGGCTGCCCCTCCGGAGCCTTGGATGGCGCTGGCCATGCTGGCGTGGCCGGATCTGGCAGGGATCTCTGTCTCCCGTTGGCAGGCCTGGGGGTTCCCCAGGTTGCTTTCAGGGATGAGTGCTGGCTTGCAGACGTGGCAGGCCTCGTTGCACCCCCCCATCGCACCCCGTGGCCGTCCGTGGGCTCCTCGTCCTTTGCCCTGGTGCTGCGGGGGGCAGCGAGGCGTTGGGGTGGTTTGATCAGGGATGGGGACTGGTGTGTGGGATCTCTGTCCACCTGGAGCCGGGTGGCCACTGGCCTGCCCGAGCAGCAGATGGTGGCTGCCTGGGGACCCGTCATCCGTCCCTCTGGGCGATTATTCACCCGTCGCCATGACGATAGAAAGGTCAGCGAAAAGATCCCGTGTGATTCCCGGGTCGAGTTGGTGGGATTAGGAGCGGCGCAGGAGGGAGGGCTGGGGGGACGACAGGGCCCAGCCAGCCCCCCCCCGCCCCGGCTCACCAGCTGGACTGTCCCCCTCGGGCGCCGTCCCCAGAGCCTGGCCAGCTGAGAACTGACAAACTCTGGGCATCAGTGAGAAATCTCTGGGATGGGGCTGGGCCCCTCCAGCTGCTGATCCTGAGTGCTCAGCCCTGACCCTGTGGGTCCCATCCTGCATGAGGGAGACCTGGAGCTCTCTGTGGGGTGAGGGGCTGGGCTGGCACTGGGGGGGGCAGAGGAGGGATGGGGCTGTGCTGATAGGGGCTTGACTGGTCCTGCATCCTTCCTTTTTCTCCTCCTCCTTGCAGCAGGGTGTCTGTCCTTGTGGGGTGCCCCCGGCTGACACGTGTCCCCTCTCTTTCTCCAGGCTGTTCCTCTAAGTCATTCAAGCTGTACTCGCCAAAGGAGCCCCCGAACGGCAACGCCTTCCCCCCATTCCACCCGGGCACCATGCTGGATCGAGATGTGGGGTGAGCTGGGGCCCAGGGAGGGGTCTGCAAGGTTGGGAGTGCTCTCCCCCCCCAGGGTCTGCACCCCAGGGTCTCTCTGTCATGCTTCCCAGCAGCATACGGAGACTGCGGCACATGGGGTTGAGTTAGCACGAGGGGAGAGAGGTGATCGGAGCAGGCACGGGTGGGACTGGGTAAAGAAAGGGTGGTATTTGGGTGGAAGGGAGCCCCCAGGTCCCCGAGCTATGCTGGGCCAAGCCTCTTGCCAGGCCAAGCCCCTGGGATGACCCAGGACAAGGAGCACTCCCAGCTCCTGCCAAAACAACCCCTTCTCCAAAATCCGTCCTGTCTGGCACCAGCTCCAGCTGCAGAGGAGCCAGGCACATCCCTGCAGAGCCAGGGGCCAGGTCCCAGAGGCAGTGGAGCAGCCACTGATGCAGGAGCAGAGCCCAGTTTCAGGGGTGCAGGTCACCCCATGGGTCTGTCAGACGTCAGCAGCCAGGGTACAGCCAGCACCATGCATCAGGTCTTGCCTCCAGCAAGCCTGACTGCCTGCTGCTGTAGGCAGGGAAGGGGGAGCTGTGGCGGGCAGGGAGGGAGATCCCCACCAGCACTGACCTGCCTACATCTCTTTCCCCCTCACCAGACCTACTCCCATGTACCCACCGACGTACCTGGAGCCTGGAATCGGGTAAGCAGGGGGGGCTGGCGGGGACCCCACTGAGAGGGGAGGAGGTCATGCCCCGCAGTGGGTATGCCTCAGCAGGGCTGGCATGCTGCTGTCCACAGGGATTTGCGGGGGGGGGTTGCTCGGACTCTGCCCAGCCCTTGAGGGGTTGTGCGTCCCCCCCACTGTGGGCTCGGGACCCCTCCTCACCCTGTAGCTGCCTCCTCTGACTGTTTGCTCTGCTCCCTGGGCAGGAGGCACACGCCGTACGGGAACCAGACCGACTACAGGATATTTGAGCTCAACAAGCGGCTGCAGAACTGGACAGAGGTGGGGAGCTGGGGGAGCGAGGGGAGGCCAGGGATGGGAGGATGCTCCCAGGTGTGTGTTTTGGAGATGGGGTCCTCTGCGCTGCCTGCCCTCACGAGCTGCCTTGGCTCTAGGAGGAATCCCCTTGGCAGCGGAGTCCTGCCCTGCTGTGCAGGTCCCTGAGCGCCTTGTGCCTCGCTTGGCTGTGGGACAGGGCTCATCATCCCTGTCTCCGAGCACTCAGCCGGGAGTGCAGCCCTCCATGGGCTGAGTGCGTGGCTGCTGTGCCTGGCAGCCAGCGGCTGTCTGTCCGTCTGTCTCCCCATAACCTGGCATCTCTCCACTGTCCCCAGGAATGTGACAATCTGTGGTGGGACGCCTTCACCACGGAGTTCTTTGAGGATGACGCCATGTTAACAATCACTTTCTGCTTGGAGGATGGACCAAAGAGATACAGTGAGTAGCAGCTTGAGCCCTTTTTCCCCAGGGCATTGCCTCTCCGGCAGGAGATGCGGTGGTTGTGCTGCAGGGCGGGGATGTGGGCAGGTGTCAGAGCTCAGCTGCCTCCAGCCGGCAGGGACTGGGAGGCCCCTTCCCCATGCAGCCCCAAGGCATGTCTGGGTGAACCAGGTTTACTGACATTATCTTCCTCCTTCTCCTGCTCCAGCGATCGGCCGGACTCTGATTCCCCGTTACTTCCGCAGCATCTTTGAAGGGGGGGCCACAGAGCTCTACTACGTGCTCAAGCACCCCAAGGAGTCCTTCCACAACAACTTCGTCTCGCTGGACTGTGACCAGTGCACCATGGTCACCCAGCACGGCAAGCCCATGTTCACCCAGGTACTGGCGGCACCCGCGGCTTCTCCTGCCCCTCATGTCTTGGTCTGACGTGCCCTCGTGGTGGCTGCAGTCCCACAGGGCAAGGGAGACTGATTTCCATGGCTTGTTGAGTGCCATGCTGTAATTCCACATGTCTCAGCCAGCCTTGCAGCATCCCATTTTGCAGAGATCCCCTGGCCATTGTGGGTTTGGCTTGTGCAGAGTCTCATGGCAGGCAGGGGCAAGCCACCAGGAGGGTGTCCCAGTGTGCAGCCGTGGGTTCCCAGGGGATCTGGGCTGGGGGAAGGGGGCAGCAGGCTGTGCCTGACCCTGTGCCCTGCCCAGGTGTGTGTGGAGGGGCGGCTCTACCTGGAGTTCATGTTCGACGACATGATGAGGATAAAGACGTGGCATTTCAGCATCCGCCAGCATCGAGAGCTCATCCCCCGCAGCATCCTTGCCATGCATGTGAGTACCTCTCTGGGAGCTCGCCTGGGGCATGAGTGACACAGGGGTGCTGAGCTCCTCTCCCTGCTGCGCAGGTTGGGGGGACCTCAACCCTGTCCCCCCATCGCAAGCCGGGGCACGGGAGGACCGTCCCCAGCCTCGATACAGCTGAGCCATCTGTCCCTCTTGCTTCTAGGCACAGGACCCCCAGATGCTGGACCAGTTATCCAAGAACATCACCCGCTGTGGGCTCTCAAACTCCACACTCAACTACCTCCGAGTAAGCATGCGGGAAAAGGGACGGGATGCAGCTCTGCTCCAGCGGGGGGGCCTAGGGTGGCCACATCTTGTGCTCTCAGCTGCCCAACACCTGGCTGCCCTGGGGTAGGGGGAGGCAGTGGGGCAGGCTCTGCAAGAGGGGTTTTGCAAACAGGCTGCAGAGAGCCGTGGGGCCGTGGGCCTGCCAGAGCCCGCAGGCTCCCAGCACGGCTTGGGTTGGCACAGCGCAGATGGCTGCCCAACAGAGGGGCTTTTGCTGGGACCTGGAACATCACAATCTAACCCCGTGTCTCTCTGCTCCCTGCAGCTCTGTGTAATCCTAGAACCAATGCAGGAGCTCATGTCACGGCACAAGACCTACAGCCTCAGTCCCCGGGACTGCCTCAAGACTTGCCTCTTCCAGAAGTGGCAGCGGATGGTCGCTCCACCTGGTGAGTCTCACGCTGCTCGCTGTGCTGCCTGCGGGTCTCGCCGCCGCCCGCTCAGGCCTTGCCCTCGGTGCAGGCTTCTCCCAGCCCCAGAGCCTATCTCTGGCCTTGTCTTGTGAGGCTGGGGCAGTGGGTTGGGCAACCAGCTTCATTGTCTGCTGGCCTGCCTTCTCACTGGGGCAGAGCAGGACTGCAGGCAGCTAGTGCTCCCTCCCCGGGGCCTGCCAGCTGCTTGCAGAAAGCAAAGCAGGGACAGAAATCTTCCCTGCACCCTCTCCCGTCCCCTGCACTGCGGGGACAATGAAGCTGTGGAGGGGAGGAGGGTGGTGATGCTCCCCCAAGGGGGCTGTGGTCCTTGCAGAGAAGAGGGGTTTGCAGAGAAGGGGCTGGGGGGCACTGGCTCCTTCTCATCAGGACTGACCACATCTCCCTCCTCTGCCAGCGGAGCCAGCGCGGCAGCAGCCCAGCAAGCGCCGGAAAAGGAAGATGTCGGGGGGCAGCACCATGAGCTCCGGCGGGGGAAACACCAACAACAGCAACAGCAAGAAGAAGAGCCCAGCCAGCACCTTTGCCCTGTCCAGTCAGGTACCTGTAAGCATCCCGTTTCCATTCTCTCTTCCTCCCCTGGGGTGGAGGGGAGGGCTCCCTGCCCCGGCCCCTGGGAGTGGCTAGGGGGAGACCCCCGGGGATTGCCTGTCTGAGCCCCCCCCAGCTCTCTCCAGGTGATGGGGAGAAGGAGGGGGTGTCCCAGCTGCCTTCCCTGAGCTGCTTTGCTCCCCTGTGAGGGGGTGAGGGTGTGCTGCCCTGTGCGGTGCCCGAGCCTCGGGTCCTGCGATGGAGTTGAGGAGGTGGCCCTGCAGCTGGGAAAAGGGGCTGCAGCGCTGGGGGGCGGTCTGGCGGCCCGGGCTCCCCCCACCTCGATTATGTTTCGGGACCGTCTCCCCTTTCAGGATGTGATGGTGGTAGGCGAGCCCACGCTGATGGGGGGGGAGTTTGGGGATGAGGACGAGCGGCTCATCACCCGGCTGGAGAACACGCAGTTTGACGCCGCCAACGGCATCGACGACGAGGACAGCTTCAACAACTCGCCGGCACTGGGGGCCAACAGCCCCTGGAACAGCAAACCGCCTTCCAGCCAGGAGAGCAAGTCAGAGAACCCCACGTCGCAGGCGTCGCAGTAACGGCCCCCCCGCCACCCCGTGGACTCAGTCCCAACCGATCTACCTGTACATTTGCAACGGAGAGTGACTGGGAAGCGGCGAGGTACCGGGGGCGGATTGGCGCCGCGCGGCCGACGGGGTGCACGGCCTGGGGCGCGTGCCCGGCAGGCAGCCCCCAGCCCTCTCCCCCCGCCGCCTCCCCGCTCCCCCCACGCCTGTCTCCCTGCCGGACCCCAGGGCAGGGGTGGGCTTCCGGGGCCGTAGCTTCGTTATTCCCCTTTCTCCCTCTTCCTCCCTGCTTCTTCCCCGGAGAGCTTCTCATCCCCGCCCTGATGTGCCCAGCCTCTGCCTGCTGAGCGGGGAGAATTAGGAGGGAGGTGTCGGCAGTGGCTGGCACGACCGGGAAGCTGGCGGCATGCGAATGCCGTGTGTTGGGGTCTGGCACAGCCCAGAGACCCTCCTCCTCCCCTCCTCCTCCTCCCCGGGTCCTACAGCTGGGGTTTGCTGGGCAACCACCTGCAGCAGGGTTGCACATCCCCAGCCCAACCTGGGGCTGGGTGGGGGGGGCCGGTGATGGAAGGCCTTCCCCGTGCTGCCGGCTCTGCCACGGAGCTTCCTCCGGCTGGGGTCGGATCCTGCTGCACTGGGCTGGTGTCGAGGATAGGGCCCCGTCGCATTTCCCTGCTCTCCTGCACCCTCCCTTTCCCCTCGCTCCCCAGGGGCGAGAGCGCAGCAGGGCCATGGGGGGACTCTGTATATAGGAAGCACGTGGTGGGGGGGGTTGGGAGGACTGGGGGGGTGCACGGAGGACCTGCGGCTCTGCCAGAGCAGCCGGTGCCCAGGCTCCCTGCCCACAGCCCCTGCGTTTCCCCCCACCCCGCGTGAGTCCGCCTGGGGCCCCTTTGCAACCCCCGGCTCCCAGTACCTCCTACTTTTGTCTTTTTTTAAGAAAAAAAAATAATATTATTAAAATTGTAAGTTTAAAAAAAAGAAAAAAAAATGGGACAAGCCCCCCCCAGCCCCCTCGCCAGTTGCCCCCTCCCCACCCTGAGCCCTCTCACCCTGTCCTGACTTTTGTACAGGCTTCTTCTCTTGGGAGTCTCGTTTTATATCCAGTTCGGAGAGCTTCAAACCAAGGAGAGACTTTGCAGACTTCCTTTCTAATCCCTCCAGGGGCCGGGGGGGGCAGCCCCCCGCCTCCCTCCTCAATGTAAATCTTGTGTGCTGTTGTCCCCGCTCCCCCCACCCCCGCCTCGGGTTCGTGTACCTCGTGCTTGTACATTTCCGCGCTGTAGACAGTGTGTACGATACTGTTCTTTCAATGTGTTATCACTAGAGCAGGTGCCTCCATTGATGTTAGGGGAAACGATGAGAAAAATAATAATTTTTGGGGTTTTTTTGGTTTAAAAAAAAGAAAAAGAAAAAAAAAATCCCTTCCAAGGCTTCTTCCAAGGAGAAGATGGGAGGTGCTGGGGGAGGG
>NW_010972620.1:10752932-10754945 GCF_000737465.1 Haliaeetus leucocephalus | reverse complement strand
CCCCCCCCTGGGACACTTTATGTCTTTTTTTTTTTTTTTTTTTTTTTTTTTTTTTTTTTTCTTCCTCCCCTCCATAGTTTGTGCCATTTATGAGTCATGTATGGTACCAATAAAATGACTTTTCGGTTTGAGGCTGTCCTGAGCGCTTATTTCTGAGCAAGGGAACCAGCTGATGTGGGCAAGGCAGAGGGGCGTCCCCTTGTGCTCCCCATGCCCTGGCAGGGGGTGCGGGCACAGGGCTTGCTGTGCTCCTGGGATGATGCTGGCTCACCTCGGGCTGCTGGCCCTGGCCCTGGCCCTGGCTGGCTTGCTGCCACGCCATGGAAAGCAGAAATCCCAGCAAGGACGAGGCACAGGGCTGCTGGCAAACAGCCCTTTACCCGAGTCAGAGCAAACAAGGGGCTCGGGGCCTGGCCGGACACCAAGGTGATGGGCACATCCCCCGGGGAGCAGTGGGGGTGGCATGGTCCCACTGTGGAAACGGGGCAGCAGCAGCTGAGCAGCATGGAGGTGTCCTGGGGGGGGGCAAAGGGGGGAGAGGTGACCCCTCCCGGAGGGGGAGGCATAGCACCAGCCTCCATGGGGGCTACCCTGATCTTCCAGAAGCTGGGGGGCTCCTTGCCAGCACTGGGGGCAAGATGCTGGTTCCCAGTTCCCCCAGACCAGGGCAGATAGCTGACTCCAGAGATGGCATTTTGCCATCCCCACTGGGTGGGGAGTCTGGGGGCAGCTGGGTCCAGCCCCCAGCTATGGGGACGCTGGGCTTAAACTTTGGGTGCCTCATCTCATGCAACCCCTCCTGGCCAAATGTGCAGGGCAAGGAGCCTGTGGCTGCGGGTAATGCTGAGGCGAGGGGCAGATCTGGCAGTAATGAGGGAGGAAAAAGGGATGTGGGGGAAACCAGGCTCTTAAAATAAGGCTAATGCAGCAGAGGGTGGGGGCAGGATGGGCCCCTGTCCTCAGAGCAGGGGCAGGGCTTGGGTTGACATCTGCACTGAGGGATGTCACCTTGCTGTTCTTCCCCCTGACGGGGCTGGGGTTGGGGAGCTGCAGGATACCTAAGCTATGGTGGGAGATCATGGCTGGGCAGGTGGGAGCAGGGTGGCCCCGGTGAGCCCGTGGCATGGTGGCACCCTGGGCTGAGGTGCCAACACCCTTGCTCCTGATGTGCACCGAGCTCTAGCAGCCTCAGCAGGATGCTCTGGGCCGAAAGGGAGCAATACCCTGCAGAAGCAGATCCTTCCATCTGTGAAGGATGCCACAGATGCCTGGCCAGATCCTGCCCACACGCAGCTGTGGGAGTAGGGCACACACCAACCTGGGAGAGGGCAGCAGCCAGGGCAGCCAGCCCTGTCCCTGGTGCCTGGCTTTTGTCTGTCCCCCCCGCCCCTGGGAACTGGTGGAGGGCCCCAATGCAAAACTTGGGGGTTGAGGTCTGAGCTGGAAAGCCCAGGAATGCCCGTAAAACCCCCAAACCTCCCTCCCCACATCAGCCCCAGTGCTGTGCAAAACTTAACAGTTGCTGGTGGGTTTTTTTTTTTTCCCTTTTTGGGGGCTGCATGTCTGTCCTGTGCTGCCCTGCCCCAGTGCCAGTGCTGAGCCAGAGGGTCCCACACAGTGCCCTGGCACAGGCCAGGCCAGGAGGAAACCCCAAGACAGGGCTGCCTTCCTCCCCGTGCCACCTTCACCCAAGGTCACGGAGAGCAGATGCCTGCTTGTGCCAGAGAAAGTTAAGCAGTAACTTAGGAGATGGCGGCCAGCAAGCCGTTGGCGATAAGGGGGCCAGGGAGCCCAGCCGTGCAAAGCACGTACAGGTACGGCTCGCCCAGACTCCCCACTGGTGCCCATCCGAAAGCATACGGTGCCCCATGCGGGGGCACAGGGCTGGGGCAGGGGCCAAGGACCTTGCTGGGGGCACCGGCTGCCCTGGGAAGGGAGGCGGGGAGTTGCGGGGCACGGCTGAGGGCTGGCGTGGGGGCAAGGTGGGCAGCGTGGGGGGCTCTGGGCACGGGG
>NW_010972620.1:10752190-10752922 GCF_000737465.1 Haliaeetus leucocephalus | reverse complement strand
AAACTGTGGCCGGTCCAGCACACCCTGTTCTGAAGAAGGGATGCAGCTGGTGCTGCGGTGGAGCGGGCGGGATGGATGCCCTCGGGATCACCACGGATCACCTAGCTCCTGGGTTGGGACAGGAGGAAACCAGAAAGGATGCGGGAGCTCTGCAGAGGGCGAGGAGAAGGGATTCTTCCCAATGCCTGGGTCAGGACGGGTTGGTGGTGACCCTGGCCCGGGTGTGGAGAGGTGGCCTGGGGTGGCTGGCTGCCAGGAGGTGGTAGGGACAGGGTGGGGCGATCCCAGCATTGCCGCCTTCCCTGGCAAGCAGCTTTTCAGCAATCAGAGCTGAAACTTAAACAAACCATAAAGCCTGCGCGCTGGCACTGTGGCTGGGCCCTGTGGCAGACATGGGTGCATGGAGGTGCTGAGGACAGGGTAAGTGCTTCATCCCCGCTTCATCCCCCACAGCCCTTCTGGTCCCTCATGGGCATCTCCTGCTTGGCCCCCCACCCTGCTGCTCCCGGAACTCCCCATCCCTCCCTGGTGTTCTCCCATAGCTCTTTCCTTCCGGGCAGGAGCTGGCAGGTGCCTGATTTTTTTCTCCCCGCATTTCCTGCTCGGAGGCAGGGCGGGTCGGGTGGCCTTGCACCCCAACGACACTGACAGCCCCTCTCTGTGTTCAGGTGCCTGCTGGAGCTGCCACGATGGAGCTGGGGAATGTTTCACAGCCCACCTACGGCCCTGGCC
>NW_010972620.1:10735419-10752180 GCF_000737465.1 Haliaeetus leucocephalus | reverse complement strand
GGGGGGGCTGCTCAGAGCTGCAGGGTCTTGGTTGAGCTTGAGCCCTCCTGCACTAGTGACTGTCCACCAAGCATTTAAATGGTGGGGTACTGGGTTAGGAGGGATGGGGCGGGGTGGGAACGGAGTGGGGTCCCTGAGGGCTGCCAGCTGTGTCCTGCCTGTGTCTCATCACGACTGTGGGCCAGTCTCAGGTGAGCCCCAGGACAGGCTTTGGTGGCAGTGCCACCTTGCAGAGTCCTGCCCTGTCCTCCCTCCAGGTATCTTCATCCCAGGCCCCAACGAAAGGTGCAGAACAAACCGCACGCTACCTATGATTTTGCAGGGTCCTTGCCTGGCTTGCAGCCCTCTGTGCTTGCAGGTGACAAGGTGTGCTTTCAGCAGGACCTGGCTTAGGGCCACCAAGAACAGCATGTCCCAGTGCCCTCACGCCAGCGCTGCAGGCACCCCCTGTGCACCACCCTGCTTGCCAGCGCTCACTCTCCCTCCTTCATCTCTGAGGGGATGTGCTGCTGGCACAGCTCTGCCCCAAAGTGGCTGTAGGTCTGGATGGGTGATGCCAGAACCCTGCAGCTGCTCGATGTCCCTGAGGCGAGTGCTGCCCACCCTGGGGAGGGGGGGTTGCCACTCTGGCTGCTGGCACTTGTGCTTCCTCCTTTGCTGGGCTCAGCCCCTGCTCGCCAGAAACTTGCAGGCAAACACATGGCTGGCAAACAACGCAACAGCTTTGTGGCCTTGTTCGTGTTGTGCAGATATCAGGGTACGATCACATGGCACTGTGTGCCGGTGTGGCTTGTAATGAGGCCATGGGGCACGGGCAGGGTGAGCCCTCATGGTGAAAGAGGCAGTGTGGTGGGGGGACTTTGCTCCAGCACCCATCCCATGCTGGCAGTGCCAGCCGGGTGTCTGCCTCGGACTGGGCTGCAGGAGGGTAGCCCAAGGGCAGCCGAGGTGGTTGTCGGAGCATTCTCCCCCATGCCTGCCCCTGGTGCCTGCTGAGGTGAAGACGTCCTTGCTCCATGCACCCCTGTGAGCCTGGGGGCTGGCAGCGCTTTTCCTGAGTACAAAAGGGCTGTGCATCACGATGGCCGGGGAGGGACAGTTGGAAGGGAGAAACACACCATGCACTCGCAGCCGCTCTAAGCCACAGTGCTGGAGGTGATGCCCAGTGCTGGTAGCCCCTTTCTGGGGTGAGCAGGGTGTGGGGCCCTCCTGGATAGCCCCCCAGGGCCCCGTGCCTGCTCACAGCCCTCTCCACTCCTTGTCCCCCAGAACTGATCGCAGATTTTGG
The DNA here is from genome assembly GCF_000737465.1 of Haliaeetus leucocephalus. Lineage (NCBI taxonomy): Eukaryota > Metazoa > Chordata > Aves > Accipitriformes > Accipitridae > Haliaeetus > Haliaeetus leucocephalus. The sequence continues at coordinate 10,750,892 of NW_010972620.1, read as the reverse complement.
GCAGTCTCAGAGTGAGGAGGCCATCGGGGAGCAAGTCCAGGAGGTGAGTGGGCAGCCAGGGCAGGGAGCCGGCAGCCCTAGACCACCACAGGCTGGGGGATGCTGGTGGGTCCTGCTCTGAGGCTGAGCCCCTTGTGTTGTGCAGCAGCAAGGGGAGATGTGCAACCCTTGGGGAGACCCATCCTGCCCCATGGGGGTCTGGACAGGACCCTCAGTGCAGGGGACCCTTCAGGGGCACCAGTGTTATGCTGCCTCTCATTCTTCCTCTCCCAGCTGCTGCTCTACGAACTGGGTTTCCTGGTCTGCATGGCCATCGGGCTCCTCTTCATCATCCTCGTGCCCCTGGTGGGATGCTGCTTCTGCTGCTGCCGCTGCTGTGGGAACTGTGGGGGCCGCATGTACCAGAAGCAGGGCCGGCGGATGGGCTGCCGGCGCCGGGTGCTCTGGGCCGGTGTCCTGCTGGTCTCTGCTCTCCTCCTGTGAGTGTGCTGGCTGGGAGGTTCCGGATGGGTCCCGAGGGAGGGTGGAAACGCCGGCGCTTGGCGGCTGTGCCAGGAAGCTGCCATTGTTCAGAGGAGCAGAACCCGGCACAGCGGGACAAAGGAGAGGAAGCAGCAGCGGTGGGGAGCTGGCCCCGGGGGGCTGCACATTGGCAGGCGCTGACCCTTCCCGACAGCTTCGCTGCAGGGAAATGTGGGCGCACCAGGCACCGTGCTCCCCCGTGCCCCAGTTTCCCGTTTCCCTCCTCTCTGGTCCCTTGACTGTGTGCAGAGCACTCGCTGGGATGCTCTGGAAGTGGGGCTCAGTGGTGTGCTCTGGACTCTGCAGCCTGGGGTCGGTGCAGGTGGATTCAGAGGGTCCTGGGGGGGAGCATCGGGACTGAGGTCCCCGTGTGCTGACCCTGCCACCCTTCTCTTGCAGGGCTGGCAATGTCTGCGCCTTCGTCAGCAACACCCGCTTCTCCCAGGCTGTGTGTGGAACCTTCCCCAATGTCAACAACACCCTGGACAACGTCCGCATCTACGTGGCCTCCATCCCCCAGGCATGCCTGGTCCCCCTACCCTGGCTGGGGTGCCTGATGGGGGGCAAAGAGCCCCCCGGGGAAGGATGACAGTGGGGCCGGAGGCGGGGAAGGGTGCCCACCTGCATTGACACTCCATCTCTGTCCCTGCAGCAAATCAATTTTGTCATCGACAGCAGTGACGTCCCGCTGGGTCACGCCAACCGCAGACTCCAGGGTGAGGGTGTGTGGTAGTGAGGGGCTGGAGCATCCCCATGCACCTGCAGCGAGCTGCTCTGGCAGGGCTGGGGGTGCTTGGGGAGTGGGGGTGCCTGGGGGTGCTGTGTGGGTGTGCCTCACTGCCCTGCAGATGGTTGCTGACCCTGGGGGCCACTGGGCTGGTTCTCATGGGGATGTCTAAAGGGAGAGGGTTTGGGGGCTCCTCCAGGCTCCTGCTCTGCTCCAGGTGCTGCTTTTCCCCATTCAGGCTCTTTGAGGAGAGTGATGCGGGCAGGTGGTGGCAGGGTGGGGGTGTCCCCTCAGCCCCCTGCTCGGGGGGTGGGTGTGGGATGGGGTCCTGCAGGGGGGGTGTCAGTGTTTTCAGCAGCTCCCCTGCAAGCCCCAGGACCCTGGGGGTCCCATCCTTGACACCATCTCTCCCATCTCTGCAGACATTGGGCCCAACCTGGGTAGCATGATCGTCTTGGGCATCAGGAGGAGCACGGACGGGGCTCTGGGATCCCTCCAGAGCCTCTTGCAAGGTAGTGGCCCCATTGCTGGGGGGCTGGCAGGGCCTTGGAGGGGACTCGGGGGGATACTGGGTCTGAGAGCTGGGGTAGATGCATGTTTGGGTAAGGCTCCCAGGGAGGGGGGTCCATCTGGCCTCCCAGCTGCAGCCTGGGGTAAAGGCTGGGGCCTTAGGGGGTGCCCCTATGTTGCATTTTTTGATGGGTCCCTGAGATTCAGTTGGGTGAGGACAAGCCCTGGCTGCACTGGCAGGATGAAGCCCCTTACCCCTCGCTGTCTCCCCAGGGATGGAGACGCTGGCGGCCGCCTTTGGCAGCATCGCCAGCACTCACTTGCACCTCGAGGAGCTGCAGAGAAACTACAGCCGGCGGCTGGCCAGCCTGCAGGACGGTCTCAACCAGACCCTGCAGCGCTGCGGCCACCCCTGCGGCAGCGTGTCCCTGGACGGCCTCACCTTCAGCGCCAACTTCAGCACGGTGAGGAGGGGCAGGGTGTGGGGTGAGGGGCTCCCCTGCAGCCCCTTCCCCAGCCTCCCGCAGGCCCCTCACCCCAGGCTCTTCCCCACAGATCCCCGGTGTGGAGCGGCAGCTGGAGGCACTGGGTGATGTGTCTGGCTCCAACATAGCATCTGATTTAGAGAAGGTAAGGGGTTGTGTGTCCCCCCGCACCCAGGCACAGGGCTGGGTGCTCCTGGTGCTGCTGGGGCTGTGCTGTGATGGGGTGGCTTGGGATGAGCCACCAATGAGTTAATTGCTGTTGTGTGGGGGGATGTGCTCGTCAGAGGTCTGCCTTGGCTGGAGCCTGCCTGCTGTCCCAGCCACCCCTGGGCGCTGGCATGATCAGGGATAGGTGCTGCGGGGAGCTTGGCTGTCCTGTGCCACCAGTTTCTGGGTCAGAGGGAATGTGCTGCTCAGCCCTGGGCTGCAGGCAGAAACACGAGCTATACGCTGTGTCCCCCCGGATGCAGGTTAACAGCACGCTGGACACGACCCCTGCCAAGGTGCAAGAGCAGTCCCAGGACGTGGTGACAAGTAAGCAGGGCTTTGTGCCCCGTGTGCCAAATTGCCCCTCTCCCAGGGCTCCATACTCCCTTCTCATCCCATCCCTGCCTGGAGACCTCCCCTGCTGCCACCCCACTGCTTGCAGCGCTGGCTCTCTCCAAGTCCCCATGTGCTGTCATGCTGATGTCATCCTTGACCAAAGCCACCCCATTCCTTCCCATCCTCTCCCACTCCTCGCTGCCCCAGGCTTACCTGCCCCAGACGAGCAGCACCCGGGCAGCAGTTCAGAGCACCGACCTGTCCCTGTCCCCTGCAGAGACCCAGGACCAGCTGGGCCTCATCAGGCAGGAGATCAGAAGCTGGCAGGAGCAGTTGCCGCTCCTGGAAGTGGAGGAGAATATTGAGGCCTTTGTGGGCAACGCCACGTCGGTGCTGGAGGAGTACAGGGAGCCGATCATCACCTTGGATAGGCTCAGGTAGTGTTGTGGTGAGGGGCTGCTGCATCCCCCGCCTCCTTTGTCCAGAGAGGCTCAGGCTCTTGATCCTCCAGTTGCTGGAGCTGGGGGCTTGCTTGATGGTGGGGCTGTGGGTGCAGGGTAGCCAGAGTTGTGCCTTGCAGCCACCCGTGCCCCTTCTCTGCCTGGGGACTTTTTCCTCCCTGAGAAGGCAGCTGATGGGATGCTGGGTGTCGCTCGGGGTGCCAGATCCTGCTGTCTGACTCCTGGCCCTCCTTCTGCCCCAGGTGGAGCATATGTGTCCTCTTGTGCTGCATGGTGCTGCTGGTGGTCCTCTGCAACGTCTTTGGGCTGCTGCTGGGGCCCTTGGGGCTGAAGGAAAGTGTGCTGCCCACGCAGCGCAGCAGCCTCTCCAATGCTGGCGGGAACTTCTTCATGGCGTGAGGCTCCCTCGGCTGCCGAGGACATGTGTGGTAGCAATGGGATGGGTAGGCAGGGCTGGCCTGGGGATGCTCAAGCTCCCAAATCATCAAATTACTGCGGCTTAATGGCCTGCCCTATGGCAACTCACCATGGTAAACACAAGGGTAAAACACGGTGCTGGTGAAAGGTGTTCGAGTGGAGCCCATTCACCCTTTGCTGACAGGGGCCTGGCAGTGTGTGCGTGGTCCCACGACTCTGCAGGTGAGTCGTGGCTTTCGAAGGTCATGGGGGAAAATGGGCCCGGGGACAGCCTGGCTGTGTTACGGGGGCCAAAGGCAGAGTGGAGACATGCTTGTGGGAATGGTGGTGCTTCCTGACGTTGCTGGGGGTGCAAGGGGTGTGCAGGCTCTGGGACCTGCCAGGTGGAGGCAATGCTAGCATCAACACCGGGGCACAGGGCCTTGGCTGCTGATGGTGTCTCTGTCCCGGCAGAGGGGTCGGCTTCAGTTTCATCTTCTCCTGGCTGCTGATGCTGTTGGTGCTGATCACCTTCGTGCTGGGGGGGAACATCTACATGCTCATCTGTGAGTCCTGGCGCAGCCAGCAGCTCTTCCAGGTGAGCTCCCCATGGGGAGACACTCCTGCCTGGAGCCACTGCCACCTTTCCAAGGGCACCTGGTGGAGCAGAGGCAGCGCTGTCCAGTTTGGGAAGCTCTTCCCAGGTGTCCTGCCCTGCACCATGTCCAGTTTCTCCATCTTTTCCCTTGCTCTCAGCTCCTGGACACTCCTGGCCTGATCCCTGGCTTCAACCTGTCAGAGCTGCTGGGCCAGGAGGGTGGCACAGCAAACTTCTCGGAGATGTACAGGTGGGTCCCAGCCCCAGCACCGTGTCTTTGGGAAGGGGTACAGCTCCTCAGCACCCTCGGATGCTCCCCGGGATGGGGGCAGCTTGCCCTACCTGCCCTGGCTGCGGGCAGGCACCCATGCCAGGCAAGGAGCGAAGTGCGACTTGCCTGCGCAGGTGAGGACATGCTCCTGGGAGGGGGTGGCCCTCGCCTGTCCTGTTTTCAGCCCCATGCCCCCCTCCCGCAGGCAGTGCCAGCGAGACGCTGCCCTGTGGCAAATGCTGCACCTGGACCAGACCGTGTCCCTGGATGAGCTCTTGAACATCAGCCAGGTGAGCGTGGGGGCGCCAGGGTCTGGGGGGCAGAGCTGGGGGCACAGGGCTGGCGCTGGGGAGGACAGTGAGGGGCCAGCACCGTGCCCCATCACAGCTCCCCTCACTCTGGCAGTACACAGGAGAGATCTCCATGGCCTTCGAGAAGATGAATATCACCCTGAGCCCCATCTCCCTACTCAGCCAAAGCCAGAGAGACTTGCTGCTGAATGCCAGCCAGGCTGGGCAGCCCCCTGACTTCACCCTCACCCTGGAGCAGGTGGGCTGGGGGCAGCCTTGTGTTGGGATGGGGGTGTCTGGAATGTTTTGAAGTGGTCCACTGCCCCCTCCCCTTTGCTGCTGTGGGAGTTCCACCAGAGGCTCCTAGGGTGTTCCCTACCATCTGTGTCACCCCTTGGGGCAACCGGGCACCTCCTCCAACCAGGAGGCCCTGGCTCCACTCTGCCCTGACAGGTTGGGGTAACCCCCCCCCCCCCGCCCGTGAGCGCCATTCCTGATTCTCATGGCTCTGTCTCTGCCTTTTCCAGCTGGATCAGAACGTGACCCAGGGAAGCCTCCTGGATCTGGCCACAGAGCTGGAGCAGCTGGCAGACAAAGTGAGAGACCATGGCACCCCAGGGCCATGGCCACCCTGTCCCCAAAGCCACTGGCTGTGGGGGCTCCTCCACAGACCTGCCTGGTTGCCGAGGGGAGGCGAGGCCCTTCACCCTCCCCCAGCAATTTTCTCCAGCCCGGCCCCCCATCAGCTGGCCGTGGTGGGGTAGGGACCTCGAGCTGGGGGGCACCGCTGACTGCAGCTCCTCCAGGGCACGGATGTGAAAGAGGACCTGAAGGCTGACGCTCGCAAGCTGAGGGAGCTGGACAAGGAGATGCAGATGAGCTTCTCTGGACCGCTGGTGAGTGATGCTGGGGTGGTGAAGGTCCTGGGGGTGCTGGCTTGGGCTCTCCCAGAGCTTGGAGCCTGCTGGTGGGGTCTTGGCTGAGCCATGGGGTCCACGCCTTTGACCCTCCTCTCTCCATCCCCAGCAAAGCCTGAAGGAGAACATCCACTCGGTGCAGAGTAGGGCTGCCCAGCTCAAGGTAAGCCACACAAGGGGGCCTCCTGAGCGCACCCCACTCCAAAGCACCCTGCGAAGCACCCTTGAGGTCCCGCAGTGGAGATGGTGGGGGCTAACCTGCAGTCTGGGGGAGCTGGTGGCTGCTGTGGGACTCCCCAAGCATGCACTGTAGGGGCTGCTCATGGGACAGAGGGATCGGGGCCCACGCCATGGACCCTGCCAGGTGCAGGCTCCCTCCACCTGAGGTACTTGGGCACTACCAGTGTGTGACTGCTGGGGACACCACAGCTCAGGGACACTGTACCCCAGGGATTGCTGCTGGGCAGGGTGGGGGAGATGTGGGAACCCCAGTTCCCCCATCACACTGCTGAGAGCGCATTTCACCCCAGGCACAGACAAAAGCTGCGCTGGACAAAGCCAGAGAAACCCAGGAGTTCCTGGACAGGGAGACGGCAAACATCATCAAGAATGTGAGCTCGCCTTGCCCTGCTGCCAGGCCACCCAGTGGGGATGTGGCTGGACCCCCACAAGACCTCCCTCTGCGCAGGAATGCCAAGCAATGTCTGGCTGCTCGTCCCACCCCGTCGTCTTCCCTGGGGGTCCCCTGCACCCCTGGGTGCCCCTCCCATTAGGGCAACCCCTGCCCTTATGGCACTCCAGGGAAGGGGCCAGCTGCTGGGTTGAGGTGGTCTGATGGCCCTGATCCTGACACGGAGGGGACATGGGGCATGGAGTGGGCTGGGGGTGCAGCATTTCCACTCTCCGCTTGCTCCCCTCAGGACACATGGGCCTTCCTGGAGGAGCTGTTGGACTTCTTTGAGACCTACATCTCCTGGGCCAAGAGCAGGGTGAGTTGAGCCTTCCTTGGTGGGGTGGAGGGAAGGGGAGGACAGGCTGCAGGGTTTTGAGGACACTGACATGTCCTGTCCCCACGGTGTCCCCAGCTGACAGGAGATGTGGCACGTTGCAAGCCCATAGCTCAGACCCTGGATAATGTGGAGGCCATCACCTGCAACTACATCCTGGACTCTCTGGTGAGTGGGGCTGTGGTGTGTGGGGTGACACGTGTGTGGGGTGGTGATGAGGTCCCCTTGTCCCCCTCGTGCACAAGCTGAGGGATACCCATCTCTGTCCCAAGCAAGCAGGGCTCAGCATCTCACCGGTGGATTGCTGTGGCTAAGAGCAAAGGCCAGGCTGTGAGAAGGGGTGGGTGGGTGGTCTTTGGGGGGGCCTCGGAGCAGAGGAGGCTCTCGCAGTTGCTGTCTGGGCCCTGATGGCTCTCCCTGCCCCCCCAGAACACCTTCTGGTTCAGCCTGGGCTGGTGCACCTTCTTCCTGCTGCCCAGCATCATCCTGGCCATCAGACTTGCCAAGTTTTACCGCCGCATGGAGACCGCCGATGTCTACACGTGAGGAGTTGTCCACCCCCTGTGACCACGCTGGGTCTGGGGTCCACCCTGTACACTGCAAACTGCCCCTTCATGTGCCCCGTGGCAGCCTGTGGGGCTGATCCTAAAGTAATGTGGGCTGTGGCAGGGGGCAGGGAGGTGGCTTGGGACCTTCAGCCTCTGAGGATGAAGATGTTTTGGAGAAGAGCTTGTCTCTGCCTGCTGTGCAACTCCTCTTTGGGCAGCTGAAGCTGCATGTGACCCCCCTCGGAGGAAGCAGCCTGGCTTGCACGGCAGGGCTGCAGCCCCCAGCCTGGCTCGGGGGTCTGCCGCCCAATTTGCTCTACTTTGCACCATTTTTTTGTGCTGGGGCCTCCAAATGGGAGCACAGCTGGATGCCGCACAGAATGCAATGCGCTGCACTGTTGGCGTCGCTGCCACGAGGGTGCAGTGCTTGCTCGCGTGCCTGTGGCCACCGGCGCCCCAGGGCTGTCCCCCGGCCCTCTGGGACCCTTTCCCCATTTCTCTGGGGCACTCTGACCAGCAGTCACGCCTCCAGTGCAGCCGCCAACCCCTGAGGGTGGTGAGCGGTTCCCAGTTGGATTTCCAACTGCTGAGGGCTACGGCTTGGCCCTGCAGTGCAGCCAGTTTGCTGGGGGTTCCCCTGCTCCGGCCCCCCACCTGCCACTCCTTTGCTCCAGGGTTGCAGCTGCCCAGGGAGCCAGGGCTTGCAGCCCATTGTGGCCCCAGCCAGCCTTCCTCCCTCTGCCTGCCCCACTCCTCCTCGCTCTGCGTCCTGGCTTTCCCAGGACCCTTGCTGGGGTTGTATGGGATGTGTGCAGGATGTGGTGCTGAGCCGGGCTGTGCCCTGCCTGCAGCGTGCCCAGGGTCCCCACTGGTGGCCCCGGCGCCTTTCACTTCCTCCTGCAGCCAGCAGCTGAACTGGCTGGAGACATGGGCTCAGCTGCCAGGGAAACTTGGGGGAACTGAAATTGTGGCATGGGGGAGCGGTGTGCCACTGAGGCAGTGAGCGTAGAGCCCCACTCTGCCCACCTGGGGAAGAAGCAGTGATGCTCTGGGGGCAGCAATGTTTGGGGAGAGCTGTAGGAGCCCATGCTTTGTGTCCAGATGGGGCAGCTGGGATGGAGGGGACCATAGCACCCTGCAGCCCCCTGTGTACTCCTTGTGTGCCCCAGGGGAGACCCTGTCCCACTGGGAGATGCTGGGCTGTCCCAGGAGGCATCTTCTTGCTCCACTGACACTGTCCCCTCTTTTTTCTCCCCTCCAGGAATGAAACCTTGGAGATGTAAGTAGCAGTGGGTGGGGGCAGCTCCTGTGGCATGAGGGGGGACAGGGCAGAGGGTGGTGAGAAGGGGAACAGGGTGAGTGCAGGCACTGGAGGGTGCTGGTACCAGGGGAGGACTGGGAAGGTGGGATCTGTGCAGTGTAGGGTGTTCTGGGGTCTCCCCACATCATCTTCCCACACTCCTAAGTTTGGGGGTGCTGCTGCTCTGACCCCCCCCCAAACTGGTGGGATGCAGGGTCTCCATACCCTCTTTCCTATGGGACTGGGTGACAGGGGTGGGATGACATTTGGCCATCTCAGCGCATCCTGGGCTGTCCCTTGCTCCCCTCTGTGGCTGGGGGTGACATAAGTGACCTTGGTTTTGCAGGCCACCCACATTCAACTTCTACAAAATCCCCCGACCATCCACAAGGCATTAGCCCCCCGTTGCCCAGGCACAGAGGAGATGGACAAGGCTGCTTCGTCTGCTGCGCCTTTTCCCTGGGCACTAGGGAGCAGGTTGGGACCCTCTGGCTGAAACCCCCACTCCCACTCCCATTGTGTGACGATGCTCCGGTATGTGTGGGAGGGGGGCTGCACCTTGCATTGCCTCAGGTGTGTCTTCACACCCCCCCACACCAGACCCTGTGGGCTCAGGGCAGCTTGTATGGTCTATGCCACCACAGCCTGTGCCGCTGGTCAGTGGGAACCTGCTCACCCAGGCCCCTCGCTCGAAAAATGTGACTATTTATTTTTGCAGGGAGCCTCTTTCCAAGGCTGTGATTATTGGCGTCAAACAATAAATGGGGCGTTTGTGTGTACTGTGGGCATGTGGCTCCGCTCTTCACGTGCAGCTTCGATGGAAGGATGCAGGGGTAAGGGCAGGGAGGGTTCCCCACTGCTGGCACAAGCTGGGGCTGTGCCTGGGACTAGAGGGCTCTTGCTGCGGTCCCCAAGCACGCTCTGCCCACAGCCAGCTCTTGGAGCCCTGACCCAGCCCATGGGTCAATGCATGACCACTGCTCAGCGTCACTGGGGCTGCGTGATGTTCCCCTCACTGGGCAGCCCTTTGCACCTGTGGCTGGGTGGCTGCCAGGTCCTTCCCTGAGAAAAGCTGCACCAAGACCCTTCTGTCTGTGAGGTGCCACACCATGCTTTTCCCAGCGCACGGGCACTTTCCTGTGCCTGCTGGCAACCCTCCTATGCATCATCTGTGGGTTTCCAGTGAGTTTATGGGGTGCCTGCAGCCTGCACCTCCCTCCCTCTACTGGTTATGGTGGCATGGGGACTTTCAGACTGCATGTCCCACACTGCTGCATGGCACGGATGGGCACGGTGACAGCTGCATGCACAGATAAGCCAAGGGCAACTTGGTCTGCACCTGTGGTGAGGCGAGTGCAAGTGTTGCTTTGTGCTGCTCCCTGGTGCAAGCACAGGGACCATCCCAAAAGCCGCGCCAGGCACAGGGGACGTATGTGAGCAGCCTGACTCATTTCCTTCGTTGCAAAGTCCAAGTCTCTCTGGAGTGAGCAACAGGGCCGAGCTGGCCAGCCTGCTCTCTGCTATGTCCATGTGCTTTATCGCTTTTTCCATTTGCCTTCAGATCTTCTAATCAGTGTTTTTTCCTTCAGGTGTTATCTGAAGCTGCACCAGCCTTACCTCCTGCTATCTCTCCGTAGCACTCGTCCTGACCGCAAAGAGAGCCCCGTGCTTGCCTATCACCCAGCTGAATCTGTCCTGGGTGGTGGCTCAGCCCCTGCTCCCCCCAAGGGATGCGCACCCTTTCTGGTCCTTGGGATGGGATTTCCCAGCACCCCCATGGAGAGCATTTAGCTCAGTTTTGTCTCCGCTTGCTCTGCCTTTGCTCTCCCCTACCCTAAACCCTCAACCTCCCGAGCTGTGACTATTTTGTGCTTGTCTAGGGGCTGTGTGTGGAGGTTTCCATCCCCGAGCCCCAGGTTGTACCCACCGCACAGTGTTCTCCACTTCCTCTTCCCTTGCTGAGCCTCGGGGACAGCAGCCTGCGCAGGACTGCTGCAGGCTTCGGTTTCTGCTCGCTGGCTTTGCGGGTACTGCTCCCTCCCTGCTCCTTCTCTGCTCAGCCTCCAGCCACAGCCTTTTCTTCTCTGCAGAGCTAGTGCTGGAAGGCAGGGAGCTTGACCCTCCTTGTTCGCTGTGTCACCGTGGCCACCTGCATCCAAACCCAGCCCTGGCAATGAAAATCCCCCCCTCCCCAGATTACTGCACAGCCTTTGCCAAGGCCTGGGGCTTGCTCTCAGCAGCTCCCCATTCAGTGCTGCTCCAGGGCAGCATCCCAGTCCCTGGAGCTATGGCTCTAAGAGGGGCCTGGGTCCACCCTCTTCCTCCTGAGCAGCCCTGGGAGGTGGGCAAGAGCAGCGTCAGGCAGGGCCAGCAGCTGCTCGGGGAAGAGGTGAGGACGGCTCATTGCAAAATGCCCACAGCGGCTGCTGCTGGCTCTCCTTTCAGGCCAGGCTCCCTCTGTTCACATCAGCACCAGCTGCCAGCATCCACTTCCCTTGCGTGGGAGGGAAACTCACAGCACCCCACAGCCACAGCACAAGGCCCACTATAAGGAAGGTCTCATTTATAGCCAGCCAGCCTCTAAAGAACCGTTGCAGCAGTTCCGCTTCCCCTTTGCCAGACTTTTTTCCACCACAGGGACCTTCTGCAGCCCAGCCCTTGTCAGAGGGAGGCCCTGCCACATCTTCACAGCGGTTTGACAAACGAAGATCCCTCCAACGGCAGCTCTGCCACTGCATGCCTAGGGCAGCAGGCTCCTGCTGGGGCCAGCTTGGTGCTCCCTGTTGCTGGTTTTCCAGCCAGGAACAAAGGGACAAGTTGCAGCTCTTGAGGAAAAATTCTCCCTTCCTCAATTCTACCTTGGGCCCAGCCACAACCATGTACCACCTGGATGGCCCTTCTCTGCAGCACACATGCTCCTGCCTCCATGGCTTCATAGTGGTAAGGAGCTGAGTACCACAGAGGGAATGGGCTGGCCAGGTACAGCTCGATTTCTGAGCTCAGCACGTACCAGCGGTGAGCCACGCTGGGCAGTACCATGGTGAGTTGAGCTTGGCCACTTTCCACCAGAAGCAAAATGAAACTGCCCTCCTCCTGGGGATGTGCGTCCTCACAACATCCACCACCGCCCCAGCACTGCTTTGGGAACCTTTATTTTTAAAAGGATTCTGTCTTCCACACTTAACCCCACTCTCAAGAGGACTAATGCAGGTGAATCTCCCCCATCCCGTCCCAGCCAGGCTCTGCCAGCCCAGCAAGGCAGGAGACAGCTCCTTCACACCACAGCCTGGAATGCAGGGGCAAAGCCACAGCCAGGGTCTCTCTCCTGGAGGAGGGGGCCAGGCAGTGAGCACAGGAGAGAGGCTGGAACCTGGATCTTCCTGCATGACCGCTCTCAAGTTACGCTGACTTTGCAAACAGAGGCACAATATGAGCCAGACAACCCTGACAAAGCCCCTTTATGTGCAAAGGCCAAAGGTAGAGGAGATGGGAACAGAGGGCCCGGGCGTCCTGCAGCATAATCTAAGCTTCCACAAAGGAAAGGGAGAGGCAGGGCCAGCCCCAAGCTCGCACAGGCTGCTGCCAGCTTCTCAGCTCAGAAGAGAGTTCGGGTACCGTCTGGGATAGAGAGATAAGGGAATTAGGCTGCTCTCTTCAGCTAAGTAGCTGCAATCAGTCACAGCTACAGGACTGATCCCAGAGGAATTGCAGCGAGACAGCGCACAGAATGCTGCAGCTGCCAGCGCGTGTGCTGGGACCCCCAGTACCACAGAGCCGCGCCACACTGGTGTTTAGCATCTGACTGAGCCCAAAGCAGCAGGGCTCAGTGACCCCACTGCAAGAAACATGCTGTTTCTCACAGGCAGAGCTTGGAGGCACCACCTAACCCACCGAGCAGAGAATGGGGGGGAGGGGGGGAGACTGTGTCCCAGCCCACCACTCCACCACTGCTCCTAGAGGCTCAGGGAAGTAGAAGTGAAGTTATAAAGGAGCCAAGCAAACAAAAAACAAAAAGTGCTTTGGGCAGGGAGCAGTTCTGTTGTCCTGTAGTGCAGCCAGTGCTTTCATCTGCAAATGCACCTGGCATTTGCTCCTCCACTGGGACACGCACAATTGCACTTGCTAGAAATAGCCAGAAAGCTTGCCCCAGCTTCAGATGAGATCCCCCAACCCTAGCCACCCAACAGACTCTTTGAGATGCCGGCACAGGGAAGCTTCAGAAAGGAGCAGGCTTCTGTACTGCCAGGCAGGGCAGGATTTCCTGGGATGGATGCGGCTTTCCCCTCCTTGTGCACCCAAGGCTTGGGATCCTGTTGTGCTTCCCCCCCTCATGCAGTGTCACCCTGTACCAGTGCTGAGGGGGAGGAAGTCCTTCCTACGGGTGGCTGAGGGGCATCATCGGCCGCTGCTTTTGAAGGGTGCTTGTGCTCTCGGGGTGGGGTAGGAGGGGGGAAGGTGGGGCTCTGCAAGGCATCCGAGTACATCTCATCCTGGATGCAGGGACGCTGCACAATCCTTTGCAGCAGCGGCTTGATCAAGCCTACAGTCAGCTGGTTCCCCTCGCTGGAGAAGGGCACTGGGTCCTCCTGGGAGTGAGGGAGGTGCTGCAGGACCACGGTGATGACATCCGAGGCGGTGAGCTCAACAGGGCACAGCGGCCACAGTGTGTCCAGATAAGGGTCCAGCTCCCGGTGCTGGGCAAACTCTGCCAGCAGCGTTGTGAATATCTCCTTGTTAAGCAATGGGCTGAGCTTAGAGAACTTCTCTGCCACCTCTACTACCCGCTGCCACCGCTTCAGGCGGATGAGAAGGTGCAGAGCTTGCAGCACAGCTTTAGGCCTCTTGCTGCAGAGCAGCAGTTCAAGCTCCATCTCATCATCTGCCTCGCTGCGCTTGTTCTTCCTGGCCAGTACTCCCAGCGCTCTCTTGTACAGTGGCACCCGGCCCTCTGGGCCCTCCTTGCTGCCGTATGTCCAAGAGATACTAACGTACTGCTGGGTCAGCTCCACAAAACTGGGCAGCCACTTGGGTTTGAACCTCAGGAAGGAGGCGCAGATGAGCTCAAAGAGGGGGACCACCCCATTCTGACCCATGTCCTCCTGATGCGGCCCTCCTAGGACCTTCTTCCACACCTCCGGGGTGGCCCTGGCTACCAAGAGGCCGTCCCCGTTCTGCTGCAGCTGCAGGCAGCTCCTCATGGCCTTCCAGGCAGCCTTGGGGAAGGAGGCAAAGATGGAGTTCAGGTAGGCCAAGTTGTCCTTGTCCATGTCAGAGTGCAGAACACGGCTGACCTCCTGCTCCACCAGTTCCTCGCAGTAGCTTTCCACCTCACTCTCTGGGGCACACACCACGCAGGTCTTGAGGAGCTCCAGGCTCATGTAGCTCTGCAGCTCCAGGCTCATTGTGCTCAACAGCTTGGCATAAGTGTCTTGGAGGCCTCGGGCTGCCTTCTGCTTCTGACAGAGGCTATGCTGCAGGATGGCAGCAAGGGCCACAGGAGCCTGGAACACACCGCCTTTCTTCAACTTCTCCACTGTCAGTTTGGAGCTGCTGAGGCTCCTCCTCTGGTAGTATCTGCAGGCCTCCTCGAACACCATCTCCACCAGGCATGGCTCAGGCCTGCTGCTGTCCTCAAGTTTGGAGAAGCTAAAGCTATAGATGCCAGTTTGAGTGAGGAGCTGAATGCTGTCCTCCTGTCCCGGGGACTCCAGGAAATGCACCTCTTTCATGCTCAGGGTTTTCTTTTCCATGAGCCTGCCACTGTTCTGGTCGACAAGGTACAGGACCCCAGCCAGCACACAGGCCAGGATGCTGCCAAAGGTCTTCAGCTGGACAGGACTGTCTTGGGCCAGGGGGCCTCCCTCCAGGTCAAAGATATGCCTCTGCGTCCCGTCTGGCTCCACCATGTTCACGGCACCCTTCGTGCTCACCAGCAGCAGACCCCCACTGTTGGACACAGCGGAGGTGTGAATGTCCAGAGGTGCCAAACCTGAGAGAAGACCCACAGAACCAAGCAGGAGCTTCCTGAAGTCTGACTCGCTGCTGGAGCGCAGCACCTTGCTCTGGACGAAGCCTGCAGAAGGGGCTGTGATGGTGAGCTTTGCCTTCTCAGGATGACAGATAAGGAGGAATTTGGAAGTGGTGGCAAAGCTGGCAGCAGCGGGCACCAGGAAGATGTGCTGCGGGGAGGCCAGGACCTGGTACTCAGGGCTGTTGTGCAAGACTATCCTTACGGTGCCCAGCCGCACACCTTGCTCCCCTACCTCCAGAGCTCGGGTGCAGACACAGAACCTGAAGGCACACTTGCTCACGTCCGAGTGGGCATCCAGGGGAGGCCTCTCCTCACACCACACCAGGCTGGCTTCCTGGCTGCACACGGAGACGATTCGGGCCCGGGCACCCTGGCAGAGCTCCAGCGTCTGCAGCAGCTGCCAGCCCACGGCCACCACGAAGTGCCAGACCTCGGTCCGGCCGTGTTCCCACACGATGGCCAGTACCCAGGAGCCCAGCGTCGCAGGGCTCTGCAGGAAGAGCAGTCCCACGAGGGCTGGCTGGGGCGGCTGCCAGTTCCTCTCCAGGTCGGCTCCACCGATGCCGCGGAGCTGGAAGGCCACCACCTGGGGCAGGGGGGGCGGCTGGCTCTTCTGCAGGACCAAAAGGTGCTGCCCGTCGGGGCTGGACTGGACATACCTGGGCTCTTCTCCCCGGCGCAGCAGCTCCTGCAGCCAGCGGCCTCGGCTGAAGTCACTGAAGTCGGCGACCTGCCGCAGCATCCCGGCTCGCTTCATCCCGGGGCGCCCGCCCTGGTCACCGAGAGCATGTTCCAGGGCGAGCAGGGGCACGGAGCTCCTGCTGCCACCGAGTTCCGCCCCCTCCCCCGCACCCCCCTTCCCCAGGG
>NW_010972620.1:10698388-10735247 GCF_000737465.1 Haliaeetus leucocephalus | reverse complement strand
TGGCCCCGCCGGGGTGCCCCGCAGGCCCGGCTCTCGGGGGGCTCCGGGGAGCCTCTCCCCCGGTCTTTGGGCAGCCGGTGCTGGCGGCACCTTGCCGGGGGTCTCGGGGAGGGGGGGCTGAAGCCTGCTTTGCCACAGCCCCTTCCGCGGGCCGGTGGCCCCGGGCTCCGTCAGGGCCCCTCGGTGCCTGCCCTGCCCTGCCCTGCGTGTGAGGCCTGGCCGCCTCCTGGAAACTCGTGGCGTGCGGGACTCGTTTTATACACAAGTCTGTCTCTTGGAGGTTGTGGCTCCTTTCCCCGCCTGCCTGCAGCGCTGCTCTTGCCCATAAGAATGCGTGACCGCAGCGAGTGCCTTCGGGTGCCGGGGAGGGAGCGCTGCCTTGCCGGGGGAGGCCTCGCAGCAGGCTGGAGCTGCACAACCCTTTGGCTGTGCTGGTGCAGCCACTCCTGGGCCACGGTCTCGGCTGGCTGCTGAAATGGTTTGGGTTCGGATAGCTCTTTCTAGAAAAAAAATGAGCAGGGCGCATTGCTTTACCGTTGGTCATTCTAATTATCTGGTTTACCTCACGGTCCTACAAGCACCTGTATTGGCAAAGCAAAGGGGAGCAGTGAACGGTGATAGAGGAGTGGGAACTTGTTAGGTTTATTATGCTGAAGGCAGAGGCAGCTTGCTATGTAAGCAAGCGTGCAGCCTCAGTCAAAACCCTGTTGCGTATGTCACTGTAAGAAAGTTTGCTCTTAAGCAGAGACTGTATTCTGAATATATGATGAGAGCCAATTCGGGCTGAGCAGGTGGGTGGAATATGCAAAGCAGTAAGGTAATTTGGATCATTGTGATATGTGGCAATTGCAGTTCACCAGCTGTTTGAGCTCTAGTAGGAAGTGTGACAAAGATTTTTAGGAGGAGTTTCGGGACAGGGGGGGAAAGGACATCGGTTTTGTTTTCCAATAATAATAGCGTAATCCTCTGTGTCACTTAGGGCACTTTTTGCTGTGTGCAGAGATACTACAGGCAGGGTATAATGCTAGGCTAAGCATTCATCTGCTCACCACCACCCCTGCTAACACACCAGGCAGCCACGCAGACATCCCTCAGGAGGGGAAGGGTCAGCCTCTGCTGCTCAAAGTTGCTGAGTTGCTACATTCTGGCTCCGTGGTGGTGGTTTTTTTGTTTGTTTGTTTTAGGACTTGCACCTTTTTATGTTGTGCTTTTCCTCCCAAGTGCTTGTGCTACTAATGGTCTATATCTCAAAAATGTTACCTCTCTGCAGCTCATACCTTTCTTATCTTGGTGTGGCTCTGCTGTACAGCTTCTTAGAACAGAGCAGCTTCCTCAGAAGCCAGAGCCAAGGTCATGCAGCTGCGCTGTATTCAGCATGGGCCTTGGATCCACACTGACAGCTGAAGCCATGGGAGAAGGGCAGGGGAAGGTTACAGGGAGAGTGTTTTTCTTCAGAAGGAAGACATCTGAAAAGGTCTCTGAGGCATGAGCTTTTAGGTGAGAGTGTAGAGGCAGTGCGGAATATTTCATGCTAAACTAGGTGGGGTGGATTCTCAAAGGCTCAGAAAGTGAAAACCCAGAGAGACTTTCTGACATGAGAGAGCTGGGCATTGTAGCCAGGAATACGGAAAGGAAGTGTGATGAAATGAAAAAATTAATTTTGAAAAATGGTGTGAACAGATGGATGTGGAAGCATGTGACGCTTGTCTAGATGGACTTGACAGGAAGAAGCTTAACTGGTTGATGGTGTGAAGTTGATGGATGGGGTGTTATTGTAACTGGACAGATAGAAATGAAAGGCAATTATGGATGAAGTTAAAAATGTAGCTTGGATGTTATTCTTTTATATCCTTGCTAAAGCAGGTGTAGTGGGAGGTAGTCCGTGGCTGTATCTGTATTAGGAAGCTGCTTTTCCTCTTTTTCAAGGGGGGGAAGAATAGGTCAGTAGTGGTATGACTTTAGATTGTCTGTATAGAAGTACATACACCGCTACAGCTCTGAGTGGGATGGAAGGACTTGCTAGTAAAAACGCATATACCGAGACTGTGCTGGAGATTATGATGCTTGGTGCTGCAGAAAAAGAAGTAGGATCTGTGTGGGTTTTTGTCATCAGCACACCCTCAGAATATATTTCTCATTATATACTGCATGAAGGCACCTGGAAATTCTGCCAGATGGATTCAAGGCTTGTGTGCTGTGAGCGTTACTGTTTCCCTTGCTGGTGGGTTGGGCACCTTACAGTTGTAAAGAAAGGTACAGTCTGAGCAGTTTTCACTCCAAGGGACAATATACAAATAAGATTGTAAAGAATGGAAGAAATTATAAAAGCAGCGTGGATGTACTAGCACAAACTGTAACTGCCAACACGAGGGCTGGCAGAGAATAATCTGCGGAAGGGTTTAGGACAGGAATTTGGTCATGATGGTTGCTAAAGCCTTGACAAAATCCAGCCCAACCTGTTCCTCCTCTCTCTGTTTTCACTAGTGGTCTGCCAGGCTGCTGCTGGTTGGTCCTGGGGGTTTTAATACTCAGGCTGGAACTGGGTCAAGGCATTGTCTATGCATTGAGATTCATAAACTCTTGTGGTGGGTGCAGATGGTCTGTTGCTTCCAGTGATGGATGAGTGCTGGAACCTGTGTTTTAAACTGCCTGTTGGTCGGGTCCAATATTGACTCTGCAGATTCATTACGTGGATTAAGTGCAAGCTTTTCCTGGAATTTCACTGAAGAGTTTAATGACTACTTGGCTTATAACGCATTGCTTTAGGTTCTTTTAGGCAGGGGTTTATCCCCCTCTCTTGCATGATTGACGTAATTTTTGAACAACTTTCCTTTAGACTCGAGTGATGTACCTGCAAAATACCTTGAAAGGCAAAGCATGATCACACTGGGTCCCGAGTGCATGCAATTGGTGGTGGGGAGAGTTACTAGCCTTGAAATACTTAAACAAGTAGTCTGATCTCTTAGTAGCAGTGGCCAGTCAAGGAATATTGGATTCCAAAAGCAAAAGTATCTCAGTTCTTATTCAGAGTCTTTATAAATATTGATTGAGGTCCAGGGCTTTGGCATTAACAAACTAATATAGATCACATCATTAGCACTACCCTTTTCAGATAGGGAATAAATGGTTTGCCAGTTAAGTCAGTGTGTGAAAATACCATTTTATGTCATCTGTTTGTTTTCTTTTTATTTAGCCAAGAAGTGTTACAGTATATTTTTTCGAGGGGTCCACACTATAAAAAATACACTTATTCATCTTTCGGTTGTATGTGGGGGTTGTGTATATGTATCTGTAATCTTGAAAACTTTCAGGTTTGTTAGCCTAGGAAATTAAATGCAAAATACAGTCCTCGATGGGCTGCATGCAAGATTACAGAAATTACAAGTTTTGGATCCTGATGTCATTATAATGTTATGTTCTCTACAGTAGATTTTTGCTATTATAAGGTGATCTATGGAATAATAATAAGTCTGTACAGGAGCTGAGTGACCAATGTGGAGCAGTCAGAGTTTTCAATGTGCACAAGTCTGAGTAAACATGAGACTCAAAATGTCAGGTTCATTTTTCCTGTGGATATTCTAACGAAAAGCCAAGAGAGATGTGTTCCTCAGAACGTCACGTGTTTGGTTGGAATCTCTGCTATGAGTTCTGGAATTAAATGGAAAAGAAGTGGATGGCTGGATGTGCTCATCCCTTTCTTCCTGACTGGATCAGCTGATCCTGGGGTTGATGATAGATAAAACAAGAGTCTGCCTGAACTTCTGTCTGCCCTGGCTTTTATCTTCCTGCCTTTGAGCTGCCAAGACTCATGCTCTGTTGAAGTTTTTTTTACTTCCAGATGAAGCAGCTTGGATCTTCTGCTGCACAGCAAAGTACTTGCTGTTCTAAAAATCCACATGCGTGTGCTTCTCTTGGCCCTGAGGGGTAATTATCCTGTGCAGTCAGTGACTACAGCAGGATTCACTTAGCAGCATGTGTTAATGGGACTGACCTATTGACAGAATAAATTATCCATTTGAACCTAAAATGTGGAAAATGCACTGATGATTTTAAATGCGATGTGTTTAAAGGATAATTGTTAACTATGTTCAATGTTGTTGTTTTCATAAGCTGTCATGGCATCCTGATAATTTGACACCTCTACAACTTATTTATAAATGTTTTGTGCATTTAACTGTTGTTTTCTGCAGTTGCCTAGAAGGTCCCCATTAGCGAAATGCAGTTTCCTGTTTCTCTCTTTATGACATCTAGAAAATCTAATTGCATAAAGTGAAAAGAAAAAGCCATTTGTACAGCCTGATCATCATAGGTCATGAAACAAGCACAGCCTAATAAAGCGATGGCATGAAAGGCGACTTTTACTTTTCTCCCCATGCTCCTCCATATGCTCATTTGTAGAATAGCAAATTATAAACAAGAACATTATTTAATCCTTGCCTCTAGCAGTCTTCTTTGTATGTGCTCTGTGCAGCTTTGGTTGAGAGAATATGAATCCCAAGTCCCATTTTGACAGAGACTAGAATTTTCACATGATCATGCGATCTCTCTGATGCTCACCCAGCATCAAGCCTTTGTGTCTTGTGAGATTTAGATTTTTCTGTCTTTCGGGAAATGTAGGAAAAGTGTTAAAATGCAGCTCTCAAAAGTCCAGGGACTAAGCAGAGTGTATTGATCCCCTCCCATTCATGTATACATTTGATGTGAGAATGCTGACCTAGAAGCACTGAGAGTTAGTTTATTAGTTTTGACATTGGGATTCGTTAGCTGTAATTCAATTAGAAGCACGCTGATGGATGTGTTTGTATGCTGGGGCTGGCAGCTGCTTTAGGTTCAGAAACTTACAATTCTAGTTGGGAAATTGTTTTGTGCAATCTTGAGTAAGATTTGTATTGCTAGGCTAAAAGTGACATCGTTCTTGATTTGGTTTTTAATAGATTTCTCTCTGTTTCCAATTATGTTTCTAATTAGAATAATGTCTTATTTCCCATGACAGTTTAAAAATAATGCAAAGTCTCTAAAAGAGAAGCTATCAAGATGATTGAATAATGTTTTCTTTTTCATTTGTTAGACTGAAACCTTTTTCCATCTTAATTGGATATATAGACCTACCAAGCTACAGGAATAATTTTGGTATTTACAGGTTATGGTGCAGTAGTTGCTAAGCTTTCTTCTGTCAGTGTGTCTTGGGGCTGTTTCCATTCTCACCCCAGCACACATACCAGCCCTTAACCAACTAGCTGTGCATATTCCCTTTCTAGCAGGAAGACAGAACACCTCTCTGCCTTTCTATATAAATCTCAACTTTTCAAGCGTGAGATCTGCTGCTCTCTGTCCTACTTTCTGCTTTCCCATCCAGGCAAAGCTCCTTCCCTTCATATCTGGGGTAGGGTCTCTTGCAGCACCATTATTTCTCCAGGTCCAAAGATGTTTTCCTGCCACTTAGAACTGAGATTTACAGCTCAAGGGATGGATGTCTGAATAACCAACTCTGGGAGCCTTAGAATCCGAGTTGAGAACATAGCTGTAGTTTATCAATGAAAAGCTGTCTGCATTGGAAAGAATGTAGAAGAGATCTGGAACTGGCATTCAGTAGTTGCTGGAATTTGCTCTATGAGGGAAAGAGATCTAAACATGCTGTGGTTGTGGAAGGGGTTCAGGCAGTCTGGGATGGAGGCTAAATCCAAAGCTGTCTCCATGGCTGCCAGCTCGGAAAGCTCTGGGGTCTTAGATGCTGACTGCAGTGAACTTCCCTCTCCATGCATAAGTTAGTACTGCTGAGTGCAGCTACCATAAGAGCCTGCCCATGTTTCTCTGGAGCATGACTTAAGTCAAGCTTCTGCCTGAGGTATGCTGCTGCTGTGTGTGTAATTACCTCTGGAGGTATGGGAGAAAGGTTGGGAGGTGAGTGATATGAGAAGGGATGGCATTCCCTTTCTGCTAAGTATCTCTGACAGTGCTGCAGTGATAGAGGAGGTAAGAACAGTGCTAAAGCTGTGATGCTTGCCAGAAAAATCTGTGATTACAGATAAATACATATCTGCAAGGTCAGAGTGGTGATGTGCTTTGTAGCATCAGACATGAGGTTGAGAGTACATGGCAAGTCATGCATTCTGACTCTCAGCCCCTGGAATGGGTTGACTGTCACAGAAGGTTCAGGACTACAGCTATGGCTGTTACTTTTTGTAACAGCTCATTTTGTAATAATGATACTCCTTTTTTTTTTTTTAATAGGATAATCAGTAAGCATGAGACACCAATTAATTATAGTAAAACCTGTTTGTGTTTCCAGAAAACCCTTTGCTGTCAAATGGGTTGGGAAATTCATCTGATTTAAAAAAAAAAAAAAATCCCTGCAAAGCTTCTCCGCTGTATTCCTCCATCCTCTTCCCAAAACTGACCCACATGTGATGCTTTTGAGGCTGGGGTTCTTCTCTGGCTTGATTTGCAGAGCAGCTGGCACAGCTGAGGGGAGCAAGAGTGGCAGGAGTGCTTGAGGGAGGCTTTGCAGCCAAATGTTCCCTAGTGTTGGACTCTGCCTCAGAGTGCAAAAGTAGACTTCTGAAGTGCTTTGGTAGGCAGCAAATTAAACAGATAAGAGAAGACTTTTTTCAAACAGTTTTAGGAGGTTTTTGTCACAAGATGTCCTTGAGGCTTGACCAGTGTCATAAAGGACTGGGCATCCATTTGATAACAAGTATCACAGTTCATGCAAAGAGATTAAAAAATACTTACTTTTCTAGATGTAAACTGCATTGGTCTGGATCATGAATCAGTCTATAGCAGAGAAGAATTAAGAAAGTGTATCCATAAGGAGCTTATTCTGTATCTGCTTGTGTGTGAACTTTTGCATCTTTCTTTGAAATGGGATATAGGACTAGATAGGACCTTTGATCTGATTTCTTATCTGGTATAGTTATTAAAGTCCCTACTTTCAGCTTGTGAGAGACTATTAGTATTTCAGTGCATTGAAAAAGTCTTTCATGGTTGAGGCAGGCCAGATATGCCTTGAAGAAAAGTTCAAGTTTCCTTAGCCTTTTTTGTCTATTCTTGCCTTCAGGGTGTACAGCATGGCCCAAACAGAGAAGAAAGGTGGGCTGCTCCGGAAATCTTCAGCCTCCAAGAAGCCATTGAAGGAGAAAGTTGTGCTGATGTATGACGAGATTTTCACGGTAAGGACTTGAGCATCTCTTCTTTCTAAAGTGTTGTGTTAAATATTCTTGGTTTAGTTCATGCTGAGGGCTCTGCATGGTGGATTCTTTTCCCAAGGTAAGGACTGCACAGTGTAAGCACACACTTCAGGCTCTCCTACTGTCATGCAGAGCTCTGTATTCTGCTCTCTTTCTTAATGTCACCTTGTCCTGTTGTCTACCAGGACCATTTGTGATCTATGGCAAGTCACAGCTTTTCAAGTATTTCTCAAAAAATAATCCAGAAAATAAACAGAGGCATCCCAATTGAGAGCTGCTTCTGTTTGTCCTTCTGTTTCTGGGAATCTGTGTAGACAGAATTCCATACTGTGAGACCACTTGGTCATCCAGTGGGATGGTGCTGACTCTGAGCTACTCATAATGATTTTCTTTAAATTCTGCCTGAATGATTTCTTCTTGTTTGCTCTCATTGCTGTTCCTTCTCCTTTCAGACAGAGGACCCCAGTAAATGCAACCCTAGGTTTTGGGAGGAGCTGTTTCTCATGAAGGTAACAGGAATTGAATGTCCTCTGATTTGCTGCTGCTGTTCTGCCTACGAAGTGGCAGACTGTCAGTGCAAGGACTCGTGTTTCTAAGGTGTCAGTGGTTGTGTAACATGAGTGAACTGCTTCTTAACCTGACAGGTCAACTTGGAATATCTAGAAGGCAAGCTGGAGGCTCTGGATGGGGAAGAGTTAATGAAGATAAAAGATAACATCAACTGCTTGTTTCAGCACTGTATCCAGGCCCTGGGTGAGGAGCACCCAATCAGAGTGGTCAATGCATTACAGGTACCATGCTGAGAGACAGTGAATGCTCTCTTTTGCTTCTGATGAGCCAATGTATTTGCTGCTGGTATCAGACATCTTGTGCTCCTTTCTTTGCTTCTGAGGAGAAGAGATGTCTACAGAGCACTTGCTACTTAGTGTCTGTGGAGGTTACAAACATTTATAGTCTCTTTGATCTTTGAAGAACAATAGCTTGTTTCAGAGTTCAAGAGGATCTGGTGATGCAGGATGAAGGGGATGGCAATGGGAGGGGACAAGAGGGGTTTGTTCACACTGCAGGCTGTCAGTTTGGGGGCTCAAGAGTACTCTGTGTAGCTTTGTCTGTATTCTGCTTTCGCCTGTTGTCCCTCATTTCAGCTTTCTTTTTGAATTTCCATGTGGGTTGAAAATGAAATAAAGCTCTGGAGAAGTTAGTGTGAAATTTATATAGGGGACTCTCCCTGCTCAACACGTTGTAACTGGAAGCTGTGAAGAATTGTCACTCAGAATTAATAGTCGTTTTCCTGCAGGTTGCTCCTTACCAAAGCTATGCTGTCCCATGTCTTGTGCAGGAAACTCCCCTCCTCAGTCTTCATGTTTGATGTTATTAGTTCACAGGCTGATTCTTACAGTTTGGAGAATGCACTTGTCTCAGCTTCTCTCAGCTGTAGGAATACAGGATACGAATTTCAGGTTTGGAGAAGTCACCTGTAGGAGACATTGGACTTTTCCTTTCTTTTCTCCTTTCTTTTCTCCTTTCTTTTCTCCTTTCTTTTCTCCTTTCTTTTCTCCTTTCTTTTCTCCTTTCTTTTCTCCTTTCTTTGACAGTTTATTGGTCAGACTTAGTATAGCAATGTGGTAACCAAACAGAAATTTGTGCTCTCTATAGCAAAAGCATCTGCTGTATGGACAGGCATAATGTGATAAACTATGTCATATGGATGTTGTATGTTTTGGCATGCTTGAAATAAGAAGTTAATCTGGAAAGCTCTAAGGCATGTGTATCCATATACTGGACACTGCTTCTGCCTTGCAGTTTCCTGATCAATATTTTTGGCCTTAAAGCCACACTTAGCTATTTTTCCAAAGATCATGGTCCTGTCTGGTATAAACTGGGTCTGGACAGAAGAAGCAGTAAGATTACCTTTCCTCAGAGTGCTATGAAATGAAGGGGTGAATAAACAGGAAAAATATGGACAAATATATTCTTCTCTAATTTTTTTGAGTTTTCAGCATCCAAGCTCCTCCTTAGAAACAAGGTGGAGGAGAGGTCAGACAAAATGTATAGCTTCCAGGCTGGTGGTATTCATTTAATTATCTGTGCTTTGCCAGTGTGTTGTGGTTTAACCCCAGCCAGCAACTAAGCACCACACAGCTGTTCACTTACCGCCCCCCCCGCAGTGGGATGGGGGAGAAAATCGGGAAAAGTAGAAAAACTTGTGGGTTGAGATAAGAATGGTTTAATATAACAGAAAAGAGGAAACTAATAATGATAATGGTAACACTAATAAAATGACAACTGTAATAATAAAAGGATTGGAATGTACAAATGATGTGCAGTGTGACACCCAGCTAGTCCCTGAGCGGTGATCCCCTGCCCCCACTCCCCCCAGTTCCTATACTAGACTTGATGTCCCATGGTATGGAATACCCTGTTGGCCAGTTTGGGTCAGGTGCCCTGGCTGTGTCCCGTCCCAACTTCTTGTGCCCCTCCAGCTCTCTCGCTGGCTGGGCATGAGAAGCTGAAAAATCCTTGACTATAGTCTAAACACTACTTAGCAAGAACTGAAAACATCAGCGTTATCAGCATTCTTCGCATACTGAACTCAAAACGTAGCACTGTACCAGCTACTGGGAAGACAGTTAACTCTATCCCAGCTGAAACCAGGACACAGCGCTGGGAGAGGGTCTTAGGGCGCGTTTTGCCGTTGTAGGTGTTGCCGACTTGTAGGTGTTGCCTTATATCTTATCCTCTGATTTTTCCCTTTGCAGACTTTATGTGCATTGATTCGGGGTGTCCATCAGAAGAACAAATCCACTTCTGGGTTTGACATCATCAACATGCTTGTGGGTTTTGATAAGGCAGAGCTGTGTATGAAGGTGAGGCCCTGGCAATGTAGAGAAACAGTTTGTGCAGCGACCGTGTTGCAGGGGCAGTGATATGTAGACAGCTGTGTCTACCAAGGTGCAGCTTTTGGGGGAAATATTCCAGCCGCTTATTGAAAAGAGCTGTGCTGAAGTTCTTTACCTGCTAGTGGCATAAAGACACTTGGGGTCCCTGTGTTTGTTAGTAATATAACAGAGCACTTTTCCTTTAGTTCCATGCTGTGCAGTCACTCTGGTTAAGAAATCTTAAGGCCAGAAAAGGCTGTCACAGGCCATTAGTACCTAGTATTGAACCTCATACCTTGTGCTTAATTTTTAGCTGATAGTCATATCCTGTGTGATCACATTTCCATCAGCACATGTACCATTCTGTACTTATTTGATGCTCTTCACTGTAAAGATGTTGAGTTTGGGGAAATGACAAAGGAATCAGTGATAAAGCTGAATTTGTGTTGTATTTTTCATCTCTCTACAAAAAGTACTAATTTTTCATCTCTCTACAAATAGTAGTACATTTGGGGAAAATATTAAGTAGTAACTTGCCTATCAGAACTACATTTTTCCTTGAAGAATAACTGTATTACCTGTAACTTAGTATTTGGAAAACAGTTATTTATGAATATGTGTTAAAGAGCTATATAGTACCTGTTTTTAATCATAACTAATGTATGTCCTATTGAATTGGAGGTGTGCTGCTTACAAAAAAATCTCACGGTGCCTATAAGCAAAATGGAATATTGGAAAAAGAAAGCACTGATGTTACTGTCTTGCAAACAAAAAGGAAGATCATATTTGTAGAGCTCAAAATTACTTTGTGAATAAAATCTATTGTTATATGTATACAAAAATCTCTCATGCATCTAGAGAAAACTCTTGGAAAACGATCATGATGTTATGCCTGTAGTCATTAAAACGTAGTTAACACAAACAATATTGAGAACCAATAGTGACAATATGGCCTGTGTAACAGTAGTAATGGCTCAGTTATTGATTCTGGAATAACATGGCTTTATATTGGTGCTCTTGTATTCGAATCTCCCAAAAAGCTTTTTGTAACAAACATTTCAAATAATTTTAAATAATACTTTTAAATAATGTGATTGTTTTTCTTTAGAATCTGATGGAGAGCTTGGACTCGCTCCTCTGTGCAGAAGGTTCTGAAAGCCTCAAAAGCTTGTGTCTAAAGCTACTTCTCTGCTTGGTGACGGTAAATAAATACCAGCTGTATAACAAGCTGGTATTACAGGCTTATGTGAGCCACTTTCTGAGTTACGGAACTGCCTCAAAACTTGAGCAGAATGCTGCAGTGTGAAGCCTAAGAAGGGGAAAGAAATTGTAAATGAGAACAAGGGTCAGCCCAGAATATCCTTCATTGCTTTAACCATAAGCCAATATAGACCAGCAAACTGTTTTCACCTCATAAAATAGGTGCCAACTGGGGCAAAAGGGGAGAGACATAGGAGGAAGTGTCAATTGGATTGACAGGACTTTTTTAGGGAAAAAGATCTTTAAGAAGTCTCAGATAAATGGAAAGGGAGAAGAGGAGAGGGGTTGAGAAAGACAGGAAGTGTGGAGTAGACAAGAGTGGTGAGGATGTGAAGAATGAGGAAGTTGGAATAAATGGCCACTCATCATCTCTTGGAAATCGTCAACTGGGAACTATTTTGGCTGCGATAAGAGATAATTGAGCGTGGGGAGGTCTTCACTCTCCTGTTCATGATGGGAAAGTGCTCAGTGTAGCATATGCGCCCTGGTTTTTTATTCTTTGCCTCCTGTGTAGCAGCCTGCTTCAGCTGCTGGTGGCTGTTGTCATACAGCTGTGTAAAATATCAATCTGTAGAGGAAAGTGGGAGCTCTTAGTATGAGGGTCATGCTTCTTGCCAGAGAGGGGTGGGAGGCAGGACAGATTTCTTTTACTTCATGTCTAGCTCTACTGCTAGTCACATGTTGACTTGCTGACTAAGTGTGAGATTCTGGATAAATGTGTCCATCTGGTAGTAGAACTCTTCTGTTCCCAGTGTGTGCCAGAGGCAGCTACAGCATCATGGGAGACTTTGGGTGAGATTTTAAAACTTGTGTTTGTACTCAGGTGACAGATAACATTAGCCAGAACACTATCCTGGAGTATGTGATGATTAACAGCATATTTGAAGCTATATTACAGGTAAGCGTTCTTCCTTCTACTGCAGGTGCTCTTCTGTAGTGAGAGCTTTCAGTGATACATTTGGTTTTCTGCTTTTTCAGTGCAGCATAGCTGACTGGCTCTGTGTGTTGCTTCCATTCATAGCTCAGTCATAGATTTTTTTTTTTAATTTTTTTTTTTTTTTAGTGCTGTCTCCTACTTACTCTAGTCTGCTGTTTTTAGTCATTACTGAGTATTTAAAGTATTTTCACTTGAGACATTTGTGCATAGAAGCTGGGCTAATTTCACAGAGACCTCCTGTATTGAATGAACTTTTTTCAAAAGGCATTCTGGATATATTGAGTTTTTTTCTGCTCTTTGATAAATTATACTTTTAAGCAGTGGCACTGGGCTTGGGGAAACCCAGAAAACTTCCGCAGATAATTTTGGTGATGCACTGAGATACTGTCCAGTGCTGTTGAGAAAGATATTTGCCCTTTGTGCACAGAAAGCTTGTGTGCATCCTATCTGCAATAAGTAAGCTTCTCTGTGTGCAGAACTTCTTGGAAGCACCAACACTCCCTCAACCTTAAATATCCTCTTTCAGTTAAGACATAATTTGCTCTTATGGATGTATTTCACGCCACACACTGTTTGAGAGTCACTGCAAGCTTCCTGAAGCAGGCCTGAACAGAACAGTGTGATTATTTATTCCAGATCCTGTCCAGCCCACTTAGTCGCAGGGAACATGGCTATGATGCTGTTGTCCTTCTTGCCTTGCTGGTCAACTACAGAAAGTATGAGGTGGGTATTCTTCTGGATAACAGAAACATCGCTTCTCTCTACTTCATTAATTTACACTGGCCTCTGGATTATTAAGGCAGCCTACAGTACAGTTTTCAGCAGTACGCACTGTAACATTTTATCAGGGTATCAGCACAGAGCTACGGAAGTTTTGCAGGGCAGTCATACTATGCTAACTGTATTTGTCTCTGACGTATGTGTATAATCAAATGTGTATGATATACAGCTCCTTTTGTGCAAGCATGAAAGAAACTACCTAGGGGATTTGCATTTCCTTCATGAAAGTATTCTGAGGAAGGTCCTTTTGGAAAAGTTACTGTTGTGCCAAACTTGCGTGTTTGCCTCTGTGTGTATGACTGTGTGGTTATACATGATCTCCAAAGTAAAATGAGCTGTCGGTCATCTTGGGCTTCAGACTGAATTTGTGATTCAGAACCTGACGGGCAGACTGAAAGAGCACAGATCCCCAGAAGAGATAGTGAAACTGTGACCAAAGAATGAACTGAAACATCACAGCTAGTATTTCCAAGAGAAGTCTGTCTCTATCTCTGACTGATTCATTTCTGTGAAACTTTATTCATCTTCCTTTTTTTAAACTGGTTGTGCTACTTTGTGGTGTATTCCCATTTTTTTTCCTGTTATTCATCACCTTGAAAAAGGAACATTTCAAATGTCAAAACCACACCCAATATTGGTTTTTCTTTGCATGAGGCACGATGCTTTAATGAACAATCTTGTTTTTTTCCATCATTAGGAATATCTTAATATATTTAGATCAGCAAAAAATGATGAAGTGCTGGAATACCCCCTCCTCAACAGAATTACTGGGAGGGGGCAGGCTCTAAAACCTACCTGGTTTTATAATAGATCTTGTTTTGAATTATGAATAGACCTAGAGAATAGGCAAAGACAGGAGCTACACTTAGTGTCAAAGTAATCCCTGTTAATTTCTCATTCCTGTAAATGTTGTCAGAATCATGAATTACAGATTCTGTTCAGCAATCTGTGTCATGGTAGCGTGGAATAGGAGCATGGAGTTTGCTTTTAGTATATGGCCATGAAGGAAAACTGTTGGGAATGATATGGGGAGGGAAAACTGTTGGGAATGATATGGGTAGGGTTACTGATGAGGGCAGACTGGAAAGACCAGAGGTCTCATTGCAACATTCAGGTCAAAGGGCGGAGAGCTGTGTAGTCCCATCCCTGAGCTATGGATCCCTGTGTACTATAGTATATGTCCTTAGTAAGGTAGAGTGCTGTGAGTACGTAAGACTTGTCCTCTGCTCTTTGCAGTAGCTTTCTGTAGAGTATTGAGTTGGGGTTGACTGCTTTGGAAAACACTGTCCTAGATATCTTCAAACTGTGCACCCAAAAGAAATTGTGCTGATGTTTAAAAAGTACAATCCAACCTGAGGCAGACATGTAGCAAGGGGAATTTCAGCTTGAGCAGTTCATCTAGTGAAGTTGAAAGCAACTTGAAGAAAGGTTTCATATGATGGCTGCCTGACATTGTCCTTTGTAAGCAGCACTACAAGCAAAGTCATAATCCTTGTCCTTAAGTAGAGTAGCTGCTTTCATTTGCTGTTCTTTGGCCCTCAGAGTCAGTTTGGTGGTTGCCAGGTTGTCAGTGTATTGTAGCATACTTTCATGTCTCAAATCCTTTGGAGTACTCTTTTTAGCTAACTGTGCTGCAGTTGATAGGTTCTTTTCTGTTCTGAACTTCATTGGTTGCTAAATTGTGTTGCCAGCTGCTTAAGAAAATCTAATTAGGCTGAAAATTCATTAGTTGACTATGATTTTGTGTCTGTCTTTAATGTGAATACCAATGTGTTTTGCATCAGGATGTTCTTTCATATTTTTGGGATGTGAATTTTGTAGTCTCTTCTCAAATTCCCTGGGGAATATCTGTCCACGTTTTCATTACCAGTGTAGCTGAGATCTTGGCTTGCTCATTAACTTCTGTTCTAGGAGTAAAAATGATTTACGTGTCTTTACATGGAACCTTTAAACATGTCCCTGATTTGAAACCTAGTAATTTTCAAAAGTATATACTTATTCAAGTTTTCAGCTATATTTTATGGGTTTTTTTAATCCTAGTCTTGATTTCAGAGAAAATACTTTTACCTTGATACTATGTGAGAGAAACATAAGAGTAACTAAATAATTGACTATATCAGGAAAATGGTGAAGCTCAGTGTACACAAAAGACTGCCAAACAGAGAAAATGCTGTGAGGAAAGGTATTTTTGTGATCGCTTCCTCAGTGTTTTAAGGGATGACTGATAGAATAGCAAGTTAAAACATAAAATCAGGTAGTGACTTTTAAGTAGTTAGATTCTTTGGTAATGTCTAGGTGGAAATTTCTTTGCCTCTCATTCAACCTTCCAGAATTGCATATTGTATCTTTTGCTAGGCAGAGCTGAAAGAAATCAGTCAAAATGTGGGGTTTTCCCCTTGTGTGCTTCTCTGGCAGCATATGGTGTACCCAACAGCCTTTCACGTCCAGTTACGTGCACTTGCCTGCCCTTGATATAGTCAAGTAGAGGTGCTGAAGAGACACTTAGCAACACTGAAGAGTCAGAAAATTCTTTTTTTTTTTTTTTTTAAAAAAAAAGGTCTCTCTCACCTCATATTATTTTAAATGAATCTCTTTAACAAAAAGAGTAATTATCCAAGCTCCAGTTCCCTGCAAGATGGCCTGCCTGCAGAGGAGATGGCCTCATCAGGGCTGGCAGCAAAGCTGCTGAATCATCCCTAATGAGCATTCAGGGAAAAGCCTTGTGAGGGATAATCAAGTGCACTCTGGCCTTCATTTGTGTTACAGATGTGGACATAAGTTAAGCACTTAACTAGAGATTATACATGGTTAGCTTGTTTTTCTTCTACTTTCTTTTCCTACCAAAAAATTGTTTCCCATAGGTTTGTGTTGGAGGCAGAGGTACCTTTGGGGGCATGGGGGAGATCTTGCTCCCTCTGTCAGAGCTGTATGCTTCTTCATATAATACTCACTTTGTATGGCATCTTTCACCTGGGGATTGCTTTAAGAATTACCTGGTAATGATCTCCTCGCAGATTCCACCTTAATTTCTGTGAGATTGTTGGCATCTAATGGTGGGTAGTTCATGGAGGACATCTTGAGTATTCTCAAGTTCCAGGAGTTTGTGTCTGTACCTCATCACTGACAAGACCACTTTAATGCTATAGTGTTTGTTATCTGATGGCAGTGATAGGAAAAGACCTGTGCTCTGAAGAGCTGCGAATCATATTTTTGAGTTCTTTCTGGAGGCAGAAGCTTTTTCTAAGTTTGTATAACCGCTTCATTGACACACTTTGAAGTTTTCAAAATGCTTATCAACCAGTTTTCAAGGCTGTTGCAAGTTTCTGCATGTTGTGGAGTGGCAGGCGTAATTTTGACTTTTAAAACATTTGCTGTGATTCCCAGTGAGAGGGGAACCGGACTCTGAAACAACAGCATTGTGCATGGCGTGGGCTTAGGGGTGCTTGTACAACTTGTAGGTTGCTGATGTTCATCGTAGATGTGTAGACTGATGCTCACAGGCAATAACTGGAACTGTTGGCTCTCGAGGGGCAGGAGCAAACTGCACGCTCTGTGGGCAGCACAGGAAATATTCTTATCACACTGGTACAGACTTGCACACTGAAAGGCACTAGAAACTGCCTTGTCCCATATAGAGTAACATGGCATGTGGATTGCACTGGTTAGTCATCTGCCTGCTGCTTAAGGAGTTAGGGAAGCCTAGAGGAGCATGGAATGTGTCAGGGGAATGGAATACTTCAGACAGGAATTATTAAGCAGACTTCTGCAGATATGGAAATGGCAATTGAAAAGGTAGAGGGCGGAGATCTGTAGCTCGCTAGGCCAGCTTCATGACCCAATCAGCCATGCACTGATGACATCTTGCTGCCAAGAGGCAGGAGACATGGAGCATGTATCTTGGAAAGTCAAGGGCAACGGGAGTGTGAAGAGTTGTTCGTAGGCTAGAGATGACAACGAACCCAGGCCCCCTCCCTTTTTGTGATGGGATGGAGTGTATGCCTGGGTCTCAGGGCAGCCTGGTGGTGTTGGTCAGTGTAGTATCTCCCAGTTTTCTTATTGCCCACATCTGGGAATTTGGATAACTCTGCAGCCTCTAATCCAGGATAGCCCTGCTGCCCATTGCCTGGAAAAGCCCCATCACTTTTATTGGTCACAAGTCACAGGCAGGCCTCTCTTCTGTGTGTCAGCTGTGGTGTGGAGAGTTTCTCCTTGTTGTATAAGGAGAGCAAGAGAATGACTGAAATTAGCAAAACTAAGATATTTACAAGGATGGATTTTAATCTATGTTTAATTACAAATTTGTGAAGCTTGCTTCTGTTTTACTGACACTGACTAAATTTAATTTCTGAAGAGGAGCGTGGTTGTACAGAGAGGACCACATATATTGTTACTCAATAGGAGTCTCTACTCCAGCCTCAAGGAAGTGTCTTTGCATGCTTCATGCACAGATGGGTTCTGTGTGAGTTTTCTGTCTTTTTCTGAGACAGCAGACAGGGCTGCGTGCTGCTGGGGGCAGGCTGACAGACTGGCTGAGCTTTGGTCTGTTCTGATCAGTTTCTTTTCTGAACCAAAAGGAAAGCCTAATCCTCCCAAAGCACCAAATAATTGTGACAGTGGTGTTTTCTGATCAGCCTTATTTTTAACTTGCTGTTAAGCCATGAGCAAATCCATTAGATAACTGTGTCACTTGTAGGGCTGCATGTGATGCATGCTTTGGGTTTTATTCTTCCCATTCCAAATCAGCTGTGTTAGTTTTGCACTGACATATATAAACCAGGAAAAACAAATGTACATTGCTAATCTAAAATGCTTCCCAAAGTATTAGGAATTATCTTTATAGATGGAGCCTGTGTGCTTTGTTCAGCTAAGTTTGAGGAATTTATGTTCTCCAGAGACTTCCACCTCTCAATGGTGTAAACTGTTAAAGTGTTGAGCTCTAACCCAGCAGCAGATGAGTCTATAGCATTGTCATGCCTTCCCGGGTCCTCCTTTCTTTAAGCAATCTTTGCAAGGTGTTGCAGAAGGGAGATAATGAGAACGCTAATGTTCAGACCCAGCTTCACTGCTGCTTCCTGCTGCATAACAGTGTGTGTGTCACAGATAACAGGCTTGCAGGACAGCTGCTCCACTTTCAGGACTGACAGATGAGCTAGCAGAGGAGCAGAAACTCCTTCTCCTCTCAGTAAAATCAGGAGACTGCCTGGCTGAGCCAGTGAAGAGAAGGTGTCCCAGGCATAGTGGCCTTAGCGTGTGCTGTGACTCCTGTTTCTTTGTGTGTGTTCTGCTTTGTGGGACAGGAGAGAGATTCTTCCCAGGTGGTTGGGTAAACTTGGAAAGATAATAGTGTTGTTTTCCTGAAGGCTGAACTTAAACCAATTTTCTTTCTTCCTTCTCCCCCACCCTGAGCAGTCAGTGAATCCCTACATTGTGAAGCTCTCCATCGTCGATGATGAAGCCACACTCAATGTGAGTATTTGACTTGATTCCTCTGCGCTGCTGGGGATGCTCTTTCACATGTGATGTTAGTGTAATGAGTGCAGTCATGGTGTCTGGTAGAAAGGACGACTAGAACAGTGCTACTGTAAAGAACACCGGTATAGTGGGTTTCTGCTCTAACCTATTGCAAGAGTGCAGTTAGGCAGCTCATGATTTGGACAGTTTGATCACCAGTTAAATGGTGGAGGTGGTTAAAAAGCTAGGTAGCAAGGAACATGCTAAAATTGATCTATTATACATTTATGAACTATCTATACACTATTTGCTGTCACGTGCCAAAGAGGCACAAGATGGCTTATGCCAAAGATCATCTCATTTCCAGTGCTGTGTCATCCAATTTTACCAGTCTACAAGTCAATTCTTGTAGCTCACTGGAAGCTTGTACTTAAGAGTCCTGCCATGTATTTTGGGTTGTAGCCACTGCCTAAGTTTTGTATCCAGGCCTGGATAGAAAGTGGCAACACACTATGAGCTGTGTGAGGTCTGGACTTAGAAGCTGTCCTTCAGCATGAAATAAAAAGCAAGCTCCATGCTAACCAGAGGGTGAGAACGATTATTCTGAGTTAATTAAATTAGCTTGATGGAAAGGATGACCAGTAGCTGTGGAATGGTGGAGGCTGTTTGCGAGAAGTGAAAAGATTACTAGTGTTTG
Source organism: Haliaeetus leucocephalus (assembly GCF_000737465.1). Taxonomy (NCBI): domain Eukaryota; kingdom Metazoa; phylum Chordata; class Aves; order Accipitriformes; family Accipitridae; genus Haliaeetus; species Haliaeetus leucocephalus. The sequence goes on along the minus strand of NW_010972620.1, from coordinate 10,716,056 downwards.
TGGCCTTTGTTTTGAACTTTGGGGTGTCTTTCCTCTGACACCAGCTTCCTTCTGAAGTTCTTGCTGCTTTATTGAGGCTTCTTGAGTGAGTAAGCTCTGTCTGGAGGTCCAAAGAGAGTAAATGTTCTCTGTTGAACTTAGTAAACTTTAAATTTCCAACTTTAGTCAACTTTAAATTTTGGTGTCTTGATTTTTGGATGATATTTTTGTTGTATCATAGCATGTCTTAATAGTTCAAACAGCTTCAGGGGAAATTCTTCATAGCGTGCTAGGTTATCTCGGCAGGGGCAGCACTGCTATGTGTGTTCAGTGCGTGACTTCCTGCATTGAGATTTGTAATGTAAATATTTTTTAATGCTTTTTTTTCAGGGAATGGGACTTGTAATTGCCCAGGCTCTATCAGAATATAACAGGTAAAACCTATTTGTCTCTTGTTTTTCAATGCACGATAGTTGCTGTACATTTCCACAAACTTTTTTTTGTGTTAAAGCACTTATCACCTAACAGCTCTGATGCACCTGGTGAGGCAGGGAATAGTCTTATGCTTTGAGGTGCTTCGGCTCAGTTGTTGCTGTCATTGCAAGCGTAAATGCATCTGTACCAGCTGTGCTGATGTGCTTCAGGAGAGATCTTGCTGTAGGGGAAGATATCTATTGTAAGGTTTTACTATCATGGATTTTATCTCTGTATGAGCCTTGTGTAAAATCTTAGTCCCAAGTGAAAAGATAAATGACTTGCTGAGTACTTCTCTGTTAGAAAATTGATTTAACTGAAACATGATCTAAACCAAACAAATGTATCCAGGACTACCCACATGCCAAATCAGAGATGATTAGGGGTTGTATGCTCTTCCAAATGGTGGAAAGCATTAACCGCTTCTGAAGAAAGGGCCAGAAAGCCAGCAGTAGGGGTAGCATGTTCTGAGCTTCTGCTTCATAAGCAACAGCAAAAAATGTAGAAGTTTGCCTAAGAAGAAAGGACTTCAGAAGAATTGGAAACTCGAGCAATTTCTCCTGAGCAACCCAAGACTTTTTTTTCTGCAGTAGGATTCTCAAAGTATCCAGAAAAATGTTTTAATTCCTTTAAAGGTCTGCTGTTATAGATATGCAGATGACTTGCAAGATCAGCAAGTCATGTAAATGTATTTAACAGAGTAAATTATTAGAGTAAAGCAGAAAAAACCTCACCCACCCAACTTCATTCTGACAAAAGCTGTCTCAGACTATGGCCTGTTTTGCTTAGCTCTTTCTTTCCCCCTTCCCAAAAAATATAAATTGTTTTCTTTGCATGTTGCATTTTGTATGATCAGATTCCTGTATGAAAGACACAATAAATGGCCATGTGAACTTTGCTGGTCCATTTGAATGCCATATGAAGCAACTTAGCTTAAATCTGAGGTACCCAACCTATTTGTTGACTTCACTTACTCCAGTTCCAGTCCCTTCACTTACTCCAGGAGCGTGGGATCAGGCCATGAACCATAATGGTCCTCATGGTTTCTGCTGGCCATAGGGTGATCAACTCTGGTTTAGTTTGTAGTGGATGACAATTGAAATGAAACTGTTCTGTGGTTACTGACTGTGTGTGTTCATGTGGTTCATTACTGTTTTGCCAGTGCAGGGCAAAATTTCCTAAGTCACTAGGTCCTCTTGCTTCAGTGTTAGCCCAAACTGGATGTATACTTTATAACAGCACAGACATTGTTCAGTCTTACATCTTTCAGCAATCCCACTTCAACTCTACACAGTTTACAGATATTTTAATATCCTTTGCATCTCTTTTCATGAGTTCTTGAAAAGGGCTTGTAAATGTGGAAGCTTTCTCCATCCTGTATTTTTATCAGATAAGACTGTCTCATAGGGATGTAGATAAAATAACCCTAGTTCCATTTCTAACCCTGAAGCTTCATCCTTATTCCTTTTTGTTCAGGCAATACAAAGATAAGGAAGAGGAGCACCAGAGTGGTTTCTTCTCAGCCCTAACTAATATGGTAAGCAAGGAAGCAGTGTTTTTCTATTCTTAAAATAGGTGCCTTCAGGGAAGTTCAGCAAGAGGGTGTTTCCAAAAACTGTGAGTTTGGGATGTGGGGTCTGGAGGAGGACATGCATTGATGCAATCCAAACCAAATACAACTGAAATGGCTGTATTCTGAGGAGTGTGTTGTTGTCTGGCTGGGAAAGCTCTTTCAGAAGTTGATCTCTATTCTGGTGTTGATAACTGAAATTGTTTTCCTTCATCTTCTTCATTCTAGTTGACTTTATTTTAAAAATCACAATTACTTGTTGGACACTTTTAAACAGCTACTTATTTTTAAAACCAAGTTGCTGCTCTGCTGATGTAGCCTTAAACAGAGAAGCTGAATATTTTTGTGGCAAAGTCTAGTCTGCCACTAGCTTTAGAGATCTGTTTCTTTACTGTCTTGTTTCTCAAGCCTGGATGCACTGTAGCTATGAAGTAAGCTTGGATTCTGCAATGAGCAGTGTCTGCATTTTTTGGAGGGGTAGCCTTCCAAAGCAATTGTGAATTTCTTCCTTGTAAAGAGTATCCACTGTTCCCCTTGTTCAGTTTGGCTTTGATTTAGTCTGAGATTTAATTGTAGTCTGAGATCTGACTGACAGGAAAATTTCCTGTAAATAAGGTCAGTTCAGTGTTGACAGCGGTCTGTCAGGAGTGACATGGGTAAAACTGCTACCACTTTTGAGCAAGCAGATGGGAAATGATCTCTGTTGTCCTTTTATAGAATTGCAGACTAATCCAGGTTGGGATTCAAGATGCAGTCCTTTTTTTCCTCTTTTGTGATTTGACAGGTGAAGCATTGGTCAGTGACAGTAGTGCAAAATAAAAGGTGTTTGTAGATGGTCATCCTGTTTCCCATTTGTATTTTACTAGTATTAGAAGGAAAGTTGCATGTGTGCCTTGGATGAGAACACCTCTCCCAGGGCACTTCTGGTTTAGTTAAATCCAGGTCTTCTCTCTTGTCTAATAGCTTTCACAAATTCCTCCTATGCAATGCTTTTTCTTTCCATAGGTGGGCAGCATGTTCATAGCAGATGCTGATGAGAAAATCTCAGTCCAGTAAGTGCACAGATGTTCATTACACAATGAATGGCAACTCACCACACTGGTCAACATGATCCGCTCCATCATGGAGCTGTTCTAATGTAGTAAAGTGAACTAGAGAGAGAAGTTCTCTTGTAACTAAAATGGTACCACACCTCTGCAAACTATGGATTCTAACTTAAGTGAGAAGGGTGCAGCAGGAAGAGCCACAGCTGAATTGCTTGTAATGAAGTGTATAAAAAAACCTCTGTGGTTTTTACAAGGCATTTTTAACATATAATGGGCATGTTGGAGGTGGCAGATGGGAAGTGATGGTTTGTGCACTCTTGTCCCCAACAAAATGTTTTCTAAATCAAGGGGGCAAGTGATCACTATGAGGGTTTGTGGTGTCTGTAGGAACCTCTGCCCTTAAAAGAAAGGACTTTGCTCAAACAGTGTTTTCCCTTTAATGAGGGAGACCTTCAGCCAGAGGGGAACAAAGACTGTAGTTGAGCTCCAAAAATAGGTATTTTTATGGATTGCTAAGTACTAATAATCAGAAGAACAACTGGATTGCAGAGGCAGAGTTTTATATAGTTGAAAAAAAAATTTCTTCTTTCGGATGGGCCATGCTTCTGAAAAACTTTGCTGTTGGGATTCTCATCTGGTGTTAGCCCTTAGGTAACTGTGCTTTTGTCTGTATCCTTTCTACAGAACGAATGAAGCAATCCTTCTGGCCCTCTATGAAGCTGTTCACTTAAACCGGAATTTCATCACAGTTCTGGCACAAGTGAGTTTCAGTGTGATGTTCACCTGTTTCTTTGTAAGGGATGTCTTTGAAATTAGAGTCAGAAATGGAACTGGTGAAAAGATAAGTTTTCTCTTTTTTTTTTTTTTTTTTCCCCTTGTATACTTGTCATAAGTGTAGATGAGGGCTTGGGTTTATTATACTTGTAGGAAATGCTTCCTGCCTTGCCAGAAAATGAGTGAAGTTTTGAGGGCACAGCTCATGTTGGAATGAGTAATTTTTCCCACTGAATGGGAAGGTCTGTGTGGAGAGCCTTCTGTGCCCTGTTGATACTGCCTTTAGTGGGAGGATGAAGTGAGTGGACTGGTAGTGATAAGATTGCTGCAGTTATCAGAGCAAGTCATGCTCTTGTTAGGTTAGGGTTGAGGGAAAGAGGCTGATCCAGCTCCAAAGTTGCATGAATTGCCCTTTGTGGGTGTGCACAGACTGCACGTTGTTATCTGTTTGGGTATCCTTCATTTAGGGACTAAGGGACATGTGACAACTGTTGTTTCAAATACTATTTTGTGTTCAAACTTCCTTGGAGAGCCCAGCCCCTTTTGCTTCGGAGACTGTTGCCAGAGCATAGCACTCCTCCTTGTGCTGTTTATGGTGAAGAAACAGCTATGGCAGCCTTTTGAGAAGCAGTGGGCTGCTCCATACCTCTGATCACAAACCTCTGGATGCTTTTCTAAACACTGTGTGAGTTTGCAAAGGTGGTTATTGCTTGGAGACAGATAACAAGTCTGTCTGATCGAGTGATCGTGCTGTGGCTAGCTGGAAGGATAGCCTGATGTGTTTAGGAAAATGTTCAGGTTTAGGCTTTTAATTTTGGTTTGTAAGTACTAGTGGTAATCTGTGAGAAAAATGACATCAACAAAACAGTTAACACCTTTCCCCAGTTATTTCAGGTCCTCGGAGTGCAGCCATGCATCACAGGCTAGACACTTGGTGTGCTGGAGGAGACCTTCGGGGACTCCTGGCAGTAGTGGTAATGGAAGAGGTCGGATAGGCAGAACTACTGCCTCTGAAGAAAGCTTTTGTTCCACAGGTGGTTAATTTGCTGAGGTTCTCTGCCTCTCTTTTCCCCGGTTATTCATTCCTACCGCTTGTGAGAGATTTCTGCTCTTTCAGTTCTGTGTAATACCAACTCAGGTCTTTCTGTGGTCAAGATATCCCAGAGGGAAGAGAGGCCTTTGGTAGGGAAAAGAGTAGAGCAGGAAAAGAGCAGCTAGAGTAAAAGCTCTTTAATTAAAAATAAAAGGATAAACTAGTTATTTGTGAAAGGGATAGCTGAAGTGGCCCCTGATCAGTGGGTTTAATTGAAGTGGAGGCCTGATGTTCTTGGGTGGATTGTCTGTAATCCTTCATTTAAGAGAGGGCAAGGTAGGTCATGCTGTCCTTTGAAAAAACCTTATAAAAGCTGATGAATGGTCTTGTCTAAGTTGGTGTCCATTGCAGTCATTGCATGAATGACTACCTGCTGCTGTGTGGGCACATAGGAAGAGCAGGGATACAGTTGTGTTGATGCCTGAAGTGTTAACGTTTTGGTATACTTACCAGCTTGCTGGTCCTCAGTTTTTGCTGCTAGGTGGCACTATCATCTCTCAACTGACAGTGTTTGTGGAAAAGAAAGGTAAACACCACAGAAAAATCTATGGAAGCAAACGTGTTTTATGTAAGATTTTCAATGGGAAATTGTATTTTAAAGTTTAAATCTGTACCTGTAATGATTTTAAATTGTCTTTGAATTGTGGTATGTGTGTCTGTGCTTCTCATAAAATACATACATTCATAGTTGCTCATAAAATGAGGTATTCAAAGACATTGTGGAGGATATCCACTTGTGAAAAATCCTGTGGAACTAATGTCAAATCAGCAGTTCTGTATCCCTTTCTTTTATTTTGAAATTGTGATGATATATTAAGGCAGATGATACATCTATGTAAAGCTTGCCCTATGAAATGGATGCTGCTTGGCAGCCAGACTTAGAATAGCATGGCAGATTGCCTACAGTCTCACCGGTGTGGATAGATCCGGAAGCTTATAAAGAGTAAAGTCAAAGCAGTAATTAGGCAGGCAACTATTAGCAAAGATGAAGTGAGGAGAGTAACGGACTGATGGAAGCTGAGAGGATCGATAATGATAGTGTTATTTATGTTACGTGCTCTTTTCCTGCAGTGCCTGGGCTTTATAGTGAGACAGGGAAGTAATAAATTGCCATCGTCTTTGAATATGAACAGGTGGAGGGCAGGAGTGAGGAGAATTTCCTTTTAGAAAGAAAAATAAAAGGATCTTGGAGGAAGACTTCAAGTGCACACCCTTGGGTTGTTTTGGGGGGAACTGGAAGCTGTAAACAGTGTAGGCTTCTGCATACCTTTTCCCATTCTACCCTGGAGAAGGGCATGTTATGTGTCTGCTGGGGACAGCCACCACTTTCTGATGTATTTTTATGTTTTGTGGAGTAAAGAAATTGATATATAGTTTAGTTGTTAGATGTCCAAGGTCAAGAAGCATAGCCTTACTTTTTGGAGGAGAGGTTGAAGTTTCTTGAGACCTCATTAGTCACGTCTATTGCGTGAGACCTTGGAACAGTACAAGTTGCAGTCTGTATGACTAGTGCCTAGGGAAGCTATTGACCTGTGTATGTATGGCCATTTGTGTTTTCTGTTAGAGCCATCCTGAAATGGGGCTGATGACAACACCAACAAGCCCAATTCCAATGACACCTGTCACTCCACTTGGAACCACCCCGCCTTCTTCAGATGGTAAGAAATGTAATGATCTCCTGGGGAAAAACAATTAAAAACTGTAAAATAACTAGCAAAGCATTTTCTCAAGATGGCAACTAATGAGGTCTGTCTGGAGCAGATGTAACCTGATGGTCTCTTCCTGGAGTGACTTGCCTTACTAAACATGAGCGAGATTCTTTGCCTCGAGTTTATTGCTGTTTTACCTTGTATATTGCTCAACAAAATTATGCTGATTTTCCTTCTGAAAACAATACTGTCCCAGTATCTTCATGAGGATACACCCAACCCTTTCGTTATTCTGTGTAGGCTTTTACTTATGAATATTTCTACTGTCAGGTTCTTTGCCTGTGATTACTTGTCACTGGAACAGATTTACAGAGGATCACAGTGGTTTCCTGCTTGTCGTTAATGCACTTGTCCTCAGCTTTGTATTAATTGGGATTTGAATCCAACCTGGGTGTGGAGGTATTCCTCCCTCTTGTTACCTTTTCTCTGGTAGGCTTTGTAAATGACTGGAGATCTTTCTTCTAAATGAGATGTTACATGTCCACATAAATACGCTTTCAAATCATCTAAAATAAACCCCTTTTCGTTTAAGGTATGGATAGATATAGCCTAGTTTAAGAGAAGAAATGAAATGGCTGTCGTCACGTACTTCAATGGCATCATCTAGATCTGAAGAAAGTGTTTAATGAAGGAACAGAGTCAGTTTGAATAGAGCACATTTTGGAAATATTGCTGGGGAAAAGCAGCCTGGGTTACTCAGTTATATCAGCTATTCAGGTCATTTGATACCCTAGTTAAGGATGATCCTCCTTGTGGATGATTTCTGTCTGGTTACCATGGATATCAAAAGCTTCAGTTAAAAAGCCCCCTATGCCTCAAATCTCCCCGTGCATATAACATAAAATGTAGAGGGACTGGCATTTTGTGGGCTTCTGTTCAATGTGTTCGTTGCAAATGTATCCACCCACACACCATATTATACAACTGACAGAATTTATGCTTACCTACATCTACAGCTTGCTCACACTCTCTTTTTTTTTTTTAATTTACCAAAAAACAAAAGCAAAACAAAAACTCCATCCTGCTTTCAGGAGAGGCAGTGATCTTGTGAAGCTTGAGGCTTCTTGCGGCTTGTAGGGTTACTAAGTTTAAGGAGAGGAGCTGATCTTAATGTGCAGCAATGACATCGGGAAGCATTCCTTATTTTTATTTGCTGTCACCTTGCTGACCCCTACTCTCAGTGATAATTTTTCTTTTTTTTGAGGACCTCGGCTTGGTTTAATTTGGTGGTGCTTTAGTATTGCTGTTATTTTAAAGGTATGTCAGAATTTTCCTCGTTATCTAAGGTCTTGCAACTCAGCTGTAAAATTTGACTATGGCTGAAAGTTAGCAAGAGGCTTTTTGGCTTTGGAATGAAAAGATTGCTTTCTTCTTTCTCCTGCATTTAAAAAAAGTGTGTAGTTGAGCTATTTTCAAGTTACAGCAACATGTAGAAATCCATCTTTGAGTTTCAGGCACCTTTTTTTGTGCAGACTGGGATTAGAAATGGGTTCATATTCTGGTTTGAAATTTCTCTGGCTGTTAGCCTATAGTGTGAATTAAGACCTTTTAAAGCTTCAAAATGTGTGTTAAAAAAATCAAGGTCTGTAGCATGAACCAGGATAAGCAGCGATGTGTTCTTCAGAGTGATTTCTTTTTTTTAAAAATGAGACTTTTGCTAGAAACTGTTGATCCATAATATGTAAATCAAGTGTGCCTGTCACCATAGTTATCTAAATGTCAGTTTGCTTACTGTTGTTAAATACTCATTCACTGCGTTCATTGTAACAGCTCCAGAAGGACCCACTGGGGATATAAATACGTTTTTCAGACTTTTAGCTAAATCTATGAGCTATTCATAATATTGGGGGTGAAAAAGCTTCCAGTTTCATTGCATAGACTTTGCCAACAGACTGGGCACGTTAGCAACGTGTCAGGAGCCCCAGAGCTTCAAGACTGAATGGACTAAAACAGCTCACACTTGGGGATGTGCAGCCTTTAGAAGCTAAAAGCCCCTTTATCATTTCTTTGATGTTATTCGAACAGTGAGGTTACATTGATCTATTTGGCCTGTTGTTTCCAAGGGCTACAATTTCATATTCAAGGTGATTGTGTAATCCTGAGCTCCATGAGAACCTCTGCTGTGCTCTGGGCTTCTCAGTGCTCAGTTTAAAGAAACCTGCATTTTACTGTTGGTTCATCTCCTTCATCCTTCTGTGCCTGTGCTTGCCCCAGTTCTAGGGGTAGATAAACCTTTACTTGCCTCATTACAGGGTTATGAGATATAAGGCTTGAATTATGAAAGGCATTGTTTGTTAAAGCAGACTTTTCTCTGAACCAAAATACAACTGCATACAGGATCAGATCACTTCCCCTCAGAGCCCCAAACCTAGCCATCCAAAAATCAGATGTGAGTAGTTCCTCACTTCTTGCAAGGTCCAATCTCATCATAAATACCTTCATCTTTCCTTAAGAGTGAGAAAAGCCTTGAGCATTCCTGAGGATAGATGGAAAAGAGATAATATAGCTCTTAAGATGTGTGTCCTAGTGGTCTGCAGATCTGTTTCCAGTGCAAAGGGAGCCCTATCTTAGGCTGTCTTTATAGCTTGAGAAGAGAGAGAGCCTTCTGGCAATTGTAATTCAAGCCACCTATGACCTTCTGCTTGTGAAAACCTGTGAGTTTGAGCTCCTAGGCAGCCAGAACAGTAGTGTTATTGTCATGTCAGGAGAGGCACATAGAGCTGGAAAAGATCCCCTTGACTCCTTGAATCTAGTGCCTTGTGCTTGCAGGCACATCATCATAGGATCCCTTAAATTTATCAAACTCTGTCTTAATTTGTTAAATTTGTTTCCTGTTAATTCCTGTTGGGAGGCAGTTTCAGCATCATGTTCCTTGGTTAGAAATCTTCAGCTTTCCAACCTGCATTTCTTGTCAGTTTATCATGTTAACCTTATGTTGGAACACAGATAGCTCTTTTTCATATGTTGGGTTACTCACCTGTGTATTTTGCTGTCTCGTAAGAAGGGCACTTTGTTCCTCTGGTCAACCTACTAGCCTTTCTCTAAACTTGTTCAAATATGAGTTCATCCTCTTTGAACTTGGGATCAGCATAATTATGCACAGCGTTCGAGACAAGGTCTCACCAGCACCTTGTGCAGTGCATTACTGTGTTCCTGTCTCTGCTGGAAGTGGATTTCTGGATATGTTGTAGGACCACACTCTTCAGTGCTCTGTGTTGGTAGCTTGTCATCTCATGGTATGATAGGGTACCATGGCATCACAGCGTTTCGTTGGCAGCTGATGAGCAGTCAGCTTGCCATAGAAATAAATCCCTGAATTCCTGACCTTATAGCTTGCATTGTTGAATTTCATCCTGTATTTATTATCTGGTCCTTGTTTTTATCTCGTTCTTTGTGCACAGTCTGATATTCCTCTGTGTTTACATATCCCAACTTTCTGCCCATAGCAAGTTCATTAGCAAGCAACTGTTTCTCGTGCCCAGGTCACTCTCAAAAAAGAAAACTGTTCTCTAAACTGACACTTAAGGATTTCAGGTAGTAACTTCTTCCCAGACTAATAATTTCTCCAATTGTTTCTCCTTTGCCAGATCTTTGATGTACTCTAAATTTCTGCATTTGTTCCCACCTATATGCCTCACTCTTAATTTTTCATACAGAACTGTATTGAATGCTTTACTGAAGTCCTCCTAGACTAGCTCCATCAGTTGTGGTTTTTTTTTTTTTGTCTGAGCTAATTTATCTTAAACGATATCAGACTTATCTGGCAGGATCTGCAGGTAAATGCATGCTGCATTTTTCCTACTTATCTTTCCCCCCCTTCAACATTTCTTGTAAAGTCTTTCTGAATGGGAAGACTGAGAATGGCCCTTGCAGACAGCTCAGGCTCAGTCATCAGTAAAAATGTGGCTCAGTCACATGTTAGAGGTTTGACAGCTCATAAATTCGGTACTTCAGATGGTACATGGGGAGTAAGCAGGAGGCACATTGTGCAATTACCTGAGTAATTGAGATAGCTTCTTGTAAAGTCTAAGGCAGATGATGTCCAGTGTTAAGGTGTCAAAAGTACAGCTGGTGGTAACAAGGAGTGTATCCTAGACACGTGCCAATGAACTGCTGTTCTGCTGCAGGTATGGAAAGTACATTTCTGCTCCCTGCTGTGTTGTGATTTCTCTAGCACAGGCTATGATTGCTTCTGCTTCTTGATTTTTATAAAGTTGCTCTTTCTACCTCTCTTTTCTACCATTTTGGTCACGCAGTAATTATTACATTACTGTCTTGTGTGTTGCTTCTGCAAGAGAGGCTGTTGTTGGGAGGGAAGAATGGAATTGATGCAGACCTTTGGGAACTGAAATTCCAAAATTGCTGAAACTGAGAAGGGTCTTTGCTTGGCATGTTTCTTTCCAAGCTGAGAATGGTGTGAATGTTAGCTGTGTTGGTTGTAAGAATTAATTGGATATTGGTGAGAATATCTTGAGCTCCCTAGGTTGGGAATGTTGATGATTGCTAAAACAGCAGGCTGATCTCCCTCAGGGGTGGGGGTGGCAAAGGGGCAGAACAGGGAAGGGTATCACTTTGCTGGGTACCATAAGCTATCTTTAGACCAGGAAAAATGGTCTCTGAGGGAGTGGTACCAGTCTTCAAAACAAAATCTTTGATGGGTGGTCATGAAGGAGGAGGAGGTCAGGTGGCCCTGCAAATAAGCTGATCCTATCCCAGATCTGTGAGTCCGTGACTTGGTTCTCTGTATAGTTATCTCTTGTATTCGTGGAGGGTAAACGTGTCTTATCTGCTTTGTTCCAGTTATAAGCTCTGCAGAACTGCCTTTGGATGCTGATGTGCAAACTAGCAACCTGCTGATAACCTTCTTGAAGTACAGCTCGATTGTGATGCAGGACACAAAAGGTAAATAAATTCTGTTGATGCAGCTGTGGATGCAGCAAGCAGTGCTTCTTGAAGTCAGGAGGACATAAGAACATGTCTAGTGACTCCAGAAATAGAAGTTAACTGGAGTCCCTTTAGAGAACTGAAGGTTTCACCTTTTGAGAAAATGAAATAATTTCTTATTGTGAGATAAGAGTTATGAGACTAGGAGAGACCTAATGCTGGCAGGAGAGAAGTCAAATACAAAAAGAATGTAATAATAATAATAGTACCTAATAACCAAGTCTGTCCCTATACAGGAGGTGTGAGCATATCTGATTCCCAACTGTCAGAGAGAAGAAACCACGTACCAGAGAACTGTATTTTTAAGAACATTTAGAAGCTGGCACAGGAGGCAAAGCTCAACATTAGGAGGAAATATTTTCTTTGTCCTTTGATACTTGCTGGTTAAACAGGCTCTTTAATTATGAACAGGACAGCAGTAACTTACACTATACTGGCAGTAATTTGCTTGAGAAGATATATTTCCATACTGTGCTTTTTGTTTCTCCTGATAGTTTTGTGGGGGTTAATTTCAGCTTGCTGGAGTTGAAGTATTGCTTCATCTCCTGCTCAAGGTACCCAAGGGTGCTGTTTTGCCCAGTGGTTGTATGGGCAGTACCACAGTGTGAACATAACAAGTGATCTTTGTACCATATTTCAGCCTATTACCAACTTTTGCTGTTAAGTTAAATGTAACAACTGAGCAAAAATAGGAAGATAGTTGCAGAGCTATGACATGTGGATTACTGAACTTCATGAATGCTTGGCACTGAATAAGAGAGCAAGTGGGAGAGTTTCCTTGTACCTGCTAGCTTGCAGTGAAATTGTACTTGGCTGTGTTTTTCTTGTTCAGTATGCAAGCTAGTTGAGGAAAAAGTGAATAATTGAAATTAGGACCAAAAGGGACTTCATAAAAATATCTAGCGTACTCCTCACGACCAAGGCAGAATCAGGTTTATGTGTATCTTTTCTCAGAGATGTTGCTAACAGGTTGGATGAAGACACTCTGATAGTGGAGTGTCATTTTTGGACTTCCAGTGAAGTGTTTAACTACCCTTATTGTGAGAAGGCTTCATGTGCTTCCTAAATACTTTTCTGTGATTTAAATGAGTTACTAGTTATCTTCTTCAGGACAGATATTGAGAATGGATTATTTCTTTCTTTGTGTCAGCCGTTACGTATTTGAAGTCTGCTTTCATGTTTTCTCTTGCTTTTGTCTTTAAGCTAACCATGTCAAATCTTTGCTCAGTTGTTTCTTATAGATTGCACACATGAAGAGGGCTTACCAGCTCTCTAATCATTCTCATTTGCTTTTCTCAGGGTCTCTCTTGATGATCCAAGTCTCTGATGGAACAATTTTATGTTTTTCAATTTCACTTCTGCACTTATTTGTCACTGTAATATGGAAAGTCTGCATAGGGCCTCAGAAACTGCCAAACTGGATTAGTTTCAGGTGGAGTGAAATCTGATAGAGGGGATTCCTTACTAAACAAGCAAGTGAGAGATGAGTTTATTCTGGTGTGAGACAGGAGTTGATGTTTCTTTCTTTACTTTGGCTCTAGCTTCTATAACGTTTGAAATTTGTGTGGCTGATAGACTTAATCTCCTTGCTGCCATGGTAGTATGCGGCAATGAGCTCCACTGACTGATTGTTTAAAAAAAAAAGCGTGCCTTCCAAACCAATGCTTATTAATTCTAGTGGGTATATTCCTGTCCTTATATTTTGATGACAGACGAGGCTCTGCCTAACTTTTTTTCTTCTTGTCTAAGTCCAAGCATGTGACACCAATATAGCAACAAGAGAAGAAGAATTAATAACTCTAATTTACTCCATGTGTCTTGAGACAGGTGGGAACACTTAGAGGGGAGACTGCTTTGTTCCACATCCAGGACTAGACAGTTGTTTTGGTCCTGTCCCAGAGAGCATAATTTAATAGATTGCATTTGCTGGATTGTCCTCTTGTTTACTCTCATGTCAGTCAGAGGCAGCTGCCTTGGGAGAAACAAAAACTCTATCATTTTTTCCCATCCGTAAAATAGAGTTCATACAGATATACCTCCCCATAGGAAGTGGTCTGCTTTGTTCCCTTAATGAAGGATGCTGTGAAAGTACAAAGAGTCTGTGTGAATAACGGCCTGCATAGCTGCCCCATAACTGCTGAAACCAGCATGATGTTCACAACACATTGGCTGAAGGCAGAGTACTTGGTGTGAAACAGGAGCCTTTACAGCACAATACCCAGAGAGAAGTGGTAGCAGCACCTACAAAAATATATAGGGAGGCCTTACAATAGGAGAATAACAAGGCTTCAGTGTATCAGTGTTCTTTGAGGCCATTTCTCCTGCTTTGCTGGAGTAGAAAACTTTTCACTTAAACATTTTAGCTAAGTTAAGGAGACATAGGAGAGACTTTTAACTCTCCCATTCCAAAATTCCTCTTCATCTTAGTACAGCAAGATGAAATCAGCACACTTCAGGGCACATCTTGTTAGTAAATATCTGTCCCTCAGCAGCATAGAAAAGAAAACAAAAGAGGCATTGAACTAGGCAGAACAGCTAGCTAAGCCCATTCTATCTATTTTTATAGATAACCATATACCCACTAACTAGCAAAGTGTTTGTAAAAGTGACCTGAAAAGATGCAAGGAGTTTGGCTGATGCTGTCTTCTGTTTTATATGAAAGTGGTCTGACTGTTTCAGATTTCTCTCTCCTCCAGGTTTGACTCCAAGGCAGATGTCTGGGATGTTTAGTAGTCTTGTGCTTTAGAGAAGCTATTGGAGGTCTCAGGAATGTGCAGTTTTAAGCTTCCTTGGGGTTTAGTTATGAGTATGTTGTTGTGGTTGTTGTTTGGTTGGTTGGTTTTGCGGTTATGGGTGTGTGTGGTGTGAGTGGTTTGATTTTTAGAACAAAAATTTTTAAATGAACTTGACTGGACAGTGCCTTGAGCAACCTGATCTTAGCTGGCCCTGCTTTGAGCAAGGATTGGGCCAGAGGTTTCTTCCATTCTAAGTTACTCTATGATTGTATGTATCTTGGTTTTTTGGTATTTCAAGGTTAAAATTGAGAGAGAAGAGTTTTAAATAATCCAAAGAAAAATTGCATTCTTCTGTCTTAGTCCTTCTCTGTTTGAGTCTTTCAGCCCTCCAGTTGTGATTCAGGGCAAAAGCTGCTTGAAGTTGTGAGATGAATAACAAATTGCGGAACATGATCAGGGTGGAACTCCTTTGGCTTAAAATGCTAAGCCTTTGCAGACTTTCTTCTTTCATGGTTTTGCACAGAGTAGGTCATGTCTCTCAGTCTTGGGGTTAAAACTCAGGACTTTGAGCACAATGTCAGGAGTCATTCTGCTACACTGTGCTATGCCTCTACCTAAGATTTGCTGCTTGTTTCATAACCTACAGCAAAGGTGATCTTTTTTCTTTCAATCTTCTCTAAGAGAGGGAAAAGTGTGTCTCTGCTGTGGCAGAAAGATGGACTAACCCCAGTGTTTAGAATATCTGTGGAAGTAAAACTGAATGAGACCGAAGCTTCACTGATAGTTACGGTGCTGTTGGAGGTTCAAATCAGAAACTTTGCTGTTGGTGCAGACTGGTGACAAATTGGTGGGATGTAGTGGTCAGGCTGGAGGGCAAGTGCTTAATGAGAGTAGTTAAACTATTAGCTATCATGGAGGAAGTAGGAATATGAACAATCTCCAAGGCCGGGCTTTTCTCTTGCTGCAACAGTTGTCTTGCTCTTCAGCATTGCTAGGTTTGTGTGGCTCATGGAGGACTTGTTTTTTCTTCTTTGCAGATGAGCACCGGCTACACAGTGGCAAGCTGTGTCTGATTATCCTGACGTGCATAGCAGAGGTAGGTTTCTTCTGTGAAACTGTTCAGCAGATCGTGTGTTACGGGGCTCTATCTGCATGCACATCCCCTGCCTCCTGTTGAGCAGGTGCTGAAGATCCGCAGTGGTAGTGAGGACTCAGGTGCTTAACGTTTCGCTAATAAACCTGATGTAGTACTGTTAAAATTGACTTGAAACTTGAAAATTGGATCATCTTATTTGGGTTAATCAACTCCCAGGGATGAAGAGAGAAAAGAGTGAACCTAAGCCTTTTCTCTCTTAGCTGTCAAGTGACCTTGTGGTGTGGCTTTTAGATGAGTGATGTGCTAATGGCTTTCAGCTCTGTGCTGTTCATGGTAAACGTGGGCAATGCTGTATCTCTCCCGCCTAAGAAGGATATGAGTCTGAAAGAAAGCCCCATGGTTATAGGCAAGCAAGACTAGTAGCAAATCTGGTAGTAGGGTGAGAAAGCAGTATCATGGCGCTACATCAGCAGTCCTGGCTGAATGTGGTCCTGTCTCATGGGAAGTATGTACTAATGGCTTGACTGGTGTCCTGAATGGTGATTGAGTTCGTGTGGCATTTGCGTTTTGCTTGCTTGCAAGTAAAGACCTTTCATGTGTAACAAAGAATAAAAAGCAGCAATGTTGATAGCCAGTGTAAGGATTCTGAAGTAATGTTTCTTCAGGGTGCAGCCTGAAAGCTAACCATCTGCATTTCAAATATTTATAATTAAATGGTTTTGGCACTTGAGTTCTTCAGGTGGATGCATAGATACAAGATAAGAAATTCTGTTTCTACATAGCAAGGGCATATTTTGCTTCTGGTATTAAAGGGAGGGTATATTTATTACTCAATTTGGCTGTGCATTATCTGGAGGGACCACTTTGATTTAGAGCTGGTCTTAGAATGAGCTTTGCCTGAGGGGTGGGACAGCTGATAAACTTACCTGCTAGTACTGCAGTAACTTCTGGTGTGATGGGTCCATCAAAACGCCGATATAAACCTTCGTCCATGCAGTCACAGGAGCTTGTGTGCTGGAGAATCACCTTGTGAGTTATACAGCACTTGTTAAACTCTTGACACTGTGGTGCATGCAGTCCAGAGTTTGGATGAGCAAAGGAGGAGAAAGGAAAATAAATTGCTAACAAAGCAAGTAGTAGCACAGACTTTAAGTGAAGTGGAATTGGGATCAGAATGGGTTTACTTTTCTGTGACTGGAGGCGTGGGTGGGGACAAGAGGAGGTGACAGGTGGCTTTTTAACCTTATAGCTATATGTTGGGAGTTTTACACTGAAACGCATGTGATTTGAGAGGCAAGTGGAAGGTGTTGGCCACTTGGTTGGCTATTCATATCTCCTCCCTTTTCTTGCTCTTTTCAATAGGATCAGTATGCTAATGCTTTTCTCCATGATGACAATATGAATTTTCGAGTAAACCTACACAGGATGGTGAGTCTTTTCCTCCAGATGATCTGTTACTATTTGGGATGAGAGCACAGAGGATTTGAGTCCCTGTATGTTGAAAACTGTGTCACAGACATCTAATCTAGATTAAGGCATGTGGAAATACTGTGAGAAGTGCAGTAGCTGGGAATGATTTTGAAATCACTCTCAGAATGTCTCACTCCTTCAGAGAGCAAAGAGCTGGTTGCCCTGTTGGTGAATTCAGAGGCCTGTGTAGCTGCGGAGGAGCTGTGTATTACAAGGTCTCTGAGGAAATCAGTGGCAATCTTAATCTTCAGCAAGCATTAGCCCTCATGATATATTAATAGCCAGCTGGAGTTAAACAGAGTGCTGTAATTTGGCTTATGCTTCATGCTGGGTGGGGTGACTCACCTTCAAGGAGGAAAGTATTTTTTCCAGAGCTTTTTCCTATAGGTATCTATGGAGGAAGTGTCCTTACCTGGCTCATGAAGCTCTGTAGTTACAAGTAGCTTGAATGGTTATCCTAACTTGATGCATTCTGTCTTTGTGGTTCTGGCAAGTTCCGCTTCATCTCATAGTGAAGCAGCACTTGGAAGTGTCACTAGTCCAGGATAGAAAAAAACATCTTTATAGCAAGCGTACTGCAAGGGTACTAGTGATTCCCACTTAACAGCAAACATGCCATTTGTCCTGCTTTCAGCTGGGATGGGGTTCATTTTCTTTCTAGTAGCTGGTATAGTGTTATATTTTGGATTTAGTATGAGAAGAATGTTGATAACACACTGATGTTTTCAGTTGTTGCTAAGTAGTGTTTATACTAAGCCAAGGATTTTTCAGCTTCTCA
>NW_010972620.1:10597671-10698378 GCF_000737465.1 Haliaeetus leucocephalus | reverse complement strand
GGGGGGGGGCGGGGCAGATCGCTGCTTGGGAACTAAGTGGGCATCAGTCGGTGAGTGGTGAACAATTGCATTGGCCATCACTTATTTTGTATATTCCCATTCTTTTATTATTATTATTATTATTGTCATTTTATTATTGTTACTATTATAATTATTATTTTCTTTCTTTCTGTCCTATTAAACTGTTTTTATCTCAACCCACAAGTTTTACTTTTTTTCCCCTCCCGAGTCTCTCCCCCATCCCACTGGGTGGGGGGGAAGTGAGTGAGTGGCTGCGTGGTGCTTAGTTGCTGGCTGGGGCTAAACCATGACACCATTCAATTAGCCTTTCTGGTCTCTTACAATAAAGACCAAAGCCATTTTATACTGCACACGCTGTTAAGAATGCAGATCAGACTTCTGGGTCAGGAGCAAATCAGTATGTTAACCAAGGGGGAGGAATTACTGTGTGATTTTTCTGCCCCCCCCCCCCGCACCCATGATATAACAGTGCCCTCCAGTTACACAGCTAGAAGAACAAAAACCCAGTGGTCAGCATGCTGAAAAACAGGCATAATTTTGCTCTAGCCATGGCTTTTAGGATTAATATAGGTGAGATAGCAGTTGGAGAAGGACAAAGGGAAGCCTATGCTGATGGTACCATTTGCATGAAAAATACAGTAATACACAGAATGTCACTTCAGGCTTCTGCTGACTTCTTTTCATCTTTGTGTGTTTGAAGCCAATGAGACATAGGAAGAAAGCAGCAGACAAGAACCTGCCCTGTCGCCCGCTGGTGTGTGCGGTGCTTGGTGAGTATTGTTAGAGTACGTGTGTGCTTGTGGTTCCTGAAGCATCTTTTTTCTGCAATAGAAGTATGAGATTTGTGGATTAAGGGGAGCGGTGGATGGACTTAAAAGGAGGGCAGTTAGGTACTGAAGATATTTCCAGCGATAGACTGTCCATCTCTATATCTGCCTGCCTCACAGAGAAATTAAAGCCAAGATTGCTGTTCTGTAGCAAGAAATCCTATATACATTTACAGTAAGTTTTGCAGAAGCCTGTTGGTCTCCTTTACCTGAATAAGTAACAATAGGGAGGGCAGTCGATAAATTTAGAGTTTTAGGTGAGTGTAGTAACAGTCGGTTACAAGTACTTTCTAGATGATAGAATGAGGGCAAACCTACAGAAAGGACAGATGTATGTTGGGGGAAGGTGTTTTCTCAGCATTTAACCTTTTCTGAGCAAAAAACCCAATAGGAATGTCAGTAGCTAGGTTTTGCATGTGGATATGGAGGCTCAGTTGAAAGCTTTTCATGCAGCATATGATTAGATTCTGACACTTGTTGCTGTTGAGGCCAAAAGCATAAATGGGTACAGAAATGGACAGAGCCTGAATCCCTGAATGACTCTTACGCTTGATGATATGGAAACAGTCTTTCCATATGGAAAACAGCATTTTCAAACAGGTGATTTTTGAAGCCAAGATACAAGTGCTGCATAAAAAAAAAATCTTTCTGGACTTACCGGTTTTCAGGCACTCTTTCCCTAGATTGTTTTTAATCACTATTGAATCATATTGCTGGGCTATTAGTACCCTAGGAAGTTACATCTCACAATTGTTACCACTGGCATGGGTTAAGCATTTTTATGCTGAAGTTGTGTTGGGCAGAGAGCACACACACATTCAGCTCATGTTTATTAGCTGAACGATAGTAACTTAGCTCTTTCAATTGTATTTCTCTACTCTTTGCCTCTTATCCTCACACTGGGAGCCCTAAAATGTTAAAGAGGCATTCTCCCTTTTTTTTAACCTTTTTTTTAACTTTTTTTTTTTTTCCCCTGAATGAGCCTTAAGCAGAAGCTTAGTCTGTGTTGAGATCACACTAGGTTTACTTGCTTCAGAATTTATTTTAGGGGAAAAATTAGGTGTTCTCTACATTCTCTTCTCTCTAAACATCTAGGCTGTACATTGTTTCTGGTAGGAATGATTTTTCTAAAATGTGCTTCTCAATGGAATTTTCCATTAGTGACAAGGCTTTGAAATATGAGAGCAATTCTAAGCATCAGAATTTGTGGTGTATTCTTTATTTGACTAATAGTGGGGAAAAGCATATGGGGAAGAAGTGCCTCAAAGCAAATTACACTACATGCCCTCAGTTTCCAGTAGGTTTTTTTTTAATTGCAGAGAATGTCTAATTCTCTTTAAAGTGAACAACAACAACAAAAAAAAGGGAAATTTCTCTCATCTAAGTTGGACTATCGTCTGGTAGAGGTAGGTAGGCAGGGTAGTTTGACTTCCTCATTGTTGTCTACTAGAAGTTAACTATAGCTAGCTCAATACTTACTTTTATAATTTTCTTTTCTGTCAGATTTAATGGTTGAGTTCATTGTAACACACATGATGAAAGAATTTCCCATGGATCTCTACATGTAAGTATCTGTGAGGTGACTCGTGATTTTGTTTGAAGTTTGAATTTGGGTGGATTCTAGTCAGAGCAATCTTCTGGCTGAAATAACACTGTGGTTGATGGGGGGAGCAGGATGGCTTTTCATGAACTCTTCCAGCAACTTTTTCTACTTCTAAAATGCTCTGTGTGCCAGACAACTGAAAGCAAAATGAATTTCCACCTTTCAGGCCAATTTCCTAATCTACTTGATCAAATACAAAGAGCTTTTCAATCTGCAAGAAGTTTCATAATAGCAGTCATTGCAAGAATCCCTACTTCCAGAAGTTGAATCTTGGTCTAGAAACTGAAAAGACAGTTTTGAAAAACCAAGGATGACTGACGTGAGACCTGGAAGGCAATGTGGACAGCAGGGGAGAGGTTTAAGCCTGAAATAGCCTGCTAGGCAGCAAAGGGTAAAACCCAGCAATGGGGAAAAGGAGAGAAGAGGACAGGGCTACACAAGAGCACTCCATGTGTCCCAGGAGGCCCCTAGAATGCTTTGTTCTGCTTTAGCCTGGAGGGCAGAAATAGGATTTAGGCAGATCATTGGCTTTGCTCTGACTGTACAGTACTGAATTTCCCCAAGGCTTGAACAGCACTATATTCTGTAGAAGAGATAAAGATACATAGGCTGTTTTCGCCTAAGGTAACTTTTCAGCATGTTCTGATTTTGCCCAAATAACCCTGCAACTACAGTGCCTTTGAAAGGGTTGTACAGTTCACTTATGAGTGTGAGAAATTTTTTTTTTAATGACAGTTAGAGAAGTAGTTGTAGATGGGTGTAGTGCATTGGAATTTCACAAGAAAGGTGTGAAATGCTTGGGCTCAAATGTAAGGTCACATCTAGAAACCCCCTGAGAGTGAAAATAATGAGCAGTAGCAACCATCAGTGGACATCTGTATCCATTCATTTTGGCATGTTTGTGCAGTCCTTTCACTACACTGCTGTCTGAAACCATCCCATAGCAGACACAGTTATTGCAAAGTGGGTGTTCTGAATGCACAAATAGTGTCATACTTCTCGGCAATACATTTAAAAGGTGACAATATGAAGCGGCTCAAGGGAGGGCATATTAATATTTAAAACAGAAATCCAGGTTGCTTTGACCAAGGGTGTTTTTTGTCCATTATGTGTATTATGAATACTCAGCAGAAAGCTAAAAAACAGAGACACCCTACCAGGATGGATAACTTCATAACTAAAGCAGTTTCACAACTAAAGCAGTGTGGTTTGGGAGTCTGTAGGCTGGTAGCTGGTGCCCTGGCTCCTTAGGCAGGGGTGCTAGGATTGTTATGCCCCTCCTCATCCCTTTTTTTCCATGCCTTGATTTCACCCAGAAAGCTGTATGCTACTGTATACAACCACAAGGTTTCAATGCTGAGATATGTTTGCAGAGTATTTTGCATTAACAGCTGTTGTAATTACAAAGAAATGTTTTAGCTCTTGGCAGGTTCTCTCTGGTCAGTGCCTTAAATAGTTTTTTTTTTTGTGGAGGCCAATTTTAGTCTTGCAGCCAAGCAAATACGTAGGTGGAAAGGTACTGGGCATTGTCTGGTACCAGTAACATCAGAAATAGCAGGTCCCTTCCCAGAGCAATTGCTGTTCCTGATGTGAAGACATACAGCACTTAAAGTGATGCTCAGCTATTAAAATGGTTTTACCTTTATTTGTCTTAAAATCAGTTTCAATCCTTACCCCATCGTGCTATTTTTGGGATCATCTAAGAGTCTGAAAAGAATAATGTATACCTTCTCCATTTTATTTCTTAAGGCTTTTTAAAGCCTTATTTTGAACTCTTCATCCCATTTTGAGTAACTTCCATGCAAATTTTTAAAATTTGATTTCTCTGTGTTTGTCTGATGTGTAGTGTCTTTCAGCAGTGTCTTTTCAGAGGGATGTTGATATTAATGAGATAATGTGTTTTTGAGAAATAGGGATTTGGGGAAAAGAATTTCTTTTTTTCAAAGTCTTCCTTCTGTTTTTTCTAAATGTCAATAAATAAAAATAGCTTGGTCTAACGTTCAAATTTGTATATATTTTTTGTCTTGTCCTTAATGATAGCTAATGCTAGAGAATTTGCTAATTATATTGTATATTTAGTTCTGATGTTATTTGTGAAGAATGTTTGTGCACCTAAGAGTTTGTATAAACACTAGATGCTATGGAGACCTACAGGATTTGGAGACTGAACAAGTATACTAGCTATATGTTGGGGGATTTTACAGCTTGTAGGTGTATTGCTTGATCATTCCAAAGTTCATACTTAAATTATTTGTTTAAGGAGGCTGGAAAAATTGATGGAAATGTCTTTTTTTCTATAATTAAACTGCGTGCCTCAGTCAAACTAAAAATCCTGCAGTTTGTTTGACTCTGTCATTTCCTTTAGCCTCATCATTTGGGCCAAAGAAACTGAAAGGCTCCATTGTGTCCAGATTTTACAAAATCTGAGCGCAGCATCTCGTACATATGGAGCCTGCAAGTTAAGTAACTCCTTTTTTGGACCTTTTGAGGCCCTCAGGTAAGGGTAGCAAAGAGTGGAAAGAATTAAATATAAACAACAAACTTGCATTTGTAGTTGATCCAATCATGTTGAGCTTAAACTAGCATA
This sequence comes from Haliaeetus leucocephalus, assembly GCF_000737465.1. NCBI lineage: Eukaryota > Metazoa > Chordata > Aves > Accipitriformes > Accipitridae > Haliaeetus > Haliaeetus leucocephalus. The sequence continues at coordinate 10,693,340 of NW_010972620.1, read as the reverse complement.
CAGGCCCCTTTCTCTTGTCTCGTCTGGTTCTTTCTTGCGAGTGTTGCTTCCCCTTAGAGTCCAAAACCATGAGCCTCATCCTCCTCTGATAGGCTTTGAGTTTGTCTATTTCCCTGCTGCTGATTTCAGAGACGTTTCCAGGTTTGATGTAGAATTGCTGGGAAATGCAATGTAATCCATCCTTTGCCCTCTGTTTTCCAGACGGTGCATTCAGATTGTGCACAAGCTGCTGTGCTACCAGAAGAAATGCAGAGTGAGGCTTCATTACACCTGGAGGGAGCTCTGGTCAGGTATTTGACTGTCTCTGCAGATGCAAAGTATGAAAAGCCCAGAGTGTGTGGCTGTTTGGTGGCCATGACTGCTTGTTCCATTGCTACAGGCTTAAATAGCAAGTGGCAATTCTGTTAAAGCATCTTTATTTTGCTTCTTAGTTGCTATGTGCAAATTACCTCTTTTGGAAAGTCAGATCATTATCATAATGGTAGCTAATTTACTTTCTTGTCTGGCCATGATCACCATGGTATCCAGATGTCTTTGTTTTTCTGTTTTATTACCTGAGTCCCTCTTCACCTGATTGGAGAAATGGAGTTATGTTTTATGCAGTAGTGTTTCTCTCTGTTATTTGTGAGTAGAAAGGAGGTAGGCTCTTGGGTAAAGGGAGATGGACCTTACTTTTCCTTTTTACTATAAGACATGGATACACAGAGTAGTGCGTGCAGCTCCTTCTGAAGAGAGCAACCTAGAAATGTCAGCGGGAAGGAAGAGAGGCTTTTAACTCTGACCTTTGCATTGACAATAGATGGCCTGGTTCATGCCACTGGTATCCTGAGATAGATGAGTATTATGGGGTTTGACTCATAATCTAGTGGACATAGCTTTGTAAGACTGTTTTATGAAGCAATCATTGTGTGGGAGGTCTGAGGAAGGGGTCAGCAGAATGGATGATGAGACCTAACAGGCTTCTTCTGTGGATGTGGTGTGTGCTTCTGTTATTATCTTGCAAGCAGTGAAGTAGCTCAGCTAGGAAAGTACAGTTAATCCCTTAGCTGTTGTGGCTTAAACAAGAGGTTTATGAAAATTCAAGGGAACGTGGTCCTAATTGTGTGTTCCTGGAGCTGTGCTTGAGACCTAGGATCAGTGACTTGGCTGGTGTAATGCAACTCCATCAGAAATCTGAGAGAGGATGACTTTTGAAAAAGGTGCTGATGAGTGGTTTGTGAAGCTGCTCTCAATTAACACTGAGTACTTCCCTTCAGTAGCTTTGCACAGCTGAGTGTACGTACAGAGAAATGAACCAACAATCTGAGTCACTTTCAGTTATTAAATTTTCACCTTGTGTGACATGTGGCCTGTTCAGACTTCTTAAATTATTCTTGTAGAAGGTGAAGTGGGTGCTGCTAATTAAGGGATTAGTGATTTCTTTTTGGTTGTTTTCTTCTGAACAGAGCCCCTAGAGGCACAGTTGCAGTGTAGTGCTGGTTCAGGAGAACACCATGTGCAGTGTGGACATCTATTGTGAATCGAAATTGCATCTGACAGTGTGTGTGGTACCTTCTCAGCAGTTACCAGTGAACCAGATGCATTCCTATTTGGCCAGGCTGAGCTGGGTCTTTCCTGCACACTGGCAGTATGGAAGTCTCAAATATTCCACAGTTCAGAGAGCACACTTTTAGGCATCTTTCAATCCTTAACTTTCCCTATTTGAGGGGGTGGGAGGGAGAATAATCCTTGCTACACGCTGAGATTCAGTATCATGGGATATTCTTTTTAGCTGTCTCTAATTAGCTGGTGTTTGTCTAGTGCTTTGGAAATGTAAAGTGCCTCAGAAGTATTAAGTACTGCACATACTTCAAAAGCAAAGCAGTAAAGTAAAAAGCACTCTGGTCAGGTTTCTGTGAAGGACCTGGAATGCCTGCACACTGAAGAGCTCCATGCTTACTATAGATTTCTGCATGTTTAGGAAGATCCTCTCATGCGGGAGTAAATTACAGTAAGAACGTTTCAAATTTTTTTCTTATAGTGTGTTGAGGTGAACAGAGAGATTCTTCAGTAGCTGCTAGGTGATTCATAGAGGCTGGGAGGCCCTGGGTTGAATGGTATGTGCACCTGCAAAAGGGCACATCCTGGCTGCTCCAGGTGTGTACTTCTAGAGCGCTATATGTGGCAGACTAAATGCTAATTGCCAGCCCTAACTTGAGCTGTATTTCATAATTAACTCTTACCGCTGTCAAGGCTGCTCTTTGATTACCCAGAATGCTGCTGCCCTGGATGTGAAAGAATGGCTATTTTTCTGGTCTTGATCTATCTGACAGACGATTCCAAACCAGAGCACAAGGACTTCTGAATTCATTTCTATCCTTTATGTGAGTATATTCCCCTTTGGGCTTTTATTTTGGATTGAAGAATTAGCTGTTCATCCAGCAGTGATAACTAAAAGGGAGCAGCTATTCACTGTAAGGTCTGAGATCTCAGGTTGCCCCATCAGGTGTGCTTTACAGAAGGTCTTCAAGCCCACACTTGTCTTCTTGAATGACAAGGTGTGTGATGACTGAAGCAATGCCCCTGTTGTGCAGCATGGATAATAGCAAGGGAAGCCCCCCAACAGAGCTGAGTGGAACAAAGACGCTGGAGGTAATTGGTGTAAGGAAGTATTGAAAGAAGGGGAGAGAATTCTGCCTGGCACATGAAAGGAGAAGAGTCATTTCAGGCAGAAAATTGAGTGGGAGAAGAAGACAAAGGGAATGCTGTGGGGTAGGTAGTCGGTATAGGGTGTGGAGGAACTGAGATAAAGGTGGTAGGTGGAAGCAGTAGCAATGTGTGGAGCCTTCTGTTCACTTGCCGATTCTAATGTTAGCTAGTCTCTAATTAAGGAAAGCCACTCGTGTGTCATCTGATGGATAGATGCTCTTCCTTTGTGGGTGCTTTGTCTTCAGTATGGAAGGCCAGCAGCACTTTGAGAGTTTCTGCATTTCCTTTTTTGATTTTAAGTTGCAATGATTGCAGAGAAAAGCAGCGGAGCCCGGTGTTTGGCATCTCTCAGGACACATATCAGGCTGTTTGTGCAGTCTGTAATACTTTATAGTTTTTTGGATATGCCACTATGTGGCACATTGCATACGTATGATCTTAACTTCTGTTGGACTTCCTTTGTCAACATCTGAGCTTAAGGAAGAGCAATATTGTTACTGAGTCTTTTGTTGTGATTCAGCCTTAGCTTCGTTATTAGATCAATTCCTTCATACTAAGTTAAGGGGCCAGGACCTTGGCACTCAATACAATATAAAATCTCTAGCTGTGCTGACCAGATTACCAAAAATGTTTAGCGGACAGAGAATGATGCAGGGGTTTGAGAGCTGGAAGCAGGACTGACAGGAAGGAAGATCTGTAGGTGGCAAAAGTAGTATGTATAAGCTGGCTCTAGCTAAAAGTAGTCTGAAAATAAATATCAGATCACTAGTGGAGCTAGATTCTGGAATATCCTGGAAAGAGTGCTGGAGAGTGAAAAGCAATTGTAATTTGATTAGCCTGTGAAAATGATTACCAAGCGCAGTTACTGATAGGTGGACCAGACATTCACATCCAGAGATGCCTCTTGATCTTGGTTCCTCTTTAATGGACCTTTTCAGCAGATTATTAGCTTCAGTACAATCATCTGTGGTAGCTCTTCCTTTTTGAGTGCTGAAGAAAATCTTCAGGTTTTTCTTCTGTGACAGTGTACCATTACTGGTCACTAGCCTAGAAATTAGGCCAAGGTCAGAAACCGTTAAGTGGATATGATTTTGTTGACCTGTTCCCTTACTGACATTTTGGCCAATTGGAAATCTCCTGGACTGTTACGCCAGGTACCTTATACTTTTTAAACACTGATTTATTGAATGTCAAGTGTAAGGTAGAGCTGATAAGGAAACTTTACTCAGTAACAACAAGTTCCCTGCTCTCAGAAATAGCATGTTATGCCTAATGTTTTTCTTAAGTTCTGCTCCTTGTCATGTGAAAATGAGGTTGATTTTGCTGGTCATTAAGGCAGGGTTTGGGTTTTAATTGTTGAACTCTAACTAGTTTGTACAGCACTTGAGTGATGGAAGGTGCTATATATGTTGTTGTTGTCAAGCATGTATAAGCTATGCCAAAAGAGTTTTCATGAGTCATTTAAGCTTTTTATATAAAAAGACCTCATTTCTTCAGCTCCTCCCACCTCAAAATTAGTAATGCTTGAGCAATTCACTCTGAGCTTAGGGGGTGCAGGTAACTTCTTCGCAGTTGCTATGGTTTGCTTTAAGCAAAAGCCATGTTTAAAGAAACAGAAAAGCAATTCTAATATAGACTTAAAATAGCAAGAGTAGATCATTAAAAAATCTTAAAAATAATAATGAATAATGGTGAAATAGCTATTTATTAGGGCAACTGAATGCAAAGTAGGATTAAAATTGAGCTTTGCCATTATTAAGGATTGAAGATCAGTTTCCAAATTATTGTTAACATAAGGGCTACAGTTTCTTAGCTTGTAGCTTAGTTAATTTGGTAGATGCTGAATGCACTGTTAAAATGAAGGTGCTTCAAATGTGTAGCACTATGAAGAAGTTAATTTTTCTCTGTTTTTAGGATTATCAAAACAGACTTTTGCAATGCTACTGGACAAAATATACTTTTTTCCTTTTTGTAGACTCTTTAGATCTTTTTGTCAGTTTTTGTATTTATAACATGTGGATAATATTGCTTTCAAAATCTTTTTGAGTGAATACTAAAGAGGTGAAATGTTCCTCTGGAACTTCTTAAAATAAAGAAGCAATATTTTTTAGGGGAGAAAAAAACCCACTTTCAGTTTGTATAACACACTTGCCCTTATACAGTGCATGTTTAAGGTGGTATTGTTTAGTCACCTGTACTTTGCTTTGTTATTTCTGTGGCTGAAATATTATTACTGATAGTATTTGTTACCTATGGCATTTCTGGTTCTCCAACTGTTGATCAGGTCTACTTCAGCCCTCCGATTTGTGTTGCTGAACAGATTGGAAATCAGGTGACATTGTGTCTCCCCTTTATCTCTAATCCTGCTGTCACTGTCATATTCTGCAGCAGCTACCTGGCAAGGGAAGCATGTCTCCTTGCAGTTCTGGTGGAGTCAGGATTCGTATACTGGTGTACCAGACAGTCTAGTTCACTGGTAAAATGCCTGATCACTGAGTGCCATGAGAGTTTGAAAGACTATAGAGCTGCTTGGCCAGTTAGCAAATGACTTAAAGATTATAGGGAAAAGAATTAAAGACCTAAAATTTAACCTTCTTACAAACTCACAGAATGTCTTATGTGGCTTTAAAAAATGCTACCAAGGTACAAGATCCAACAGCACTGTCTTCTGCATGCTTCTGAGGTCTTAAGAGTTCAGAGGAAGCAGTCATGGTCCAGCTGATGGTATAGATAAGGCTGCTGTGGTAATTTCTGCTCAATGAAGAATTCTATAATGTAGTAACAAAGAAAGAAATGTCTTTAAGCTGTGAAGGATGTTGCAAGCATCAGAGAACAGTCTCTTCAGCACAGCAAGTTCAAAGGTAACTAATAAAGGTCATGTGTAGGGATAGGGTAAAAGGAACAGGAGCTTGTGTGTTAAGTGTAAAAAAACTTCCGTAAAATGAAATCTAGGGTGAGTAAAGAGGAGGTCTGTTTGTCTCTGTTAAAGGGTTCTACTTGAACTTACTGCTTTGGGAAGAAAAAGGAGTCATTATGTGAGACTTGACCTTTCAAATACCTTCCAGCAGAAATGCTTTCTGACTTCACTGTGCTGCTCGTAAACTGTAAAGAGAACTATAGAACAAATGCTAGAGTTTTAACAACTTTGCAGGTCAACATACTCTACCTAATGGTTTTACCTGGTTTTACCTGGTGTTTGCCCTCTCATTTCTCTATGCCTTTTGATAGTGGGAGGTTGGCCCAACTTTTCAAAGCTGCACATCGGAATCTCCATGTGACTGAGAGCTCCCAGCCATTTGCCATATGCCGTGCTGGAGATTTGGGATCTCATGAGTCGTTGGAGTACAAGGGGATGCTGGCTTTTTAAAGAGGGTGCCACATCACGGAGGAATGAGGCTGGAAGTGGGAATGATAGGCTCCCTCTGCGGTTCCCACTGGTAGTTCAGTGGGAGCACCAGGAACTGAGGGAGGAAGAGGCAAGAACAGTGTCCAAGCTTGTTGAAGGTGAGCTGCTGAGCAGCTGCAATGGGAAAGGGAGTTCTGAGTTGATGGGGTGGGTGGGTCTTTGGAGCTGTTGGGGATCTCGACCTGGGTGGATGGAGAGCCTAAGATGAATTGGAGGTGATAGTGTGTTAGGAGGAATAGGAGGCCCTGAGTATAGGAGGCACTAGGTGGGATGAGGTCTGGGGTTAGAGGGTTAGGGAGGCTGGGAGGTGTTACCAGATAGAAACTTTGGGTTAGAAATCATTGCATGATCTGAAGAGGGAGCTATTCAGCATTTTTAATTGTCAGGAGGGGACTCAATATCCTTTTCCTATTCTTCTATTAGAATGTCTTCCGGGGACTATTCTTTGGTGTGGAAAACTGAGGAATGAGAGCTAGCGTCTAGCTTAGGTGTGTATCCTGTGGGTTTTTTGTTTTTTTTTCCTAGTGCTGCTTAATGAATTGTATGCTTGAAAGAGGAAAGGATGTTTTATTCTTGGAATGATTTTTTGACCATTTCGGCTGTGCTTATGACTTCTTTCTGTGCCAAGAAGGACATGGACAGGGCTTCACAGGTCTCATATTAGCACTCTGAGAGCAGAGATGCTTAGCTCTAGGATTGCAAAAGCCAGTGAGGTCCTTTAGTATTCCAATGAACTGGGTCATTAAGTTGAAGTTTTGAAATTAGTGTTTACTTCTAAGTGGCTCAGTAAATCATTATTAAAATTGTGTTTAACTTGCATTTCATGCAATGTCCTTGTCTATGGCAACTTCCCTCACCTTTACCTGTAGATAGGTGACTGGCAAGCTTTATCTCTGTTCCTTATCTTTGAAATTGAAAGAAAATAGATAATATTGGCTAGCTGTTTAGTAGGAAGCCCAACAGGTTTACAAGCACTTGCGCTTGTTGACTCTAGTGAAGTTTCTGAGGAGGTGGAATAGTTCTGAAAATGTGTTGGAAAGAATATAGTTTCTCACACAAATTAAAGGCTGTAACTGTTATGTGCCATGGAATAGGCAGTGGGAGTTGGCAGCCCTTAGAGTTGCCTATTTTCTTTACTTACAGGAATGCTGGTGCTTGGTTGGACATGTGGTACTGTGTTGGCACAAGCTTGGTACAGGAGTGTAACTGTTAGTCCTGTTAGCTATTTCAGTGAATTTAGGAAAGGACTAAAATTGAAAGATAGTTTTATAAAATAAATTTTGTTTGTAGTTGTGATGTATGTTGCGGGTTGATATTTATTGATTTATTTAATTTGTACTTCTGGTAGTACTCCATGTTGCCCCAAAGAAAACCCTAGTCCCATCTTACAAATGTCACTTACAGGTGAAAGATGGAAGTTCAGAAGGAAGACTGCAAACATCTGCTTGTAGTCTTCTGCTGCTGTTCTCAACTGGTGGTCCAATTTCATGTTAACCTTTCCACATTTCCTCCTTCAACCAAAGCTAAAACAGTTTTGTGGTAAGAGCACACAGCCATTTGGTGAAATGTACTGGTATAAATCTCCTAAAGAAGATAATGTAAGAAATGCAAAAAACTCAGTGGCTTTCTTGTAAAAGAGGATGTTCTAAATTCTCTGCATGGGGCATTTTTAGGAAGCATCTGCTTTTAATTAAATCCTTGGTGTTCTATTACTTAATTCTAGTTACCTTCACTTTTTTTTAACATATTTTAATACTGATGATAAAGAGTTTGGCCCCACTTGCTGCTGGAGAGAAGAAGAATAATATAAGATTTGTGGCAGTTATTGATCACTTGGTAAGATCAGGATGGGAATTCTTCATCAACAGAGCCTTGCTCAGATGAGCACAAAGGGAATTTAGTCATCTAAGTGGACAGAAGTCTAGTAACCTTTTGGTCATCGTGCCTCAGCCTGGCAGGTCTCATCTGGATATGTTACTCTGTCCTGCAAATTACTTTTTAAATAAAGCTGGCTAACACAGGACAATTGGATTGTGAATCCCTACCAGTTTGCAGATCATGGTGACCTAGTGGAGGTAGTGTGATAATTTCTTCTGGGAAACAGTCCCGTTGATGACAGGAGTGTTACAGCCAGAGCTGTTCACAGCCATTTCTTTGTTGGCATGGAGGGGTTGCAGCATTCAGAATGCAGTGATTTATCCCTGTCCCCTTCTTGTTTTCAAGAAGCAGCAGTCCTGGGTTGCCTACTTTGCTATCTTTCCATGTTCTCACACAAAGTTTCTGCTCTTTCTCCAGATGCTCCTCCTTTTCTGTTTTAAAACCCCATGCAAAAATGTGCAACCTTAACTCCCAAGACTGCTATTTAATTAACAGTGTGAACCTGCACTGTCAGACAGAATAGAATTGAGCTCAATGCTTCTCTTTCCTCTAAAGACGAATGAAGCTTGTGGGTGTTTGCTTTTTTATTTTTTATTTTTCAGAAAAAAGCATATTGTTCATCTAAGCTTTAGCTGAAGTTGGAAAATTTGGTTTGTTTCTTACTGCTTGCTGGATTGCTATCAAGCAGCATTGGTCTGGCATCAGCAATTAGCATTTCCATTAAGCTTGCAATTTTCACACTGTTGGCTGCAGTTACGTGGGAACAGCGAGTACCAGGGATGGGGACTATATAAAGAAAGTAAAGGATTGGAAGTGGCCTACTCAACTGATCCTGGGAGCGATGGGTTATGCCAGCAGGTACTCCAGGCCTCTGGCAAGCTGTTGTTTCTCATTAAGAATACAGGCTGCTTTCATGCTTATACCCTGAGAGTCATGGGGAAAAGAGGGAACAGCTGTAGAGTGCTGAGGTGCTGGTGATGGGGACCCTGCCAATAGCCAGCTGCTGTCAGCCAGAGCTTTGGTGGCCGGGAGCAGGAATTCGGCAGTGCCTGTGCCAGCACAGGGAGGCAGCAGTTAGAGGAGCCATCCAGCCACGAGAATTGTTACAACTATGAGCGGGGTGCTCCCTCCTTATCAGAGCAGAGGGAAGGAGCTGAAGCATGTTGAATAGCGATGTTGACAGAGCTTTTATTGCTTCCCCCGCTTCCCTGAGAGGCAACTGCAGCAATAGTGCAACAGTCTTGTTTTCTAGCACTTTGGCTGATTGACAGGAAGCTGCAAGTGCTGTCCCTGAGTAATTGGTTCACTTGTCAAAGGATGCTGGGATAGTTTGTGCCTCGGGAGGTTCTGGTGCATTAGTTTGTAATAGCAATGTAGCTATTTCTCGGACACGCTTCCTATTCCTACTGCTCTATCCCGAAACTACCTCCGTTGGTTCTTTCCTGTCAAACCCTATCTGTAGATACTCATCTCCTGCCGAGTTTGTTTTGATCACTGCTCTGCTGCGTGTCTGCCCATGCTGAATGTGGCCAGATCTGCACCTTCTTAACACTCAGGTCATCTCAGTATATCGTATTTGAGCCTTTTGCCTCCCTACTTCTGAATTTCTCTTCAGGTATAGTATTTATTAGAGGTGATAAATCTGTTCCAGGGTCTCTCTTTCTCCTCATAACAGCACAGTGGGATATATGGTTATGCTAGCTTAGCCCTTGTGACTTCCAGTCTAGAATAGGAGAGTGGACTGGTCCATGGTTATGGTATTGTCATGTTGTGAGAGTCTGTTATTTCCACACTCTCTGCTGTAGTTTCCCTTGTGTAAAGGGATCATGCTGAGTTTTGGAATCTGGAAGAACGTTATGAGAAAGCTTTGTTTGGCCTATTACTTCTTAACAAGCATTTGATGTCGGCCATTTAGAGGCAGAATACTGAGCGTCAGTGGGCCTTTGGTCTGACTGGGTATAGCCAGGGCTGTTCTTGTTGCTCTATTTATGCTTCCAGTGCTGTGGCGGACAGAATGGTGCTGTTTTCTTTTTTATGTTGGAGGAATTGAAGCACAGAAAGACCAAAGTCCTGCTTCCTGAAGAATCGAATCCAGTTTGTTCTCAGTTGCAGTCTAGTGCACTAATCCTTACTAGATCTGGCTTACCATGCGCTACAATGAGTTGTATGGACTTTGCCTTGGGAGTATGTATATGTGAACAGGCTGGCTGCAAGAGGTCCAGGGTAGTTACCGTGCTGCTGAAGCACTTGTAGGCAGAGGATTTCTCTGCAGCATGGAAGCATTGCCCAGATGTCATTAACAGCCACCCTGTAGTGACGTTTGGTTGGGGATCCTCCTAAGGGGGTTGTGAGTGGAAACACTTAAAGGAAGACACTGACTGTACTGTTGGTGCAATGGTAACTTCCAGAGGGAATGTGAAAATCACTCCTCTTCCCAGTGTGTCCTGAGAGCTGGAGGGTAGAAAATTGGAGGATTTTAGTAGAGTACAGAATCCTGTTAATTGATGTTATACTGCAGTTGAGGAGCCCTCACATCTCTTTTTTTCTCCCTTGCTCCTTTGTTGAGGGCCATTATATGCACCATTAGAAGATTTTTGACCTATAAGCGCAGCAGATGCAGTGACAGAGGCCTCCATACTGTGCTCAACCCATCCAACCTCTCATTGATGTGTGTCTCAGGGCTGTTCTCTTCTGCTCTGTTGTGCAATAACACATCAGAGCCTTTTGATGCTCTTGGCAGAATCTGTGCTACATTCTGGTTTGCCCAAGGGACGGTACTACTTCTTTTTCTTTCCCCCCCTTTTCTCTATGTAACCTACCTCCATGCCCCTGTTGCATTACACGTGATGCAAACAGTGAACACTGAGACACTAAATAGAACAAAACTTTGTGTGAATCCCAGATGTGCTGGGGCTGAATATACTTCTGTTTGAAACGAGACTTACAGGGAAAGAAGGTAAGCCTGCTATGGGAGGAGGGAGTGAAGGGCATCTGTCCATAACAGGAGTTACCTCCTTCCTGGTAGAAGAGCAGAAGAGATGCTGGCTGGCCATCTTCTTACAGAGGATTGACTTGAAGAAGGGCAGCAAATAACTGAGGAGGAGTGCTGTTGCTCCTCAGCAGACTGGCCACAAGAGCTGATAAGGGAAAGTATCTGTCCTCAAAAGCAGCTGTGCAGTGGAGGAGCTAAGAGCCTCTTTCACTGCAGTCATTTCAGTTTAAAAAGCAGGGAGGCTATCTGTAAAAGCTGGTGATGTCACTTTTCATCCTTTGGCTATAATAATCCTTGGGAGAGAAAATTGCCTAAAAACCAACCTGTATGCTTTATACCACTTTCATGTACAGCCAATCATATGGCTTCATGTCCAATTTAAGTGTCCACTCAAGATGCTTTTCTACTTGGTTTTGAGGCGGTAAATGTAGGTATTCAAGGCCACGTTCTCTTCTTGCTGATTTAAGAACCATAGCCTGTGTGTTCAGCTCAGGTCACAGAATGAGGAGCTTGCATGCAAATAGTGATGGCTGCTAGTTTAGTTTAGTTACAGCCTCCTGCTTGTGTTGCTAAAGAAGTTCTAGTGACACAATTGTGTTGTGAAATTATGGATGTTCCAAGACTCACCGTAGCGGGTGCATTCCAAAGACAAGTATCTTAAAAAAAAAAAAAAAAAAAAGACTCTAGAGGCTATTGTGAAAATGGTGCTGTTTTCCAGTTAATGTTGAAATAGATCTCATGCTGAAACCATCCATCACTGTTAAATCCTGGAGCTTGAATTGGGATAATGTGGCTGAGCCCAAGCAAGGGCCACAGTTTTGTCTGCCTGCACAGCTGAGAGATTGACCTGCTCCTCTGGTGGGGAAAAAAAACATGGACAATTTCCTGGCTAGTGTGAGAGGGCAGCCTGCAGATGGGATATGAGAGGCAAACAGTTGATTGCAGCAGGGAAAAAGCGACACATTGGGTTTGGCTTCAGGTTGCTCAGGAGTAGTAGCAGCACTGCCCCGTGGGAGCTCAGGGGCAGAGGGGTGTTAAACCAGTTGGACCTTTGCTCTAAAGGTTTATTTTGTGTGTGTAATTGTCACTGAAGGGCACTGGGCATATGAAGCTTGATCTAAAAGTAGTTAATCCTGAAAACTCCAGGGCATAGCTGTCCTCATTTTCAGTATGGGGTCTGCCTTACAAGCAAACTACGGAGGCATAGGTAGCCATAGATTTAAGAGTTCGTTTTCCACAGTGTTCCTGTTCCTCAGAGCCACTTGAGCAGAGGCTGGTGCAGAATGTACTGGTGTGGAAAAAGACTGGTTGCTCTTTGAGTATTGGTGTAGTGGATTTGTAATTAGGATCACTGCAACTTTTTTAGGAATGTGTAGTTTCCAAACAGTTGGATAAATTTGTCTGTGCCGTGCACACAGTGACTGTAAACCTGGTGGATTAGCTCTTCTGATCAGCTCTGAGCCAAGTACTGAGTTTCTTCCTCATGTGAAGCACACCCCTCTCCTTCCTAGTTCTTAGGGAAGGAACAGCATAGATCGGCTGTGTGTGCGCTATGATGCAGTACAATTCAGGTATAAAGATTGATTTCAAGCAGTGGTAATCTTGTCTTCTTTGTAACTGGAACAGGAAAATTAAACCTGAGCAAATTCACCACAATGGCTGGAACAAATGTAGGAGCTGTTGTTGGGGTAGAACAGACAAACCGTTCTCCTTCAAGTGTTGTCACCAATATAGAGCAGTGCAAGTGCTTCAGGGCGGTAACTGAGAAATACTGCAGTGGGCAGTCACAGGGTACTTGTCCCTGTCAGTCGGTGAGTGCTCGTGCTCTAGACAAACGATGGTTACGCTTGTTCTTTTAAAAATGGTGTCTTCCCACCATGGTCAGCTTTCATGTTCGCTGTGTTCGGATGTTCGGTGACTTCTCATCATGCTGTGCGATCAACCATGGCAAAGGCCTTTCAGCAGGGTTCTGGTCGGAAAGTGAGAGGCGATGGGACGAACAAGAGGCTTCACACCACTTGTTACAGGAAATCCAGAGCTCTGCTACTCTGCTTTCAAAAGCCCCAACTGCTAGTAGTTGAACAGCAGCGCCTGGCCACGAGATGTGGCTATGTGGAGTTGCACGGCTGGGAAAGAGGTAAAACCATGCTTATAACTATTTAACAGAGAGATGGCCAATAAGCTGCTGTGACAGAGATGCAGGGCATCTGTCTTCAGTCCAAGGCACTGATTGCGGGAGACTCTACTTTTTTGCTGTGGAGGCTTGGTTACCTTGGCAACCTGTTTTTAGCTGGATCTCTGCTCTGGTGGAGAGCCCATCTGTACCTGCTAGTTCTTTGTTTTGAAACGGCTGTTTTACAGAAAAATATCTGACAGGAGTATTTCCAGAGCTGGATTATTGTGGAATCCAGGCTCTGCTTCTGGTCCCAGGAGTTTCAGTCTGATGATGAGGGGATGATGGTATGGCGAGTTCTGTGGCTGGATTGAAAAGGTATTAATATATCTGCTTCATGAGGTGGGCTGCTGTCATGGACAGGAGAGATGCTACTGCTGATTGTTAAATCCTGGAATAGCTCTGACAGATAAATCAGTTGCATGTCTGGAGTTTGCAGAGAACTTTGTTCATTCTGGTTTGCACTTCAGCATCAAGCCACGAGCTGGTAGATTAATCTGAAGTAGCATCTGTCTGTGATGAGTAAATACCCACACTAGGGTTGTAGGCTTCCCTTTTGGGGGAATATACAAACTTTTGATACTGCTGGTGAACTTCTAGTATTGGAAGGTAGTGGTTGCAGGACTGTATTCGGAATCTGACAATTTTGTTTAATTCCAGATCTCACCAGTCTCTTCTCATCTGTCTTTTTACTGTTGGTTTTTTGGTTTTACCTTTTGTGAATACTTTGTAATCCTGAAGGAGAAGGGGGATATCTAAATTTTGCCATTACCTCATTCCTGTTCCCTGTGCTTTATCTCTTTCTATTTCATAGCCTGTACCTTTGGACTGAAATTAATGGTCTGTTCTGTATTTGCTATGGGGTTCACTCAAACTTGAGTTGGTTTTCTTGCAGGTTACTGGGTAGTGGGTAACACTTGTATAATGGTGGGGGGAAGAACAGATCAACAAATTCTAGTTGTACCTATAAAATTGGAGTAATGCCTGGCATTACTCTGTTAGATGCAGTTACTAATTAGTAGGTAATTAAGAACCTTTTTAAAAGTCTGTATAGCCTTCCAGCTTGACTTTGCAAGCCATCTAATTCAGATGTTTTAAGTCTTGAAATGTGTTGACTTCAGAGCAGAGAGTACATTAAGAATCTGTTCTAGGCAGGCATCAGCTTTCAGTCCTGAGCAGCTATAATGCAGAAGAAAATAACTTTCTTTTTTGAAATTTTCAAGAACTAGAAAAAACAAGGTAAAGAACTTTCCATTTTATTCAAGTGTATGGAATACAATTGTTTATTGTAAAGTCTGTTTGATTAAAGCTCTTTTAGCCAACCTTTTTGTTAATTCCCACTATCACTAACTGATTTTGTGTGGTTATGCAGGAGCTTTTGTTGGTTTTTTTTTTTTTAAGACAAGTGTGAACCAGATCTGTAGTCTTTACTGCACAGCTCAAGATAACTGACACAATAAAGTACTATATCCTTCCTTGTACCTTTGCAGCAGAATTGACATAGAGCTACAGAAAAGCTATGCCGTGGGGTTTTTTGTTACTTTTTTTTAACTGCATGTATCAACAAGAGTGACAGTTTGGGGCTGACTATGCATACATCATGTTGGTGATGTATGAAGCAGAAACGAGACAGTTGGATTCTCCAACCCCAAAGCTCACTTCAGGATCTGGCAGATAGAAAAATCTCCTGTGAACCGACTAAGCTAACAAGAGACTTACCTTGAGCCTGAGCAGATTTGATTGGGAAGTCAGTGAAGGAGAAAAAATGTGGGACAGTAAAATGGCTGTCACTTACCTGTCCAGCACAGTGTTTTAGCCACAAAACCCCAACCAACAAACCCCACATGTAAATTGAGGTATTTCTAAGAGGTGAGCATATATTTCTGAGAGGTGAGCAGCTGGCATTTAGGTTAGTTTATACTAGATAATGAAAATGCATCTCTAAGTGACTTTTTGAGAATGGCTTTGCTTTTAATTTTATTTAAAAAAATACGTATTTTCTCCTAGCTTTGATCAACTTGTTGAAGTTCCTCATGTCTAATGAGACTGTGTTGCTGGCCAAGCACAACATCTTCACCCTCGCTCTTATGGTGAGTGCAGACAAAGCAAATCCTCTTATTTTAAACAACTTAATCTTGAATGAATCTTAGGGAAGAATACAGGATTTCTGGCCTGGTAAGGAGATACCAGTAGAAGGCCACAAAGCAGAGGAATATCATTGTGGTTGGTTTCACTAGATGTTTGGAAAGGGCAGTGCTTGGAACTCACTGTAGGGTCTGCTCACTGAAATAAACAGGTCTATGTGAGGAAAGGCTTAGTTTAATTTTCCAGATCTGGTATTGTTTTTTCTTGTTCTGTGGCTCTTTGTATACAAAATAATAGAAACCGGTTTTCCTGACCCCAGATACGATAGTATTTAAGCTTCTTGTCTGTCTCTTCTGTACTATAAGGAAAATAATAGATAAAGCAATGAAGTAATTAGCCCTCAGTTGCATTACAGTATTATTTGCTCAAAAGTTTTGGACATAGTTTGTATTGTTTCTGTTGCAGAATAGATTTTGTGTAAATATTCCTGTTGTAACTTCTTTTCACTTCCTTGTATAGGTTGTGAACCTGTTCAACATGTTCATCACTTACGGAGATACCTTCCTCCCCACTCCCAGCAGCTATGATGAGCTGTATTATGAAATCATCCGGATGCATCAGAATTTTGACAACCTTTATTCTATGGGTGAGTACCTCCTGAGTCGTCAGGACTACTGTTGACTGGAAGTGAGGATGGTGGTGGAGGGATGTTTGTGTCAGGTGTTTTCTGTCCACCTGCTACTGATGAGTGTCTTGGTGAATGGACATGTTTTGTGTACTAGGACATGTTTGGTAAATGAAGAACTGAGAGAGGGATAAACTTGTTAAAGGGATAATTTTTTTTAGTTAAAAAAAAAAAAACCAAACCAAAACCCCAGACCCATTGCCTCTGAGAAACTTACAACAAGAAGCTTGCTGTGCTAGACAAAGCACATCTACTACACTCATTGCCAAATCAAACCAAGAAAACAGCGCTCACAAACCTGCATGCAATGACAAGCAAATCACTGGACTGAAGAATGTTCCTACTGGCAAAACAGGGGGAAGCTGCCATCCTTCAAAGAGAGAGAGGCATGCTGGAATGCCACCAAGTGACACCCAGCAGGGAAAAGAGGAACAAAGGAGAGCAAGGAATGCATGGAGGCATAATCAGGCAGTGTATACACAGGAGCCTGCAGCCAAGGGTAGCTGCAGCAGCACTGGTGTAGTGCCTGCATGCTTGAAGCTGTGAAGAAAAGAATATAGCTGTGTTCGTTCGCTTTGTTGTAGACGGACCTTTCTTCCCTTCACCCCCTGCTCCCTTCTCAGGATGATCACCCAATGAACAACAGGAATTAGTATAAGCATATAAGGGGAGTTAAAAGGGCAATGGGAGACAGACAGTTGGCCACGGCACTCTTCTGACATGGGAGAGAACCATCCTCATGTAAATAAAGTAGCCTAAATAGTCCCTGCAACTGGAGGCAAAAATGAACTGCCCTTTTGTACAAACTACCCACAGTTTTCATCCATTTTATAAGGGATCACTTGGCCATTTTTGTGCCCTCTGAGCACATAAGATTTTTTGCTAACCCATTTCCTACTCCTAAGAATTGCAGCTAGTAAGATGAGCTTTTACTAGCCAGTAATTTTTCAAACTCATTCCATGTGGAAGCTGAAGGAAAGTGGAGTAGAAGAATAATGCACTCAAACTTACTGACTTGGGCTGCAATAGGCACATCTGACCTGTTGAAAAAATTCATTTGTCACATGAATGTTTTCCATCCTGCTACACAGAGCAAACCCCTTTGAATTAATGTTGTAGATGCCTGAATGGAAACCCTTTCTGAATACATTACTTCAGATATTCAAGTACGGTACCTACTGTTTGACAAAATAATGTTACTCAGAGCTGACATCTTTTTTTTCTGCAGATAACATGTAATGGTAGCACTAGGAAGTGAGAAGGTAGCACTGTGTCAAGTTGATGAAAGTCACAGTTTAACCAGGTGTCCTGACAGCTTCCCTTTTTTTCCCCAGTCCATCTCACTGGGACTATAGTCACCCTTCTACCCCCTAGCCTTGGGATATTTGTTAGCACAGATGAGAAAGCTACTCTGTCCTTTAGTTTCCCTGTTAATGTGGTTGAAACTTTCTACATTGGGAGTGGAGGTGGAATCTAATTGTCTTGGGTTTTATTTCTTTATTTTTCTTGTCCTGAATCTGTACTTCATCCAGATCTGCAGGACCGAAAGCTTCTCTCATGCAATAATGGGCATGAGTATGCAGCCACTGTGCTTGTGGATTCATCCATGTTTCTAGGTGATCCTAGCTTTGAGTGATGTGCTGTTCCTTCACTCCTAAGTCAAGGGTGAACCTGACTGTGAAATGTAACCTCCAGAAAACCCTGTATATACAAATTCATAGAAAATTCCCTTCTATTCAGGCAATATGGAAATTAATCCAAACATTTGCTAGAGGATCTGTTATTGTTTTGGTACTTACTAAGAGATGTGCAGGTAACTACCACCGTAGAAACACTACAGATTCTGACCTAAATAAATATTTTTGGTACTCTGGCAGAAAAGAACTGGATTCCCTAGAAGTTCTTCCTGCTGCAGAATGTTTTCAGATCTGCCTCCAAGTTTGTTAGAGACCATCTGTGCAACAGAACACCCTCATTCCTACAGGGAGTGTTTTTCCCTAGGCTGGTGTGTAATTCCTCTCTGCAATTCCAGATAAATGGGGAGGTAAAGAATCCACCACTGCTGGGGTGGGTTTAAATTGCAGGATGTAGTCCAGCTCAGATGGAACCTTGCATAAATAGGAGCCAGAGGAGAACAGCAGTGTGTGGAACAAAGGATATTGTAGACCTGGGACGCTGCCCTGTTTCTGGGGAAATTAACTTTAATATGTGGTGATGAAAGCAGTTAGGAGGACCTAGGCTCTTCTATCCCCTCTGCTTCCTGTTTCCCAGCCATTATTTTGTTCTGCTCACCTCTTATGTGTTCCTTACGTTTCTTAGATGGGCTTTGAAAGGAACTTCTGCCCTAGATCACAGATCATCTCAAAGATGACCTTTGTTCTGATGTGGTTTCCAGACCGCCATCTCACCAAAGCAGTTTTTTTTGATGTTTTGGATTAGAAAATTGCCAGTTCTGTGCCAGCACTGTTAACTGTCTTTTCCTTTCAGTTCTAAGGCTGTCTACCAATGCTGGTCAATGGAAAGAGCCTGCAAGCAAGGTGACCCATGCATTAGTCAATATTAGGTAAGGAGTAGAAGTTGTTAACCATTTTAAAGATTCTTGTGTCCTGTGTGACTGCATTCTTATCGTGACACTTTCACATTTGTTGTATTGAATTTGATTTTGAATTTATTCTCTTTGTTGGACTAAATTGCTGCTCTAAACAGGGCCCACTGGGCTAAAGAGAGGATCACCAGGGTTTGATTGTCCTCTCTCTAATAATTCTCTCAGCTCTTCTGTAGACTGAGTGCTTTCAAAGCATGACACAAGCTGTAATGAATTAATCCTCACAGCATTCTTGGGAGAAGTTATACAGTAGGGAACAATGTTGTGCTAGCAGAGTAATTGTGGACCTAATGGATTTCTGTTGTGTGATTCTATTGCAATTCCATGAAGCTATGAAGGGGACTATAAGCCAGCTGTAATAACCAGACTCGAGGCCTCTTTTAACATTGCAAGATTTTTGTGTGTGTTTAAAACTGATTATTTAAGGACATTTCAGTATTCTCTTAAACTTCTTCCTCCTGTTCAAGGGCAGAAGTTATGCTCTGCTTGTAAGGCTAAGGAATATCTAGGAGTGCTTTTGTGCTGTATTCCTTCACAACAGCAATAATTTCTTTTCCTGGCTTCTGGAGCAGCTAGTACTGACCAAGCTGGGTACTGGGCAAGAGGCTCATGGATCTGATTGATTTGAAAATGGAAGCATGTTGCAGGAGAGAATTTACTGTTTATCTCTGGCTTGTAAATAAACCATAAAAGATACAAGTATTTATACTGAAAAAAATAGCTGTCCATCACTTCCCTGGTCACCCCAGACACTAGGTGTCTATGCAACACCAAGTAGCTCAGTACTGCTACATTGTTAGTACTTGTCATTTTCCTCACTACAAAAGAGATTGTGTAGGACAAGAACTAACTAAGAGGGCATCTTTCAAGTCAATATACATCTTACATGTCTATAAACCACCTTAAAGGCTCCCCTAGTAAGTCTGTAAGCTTAATAACATCACATATGGTTCCAGAAGATTTATTTTGCTACTATCCTTATTTTTATTTTTTGTAAACAGACATAAATGAAAGCTTGTGGGCAGATAATGGACTTGGAGTGAAACAGCAGAACAGATAGCTGTTGGCAAATTAATGTCATTTAATGGGACAAAAAGTGTCTGCCCTGGGAATTCTCTGCATACCCCCCAAGAGAAGTCTAAACTGGGAAGAGATAAAAAAAGCGAGTGGTCACAGAGGGTTTGTGCTCACCTCTGGTCTGTGCAACCAAGATTATGCATTGGCTCATTTCCTGTTGGCTTAACAGCTGCTTTTGTAAAGATCAGCATGCAGCTGAGACAAGATACAACGAAAAAACTGACACTGTGATACCCTTCACTGGACATGTTCAGTACACAGTACTGTCTGGAATCAGTGAATCCTCTAACATGTTTCCCTTCTAGGCTTTTGGTAGCTTTCCCCTGCTCTACCTAACTGCTCATGTATGTTGAAATTTCATGTGGTCTTTTACTAGCCTTAGAAGTTTTCATGAATAGCAGCTTTTCAGTGAAATTAGGAAAGGTCTAAATTTGAGATGATTCAAGGCCTGGAGAGGGATTAGAATTCAGAGAGGTTAGTCTGTTTGACTTATCCCATTTCCTCTCTTGCTCCAAAAAAAAAAAAAAAAAAGTTGGAGGGAGAGGCCAGGTATTTTGTCTACCAGTTTGTTTTCTTCTCATGGTAAAAATATTACATTTGAGGAGTTCTTTAACTGAATAGATTTCAGAGCAGCTGGTTGTTGGAAGCTGGAGAAATCCAAAGGTACTGTGCTTTTGTGAAGGTGATTGACATTGTGATGTTTCAAAGTGGTGACTAGGACTAGATGCCTTTTTTTTTGTGAGAACATACTTTAGAAAGTTCCAAAAGACTCATCTCCGTACAGTGAAATGGATGAAGTGAAGGGCCTGTGATAATGTAATACTCCATTTTGGCCTAAAGACTGAATTTAGGTGTTTGAAAGTTGCAGATCATGCAGCAGAAGGACAAGAGGGTAATTCTTCGAGGACTGCCTCGAGCCTTACAAGGTCTGAAGTTTTCTGCAGTCTGTTTGGAAAGACCATTTTGTCCTGTTGGCTGCCCCACTTCTGTGGCAATGGCTGTAGGAGGACTTAATACTAAGGCCACATGTTTTCTTCTGGTGTTGGACCGGGAGTGCAAACTGGAGCCTTGTGCACACACGCTTGTGGCTTTGTGTTGCAGAGTCATGGAGATGTTGCAAACCCAAATCAACAAAGAGAAAAGGGAGAGAGGATGCTTGAGAGGAATAAGCCTTTTAGGGCTTTCAGGCTGATGGCTTTATTAGAGAAACACAGTATGTTAATGAATGATAATATTATAATCAGATGTAATTATTTCATGCATTGATAAGGATGTGCTGGTTGGAACCTGGCTTAGCTCCCCATTGTCTGGATTGCCTGTTTGTTTATGTCCCTGTGATTACCCCTTAGAGTGGTCTTAGCATACTGTTTCTTGTTTGGATGCCTTTGCCATGAAGGGAATGAGTTTAGAGAAATCCACCTCACGTTGGATTTTTCCCTCAGCTTGTTCCATCATTCTGGAAAGTTTTTATGCGCAACAATTACCTGCTTTGGTTTATATCTTTATCTCATTACAACAGCTATTTAAAAATAAATAAATAAAGATTGTCATTTCCTTATCCTAAGACTTTTGGTGGGAAAGACTACAAATGTAAAAACATCTGTGTGTGCATGCATGTGGTGGGCTTTAACAAGTGTCTTAAATCCTAGTGTACAATCTTACGTGTATTTCTGCCAGGAGAGGAGTGGTGAGTTGTTTACAACTTTTCAAGGCTGCAATGCATTTGTGTTACAGGAGTAACTGTTGGGGAGAGACATAAAACAGACCTGCTTGTACCCCACAGTGCTGGATTGGCAAGGTCATCTGATTAATTGCTTTAATACAGAGTCAGGATGAGTAATACCTAGAGAATCTTTGACATGTTCTTGTTTAAACTCAGCTGCAGAGAGATCCCACTTTGTGTATCCTATTATGGTATTACCTGTACTTTTTAGTTGTACCCTATTCTCCACTAGGCAGTCTGATTGGGTTTTGTTGTTGCTGATTGTCTGATTTTTCTAGTCCTTACTCCAGGGAAAAGAGCAGTCACAAATGTTTTGAGTATTGAGAGATGGGGAGGCTATTGCTAGCTTCTCTCCATACCTCTCCTTTTTACAGACAATTCATAATTTCTGTCCAACCTAAAGAAAATGAAAATTTGAAGACGACAGAATAATAATAGCCTTATCTGGCTAGAATCTTGCATACCATACTGGCATGAGTGATGCCTATTGCTATGCTATCCCATAATAGTGATTATAACTTCTATCTGTGGATTTGTCTCTGTGGTTTACATAAATAATTGAGACATGATGGACTGCAAGATATAGCTGCAGCGCTGATGGGGTTGAAATAAGAAGCTGCAGCAGTTAGTGGTTTGAAAACTCACCTTTTCACCTATGAGGAAATAAGCACATTTTGAGACAAGTAATTTTTTTTAAGCTAATGAGCCTCTTTAAGATAACACTGTGCAGGTTTGCATTTAATGAGAATTTTATTAACGCAGGGTTCAAAGGGGCATCTTCTGATTGCTTACTCAGTGAGGAAGGTGGCAGCTGAATCCCTGCATTCTTTTAATAGACTTTCTCCTGATCAGGATTTTTTCAAGGTGAATAAATAGATTAACTCAATGATTAATAGACTGAATTTCCCCATTGTCTGAAATTCAGTCCCATCATCATTTTAAAAGTAATTTTATTTTTCTCACTGAAACACTTTTAACAAGCAGAGAGTAAGTCTGTAGTATGGAACTAGGTGGTAGGATTTTTATTTTTTTTTTTAAAGCATGTTTTATGTGCTGTTGTAGCATATGCTGCAATCCTCGCTTGGGTGCTTTTATTCACTCTTCCATCTTGCAGCTACCTTTGTTCCACATAAGCCACCCTGTGTGATATTCTTTCTTTGTACAGGAGATGCTGCTTCTCCCAAGGCTGCTTTTGGGGTTGTAAAGGAGAGATTGGGGATTTGGGAGGAGCATTTAAAGCATCACATGGATGTGTATAAAATGGTTATGCTTGTTGCCAGTCTGGGCAGGAGCACTCCAAAGGAGCATTTACTATTTTACTCATGTGAAAGAAGGCTAAATTGGGCTGTGCTTGTTTGTTGTAGGCTGCCTGGCATCCCTGCTCTGAAGCTAGAGCTCATGTTAAATTATGAGCACTCCACAGAACTGCACTTATTGAAAACCTTGACAGAGGAGGAGGTTCTGTTCAGATATTTGTTAGAAAGTGAGCAGCTGCAAGCAGTCCACATAGTACCTTCAGCATTGTTCTGCTTTACAGCAAGGAATTTAGCATCTGTTCATGGGAAGAGAAAAGCTGAACACTGCTGACCTTAGTCATGTTGTAATGGATGGCTGTAGCATTTATGCAGGATACGTGAAAGGGGACCTGCTGATAGAGAAGTGCTTCTGTATGGAGTGGAGGCCTAGGGATTACAGTCAGCTGAGACTGTGTTATGTATATAAAAATATGTATTTTTTACACACACTTCCCTCCTTCCCTCTCCCTCTCTGTACAGACTTAATGGACACACACACATGCGTTTCTTGCCAATATGAGTAAGAGAATGAAAAAGGGAGGGCAAGCTTAAAGCCTGTTTATGAAAATAAGTGGTCAAGAAAAAAAATCTATGTGCATGTATGTGAAATATGGATATCTGTGTGTATATTATATGTATATGCATATATATGAATGTGTGTATCCATATATGGATATCTGTGTATATATAAATACATACACACACATATTCACACACATGCATATACTTACAAATATAGATATATGTTTATATATAAAACACACACAAACATCTTCCCTTTGACAATGGGCTAATCTAAAGCCATAATTTCCAAGCTGAAAAAGCTAAGCCACTTGCTTGTTTCCAACTTCGTCCGAGGTGAACTCCGAGTGTTGGCTAAGGATGCTCAGGTGTTACTCCTTCCAGCAGTAGCTGCCAGCAGCAGTGTTGCACTGGGTGCGTATGTAACCCCCCTGGGACTGACAGATCCTGCAGAACTGCTCCGCTTGGGCTGCCCAGCGCTGAGCAGCAGAGGGTGCTCAGGCATGCAGCTTAGCCCAGCGTGCTCTGGAGTTTGTTCCCTATAATTCTTAAACCCACTTGTGAGGGCTACAGCTGGTGGAATAACAACTCCATTGAATTGTTCACTGGGGTGTCTTTAATGGTAATGACCTCTGACATGCTGTCACTACTAATCAGTCTGACTGAGCTCAGATCACAGGCTAATACAAGACAGTCAACAATTACTAGAAAGCAACAAAACCCAAAGAGAAACTCATAAATGTATTTTATTGGTACTTTAAAATCCTAACATACTTTTGCCAAGATTAAGGATCAGATTGTTCCTAAAATGCTGTAAGAAGACTTCCAAGCTTTATGCACCTAAGTCATTTGAAGAATTAGTTCATCACAGTTTTCGAGTGGTAGCCTGAAAAAATTATGATGCTGAAAAACTGAAAGTGGATTCTATATAAGGATTCTGGCTTGGTTCTAGATCTTTTCTAGTGACCTGTAATCACTTCACTCCTCATTGAAGGAACTGATGCCATGAAAAGCCGAAATCAGGACTCAATAGTCAGAAGACTATTAAGCAGGTATCCTTTATTGCAGCACTGTGCACACAGGGGATCTCTCCTCCTATTGTGTGCACCTGGTCAGGTTAATTGCATAGTTTATATACAGGTTCTATATACGTAGTAATTAGATTTCCAAGAAAAGTTTTACATATTCATTAATTCATTATCATACGCAAATGTCCCTCACGCAGGCGTATTCGAGGTCTGGTGGTTTTCAGGAGTCCTCTGGTGGTCTTCTGTAGTCTTCCTCACTTGTCCACTGTTTGACCCTTCTCGGATGATTCTGCACAGTGTGATCTTCTACATGTTTTGATACATCTTATCCTAAAGAATGCTCATTAGTGCCTCTATTATCTATGTCTACGTTAATGACGCAGTTCTCCAGACACTGCAAGGCCATCTGAAAGCAGTTTTTTCTTTGGTATCTTATAGATTGTGCAGCGTACAGAGCTCTTATCTACTACTGGTCAGCAAATGGGTAAAGAAATAGCAAGACCATTGTGTTCAGAACATCTTGTATCAGAACAAAGTTAGTAGACCCTTCTTGTCATTTCATGTGTTTCTTGTTGCATCCTTTTCTTGTTGCATAGGGACACTGGCACAGCAGAACATTTCCTGAAATACCACAGTGGTTATAGTGGAGCTTGGTTACTCAGAGTTCATTTGCTACCACTGCTTGTTTTTCACTTGACCTTGCAGTATTCTGGTAGGGAAAGTTCATTTGCTAGGAGCAACAAATTTCGACGTGCACGGATTCTGGCATTAGCTGGCACCTGAACAGAGAAAGCAGGTGGATTGAAAGGGAAAGACCACTTCCAGGCCATTGTGACCAGCAACATACTAACAGAATAATAAAAAAGAAAGAAAGAAGCACTCCTGTCTCAGGGTGCATTGTTTCATCTTTTTATGGCACTCTACCCATGCTGCCAGTATTTTTATTAATGCTTAGGGTTTTTCTCTAGTTGTGTAACTTCAGTGTTTCACTTCTTTTACATTATCTGATTTCTTCTTGAGGCAGCGGTGTTAGTTTTCAGTTATTGCTCTTTATTTACTAGCTGATTCATCTTGGTGTGCTTCTCATACAGAGCTGCAGCCAACTTCATTCTGCTATAATTTACCTTCATTCTTTCTCATTCATGCAGTGGCTTAATCAAATGTTGTCTCTGCCACTGGCCCAAATCCAGAGAGCAAATGTGTTAGTTGAGTGGTGTTGTATAGACCAGTTATACTCATGCTGCAGCGTGGTTCAGCAAGTCAGGTGCATCCCAGGTCACCTTTCTTCTTTCTGCCAGTAACTTCCCTTCCCAGGCAGCAGTGACTGAAATGGGATCTGACAGTGTCAAGCCTGTTTTCTCTTTAATGAACTTTTTCTTTTTTCTTTTTTTTTCTTTTTTTTTTTTTTTGCAGTAGGTTTTGGGGAGGCTTAATTTCTTAGCGCTTTTTTTTTTTTTGTGGTGACTTAAGGCTTCTAGAGCTGATGCTGATTTTGAGAAAAGCTGTTTGTATGGCAAAGAAATGCCTCTATCTGAGATGCCATAGCCACAGCTTCAATGCACTTGAAAGTCATGCTGCAGGGATCACTTTCTCTCTGAAATTTCATCCTCAAAGTAAGCAATGCTTTTTGGATTGGGATGGGGATGAACTTCAAGTGATTTACTCCCAGGATGGTAGCCTTGCTTAACTGACTTTCTTAGCTTCTTTCCAATGTCTGTAATTGTGTCAGCCACTTTCATCTCCTTTCCTCATGTCACAAAGTCAACAGGTTGGCCTTTTAAGAGGGAACTTGCAGGAGGATCCACTTCTGTATTTCAGCTGCTCTGTAAGGATTGCTGTAGAGGTGAGGCACCTGTTCAAGAGAGAATTGTTTGATAGGCAGAAAGGAAACTCTTCTGCAGCACAGCTGCTGTTTGGCAGTCTCTTCCTAAGTTGAGCAAGTATCTTAGTTCATGTGATTCTCGTAAAGTGAACTTCTCAGTGCAAAGTTTACCCACTTGTGAACCTTCGTCATCTTGGCCATTTTGTTGGAAACATTTCTTCCTTGAGATCTGAAAGGTTTGGAAAGTTAGCCAGGATCTGTAGGCTACTTAGCAAAGTTTGCTGAGAAATGTTACCTCCATTACTGAGGTATTGCAACCCGGATTCCATCTACTCTGTATCAAATGCAACTGCCCTGTGAATAGGGGAATTCCTGTCTGCGGATTTCATTTACTGGATTCATGAGTGCAGATTGTGGGCTTACAAAATGGAGTTAGTTAAGCTGCTAGCAGTTTTTTCTTGAAAGCTGTGTATTCAGCTTTGGAAGTATAATGTTTGGCACATAGTTTCAGCTTTTGTCCTAGTGAATTCAGGGTCTGGAGCGTTGGGAGAGCAGTCAGTAGAGGAGAAAAGTGGAAGAGACTTCTCAGTGCGATTGTGGTCTCCTCTTTGATTTATGTGAGTGACTGCACTGCCTAATCTGAAGAAGGGTGGCACCAGGCAAGAAATTATTTCTTGTTTTGCTTGCCAAATACCTTTCTCTGTAGAAACATAAAAATAGTGGAGAATATATGTTAGCACTGGGAGTGGGTTTGGTTTATTTCAGAAGTGGATATAATATTTATTGGTCACAAGTTATTTTTCTGACTTGTTTGCAGGTATTTTGGTCTTGAATCCCCTTGCTGGGCACAGGCAAGTTATGTATGAGCTCAGTAATATGTAAAGCATGTGCTGCAAAGCTAGGATGCAGTTTTGTAAACATCTCAGGGGTTTTGTTGCAGCACAAAATCCAAAAAGGTCTGCTGTTTTCTTGCTTTGAATGGTTGTATTGTTTCATCCTGTTTATGAGAACAATCTTAATTATTTCTCTGGTACTGTGGCTGGCCTGAGTTCAATTCCTAATTGATAGATTTCAACCTTACAGTTGACATCCTTGTTGGTGGCTCTAATGCACCCAGGAAGCAACCAGATTCTCTTGGCCCCAAGAACTACCCCTACTGGAACATGATTGAAGCACAGTTTGAAACAGCTGTTTATAGCTTGTCGAAACTTTGCCCATGCTGTTTTTATTCTTTGGGTAAATATAAGGGACTCTAATCTCCACTGGTCTCAAATCTAGCTTTCAAGATTTGCTTTAATGGAGAGAGAACATTAAGTGGCTTTCTTCATAACCCAAACAATGTAAAAATCATTGTGAGCTTAAATAACACCTTTACCCCTTGAAAAATGATGTAGTATAATGCTGTTTTGCTCTTTTCTGTTTAAAAGAAATCTGTTGCTCACAGCAGCAGCCAGAATTATTATTCCCTCTGAAAGTCTGGGCTGTGGGATGTGTGTGTACTTAAAAAAAAAAAAAAAGCTTTTAAAAAATCCAGTAACATGTGTTTCTTATTATCTTATACTAGTGGGGGGCCTAAAATTTGGTTTTGCTCTAGAAATGTAAATGCCCTATTCTCTTAATTCTTCCTTTAGGACTAAATTGACAAAGTACCTGCTCATTAAGTACATCTGCTCATTAAGGTAATGAAGTACCTACCTTATCTTGAACCGAAAGCAAGGATAATACATTGTTAGCATGACTGCAGAACTGCAGTTGTTTGAAGATTGCACCAGAATCTGGAGCTCAGTTCCCAGGGAACCATGAGAGGAGGGCATCTTGTTTGTAAGACTTTGTTCATTAAAAGAAACACGCATCCTAGCTTTCAAAGTTAAGATGCTTGGTTTTTAGGAGCTCTTCCCATCAAAGGCAGAGAAGGTTGTCTCACCCAAGCACGGGGGCTAGTTTCACAACCGTCAGTAAATACCAGTTGGTATAGCCAAGACAAAGGTGAAAGTAGAATGCTGCCTTGAAGAAAAAAAAGGGAGCTCAAGTTATCTTTTTTTTTTCTTTTTCTTCCAAAATGTGAAAATATTTTAGGCTGTAATATCTGTGTTCCCAGATAGAAACTGTAAGATACATCAGAGCTTCAGGTGGTCTGAATTAAATTGGCTCTTTGGGAGTCCCAGAATGCAACCTTTTGTTATTACCTTTTCTAGTCTTTAAATTTTTCTCTAACTCTCATAGCTGTAAGAATAATTCAGAAAATGATGGTGTAATGGTTCTGAAGTACAATTTCTCCCTTAGCTTTGAGGTCAGGTTCTGTTGCCTGTCTCAAGGGATGCTAACTGTGAAGGTTTGGCAGTCAGAAACACCCGTGTGCTTGGCTGCTTCTCAGCAATCAAAGGCAACCTGATTAAGGTAACGGTGATCTTGTGAAGAATTCATCTGTGACAGGCTTCTGATATCTGTGACAGATTCTGATATCTCATGCTGGTAAGGGTTTAGCTGAAGGATGTTACTCTGGCAAAACTGCCCCAGTGTGTTTCCTCAGCCTGTGCTTCTGAAGTCACTTGGAGCAGGTATAAACTGACAGTGTTGCTGAGCAGGACGATTCACCTGCCATTCATTCCTGCCGTCTCTTCTGTGGGGTGCAGTCTGCATTGTGCAGCTGCATATAAAGGGGACCTGACCCAGGATAAAACTGTCTAGGCAGGAAAAAAGAACAAACCAATGTGTTTTAGCCTGGGTCAGTTCTCGAGCCTGGTTCATCGCATACAGATAGGCGAGCAGTTGTCAGCCCTGTAGAGGGTGTGTGTACAAGCAGCTCAGCGTTAGAGAGACTGCCCTGTTGTCCCTAGCAGCATTGACCTCTTACACCAGTTTTAGGCTAATATGCTGCAAAGTTTTTTTTAAGTTTGTCTGCTGTCTTCAGTTCACTGATGTGACTCCGCAGGGCTCTAAGCACATATTCTCTTGCTTGTGCTGATACAGTGCAGGGCAGTTTTTGCAAACTGTTCTTGCCATTAAGACAAATATCAACATAACCATTGCCTAAAGTTTCAGTTTGGGTACTGGGGTTGAGACAATACTGCCATGAGCACAAAACGTGAGAACTTGGGTTCTTCTCGGAAAGGGATCTTGAGTAGGAGATCGCTGATGCATTGAAGGCATCTCACTGCAGTAGACTCCTGTTTGGTAGGATATAAGAACATGGTTTCAAATGTGTCTTCTTTTGAGGGTGGCCAAGAGTGGAATGACCTTAAAAGCTCCCTGGCAATCCCTTTGCCTGACTTTGCTAGAAGACTTTGAAAGCCCAAAAGCTTTTTCATGTTGCTGCTTTAGTGATTAATTAGGTCATCACTTTGTGTGTTAATTACAGTGACATTTTTCTTCTCATTAGTTGGATTATGGAAAGTTTTTGAGTCTGTGTGGGATGCGAAGTAATGCAACCTTTGTGGCCAAGGAAAAGATGATTTCAAACTTTAGAACACTGAATTTCAATGATGGCTTTGGGTACTGTGAAAAAATGCTTCTATCCACTATAGAAAACGTAGCTGGTAAGTGCTTGAGGGCAGGATAAATGCCTTTTATTCTAAACAAACTTGTGATGTTGTGCACACTTTGGATGAGGAATTTTGAACTGGATCCTTCTTCCAGAATGTTGTGTGTTACGTTAATTAATGTAAAGCTCTTGCTGCTGACAGAGGGGTGTGAATATGGTACACTTTATATAATGTCCTTCATGGGGTGTCTGAACAGGCTTAACAGGGAGCCTCTTAAGCAGGGCAGTGTATATGAACAAAGGCCAATTGCTTTTACTTATACTTTTATAATTATTTAACGTCATCGTTAATTTTGCAGCACTGTTTGCTTTGGAATCTGAGCTTGACATTAACTTTTTATGGACATTTGAAATGAGTTTGTCTGAGGCAGACATTCCCTTCTAAACTCAGAGAGCAATAGGTCTACCATATGTTGTTCTTGATTCCTTTGTTCGTTAGCGTTTGCTTTGAGGCTAGCCCATGTGTGTTATCTTGAGCCTTGCTGAAGGAGCAGACAGTGCAGTTCTCACTGGATAGCACCTGTTTTTCTTCCTTGTTTGGTGACTTCCACTTTCAGCATAAACTACTGTCGGAAAAGAAGAGCCACAAAACAAGACTGCTCCAAGATCTTAAGTCTGGCCAGGAAATAAGTCAGACTGTAGTTAGGGAGGTTCTTTCCAAATTCTTCTCAACATGGGTGATCCAATACTGGAACAGATTGCTCAGGGAGGTTGTGCAATCTCCATCCTTGGAGTTATTCAGATCTTGCCTGAACACACCTGTGAGCAAACTGGCCTAACTGGCCCTGTGCTGTGTATAAAGGTGGACCCCATAACCTCCAAAGGTCCTTTCCAACCTAACCCATTTGATTTTAGAGAGC
This sequence comes from Haliaeetus leucocephalus, assembly GCF_000737465.1. Lineage (NCBI taxonomy): Eukaryota > Metazoa > Chordata > Aves > Accipitriformes > Accipitridae > Haliaeetus > Haliaeetus leucocephalus. The sequence goes on along the minus strand of NW_010972620.1, from coordinate 10,662,960 downwards.
AGTCTCTTCACTGCGTGGTCAAATGGAAAAAGAAGCAAGAAAGCTTGTTTTCTTTGAGTGCACTGTGCTATATGTTGACTCTGGGTCCAACTGCTAAAGATGCTGAGTAGAGAGCACTTACTTAAACCGGTGGGAGCTTGCGGTGCTTGGTATCTATTTTCTTTCTCTGAAAGATCAGTAAAGGGTAAAAACTAGAGAACTCACAGTATGTGTTGCTGCAGATGCCTAGTATTGTCTGCTGTCTGTGAACTTACCAGTAAATTGGATCCTGCTGATGAGATCCAACTATGCAACTCAGTCATTTGTGAGAAGAAACTATTCTCAGTATGATTAATGCTGTGGTTGATGACGGGGACAGAAAGCGCTTCTTTGAATAATGCCTATAATGGCATATTCCCCCGTGTGTATGTTTAACGGAAGAGTCTATGGTTATATGAAATTGAGGGCATTTAAGAGGCAGTTAATGACAAGTGAAAATGATAGCTAGGGTAGATTAATTGTTAAATGAATTGTGCCTGCACTTGCTGTCATTTTAATGTGGTATCAGTCTAATTGTAAGTATAATGTTATATAGCAGGAAGGCATCAGGAAACAATACTGTGCACTTAGGTTCAGGTCAGAGGAGTTTAAAGGCTTAGCCATCAGGAGTTTTTCTCAAGTGTAGCCATATTTTTGTTGTGGCTTTCCCCCCCCCCCCCGGAGTACCAAAATCTGTATTTTGATTAATTTTGCTTTTGTAAGCTTTTCCCCATGCTGGTTTTTTGACAGTGTAGTAAAGCAATATTTTCTCATAATCAGTTTAATACAAGTTTTGTTTTAACTGGTTTTGGAATGAGGTGATACTAACTGAACTTGGTCTGGAACATAGGTCATGGATTTTTTTTTTTTTTTCATTGCACTTTATCTCCAGGACTATTTATTTAACTTTGATTTGGCATGGGGCTACTTTACATTCATGCCTTCAACCTGAGTGAAGCATTAGGGAAATTATCAGGATGGAAGAGGACTGAAAGCAGCCAGGCATAGGTCTCATCCTGTCATTACTCTGAAGAAATCTGTCTTTTGAATTGATTCAGAGTGACAGTGGGGCAGGAAGGCACTGGCAGAAGCTGTATGTCTCTAGCAAGCTTTTGTCACACGTGGGCCATAGCCTCACTTGAGCTGAGTGAATTTTGTGTGGTTTCTAGACGAAGTGAAATGTTGCCACATATCTTTTGGTAAAGTTTAGTAGTCCCTGTTAAGACTTAAGATGCATTGAATGGTTCTTAGGGGCCTTTTTTTCTGTCTGATAACACTTTTTTATTTTTTAAAGCATTTGCTGTGTTTGGAGGGGAATCAGTTTGGGCCCAAGGACACCTAGAGGATGTGAGCTTTGATTGCTGTCAGCCTGCTAATCTTCATGATCCAAACTGTGCACTCAAGCAGAGGAACAGTAATGCCTGTTACACAGTAAGATAGGCAAATACTCAACAGGAAGCCTTTCCTAGGAAGAAAGGAGGCCTTCAAATTAATTTTCTAGAAAGATAAACTTGGATGGGAACAGGTACAGACACAGGCAACAAGAATCATGATTTCTTTCCGAAGGACACTTGGTGCGTGCTTTGCTTGATGCAGCAAAGTGAAAACTAGTGGTTACTAATGTAGTGGGGAACACAAGTGATGTAGAACAGCTTCTGAAGCTAAAGGGCAGTTTGTAATGTGAACAAATGGGCAGGGAGTATCATGAATAAATAAAAGTTGGAAGCAAAAGGAATTCTAACGTTAAAAGCACTGAGGGTCTGGGGCAGTCTTGTGATCAGTTAGAACGATGCAATCTAAACTATCTAATTCTGTTTAAAACTAGTCAGGAAAGGATTGTCTTGTAGCTTAGAATATGAGAGGCTGGAGAGAGCCCGAATCCCAGACTTGCACCAGGAGGAGCCCAGGTAAGAGATGCCTGCTGATGTTCTCAATGAGCAAGGGTTGATTTTTTTTTTTTTTTTTTTTTTTTAATTTCCCCCCATCTCCATCAGTAATGTTATCAGCTCCAGGACATTACAAAGATGGGTCAGATCAGGTTGGTCAGTGGATTAGGACATGATTCGAATAGTCTGGTAAATACCATTGTAGTGTTTTCTAAAGTACACTTTAAGAACTTGTAGCTCCTTTTTGTAAGTTATTTGTTTCCTGCATCAATGATTCAGAACCTATTAGTGTTAATAGGCTAGCTGGTTCCAAAAGACTGATGCCACTCCCTCCTGTCAGTCAGGGATCACTTCTCCACTAAAGGAAGACAGTAAATGTCTTCTGTAAAATTCAGGGGCTGGCTAACAAATTGCAGTTTAGAATACATTACAGATGATGAATGTGATCTCCTTAAAGGGAAATCTATTCGTTTGACTTAGTGCTCTTACGATTAATTGCTTGCCAGATTAAATTGCTCCATAAAACCATGCTACTTTATTCGATCTCTTCATGATGAGATTAGCTAGGCCATGCTGGTTCTTTGTATGTTAATTACAACGGTATTTTCTTCTTCAATTTAATTATTAAATTGTTTAGCACAGCATGCTTTCTCCTAGCCTCAGGAAAGATGTCTGTATTTTTCTTTTGACCACCGTTTTATAATCTTACTGCCCTTTTTCCAGAAAGTGTTACCTTTGTAGAAGTATCACACAGTGTAGACGATACATGTGGAGATTTTTCTGCGTTTTGTTTGGTGTGCTGCTGCAACACAGCAATGATACTAACCTTGCACAGGTTCACTGTGTGGCAGTCTAAGGTGAGGAGTGAGGAATGTCTGAACTGGAGCTGTGGAGGCAAATTTCCAGAGTTGCCACCCAAACAGGAATTTATCTGGGTACTGAAGCTCAGCTTTGTGCTTCTGTTGGAAAGTATAAAGCTCACCAAGTGGGCAGGATGTTTGCTTTTTGTCTCACCTGAAAAATCAATGCTAGAGCAGTTCGGTATTCTCTATGTTGCCTGCAGTTTCAGAGCAGATTTGGAGGGAAGAACCACACGTGCTTTCCTCATTCTTGGAGGCGTTCTCTGTACTCACTGATCATACCCAAGACTTCCCCCCCCCCCAACCTACAAATAGAAATACAAGAAGCTGAACAGCACCTGAATTATGGTAACAGCCTAAAATTATTGAAGGGGGCCAACAGTAAATAATTCAAGAAAAAATTAAGGAAAAAGCTGTTTTAAGTTCTCATTATAAAACTTGCCCCAGCCTTTAGGATATTAGTTCATTCTCCCTTCATCAGTCAGGGACCCAACTACATGTGCAACTGCCCCCCCCCCAAATAACCCCCATCCTTTTGCAACACTAAGCCTGGGATTTGCAGGTAACCTAACACTCCCACAGCAATGTTACAGTGGCTCTATTGTAAAGTTGTTGGTTTTCTTTTTTTTTTTCTTTTTTTTTAACTGTTTATGCTGCTATACCAGTCCAGATGAAATATTTAATATGTACCAACTAAACTGTTAGTTGTGGTGTTTAAAAACATTCAAGCCTCTGGTTCTAAAGTAGAGGTTATCTCTTACCCATCTATAATATTATTTTTTTTATTTCCTTCTCAACTTAACCCCTCTCCCTCAGTAAATAGTGTATTGTCTTCTATTGGAATTTATTGCCAAAGGCAAGGCAAGTTTTTGTATTAATTAACCTGGTCTTTCATTTTCTGTGTATCCAGAGCATAGAAAATGCAAAAAGGTGTAGCAGAACTAGGAAAGTTTCAGAAAGGGGTAGCAAGCATGACTAAAGGTATGGAATCAGATGTGTTAAGAAGAACATTTATATACATGACAAGTCTTCAGGCTGGAAGAGAGATGGCAGAGAATACACAAGAGTTTGTAAAAAATATTAAATGTCATAGAGCAGATGAAGAGGAGCTGCAAGAGGGTGCATCAGAAGATCAGATAAGCTCAAACCAAAGAGATACTGCTCCATGCAAAACTTAGTTACGCTGTGGAATACCTAAAAGGTTATGTGAATTTAAATCAATGATTATACAAATTAATGGAAGAAAATTCCATCATGGGTTACTGATCATACAGATATCACCTCTGCCTCACATATCATCTTGAACTGCATGTGGCTGAAGTAAGAGTTGTTTCTGGGGCAGTATCATTTTATTCTTGTCTGCTTTTATACCACTACCTCAGCTCCCCTTTCTAGACACTTTCGAAGTTGGGGACACTGAGCTGGCCTTTGCTGCCTGACTCAGTATGGCAATTTTTAATGTTTACATAAATTTTATCTGTCAGCAACTTCTCAGGAATCAGCTATTTGCTTCAAAGCCTTTACCAAGGGTAAGGCAACGTGCCAGCATCCCCATCCCACTGCTTTCAGGACTGAAGGATTACGTTTTACTTAAAATCACCCATCTGGGTCATGTATGTGGTTTAAGACTGTCACTACTTTCAAGTTGAGAAGGCTGGAATCCCCTGTTAGGTGTCTGTAAGGGTTCATTGTTATATATGAAGGAGTCTCTCACCAACACTTTGACCCGCATCAGCTTTGCATACAGAAGAGAAGGCCTCCAAGCCTTTCTGTGGCTTTCTGCTGCTGCTTGTGTGTGCAGGGGAAATATTGTCCTTGATAATTTAGAAGAGAGATGTCTGAGGAAGATGACTATACTGTACTATGAGCTGGTCTCCTGTCTAGCAGCCTTTTGCTCTTTTCTGGGAGTGGCAGAGAAGTGTGTAATTTTCTGGAGCGCTGGTGGAGAGAAGAGTGGAATGATTAACCATGGAGGGGTTTTTTTTTCCCTCGTGATTTTACTTTAGAATTTCAGTTATTTTCTTCACTGGCCCTTTTTCCTCCAGAAAGAACTCATGGAGAGCTGTCAGGATCATGAACTCATAAATCTCATGAAAGTAAAACCTGTGCCAGCTGAGCAAGGCATGATTTTAATTAAGTCTAACAGGATTTTTTGTCTTTTTTTTTTTTCCTTGCTTGCTATCCCCAATTCAAATATAACGGTTAGGAAGAAAGGTCTTCATAAGTTTAGTAGCCTATTGTTTGTCAGCTGAAGAAGACTGACTTGGTGGGACCTTCTGAGACTTCTTTGATTTAAAAAAATAAAAAATTAAAGGCCCTAGGGTTTTTTTATTTGGTTAAGGGGACAAATCCTTTTACTGAGCCTTTGTAGAGCAAGGAATTGAACAGGGACATAATCCGTTTTTTCTGTTGCAGGTTACTGTTCTAAAGGAAGTTCATGTTGGATAATTTATCATTCATTCCTTTTTTCCTTCTGGCTACTGCAGATCCCCATACACTGCTCTATAAATAGATGTTTAAAAGGTTCTTTTGCCAAAACCTCTGAAGATGAACTTCGATTTCACTAAATCCAAAAAAACCCCGTCGTCAATTCTCAGTGCACAAGTTAGATGGGTTAGGAAAACAAACGGATCGGGGTGGGAGATCTCTGCTGTAAGTACCTCAAATAATGATCTGTTCTTTGTGAAGAGCGTTTATCTGTGAAGACCAGCCAAGGTGAATTAAAAGAGCATTATCTGGAAACAGGCAGATGTGAAGCCGTGTATCTTACCGTCGCCTGCCGTCCCACATTGGCCCAGCTGTGGGCTGTGTCTGTATGGAGGTGGGGAGGGTCTTTCCCTCTCTGAGGAACTAAGGCTTTGTAGCTCCAGCTGGTTCTCCTGCTCAGTGCGGGTCTCGCAGGCCAGTTCTGCCCCTCTGTCTGTGCTGCCTACAACAAGCACCGACACAGCGGAGGCTGAGAAGCATCTCCTTTGGAGTACACGGCTGACCTGACTGAGTGCCAAACTGAATTTGCCTCCCATCCGTTTCTTCCACAGTCCATGGTGCCTCTGACAGGGAAAGCCATCTGTGTTACAGCCTTTTTATCTTAGCTTGGGGAAGGAAGTGAAACAGAGCTATCATATTGCTTGCAGTCTGATGTTGCGAAGCGGTTTAAGTTGCCTATTGCATGCAAACCTAGCCCTGACTGTTTAGCCTCTAAATGAGGCAGGTACAGTACTCATTGAAAAGCTGGGTGCCGAGGGTGCCTCTAATTCTTGCCTTTCTAAGCAGACCTTTCCTTCTGTGTTACCAGTTATTCAGCTGAAAGAGTTTGCTTGGTGTGGAATGATGCTGCTGTGGAACCCTACTAAGGCCCCATCTGCTAAGAGCTTGTATTGATTTGTGTCTTAGTTTATAAAAGCCTTCAATCCTCCTTGTGTAAATGCCATAAATAATGTAGATGTACTAGATGAAATGTGCTGTAGGAACATCCCAGAAATCATTTTGGTCTGGGTTGAACTGAGCTAATCTAATCATGGTTAGGAGTTTCTCAATAGCTGTGAAGCAAAAAGTATATTGTCTTATTCTAGCTTAATGTATTAGTCAATACACAGGGGTAGGAAGATAGGTATTTGAAAGTGGTAATCAACTTTATAAAACAAGAGCTTTTAATGTTAGAATATTACAAAACTTCATCTGAAACTAGTTGTAAATCATATATATACACATAGTGGAAGTACAGTAAAATCCAGTCCTGCGGCTGTGATTTATCTGCATAATCCTCACATTTGTATGCCTCTTTGTCAGAAGGACTGCAGTGCTTCAGAGGCTGTATGTATATATACTAAATAAGTCATTTTGCCGCCTCATAGCAAACAGCCATTTTGTGCTAGCAACACTGCAGAATGCGTTTTAGTAGGGGACATTGATGAATAATTTGTCCTTTTGAGATTCCATGGGCTTTAGGGCACCAAAATGTATTTCAGGTTGGACTAGGTCCAGATTGTATGAGAACTCCTTGGCAGTCTTGTAGAAAGTATATGGGAGTTTTAGAGGTGACCTGTTTTTAGAAATTTAATTGGATTTTTGCTCTATTTTATGTCAGTGATGTGTAAAGAAAGCAAAAAGGTAGAGGGATGTGGTATTTGTTAGATTGGTCTGTTAGAAATATCCAGCATATCAAGGCTGATTTTTCTTCAAAGTGGTCTGTGGTCATGGCAGCTTGGGTTCTTCTCTGCATTGGAGAGATCAACTGATGGACAGTGGTTCCTGCAGAGGAGAGAGAATGTATTTGTATGCTCATAAATTCATTCTAATCAATGTTTCCCTGGCAGTTACTTGATGTTAGTTACCACAGTTGCAAGATGAAGAATGTGTTTACATGCTATTAGTATTGTTAATTGAAGGGGAACATAGATACAGCCTATTTTCAGAGTTGAGACTTGCCTTCCTGTCGCTTTTCTGCACTTGATGGCCCCAAAACTGCTGATGTGATCAAATAGCACATTGCAGACTACAGCTATAAGACAATTTCAGAACTCAGTAGTTCTGCTTCAAGTCGTTTAGCATCAAGCACTTTGTCTTGGCTAAAGCAGGCAGACCATATGAACCACGTTGCCCATCAGCAGAGAGTTTTTAGGAATTTGGGGTCATATGTCAGCATTCATTACCAAAGGAACTCCGGGTGCCCAGGGTAACTTGGAGAGCTCTTGAACGTCAGCGCGGGGGGAGACTTCAGAAGTTGTTGAGGTTGCTGCTGGTCAGACTTGGCTTTAAATTTTCCCTGTTGGTTCTCCAAGTATTGTTTGCTGACATGCATACATTATAGCTCATCTGCACAACTGGAAAACTTGTGACATTAGAGAGAAGAGGTATTTAAGAACCTTTGTATGTTAGTTTTATAGCAGAGATTACTGAAGTTGTATAGACATGTAAAACTCATAGTGTTTCTTTTGGAGCTAGTAGTGTGCATCAATAACAATGCTGCAGATTCTGAGAATAAGTGATGTGACAAAGCACTTGTGTCATGGAGCATCCCCAGAAGGCAAGGATGTCAAGGGTGTACTTACTTAGGTGACAAGTGTGAAAATAGTGCTACGTGGTAAGTTTTTCAGTGATCAGAAAGGACATAAGAATTTCTGATAAATTTCGCAAGTTACTGGAAGACTGGCAGAAGGTTAAATCATGAAGTAGATGAGGCAGTGTGATCTGAATTGCTTTTTAACCTGTCAGGCAGTGCAGTTCATGAAAAAGCAAGTGCCAGTCTGCAAAAGGGGGCTGTATCTTGAAAAGCAGTGACTCAAGAAGCATTGACTGGCAGCTTTAGTCTAGGTCTCTCGTGAAATGTAGAGCTAAAAAGGTTTATTTGACCCTTGAAATATTAGCAGGAGCAGGAAAGCAATTTTATGATCATATATATTTTGTAATTTTGTCTGGTGTCTGTTTCAAAAAGTATACTGAAAAATTGGAGAAAGGACAGAGAAGCCTCAGTTATGAGAGGCTAGTAAAAATGCTTTCAAGATTTCAGTATCTTACCTCAGGTTTTGTTTTAAAGAGATTATGTTCTTCAGAGTGTTTGAGCACCTTTGAGAAGACAAAATGCCAAAATGGAACGTAAGGCTAGACACTGAAACCAAATTGAAACTCCAAATTAGGCATCTATTTTTTAATAGGTAATTAACTACTGTAGTAAATGACAGAAGGGATCGGTTTTCTTCCCTTCTTCGTGTCTGAAAAGAATACCTTTGTGAGAGATGCTCTAGCTAGCTACTGACATGAGACTGCATAGTGCAAGGATAACGTTGAAAAATGCAACAGCCTGTGATATACAAAAGTTCAGATAAGGTGATCTACTGACTTGTTTTGTGAATCAGTTAAAGACTCATTTTGCTTTTAAAATGTAACGAATTCACTCTGGATTCCTGTGCTTCAGGCTTGTATTTTTGCATTGAGAGAGTTCTCCTCCTGTACGTCAGCCTTAGACCTACTGAAATTTATCCGTGCAGCAATTAAACAGAAGGGCTGTCCTGAGACTTATTTTGAGGAGTTGTTGCTTTTAAGACCACAAGACAGAGGCGAGATTCATGAAGATGTCAGTGGCCTGCAAGCTTTTCATTTTTTCTGCAGTTTGCAGTCACCACGATGGCTGTGCTCAATGAGTATGGGCCGGGATGGAGGAGCTGTGCCGCAAGGAAGCGTGGAAAAATCACTCACTAGCTTAACCTCCTGGTAAAAATATCATGTTTGTAATTTATATTTTCAGCCATACATGTTTCAGTTTTTATATGGGAGCAGGGATTTTGCCCATTGTGTTTCAGAACAGCAAGAGTTTTATACTAAATTGTAATAGCAAAAAAAACCTAGAGTGCTTCAGAGACTTCAGAGAGTCTAATTTTTTAAAGTCTATTTCTTACTTAAAAAATAAGTTTTTACTGAATGAGTTTTGCTCAGCCTTCCATGTTTAGTCATGGAATTAATGGACAGAAGCAGTAAATAATGCTGGGAATTGGCCTCAAACCCAGAGAAGGGTTAAATTTGCTGTTGATTTCAGCAAAGTCTCTCTTTTTTTTTTCTTTTTTTTTTCTTTCCCCCAAAAGTGCATACATATAGAGTGTTATTGTGGTGTTGGTGTTCTTAAACACTGTGATCTTGAGGATGCTTGAGTCTTTAGGTCAGGATGTCAAGACACCCTTTGACACAAGAGGTCCTGCTTACCAGCTTCAGGGTCTGCAGCCCGGCACTCCTAAGAGGCCTCCATGCATGCAGGCACTCTGTAATTTGAACACGACTGGTACTTCCTATAGCAACGCTTCACGTGTAAAGGTAGGGCAGGAACTGAATCTTAATGATGCCCACCATCAGGAAAAAGTAAACTGTGCTGAACTCTGCCCAGCCGAGCAGGCTGTGGTGAATCCTAACTCCTGCTAGAGCTGGAAGAGAACGTGACCTTTTAGCAGCTGTCCGGCTACAGTTTCCCTGAAATGGCTAAAAACTCTTAAAAATGATGGTATGATTGATGATATGTTTAAAACCATTTAAGGAAACAGGAAAGGCAGTCAATAGTTGATGTGGTTCTATTACTGGGTCATGAAGAGGTGGTCTGAGGGAGGATTTAAGAAAGCCCAGTACAGCACGTTTTGGAGCTTCCGTTAGCTGTCCCAACATGTAGCTGCAGAGAATCTGCAGGCTGGTCTTTGCTCTTTTCATGCCGCCTCTTAATTCTGCCTGTTGAATAATGGCAGAGGTCATTAAGGTTTTGGGGCAGTACGCCATTAAGGTTTGTTGACACTCATCTTTGCCATTGGTATTCAGGAGGTTAAGCACTCTGTTTGCTCCTGCTCTCCTGTGCCACTTGCCTTGAGGTGAGAGGTTCTTTGTTTCTCTGCTGGCTCTCCCTGTTCATCACTATGCAGAATGAAGCTTTAGAAGTCGCCTGAATATTAATTTTTCAGGCTTTCTGAGAATTGTGGGAAGTAAAGGTCAGGGAAAGTACATTGGCTCCCATTAAGGCAGAATGGTGAACACACTGAGCGATGAACAGGCTTGCCAGCCTAGGATAATACGCTCCAAACTTTGTCCTGCTGTCAGCACCTCTGGCCTCCTGCCAGGGGCCTATGGCCACATTTATCTTGCAGTGATTTTTGTACAGAGCAGTTTTATGTCTCCTCCCATGCAGAGATGCAGCATCTGAAGGCTTAGAGATCCGTAGATCCTGAACTGAGCTTCCTGCTCTGTGGCAAGAGGAACCCTGCTAGAAAGGGGAAACGAACAGTTAGTCCTGAGCACCTAGTGAGTCTGCTGTATGGATACATGCACCGTGCAATGAGATACTCTGTGCTGGAGCTGGTGGGTTTATTTTAGAGATCGCTTGGAAAGAACTTGGATATAGCCGTTTTCCAGTGGAAGGCTGAAAACAAAACACTTTTCAATATTTGCCAATTCTTGTTTTGAAACTAGTCCTTACCTCATTTTTTTTAATAGTTGGATGCTTTCAACATGAAAATTTGATTTATCACAATTTTTCTCCCAAATCTTGTATTTCAAAGTTGAACTGAAATATTGAATTTTGTCCAAACAAAGTTTTTCATCAATTCAAATTAAGGATAAATATGAAATTTTAATGGAGAGGTTAAAGATCATACAGTTTCATTTGGAATTTAAAACATAGCCAGACTTCTAAAGTTGAAATCCTTTATAAGAAAGGGATCTTCAACTCTGTTCTGATTTTGATCATCTTTCCTGTTGAGTATCACAATGTAGTTTGTCTGTGAAGCCAAATATAGTTCTGCCCTTTAGATAGCATTCAGGTTTGGTCTGGGTTTTTTTTCCTCCGTTTTTGCTTTTTGTGGTTTGTTGTTTTTTCTTTTTTTTTTTTTCCGGAGAGGGATTTATGCGGTTTTCTCTTTTTCATATAGCAAGTGTGTTGCCAAGCCTTGGCTCTCTCAAACTGGTAAGTGTCGTTCCTCATTAGCATCAAATGCCACAGTCCATACCACTTTTGCTGTGTTGCTCAGCTAGCACGTGTTGGCTGTTAAAGCAGCAATTAATCCCTTTGATACTGAATGGGTTCTGTAATCATCTGACCTGTTACTTAATATAATAATCAAAATTCTTTAATGACTTGCATGGTTTAATTCCTTTAGGAATCTTGACAGAGACAAGGAAATTTTGCCATGCAAGCTAACTTACACAGCACTAGAGAGCTGGTGGTGAGGAATGCTTTTTAAATATAGTCAGGAAAATGATGACTTTAAGTGCAGTGTGGGTGAAGGGAGAACAGGGTTTGGTAGGTGAACAATAAGCAGCCTGATTGCTTTATGTTGCACTAACAGGTTTTCTACTGCAAGTTTGACTAGTATTTTTGGAGCAAGATTTTTACAGTGTTTTACCTGGCAATAAATGCTCTATCAGTTAGGCTACAGCAGTGTTTGAGCTGGGTTAAATTGTCAGAAATTTTGAAGTATGTGCCTATCAATAATTATGCATATGCTCAGAATGAATGCTAGCCAAGGTAATAGAAGCCATGCAAATTTTTTTCCTCTTTAAATGTGGGAGATCTGCAGTATCACTCACAGAAATGTGCAGTAATTATTGGCAGTATAAAACTTTGTAATAGTGACCTGTGTGTGTGCTGAATGCCTTTTTTGTAAGATATACTTGTTCTTCCATATTTCCCAAAATGCTTAAATTGAGCAGCTTTCTCTTCCTAGTGTATGGCAGCACTGTTATCTCAAACATTTCTAGTGCTGAGATGATATTGTTAACACTGGTTCAGAAGCAACACCAGGGAAAAGATCCTGGCCCCTTGCACGCAGACAGAAGCGTGGTGAGGTGCAGCAGGAAGAGGAATCTGCCAGCTGCAGTGAGTGGACCAGGAAAGAAGTGTTGCCTTCAGTCTTTGAATGGAAGAGCTAAAGGGAACTGAGGAAAAATCAATTATCTTAACACAACTTGGATTTTTTGCCAATGCAAGTGTAATAGTAAAATGAGAATTCAAGATTTCAGTGGCTTTTTAATGCTTGGAACCTTTTGGTGTTCACTAAAGCAATTCTGAATCACATAGAGTTTATAGGAATTAATGCAACTCAGTGTGGCAACTTCCTTTTTGGTATTAGTTATTTTGCAAATAGGAAGAGCACATTTGGCTCCTGACATTGTTTGCTTGTTTTTTCCTGCATTTTTGTTTGATAGTGGGTAACATTTTTTAATGTGGCCACAGTTTTGTTTGCTGAACTTGGGAAGTTGTGCAGTCTTCCCCATCTGCTGAGTGTCTACAAACCTCGTCAGCGACAACTGAATACATAGATGCTTTGTGTTAAAAGAGAAAGGGAAGGGAGGTGATAAAACGCAGTCTGGGTTGCACAACTCAGAGGTTGGCTCAAGGTCTGGAAGGTTTAATTGGAGGTGCTGGTTTAAGAATTGTGCAGCTTAAGCTTCACAAAGAAGTTAGCTTGAACTGTCCAAAGCTACTGCCCTGTTAGAACCAATGTACCTCTCCAGTGTGTAGTTGTGTATTAGCTATTATAAGGAAAAAGCAGAGGCAAACCTTTAACTCTCTTTTCATAGAGAAAAGTTCAGACATCCTTACTGCTTGCAGATCCTCTGCCACCTGTTTTATATCACATGTAACTGATTAAAAAAACATGTGGCTTTTTTTTGTGTTATGTTTTTGTAAGAGCCTTGAAAAACACTTTAAAGCATAAAAGCATAAAAGACATATCAGTAACAGAATGCAGTAGGAGTTGGGCTTATTCTTTGACTTGCTTGATAGGAAAACATCAGCAATAAACTTTAAATGTTTGGTGCTCCACTGTTTCTTAAATTGGAGAACCATACTTTACTTTTGAATTAGAAAATGCACTTCACTGGCCTTGCTTTCAGTAACACCCATACTAAGAACAGAGCAGAAAAAATAAATGTAGGTATAAATTACAAAACCAAAGCTTTGAGGGGGAGGTGAGCACAGGTTTATGACAGGTATGATGGTGGGCAAGAGGGCACTGTGGGTATTTGAAAAGAAAATAACTTTCTCCTCCTCTGTGTGACATGGGAAAGTCTGTCCCCAAAGATTTGTCCTTCAACAGCCAATTCAGCTGTATGGGTTTTGTCAACATCTGACTGAAATTTGGTGCAGGGTAAGGATGTGCAAAATAAAAGTAAAAACTAAAAAAACCCTACACCATTGAAGTGATTCTGAAAATCCTTGGTGTAGGCAGGTGATTAAAAAAGTTGCCACTTGTCAGTCAGGCTGTGATGAGTTGACCCCCAGTTCTCCTTTTGTCCTCACTGTTGTCTGATGAACTATGAGTGTATGCGCACAGGCTAGCTTGAAGTATAGCATTTTACTCTGCAGTCACAATGGATTTAATACCTGCCTGTTTTCAGTAACTTAGCTGCTAACTTGCTCAATAAATCACTTGCTTCTGATCATCACCCCTTAGATACTGAAAGTAGAGATCCCAATAGAAAGTAGATAAACTACAGATCCTCCAGTGTTTCAGACATGAAGTAAATATCATGAGTACCATTCATTCAGCTGAAATGCTGTTTGGCGCTACAGCTTTCCTTGGCATTGAAAACCAACTTCACCTTGTCCAAATGATGTGTGATGACACCTTTATTGAGGATGTGGTATTCACTCAGGGGGTGTGTGGGGTGTCATCAGAGTCCATGCTTTAGTCTTGGTCCTGGATTTTGGAAGGCAAGGCATTGCTTTAGTCACTTCCACCAGGCATTTATCAACAAATATGATTCTCATTTGCATATGAGAAAATATCGTGAGGTTTGCAGCATCTTGTGTTTTGAGAGGATTGGACTGTAAATAATGGATTTTGGCTGGGATGGTAGCTGGTAGTGTCTGAAAGGTGAAGATTGTGAACTCCTTCAGATTTACATGGCTGGTGCAGGTACAGCTGTAGGTGGCAGTTGGTGTAATTAAGTTAATTAAACATCATTGTGGGACTCAACTTCATTTCCTTTGCGAAGTAGGTTTGACTGTAGTTGTTTCTTGCTTAGGCAATGTTCCTTCCCCCCTCTCTCTTAGTGTCATTTAATATCCAGCTACTTCATGACTAGATCATATTGTTCTAACCCTTTACTTGCTCAATCCAGACAAATGCTGATGCTTCAGTGCCTTCCTTTCCCTCTGGGACTTTTGTCACAGGCACAGTTTTTACTGTGAGTTGGTAGAATAAGGTTGTGTTATGTGACCTAAAGAGAGAGGTTTCTGTCTTGCTGCCACAGTCTGCAAACAGGGTGTTCAGGGCCTCATGCAATACCTGCTGGCTCGCACCTGACAAAATGGGGTAATAAGAGTCATTTCTGCACACTCTAGATAATATGGGGTTGATGGCAAGTGTTATTAAGTTAATTAGACTAGCAGCCATACTCATTGCTTTTCTCAGACAGCTTTAAAATGTCCCAGTGGGATGGTTTATAAACTTTTTAAATTTCACTCTTTGCTTGGTATGTTTAGAAGCTGGTGTGTGCAGTCCATATGGCATTCTGCACTAAATGCAACATCCAATAAGCTAGACTTTCTGCTTTCCTTAAAGTTAAACATCCTATGATAAAATACTAAGATACTAATGGGCATAAAAGTAATTTAAAATATTTCAGGTTTTTATCCTGTTTGAAGTTTTGCAATGTCTTGGGTCTCAGGAGGCTTGGATGGCAGTCTGTAATGTGAATTATGAAGCAATGGGTAGACGCTGACCTCTTATAGTGCTTGCAGAGAATAAATATCTGCCAGAAGTTCTTTACTTCAGGTCCTAACTAGAGAGGGTGGCTCTGCAAACCTGTCTGGTAAACCATTGTCAAATGCCTTCCCTCCCACCCCCCTTGTCTTGTTTTTGGTTTGGGTTTGGGTTTTTTTTTCCCCACCTTCTGGATTAGCTGTTTCTTCATACCTTGTTGTTTGTTTTGGAGAGCAGGTTGCCCTGTACATGAGGGAGTTAAAAGTAGTTGTAGCTAAAGGGCTGTATTTGGTGTTGAGGCAGTGTTTTATGACACATTTCGTGGCTCTAAAACACCTGGCTACTAGAGAATATTGTGCTGTTTACATCAAAGAGTGCTTAGATACTAAAAGATCGACAGCCTGTTTGGTCTGTGGACTATATTTTCTGCTTGTTTGGCACAGCTGAAGAGCTTTGTCTGGACAAATGAATATATATGAGGTAAGAGAACTGGGGAACATGCTGCAGAAAAGGTTTTTTAGACTCTGGAAAAGATTCTTCCATGTTAATATGTTTGTTATGGGTCTGTGCAGATATTGAGGTAGAACCATGGCCCTAAGGCAGTAGGCACCTTCTAAAAGCGTGTATTAAGAAACCTTCTAAGGAGGGCCTCTCATTTTAGAAGTTGGTTGAAACTTCAAAATTGCTAATACAACTGTGGAAGCATAGACATTGTGCCTAAAATCCTGTATGCTGGCATATCATGGTCAGCTCTCACATCTTGAACATGCTAGACTGAGTTGCAGGTTTTAGTCCCCAGCAGCCCAAGCCCAGAGGGTAGACTTTATATCTGTGATGTTTCCATATTCTGCCAAACAGCACCAATTCTGTTTGTAGTTAGAGCTGAGCAGGTATTAGTTAACCGCTGCTCTCTGGAATTGAGGTGTAATGGAGGGTTGGCTTTTTAATGCTTTTACTTTGGTAAAAATAAACTCTCACCACTAGTAGCCAGTTTTTTCAGAGCAATGAAATGTGCCATTAAATGCGTCATTTCATCTCTCATAAATTACATCATCAGGAGGATAAATTTATTCTTTATCAAGTCATAGCTTTGTTGTAGAACAGTCGATGACAGATTGGTAGAAGAGCGGGAATGCAGATCAGGTTGGTGCCCTGTGCTTCAATAGATATTTTCACTCCCAAAGCCTAGGCAATATTTTCTACTTTGTCATTCATGTCAGTTAAACTAGCGTGCCATTGGTTATGTATACTTAAGAATTTTGATGCCTACTTATTGAGAAAAGGGAACAGAAATGCATCTAGACTAGTTTCCAGTGATGCTGTGGCCGCATGAAAAATATGCGAGTGGATAAATTCCCTGAGTTGTAGTCTCCAGTGAGGTCTTGCAGCTGTCCCCAAAGAGTTAACTGCTCAGCCATGAGGACTTCCTTAGTTAAGAAGCCAAATAGAAGTCATTTAGGTGTGAGGGTGGAGGTGTTTGGTTTGCTTGGCTTAAATGTATGGACATGAATTGCAAGAAGAGAAAATCAGCATGTCCTGCAAGCCATGATGATATCAGGTTAGTATCCAGCAAACAGTGAAGTGGAAAGATGCACTGCGGAGCTGCATAGTAGGTCAGAAAGCACATCCTCTGCTTCTGCCCTTGCAGAATGGGGCTTGGTGAAACAATGGTGCGAATTGCGAGAGCTCAGCTGGCACGCGTGCACTCTTTTGTCCCCTTCTTATTAAATAAATAGACTATGTATCTCCCTCTGCCATAGAGCTTGTCATCACAATCAATAGGTTTCAGTATGGCAGAATTGAACAGGTGTAGCAGTCATTCCTTTTGTGAAATTGCAGCAGTGCTGACTCGGATATTTTCGGTGAGTAGTAAAGCAAATGCTTTTGACTAAAATATCCTTTTGTCTTGGATTCTCCCCTGGAGTTTATTATTGTGTCTGGAAGATGCCTCCCTCTGTGAGTTCTGGACTTTCAGCTTAATGTCAGTACTCATTAAAGTGTAGGAGCAGAAGAAATTTAACAG
This sequence comes from Haliaeetus leucocephalus, assembly GCF_000737465.1. NCBI lineage: Eukaryota > Metazoa > Chordata > Aves > Accipitriformes > Accipitridae > Haliaeetus > Haliaeetus leucocephalus. The sequence continues at coordinate 10,645,997 of NW_010972620.1, read as the reverse complement.
ACTGGATTTAAACCACAGTAGAAGGAAGAATTTAGTGCACCATTCCAGGGGGTTTGCTTGCTTTTAATTGATGCGCACAGCTTAGGTATGGTAGGTATGTGTACTTTATAGCAATGCCTCATGGACATGTGTTAAAATAATCTAAACCCTCTCACCTCCTGCCTGGTGGGGCTATACGTATGGAGTAACTCAATCTAATTGTTGCAGGCACTGAACAGATGGGGTTTTATTGTCTTGAGTGCTGGGAGTGTGTAAGAGAGCAATGCCAGCAGGATCCTTGCCCCAAACAGCAGCTTGCTGAGACACAGCTTGCTGCAGGAAGGCTGGCTTGTGGTTGGGAGTTTTGTGCAGGTCTCCAGCAACCATGATTGCGATGGCATGGACGGGGGAAGAGGATAGGTGGTTTGTGTTCATTTTGGTATCTGTATTATGTGTAATTTACTTGCTGCCTTGTGCTTGAGCAGTTTCCAACATACCGCATAGTAAAACACTCTGAGCTCTTTTCACCTTAATGGTTTAAAACACTTTGTGGAGGTGATTATTTTTATTCCCGTTTTATAAAGGGAGAAGCTAAAGCATGTGAGAGGGAGAGGGAACTGCTGTAGCAAATCAGAGAGAAACTGGTCACTTACTGATTCCTGTTCCTGAACAATAACCACTGTATCTCAGGTCTCCCTTTTGTAATAAAGCAGCTTTATAAAGTGGAATGTGATGAAAGACAACTGTGCCCTTTCCTGCTTCTGCCTGTTCCTAGCCTTCATCATGGTACTGCAAGCTTAGTGCGTGCTGGAGTCTTTGTCCATCTCAGATGCTCTCAGTTTTTATTGCAGAGGGAAAGTGAACTGGCTGCCTTTGCCATGCATTTGGCTTTACATGAAGACAGAGATGCACTCACTGCTGCCCAGTGTGCTATGCTGGCTTGAGCATTCAGTTGAGAAGATGAATGTGTGTAGTGGGTATAAAGTCACCCTTGATTTCCTGCAAAGGGGTAAATACCAGCCAAGTGTTACAGCTTCTCTGTTCCACTGTAACAGGATGTAGGAAGAAGTGAGCTTGCAGTGCTGCTTTTATTGCACAAGAAATGTTTGAGCATACAAAGAATGTTTTACGCCAGGTACTGCATACTGGACCTGCAAAGTAGGTGCAAAGACCAGGCTCATGCAGTGAATGATGGCTCAGCATTCCCATCTCTATAATAAGCTTTGCAACCTTTCTGTTCTTCCCTTAGCCTACTTTCAGCACCTCCAGAGTGCTTAATTTCACTACTCAGGACAAGAGGACAGTGTTGTCTTACGGGACTCTGGAAATGTAGCTGCTGTCAAGCAGGAGTGGGTATTAGACAGCTCATCTGCAGTAACTTGATGGGGAGAGTTTGGAGGTCAGAGAAAACGTGCTGAAGAAGTGCTGCCTGCCTGAGCATAGTGATTTTGCTTCCCTGCACGCTGGACCCAGACCAGCTTGTTGTGAGGTTGAGGCGGGCAGGGTGGTGTTTCTTGCCACGGTGGGTGCACATGTGCTGGAAGATGCTAGCAATTAAGGGACCGGTAGCTTAGTGTTGCTGATGCATTTCACTTCTCACATCTGATGTTACAACTAGTGGCAAATTAAATTGAGGAATCAATTAAATCTTTGCTTTCACGCATGCCATATCGGTTTTCACAGGAGCCCTTTCCTGTCAGCAAACTCTGCATCTTCAGAAGTTGTTTTACTCTGAGCTTCCAGCCCATGTGTTTTTGTGGGGAAAAAGGGCTATTAACAGTCACTTCAAGACTGGCCACTTGTTGCAGCCTCAAGAACAGCCAAAGCAGAAACTTTCCACCAGTCAGAGCTTTCCAGTTTCCAGTGCCCAGGGATCAGTTGCTGTTGCTCTCATCATCTCTGTCCTGTAGTCTTTTCATCCCTGTTTCTCTTGATCCTATCTACCCTTCCGTCTCCTTTTTCCTTTCTCTGTGCTGCTTCCTTCTGTATTTTTTTCTGTGTTTTTTCTATCCTTGGTTTATCTCTAACTGAAGTCTTCCATTACACTCAGTAAGTAACAGCACTGTTATATTTTTCTGTTGCCACTGCACTTTTCTGAGCATTCCCTGTTCTCTTGCATTTGAGATCATTAGCTCTCTGGGACAGAGGCTTTCTGCCACTCTGTATTTGTACAATACCTGTTACAGTGGGACCTGCTTTTACTTTAATACAGCTAGTACAAATAAATGATTCATTGGCACTCAGGTTCCTAAATCAGGGTGGAACACTTTATATTTTTCCTGCAATCATTCCCTTCTTCCTAAAGAAATAAATAAATGCAATAAATATGCAATAAATACATAAATGCAAGTGTCCTAGGTTGTTCATCCTGAGGAAAATAGAGGTTCATTTATATGTGCCTCTACATGGCTTCTGGCATCATGGTGTCTAGGTAGTTTGCTCTCTGAAGAGTTGCATGAAGAAGTGATGAGAGATGTGTGTTCTTCTGAGAGCACTGGCATGGCTAGTGTGTAAATGACTCACCGGGAGATCAAGTAATAACGAATGTGGAGATCGCTTGTGGTCTGCCTCAGAGCACTAAGCATTAACCTCAAGACAAGCCACTGGGAGCCAGATTTTTCATTCCTGAACCATTGTTTCACCTTCTGCCTGTTCAGCATCCTTGCCTTGTCCAGTGACAGTCTCTTCTTGCCAGTTGACTGCTGAACTGTGCATCTGTAAGAGGAGGCAGTGTTGCTAAAGTGACATCTCCCCAGACATCTCTCAGTCCCTAGAGAATTGTGTTCCAAAAGCACTCTGAAATTTGTATGACAAATGGCAGCCAGCACCACTGAGGGACTCTGCGGTGTGGAAGTATGTAAGTGTACACGCTATCAAAGGCTAGTTGGGGAACTGCAGTGTTTTGTCTTTCAGCTGACACTTTACTATTTCCTTGCTTTACAAATGCGTTGAAGATACTCGTGCTTCATGAATACCAAACACAAGGTTTTTATTTTTATTTTTTTTTTCCATGATCGATATGAACATCTCAGTAGAGCACCGCACATCACATCTTTTCCAACCGCTTTAACCTCTCCCTTCCCCCTCCCCAAAGGTACTGGCTGATATCCCAAAAATCAAGGCAATCACAGTGTAAAAATAAAACATTGCCAAGGCTCAGCTGTTACATGCTGGTGTGTGAACTAATGATGGCAAAGCCGCTGTTCTATTGTCCATAAGGGGGAGACTCTGCTTAAAAGCTCTGGCCCCCTATTGTCTCCAGGAACAAATGCCTGCAGAGTGGCAGCTTTGCAAAGTGAAATTCCAGCTGTTACTCAGTAGCCCAGGAGGCCAGTTACCTAAAAGTATGCCCCAGGGACAAGATGGATTTTGAGAGATGGAAGAATAGCAGAGGCATATCAGAGTAGTTGATGCAGAAAGGTGCTGCTATTGCACAGCAGCTTGGGCTGGGCAGTGGTGGAATTTCTTGTAGCAGATGTGTGAGGAGGAGCTGTACCACATGGAGAGCCTGGCCTCGGTAGCGTATGCTGGGCAGTAAGAACCTGGCTATGCAGAGCCAGGATTGAATCCAAGCTCTTCATGCTCCTCTGCCCCAGGCTGCCTGCAGGTTCAGGAACACAGCTCTGCAGAAAATCAGGTTGGGAAGGAATTCTTCGGAGTGAAAGAGCTCACTTAAAACAAATTAAACAGCTGAACTTCTTCCTCTAGTCGCTGAGGAGTTGTCCATTCGCCTTTAGGGAAATGAGGAAGGAGACTTGAATTCTTTCTGTTCCTTAATGTCTGTTGATTCCTACTGCAGTGGCAGCTGGTTGCTGGGTTTGCTTTCCCTGGGTGAATCCCAGCTGTGATTGCAGGTGCCGCTCCACTAGCTCAGATCCGAGCAGGGACTTGTGAGCAGGCGGCCCACGTTGAAGTGCTTCACAGCAGTGGATATAAATGAATGCTAAATCTGTTCCCTGGTAAATGTTGGAACCATGTGAGTGCACTGAACCCCTCCGAGCTGCCAAACCTTCTGTCAAGCCAGAAGTTAAGTTGTTGTAAGTCTGTGTTCCCTTTTCTCTCAATAACTTTTAGCATGTCCTGTAGGAGTGTAAATATGACTCCAGCCAGGCATGAAACATGCAACTTGAAAGCCACAGTGTTCGAGAGGCTGCGTAATGGAGAGTGTGATTGTGACTCACAGGAGCTGCTTCTCTGGTCCGATTGAAATGGGAAGAGTCTGGGCATGTCTCTACCTGCCTGCCTGCCCTCCTCTGGAGGGAGGGATATGGGAAGCCTGGCAGGGACCCTGCTGAATTCGTTTTACTGATGTAACTGTCAAGGCTGGCGAGACTGCAGAAGCCCTCCCTGTGCTAAGTATGTACTGATGCTGTAGGAGCAGCCACTGGAGTGACTGTCCATGCACATGGACTGCATCTGGTGTGTCAGTGAGGTGCGTGGCTGGGAATGTTGCAGTGAATCTGCAGATTCTGGTTGGGTTTTGTTTTGGTGTTTTTTTTTTTTTTTTTTTTACTCTTCCACTGCCCGCCCTTCCACACTGTTTTTCTTTATCTGTATATTTAAAGAAGTAATGATGCTTCCAGGCAGGTTTTCTTTCCACTGGCACTGATTGGCACCACTGAATATCACTTATTCCTGGACTCTGGCACTAGCTCTTAGCTGTGATGAGGTCTGGAGAAAGCAGCTGAAAGCCCTTCTGCAGGGGGAGGTGTGGGGAGGAGGAACCCATTAGAGTGCAACAGAGGGAGCTGGAGTGAATTTTCATGCTGATGAATATGAGAGTGAAAGCCCTGACTTGCTGCGGTGTAATTTGGCCAAGCAAATGTTCTCCAGGCACAGTCAGCGCACATCTGTGCCAAGCACTGACATGGGCTGTTCCCATGATGAGCGTTTACCTCAGCAGTGGGTCTCATGAGTAATATCCCAACTAGACCAGTTGCAAAGTCTAGCCCAGGGAGACTTTACTGCCTTGCGATTTGTCTTCCAGCTGCACCTGACAAGCAGAGGAGAGCTGAGGAAATATTCCAGCTACGGTTTGATTTTTTTTCTTTTTCCCCAAATTGTTATTTTATTTTCAATTTTAGATTTCTTACACTTGCCTCTAGATCCACCTAGAAGGGAAGGGGCGTATGTTGGTGCAGGCAATGAGAGAAACGAGGCAGAGAAGTAGGAGTGATCAGTGTTTCTGCTGCTGTGTTTGGGACACTGACATAAGTTATCTCTAATGATCTAAACTGGGGCTGAGGACTACAGTCATTATGCGAAGAAGTCAAAGTAGTGGCTGCAGTGATGGATGATTACAAGTAAGAGCCAGCTACATTTTAAACATAGTAGAGATCCAAAGCAATAAACCATCAGCTTCAACACATCAGGCAACAAAGTTCTATAGAGCAAAATGTCAGGTGATACCAGTTTTGGAAGGGATGAAGAGATGCAGTTTCTGAGCAGGATGGGGCAGTGATGGCCAGGTTTGCTGTGTCTCCGCTGGAACACTGAGCAATTTGCAGCCTGTTGCCAGGAAGGCAGCAATTCCCTCTGCCAGAGCGGCGAGCACAGCCCCGCATCTGCTGGGACAAATGCACCCGCGTGTAGGGCAGTGCCTGTGCTTGCAATTTCCAGTGAGCCTGTTGCTGAATCTGCCTTGGCCTCTCAGCAGGGAGCGTGCCTTCAGCAAAGCAAGCAACGCAGTGCGGTGAGGGAGGAACTACTTCTTGCAGGACTGTGGCTTCAAGTGCACTGACTCAGGCTGGTGGGGAATTTCTGCTGCAACCCCAAGCTGTTCCTCAGACCTCTGAAAATTTCCCTCCTGTGTTTCAGAGCCATCATCAATCACTTCAACCCGAAGATAGAGTCTTACGCTGCGGTGAATCACATATCACAGCTCTCCGAGGATCAGGTAAGCCAGGCATACGATGACCATTTTTCCATGGTGACCTCTGGAATATTGGTGTTTAGGAGTACCTTGTGCTCACTGGGACTGATCACGTGGCAGCAGTATGAGGGGTGAAGGCAGGACTTTCATGTTCCTTGTTCAGATGTGAGCGAGAGGAAGAGAAACAAGGCTTGCTTTAGCCAATTTTACCATCATATGCAGACATCTTGGTCCAGTAAATGCAGAAGCGTGGGTACAAACGATGAAAATATGCAGCATTGTCAGCAAGTGCAGTTGGAGACTGCGGATGCTGGTGGTTAGAATGGGGCAGGAAGTTTTTGGCAGCAAATTTAGTTATCGGAGAACTGTTGGGTGTAGCTTGATTTTCTGTGATATTGGGGAATTAGAACTCAGGCAACAGAGGGTAGAAATTTTCTAGGGTAGTTGAATTCAGTTGGTTTAGATTTTGAAAAGAGAAGGTTTTTAATAAAGAGGGTGATAGGGTTAGGTTTCCCTTCCTTAATTTGGCCTGGTTTGCTCTTTCCGTGTCCTGCTTGTATTGCATAAATGTGTAAATGTGGCTTTTTGAAATAGGCTACTACGTGTGGTCTCAGGAAGGGAAGAGATGGCCTATTTCCCAAAATAAAATATTGGGATTGTATGTTAATCACTCTTGGAGAGGTAAATGACTCTGTAGGAGCCTGTGGCGGACAAAATACAGACCTGCCATGCGAGCTGGGGGCATCATCCCAGACACAGCTGCGTCAACACCTCTGGACCTTCTGGAGCAGAAATTGTGTACGCAGCCTAGGACAGACCTCATTTGAGTCACCTTGGATGGCTCCTTCCACTGGATGGGATACCGTGCTTGTGCCCATTACAAGGTCCTGACTGTATCTTGCTCTGCAATTAATTTCTCTTTCTGTCCATGATATTTTTAGTCATTACTTGATGATACCCTTCCATGCCTCCCACTAACGTTTTCATTTATTATCCTACTTGATCTGTAATACATAACACCCCAAAGTCTCAGGTCTAATACTGTACTGGTGCAGTGGGGAGAAAAATGTGGACTCTACTGCTTTTTATTCTCTTCTTGATGTAGCTGGATAGAAGAACATGGGTTTTAATTTACTCAATTTTTCTGTATTGTTCTGTCTGTGAGAGTCACTGTACCCACAGCTATGCTTTGCAATGGTTCATGTTATCAGTCCTCATTCATTGATGATACGCTGATTGCATCAACCCAGGCCCTTAAAAAGAAAAGCCTTTGATAGCCCAATTTAAAATGGGGGGCCTGGATGGAGGGGAATTTTGCATAGTCTTTGGGTTAGTCTGAGAAAGGAAACAAGCTTTTTGCTGTCGGCTCTATGTAGTATTCATCCCCCAGCGGTTCAGGGAGGTCAGATTAAATCCTTTCTTCCTTGTGTGTTATTCTTAAATAAAATCTCTAGCAGCAGGCAGATAATGAAATCAGTGCTGATGCATGGAGCATTTTGAGGAAGATGATTAGGAAGTTGAAAGACAGTTAGATTCCTCTTTTTTCTTTTCTCCCTTCATGCTTTCTCTCAACATAGGGAGAACATCAAACAAAGCAAAGCAATAATAGGCCCTGGTGAACTGCAGAGAAATAATGGCGATGTCACTGTGGTGAGGGACTGTGTGGTCTCAGTGAGGGTGTTTAGTCGGCACTCTGCAATTTACTGCACAAGGAGGAGAGGGATGGAGACTTCTTGCCTCTGCTTTCAATTAGCCAGTGAGCTCAGGTCTGTGTGTTGGACTGTGGTTTCCCCTCCGTCAGTAGCCATCCCACATGGTAAGTTCATGAGAGATTGGTAGATGGCCGAGATCAAGGCCAGGATCTGTCTTTTGTGGGGTACAGAATTTGTTGTTTTCATTCTGTGTTAGCTGTTCAGCATGAGGTGAGTGGTCAAGCTTGCCTTTTGGCTGCTGCAGTCTCTTTTTTTTTTTTAACTCTTCCAGCTGTACCTTTTTTTTACATGTGTGTTCACTTAATTCCCTTTTTCTCTTCTCTCCATAAATATTTTCTACACAAAATCCACCCTCCTTTATAGCCCTGTTTTTCTGAAGTGTACCATATTGAAATATTTAATGCTGATGCTTAACTTGTATATCCACACACACATATTACATTTGGGACTGGTCATTCTCTCCTTTGAGTTATTTCAATAATTTCAGGAGACTGGTATTTCTTTACTGGAAATATTAATTTTTACAATTTTGAGGATCAAACTTTTCTTTTAATGAATATTTCCTTCCCAGATACTAGCCTTTGGCCAGATTCTCATATGGCTGCTCGTACTCCTCTGTGGTATCTGAGAATCTCCTATTAATCAGGCAGATTTGTTAATCAGGCTATGTCATGGCTTTAACATAGCTCTATCTGAAGGGGAATTTCCAGCTGCTCTGAGTTGCTTCCAATTCACTTGAACGTAATCAGCTTGCAGACTCTTACTTGAGCCTGTGTCAAACTTAACTATGCTGCTCCCTGACTGTTCTGGCACCCTGTTCATGTGTTAGATGATTTTTTTTTTAATTATTTTTTTTTATTTTTAATATCCTTGAAAGTAGCTAAGTAATCAGCTGGAAGAGATTTTGCTCTATCTTTTTCTAATCCTATTGAAGGCTTTATTACCTTGTTAATCACTAATGTCCGTTTATTACCATTCTCAGTCCGTCATTTCAGTGCTTTCTCCTTTTTTATTTATAAGCATTAATGTTAACATTATTACATGCTGAGGGGATTTGTAGGGCCTTGGAAATGGTGGACATGGGATTGTTTTAAGGATAGGCCGTTAATACCACTATACATCTTCAGCCCTAAAGACCTCCAGGAACCATAGTTTGAATATGCAAATTGGTGCTCTAGGCAGGTATATTGGCAAGACTTGCTGATTGTTGTGGGGTTTATCCAATGTTCAGATCAGAAATACTGGGAAGAGACCTTTTTCTTTCCATATTTTCTTGAGCAAAGAGTGGGAGATTCCCAGGGGCAAGCAAATGCCAGGGATTTGATGAGGAGCCACCTCAGTCTATCAACACCGTGTGATCCTTACCAGTGCCATTCTGCAAAGAGTCTGCTTGCCAAAGCAAACTCATAATCCTTCCTAGTCATTTTCTATTTTGACCTTGCTGTAGTTCCTCACCATGAAACAGGAAATGTCTTAGCCAGTTATTGGCATCTTCCCTCACTTGCTAATTTGTTAAACTTGACTTCAGTGTTAATCTGTGTTTTTGTGGTATTCTCCCTCTCAGCATGTTTGGCTCCTGCCTGCATGTCCTTTAAGGAACTGACAGATGCTGCACAGTCAAAAAGATAGGGTTGGCCATTAACTACCAACGTAGTTTTAGCCCTTCCATGCAAGTGATTATTCCCATGTCTTCAAAGATGTTTTGGTCCCTTCTCAAGTCAAAGGGCAAAATAGCCTTCTGTGAAATGAATTCATGGGCTTATCTGTACTCTCCAGATGACTGGACTGCCTTGTACTTAATACATTGGAGGCAGTAGACTTTTCTCTGTGCCATATCTGATCTGAGAAACTCCCAACATGTTTTCTAGCAGAAGTAGTTGCAGAGAACAGGGTCAAGGCAGTGAGAAAACAGCAACAAGAGCAGAAGGGCAAACACAAACAGAAAGACTGAAAACACAGGGCATGAATGATCTGGATAGGGTCTCACATCTACCTTTTCTGGATGTGAAAGAGCAGCTGTTTGTAAGAAGGCAGCTCTCTGCCTGATGGTGATGTAGCACAATTACTCTAGAGAGGCTGAAGTGAGAGGAACCCAGTACTTCTGGTGAAATCCTCTCTGAGCAGGAATACCCTGTGGTGCCTTGCATGCCAAGCAAGTCTTGTGCCACTTAGCAAAATTGGTCAGTAAGGACTCATTTTCTCTTTGGCACTTCTTCTCTCTATGATTTCCACTCTAAGGGTCTTAAAATTGAGATGGCAGACATGTAGGACTGATGATGCTTGCTAGTCAGAAACATCTATGTGCTTTTTCTAGTAGAAGCCCCTCTTTCTTCCCAGCCACAAGCAGGGACGCTAGGTACCTCTGGTTTGGAGGTGGTGTAAAGTTCAGTGTGAAAGACTGTTGTGAACACCTATACTGTGTGTATTAGTCTGGTAACTGCAGACGAAAAGTGGTGAGAGCCAGAGCAGATTCTGATGGAAAAACAGGACAACTGTATCGCTTTTGAAATTGTGACAAATGAGTGTAATACGTGGGTTGTTCCACGTTGTAATACCTTTACAACTTTGGTAGCTGCAATCCAGTTTGTTCAGGCAATCTCACAAAGCCATTTCCCTTTCCTTGGGGTCACACCTCAAATGTTGAATGCTCCTCCCTGCCCCCCCCAATCCACATGGCCTTTTGTTACCTGCTGGGTCTTCGAGGCTCTAACCCAAAGTGCAGCTCAGGGAGGCTCCACCAGTGACTTGCACAGAAAGTCACAAAAGGGTGCAGTTGGTTTTAGGTGCCCTAAAGTATTCTAATTCTGAGCCATTGACATCACAGTTTATTCAACTTGTTCTGGGTTCTGTAACTAGCAGCAAAACTGCTGGCAGATACCAAATGCTTTGTTGCTGTTTAGCACTGATGGCCATGGTGTTAGGAGTTAAAAGCCTGTTGGCATGTGTGCGTTTGATGTTTTTAAAATGCTGAATATCATCAGTGCTAGGTACTACTCCACTAAATCCCGCTAATCTCCTACATTAATATAACACGTTGTGAGGGCTCCAGAAATACTTTTAAATGGTTTTGGCATAATGCTACTTCACTTCTGAAATGCAGTGAGCTTTGGGGTAGAAAGTATCAAGCTTGCTAGTGCCATGTAGCACACAGTAGTAGGAATGTGAAACAACAGCCAAGGGGTCACCAAGGCAAAGCCCTAATTTAAAATCATCACATCTTTGCAAATGAGGCAGGGATGTTGGATTTCATGGTCTCATTACAGACACCTACTCATGATTAATGGCTTGAAACAGATTTTATTGTTTAAATTAGAAAGAGCTGAGCTGCACCAGGTGAAATTGGAATCCCAGGTTTAAGAGGATCTGTATAAAAAGTCTTCCAGAGCTGGCAAATTGCCAGTTTGCCTAGCTGATGGGGCGGTTCTTTGGTTTAGGTATCTTTTGCTTGTTTGTTTTTTTGTTCACCATGGAAATATCCCTGCAATTTACTAATGCCTCAGACTGCTTTATGCAGTGTGGCAGACTGAATGGGTCTGAAGAGGCTTCAAGGACTGATCAGCTTTGCTGCAAGGAGATTTTAAGCTGGAGGTGAGCTTTGGAGCAGTGACTTTGTGCTGTGTAGTGCCTTTTATTAACATGCAGAATACAATAAACTGTGCGTCACTGGAGGAGGGGTGACAACGTGTGCTAGGCTGTTAGAGGGACAGAAGAAGGGCTTTGTTTTTAAAAACACCTACTGCTGGAGAGATGTAACCCTATTGCTAATTCAGTCCCAGACACCTCAATAAGAAATGGGAAAAACCCTTCAATTCCCTTCTTTCAGGCTCTACACAAAGGTGCCCTGGCATCCTGCCCATTACCGCTAGTGGCAGTGAGCTGCTCTGTGACTCTCAGAGGCAGCATGACCCTGGATCACCTTGACTGCTCCAGGAGCAGAGGAGTCTTTCCACCCTTTGTGCATTGCAAATGCTAAGGCATGTCTTGCTTCCTACCACTTCTGTGAGCTGTCCTCTTGGGCAGATTAGGGACTGCCTCAAAGTACAAACTGGTAACAAAATAAGTCCATTAAACTTCAAAGCAAGGTTTGCCTTCAGTTCGCACAGCTGTTTTCATATCCTTGCCTGGCTGTCGCTAGTACCACAGGGACTGGTGAGGGCCTGAAAACTACTGTAGTGTAGGTGACCACTGAATGTTGGGGACTTGTTTTGGAAGAGCCACCTTCCGGAGCTGCTACTCGCTGCTGGCTGCAACAGGGTAAAGTCTCCTGGAGCTAGGTAAGTTTCTGTGCTGGGGCTACAGGGGCAGCACTCGGGGATGTGAGTTATGAGCCCAGTCTGAATCACAACTGGGAGCGTGCTGAGCAAGAGCCACAGATTTAACTTTGTAGTAAGGTCCCAGCCCATACTGCAGAGACAGGCTGATGTTGCTCTAGTTCCAGTGCTTGTCTTGCACCCCTGGTCAATGTGTTTCACAAAGCACTTCCCAGATGCCTGGTAGGTTTCTTTTATATGTGGTACTTAACTAAACTTGGAAACGGGACTGAGGGTAGCTATAGGAAGGTGCTGGAAGCTGGGGTCTGAGCTCCTTCCTAGCTTTCAGTGTGCTGCCTTGAGCAAACCTTGAGCCCTCTGTCCTCCCAAGTGAGAGGGCAGGTGGTGTGGAGCTCTTGGAGAGCCAGGCAGCGTTTGAAGTGCTGTGCGATCTGCTGGGGAAGGCTGCTGTGGAAGTGGAAAGCAATCTTACAGATTGCCGTCACTGCTAAGCGCCTGTATAGGGCAGGGAAAGCTCCACAGAGGATTGCAACAGAAGGATCAAAACAGCCTGCGTTTATAAAGATTAAATTACAACTTTGCACATCTACCATTAAAGGAGGAGCTGTCGACGGCTGGCTTGTGCGAACGTGCAATTCAGTTTGCATTTTGTAAAACTTCAGATTGAGAAGGTTTTTTAATCCCTTGTGAAACAGGAACAATAGACGCTGGCTGTTGCCAGGTGCATAATGCATATAGATACCATGTGAATTTCTTTCATGGTCCTCCCTAAAGCTGGATTTATAGCACTATACTTTGTTGCTGTAGTCCCGAGCTCCACCCTAAGCTTCCTTACACTCAGTCATCTCTCTGCTTGGGAGTCCTAAAAGCAGACAGGCTATAGCCTGCTGTGCCAGTTACAGATGGCAATGTGACTGTGAGTAACTGTTCCTGGAGTCAAATTCTCCTCTCACAAAAAGAGACAGGCTTTGCAGTGACTGCCAGCTATGCTCATTTTGGGGCTTCTTTAGGATAAAACTCCTGCCTTCAGAGACTGCTACTCTTCCTTCTCTCTGGTAGTATCCTGCTGTAACAGATGATGTTTTTCTGCCTTCCTCCTCTGGATCCTCTAGCTGGGGCTGCAGCTGTTTCCAAAACGTGACAAATTGGGTCATCGCTCTGATTTCAAAGTGGGAAGCAAATTGAGCTTTGCAGTCCCTATGCCTCCCAGAGCAGGAGAGTAAATGCTGCTGAGCAAAAGGTGCTGCACCTGAACAGAGCTCCATTCAGCTGGAAGATTTGGGGTTTTGGCTCTCTAACACTTGGCATTTGGATGTTAAGACACTAAGTTCAAATTTCTTGTCCACGGTAGGGAGCTCAAAAGCAAACCTTTTAATAGAGGAGAAGGCGGCATCTCTGATGTGTGTCACTCTTCCTGTCTTCACGGGAGACCTGAGGCAGGCAGCGGGATTGCTCAGGGAGCTAAGATGTGTCATTCAAAGACAGCAAGCGGGGGAGATGGATGTCCAGAGAGATGGAATTGGGGAAGGTGCTTCTGCATCAGCCAAGTGCCAGGGGCGATAAATCAATTCCACTACCTTAGTCAGAGGGCGCTTGGATTCCCCCATGGCTCAGTTAAGGCACAAATAAGCTCCTGGGGAGCTAAGTATTGCTAGCAGCACATGCTGTTTCAGCAGCAGCATCTGCCTTGCAGCTGGCATGAGTGTAGGCCTGTGGAAGGATATTAAATCATAGCCCTGTGTTTGCTCTCACCTGAGCACCTATTCGTAGGAGTTCTTCTTTCGCTTTTTCCAAACCGTGGATTTATGTTCTCCATCAATAACTGCTTCACAGCAAGAATTGCTAACAGGGAAGGTGTATTCCAGCCTCCCAGACAAGAAGCTGATGAATTGGCCTGGACCATTGTCTGAAAGTACCTAGGATTTCTGAAATAAGCTGACGTGACCCAGCAACTATCACTTGCATCAATGTTAACTGGTGTGTCACAGCTGCATCAATGTTAGTTTAAACTAGGAAGCTTTTCACTTCCATGAAAACACAGGTTAGTTAGGATGACCTCTGGCAGTAAGAGAGTAAGTATGGAAAATCTGCTGACCTATCCTTAACATTTAGAGAATGGGGTAGTTTCTTGTAGACTGACATCTAATAACACTGTTTGCAGTAGCCCCTGCCATATGCCTCAGCTTCCTAGTTGGAAACTTGGATCCTAAGTCTTACTATGTGCAGAACCCCACTGAAGAAATATTGTGCTTAAGGCTTATTTGTGCACAAACCCCATCTTGGTTTCCCAAATGTATTTCCTCAGCAGCTGTAATTCAGCAGACTGCTTTTTTTTTTTTTTTTTTGAGTTGGATGTAAACACACACACACAATGCTGTTGAAATCTTACTCTTGGACTTCCTGACTTCTCAGAAAATGCTGGGTTTGGGTCCTGTGTAGAAGCTCTAGAGGTGGAGAAGTTCTTGTGAGTGCTTCTCCCACTCGTGATGGCATGAGCAAGCTCCTATCCCGCTAATGGACTGATTGCGTCTCTGAGACAATGACCACTGCTTGCAGTGAAATGTGATGACAGAGACGGACACAGCATCTTTCTGGCAATGAGATTTGGCGTCAGGGAGCTGGCATGACATGGCTAGCTATATGGGGGTGCTTTGGCTTTGGGAAGGTCTGTACTATCTTTTGCAGACCAAACTGAGCTGTCCTGGAGCCCCGTGAGCGTGTTTAACACAGTGGAAAGATGGAAATGATAGTATCATGGTGATACTGTGAGAATTTCTTTCTCGGGGCACTGCTATCAACTCCCCTCTGCTTATACTTCTTCAGCAACATCTGTGAATCAAATCATTGCTCTTCCTGCAAGTAAGACACCGGTATTTACTTAGGCATTGCATTGTCCTTTGCAGCCTTCTCCTAGTTCTGTGAAAATTAATGTTCCAAACCCAGGATGTATCAATCTATATGTGCATATGGAGGTCACACAGAGCCTACCCTGAGATGTTTCTCATTCTGCCAGCAGTTCTTCTTCCGAGTGTTTAAAGGAAAAGCGTGCTTAGCTGGCTAATGACTGAGTCTCCCTTTCTAGTCCTCTTCTGCACTAGAAATACCTATACTCCCCCCCCAAACCTAGATACTAGCCTTTGCTCAGCTGTGTCATATTGGTGGTTTGCTGGAGTCAGGCATCTGTCCAACTTACATGAAATGTTGGCTGTTACTGTCACCCTAAGGTTTATCAGTGATTTTATGTAACAGGATGTACGTAACACAGAACATGGATCTAGATGGAGCTTCACATGACGATATCTGCAGGGGTTTTTGTCCCTTTCATTTCTTACAAAAGGTAGCTGTGAGCTACAGTATAGACTTTTTAAGGCTGTTTTGTTTGCAAGAAGTACTCTTTTTGTTGAACATCTTGAAACACTAGGACAGGAGCAGTCTTCCAGCTGATGGAAACAGAAATGTGGATTTGTGAGGGAGCCAAGGTAGTCATGCTGGAACTTAGACTTCCTGACTGTTTTGGTTTTTGCATCCAGGCTGCTTTGCCGGGAATTTTCTGCCCTGTCGTTAATGCTCCTGAAAACCAACGACGTGATGGAAGCATCTCACTACAGACTCTTAGTTCTCACCTCAGCTATAAAGATGTGCTTTTCTATTTTAAGTGATGGACCTATTTAATTACAGTACCACCTACAAGGTGCTTTGTAGGCATAGAAAGGAAACTTAGGTCTGTTGCTGGGCTGAACTCCCCTTCTCAGAAGAATAAAAAGAAAGCTACTGTAATGCCTCCACTCAGCCTCCTTTGCAGATACCTGAGCATGACACACTTTTTGCAGTGGAGAGTATTAACATGATCTGAACTTAATTTCTCCAGCTGACGACAGTTTCCCACATCATCCAGTTCTTGCTGAGCTTTCCACCCTCAGTAGCACCCAGAGGGATAATATTCCAGGACTGCTTGAGTCCTAAAGTGCGTCTGTCACTATTTAGTATGTTGATGTTTTAGAACTAGGACTCAGTGATGCTAAGGCCGGGCAGTTAATGTCGTATCATACATTTTGACATAAAGAAGCTGGTCGCTGACCA
This sequence comes from Haliaeetus leucocephalus, assembly GCF_000737465.1. Taxonomy (NCBI): domain Eukaryota; kingdom Metazoa; phylum Chordata; class Aves; order Accipitriformes; family Accipitridae; genus Haliaeetus; species Haliaeetus leucocephalus. Next base: position 10,630,083 of record NW_010972620.1, on the reverse strand, counting down.
CTCCTGTCCCAATTACTCATCAGGAAGTCAGTTGTTAAGTCAAACCAGAAATCTGTGGTCTTGTCAGCTACATTATTAGCTTGAGGCGTAGCCCGGTCCCTGATCCTCACCCAGAAACCCTTCACTTGAGTGAAGTGTAGTTTGAAGATGGAGGTAACTCTTCTGTTGGGAGACCTGGATTGAAGCTGCCATGCTTTTTGTACATGAGATCATACCTCAGTGTGACCTCAGCTTACATATGTCAGGGAGAGCTTTTTCTGTGATGAGTTTGGAAAAGGTCAGGTTAAGATGCTTTGAAGAAAAACAGCCAGTTGATTTGATCCTGATCTTTGTTTTAGAAAAGAATGATGCAAAAATCTCGGAAGTCAAATCTGGGGAGTAGGAGGATTTTATTTTGATAGCATTCCCCTTTAAAAAAGGAGGGAAAAACCCACCTGCCTGTACTCTCACAAAAAGCCTTACTTTCCAGCACTCAACAGGGTTGTGGTTTAAAAGGTAAATCCAGACTCCGGACTGTTAACCCTCTCTCCAGTAATCTTACATCGTCATACCCAGGTGCTCGCAGACTGCTGCAGCTTCTTCTGCCCTGTTGTTACTAAGTCAAGAACAGAAATATCTACAAAATATTTAAGATCACACCTCTCCTCTGTCACTTGGTCTTGGAAAAGGTGATCAGATTGTTCTGATGCTAGGTGCTTCTCCCTGGCAGAGGTTTTAATGCTTGCTAGGGTAATGGTGAGTGGCATTTCAGATCGCAGGCTTCTTTTACTCTGTATAGCTCCTACTGTATGTTCCTTTCTCTCTGGGTATTGAATTGTTGTTCTGGCACAGTATTCGACTTGAGTTTTTCCCTGCCCTTGTTTCTTCCATGGGGGGCTGTGTGCCATCACACTGCTGACAGCACACACATTTGAGAGGATTCCTTTACATGTGCTTCTTCTGGCATTTTACAATCCTGTCTCTTTCAACATGTGATAGCAGAATATAAAGTAGGTCACTCTACTTCCTTTCTGCTTTTCTCAGTTCTGCAGCTCTTATGATCTCTGAATTCTTTCTGAATATCAGACAGTTTTGGAGACTCGTGTCTGGGAGAGTTCAGCAGGCTCCTAAAGCCTCAGTAGTCATTTTGGGATTGGGCCTTAACAGGGCACTAGGGACATGTTTCTTCGTAGCCTTTGCGTGCCTTGGATACCCTGTTAATTAGTGCCCTTGACATGTTTCACAGAGATGAGAAGGAAGAATGATGGCAGCTTTCCTAATGCACAACCATCACTTGCTGCTATGATGCATCCTGTGGCTGCTGCCAGCCCTGCCCTCCTGTTCTCTTTGAGTTGATTGTAGCTGGCAGTTGTTGTCTAGACACAGTAAACCAAGTGAACAGCTCTACTTATTACCATTTATAAAAATGCACCAAACAAAAGCTCTAGGCACAGTCACAAGTCAGTCCTTAAAAAGGCATATGGAAGGAATTTAGTCTTTCCTGAGTCAGGCCAGCAGATTTACAACAAACCCCAGAACTTTAAAGTACCTGAATTTTTCAACCTGCAGACTTGCTTTGGGGTTTTATTCATACAGCCCAAGGTGGTAGAATTGTTGGGGTTAAATTACAGCACTCTTTCACTGAAACTCCCCCTTGTGAATGATTCTCAGAACTGTGAGATCAGAGTCTCTGCAGAGAGTAATGCAGAGATGTGGTCCCCTTCAACTTCTGTCACTTGGTTTCTCAGCAGGATAAGTGTGGTACCCAATTATTCTGTGTTAACCCAGGGTGAGAATGGATCCCTGTGGTTTATTGCACCTTAAAGGTGTGTTACTATGTGGTCAAATGCATGCAAACTCCGGATTTTGTAGAGCTTCTCTGAAACATGAGACCGAATTGGAGATGCAGAGAGACCTGGTCCAAAGCTTCCACACAAGTTGCCTTCTAGTGGTGGTGAATTCCTGAGGGGACTGCTCAACTGATATTCCTGGCTAGTTAGGAAAAGTCAAATAGAACTTGAACTTGTGTGTATTAGTATAAGGTGCAGTTTCTTAAGAAATCTGCTAAGCAAGCATGAAATCCTCTTTAAATATAGTCAGAAATTCAGATGTGAGAATAGTATCGAGAGGGCAATGCAGGAGCATTTTGGAAAGAGCAGAGTTTAAGATTCCCATTAAAACAAAAATAGTTGTGCAAATAAAACTACTAGGTGATGCAGTACAAATTAGTGGGTTTAAAATCTGGAGAAAAAGGAGCTGAGTTATTAATCCCTGAACTGAAGCCCTTAAGTCCTTTTAGTTGAGTGACTTCTGCTTGTCATCTAATCCCTTTGAATCATGGAAAACATAGACCCAGAGTTGTTCTCTGCTGTGTAGTAAGAGGAAATTTAACCAGTGAGCTAAATAAATAAATTGATTAATTGGCAACAATAAGGAGCTGTGTATACACTGTATCTAATTGCTTTTTTTATATTGTCTTCCTCTAACTTCTTGGAAGACACAGGTTTGTGGGTTGTACATGCAAAAATATGCTAAAAAAACCCACCTCACCAAGGCTTTGAACCTTCAGCTTCAAAGATCATTGTGTGGATCACCTTATATTGCTTTGGACAGTCTCTAATGGGGACATTGCTCAGCCAAGCTGAATTTATGCAGTAGGAATTCAAGCTGAAATTGAACACACCTCAGAATCACGGAGTAAATCAAATCTCATTTCCTTGCTTGCAGAGAACATGGGCTGTGTGGGCTTTCTTCCTCCTCCTCCTTTTCAGTAATTTTTATTCTACCAGGTCAGAGCTACCTTCTTCTTATGAGAAATACTGACTGAGTGGCTTCCCTGAGCCTTATTCAAAAACCCATCAGAGCTAATAGCTTTGAAAACATTTGATGTCCAGGAGGCACTTGGGAGCACTAAATCCTCACACAGGGATTTCTAGGCTGTAGAACAATGGTGTCCTCCAAGCACTGCAGAAATTACCATGGAGATGATACTTCCATTACAGATCCTGCAGGTACTTACCCAGGAATATGGCAAAAGAGAAATTTACAGAGAAAGTGGAAGCCTTGGTGATCAACTCCTTATCCCCAAGAGAGTGGCATCGTCTTTGCCTAAATCTTCGGTAGTGCTGTATGTACAAATACATCCCATCTCTATAGCCAGCAGGTTCAGTTTAGAGTTGTGACAGCAAAGGGTGCATCTTTTTGATTCAGAGGGCAGGCATTGTGGACAAGTAGTTCTCCAGCTTGCTGCTCTGTGTACTGATTAGCTTAGCTTGAGGATTCAGCAGCTAAAGGTGCTTTGGAAAAGAAGCATAAGGTTTGTTCTCCTCATCCTTTGGGGAGAATGGGTCCAGTGCCAGCACAAGTCACCTTTCCTTTGAATGTCAATGGTGGGCATACAGCCAACACAGTAATCTTATCTGGCCCGTTAGCAATAAACCTCCACTTTGTGTCACGTCCTTCCTGCTCATCCAGCATCTGAACCTCTGTGGAGATAACACCTTCATTCTCATAGAGGCAAGATGCCTCTTTTCAGTCTCTTCTAAGCCATACAATCTGAAGGGACTTGTCTCCTGTGGTGTTTTGGGGTTGTTACTGGGAGTGTCTGAATTGTGAGAAAGCTGATGCTGAAGTGGTGGTAGGTCTGACACTTTAAGGATGTAAGCAGAACAAATGTTGCAGGGATAAACAAGTTCCCAGGCATGCAAGCCCTTTTTGTCCTCCAAATATCTTTGGATTGCAAGATGCCACTTAACCGTGGCAGGAATCCTTCTTGAAAGTCATAGCTATTATCTTGGGCCCTGATTGCTTTGGTTAGGTATAAGGAGAAAAAACTAGAAATAACCGAGTGTCAGCAACTTTTGGTGTCTCTTTGTTTATTTCAGAGAATGCACACAGACTTCTTTCCCTGAGAAGGGCAGTAATAAGCAGCAGACTATTTGATTTCTCAGAAACCTCTGACCTGTTTTCTGTGTTTGGTCCATGCCCAAGTCTCTGCTCCTCTGCTCCCTCTCTTCACCTTGCTGACTGTCTGCTGACCAGCTATCCTGTACATCTCCATTTCAGTCAAGAAATGTCTCAGCACACAACGTTTAGCGTCTCATCAGGCCTGCCCTTGCTAGTGATTATCTTGGATAGTAGCCCCCGTATTTCCATCTGTCCCAACAGCCACTTAAATGTTCCTTTTGAATTAACTTTGCAGTCAACTTTAAGCAGTTCTGTTTATACAGGCAAAAGATGTTTTCTGTGCTGGCCATGAATGCTTCCAAGCATAAATGGTCTCGTTCTGTTTCGGCTCTGGTCACTGCCCAGATGGAGCTCAAAAGGAATGACACATTCCAACAGCACAAAAGGGGATAGTTTAACAAATTAAAATGTTAACAAGCTTCACTCCTTCAGCACGACGTATCGGAAATTGTTTGGTTCTCTTATTTCTGCCCTCATCACAGACTTTGTCCTTTCTTTTTACTTCAGTTGTGCAATGCAGATTAGAGTAGGATCCAGAAGTGTGTCTAGGGTTTGTGAGGAGTCACTTGGTTGGGACAGATTTGATTCCATTATCTTGGTAGGAATTTCACCACTGTCATAATTCTTATAAACGTAACTTGCACAGCTGTATTCTCAGTATCTAGGGGACGGTCATCTCTGCTCCTTCTTACCTTCTCAGTTACTCCTGATGTCAGTACTGTGCCTGGTCATCAGCACTCTCGGTTGTTGTGTCCAGAATGAAGAGACTTCTGAGTTGCACGTTAGAATGTCTTATTTCTGCAGTAAACCACTTTTGGAACTGCAGCCTTAGAACAGATGTTTTGCAACTGAAGTTCCCTTTTCACTACAGGATTTTCTGTTTATAAGGATCATCCAGCAGCTTATAGCTGTCTGTTCCAACTCCAGATTTGCAAAAGCCTAAATAGCTAGAACTTTTATACGGCTTGAGTCACATAAAATTCCAAGCACTGCCCACCTTTCCTTATTAGCTAGCTACCTTAGCATACTGCTACTACAGTTTTTCTAGCTATTTTTGGCTAACCAATTGACTATAGATCTATTTCTTTGGGCTGTATCTTTGGAAGGCATTTTTGAAGATTGAATTTATAAGTCTCTTGGAGTCTTTAAGCTGTAGGAAGGTCACTGTGATAGGCCTGGAAATGTTGGCTCAAGGCTCAGCAGTGGTCAGAAAGGCAAATAGAGAAATTATTAGAGAGAGAACAAAAATAAAGCAGCAGTACTGTGCTGTCACTGTATAAGTCTGTGACAAGCCATGTTTTAAATCTTGTATATTGATTCCAGTGCCCTTATTTCAGAAAACATATTGTAGAGCTGCAAAGTAGTACAGATAATCAAACAGTTATTTGCTCATCTGATTTCTTGGCTATCCAGACTTGTTGCTTGTATTCAAAAGTTCTTGTTTTCCCCATCTTAGAATGGACTTGAGTTCATTTTCCACATGTGTTCAGTTAGGCAGGTGAGCTCTGGATTTCTTCCGTCTTGGCTTCATTGCTTCTCTTCAGGCCACTGAATTATTGCCTTTTATCACTCCCATTGTGCGATTAATAGCTGGCCTTCTATTGTCACTATTTAATTGCTTAAATATAAGTAGGAGCTATGGAACTGATCTTTCTAAGCTCTGCCCCTCCAAATGCATACCTTCCTCCCTCAACCCTAGCTGGCTGTTTCTCTGGCATGTCCAATATTATTTTGACTTATTTTAAATATACAGCATCCACTTGGTTCGTGGCCAGTTTTTTAGCATATTGCTATTTAGTTTTGCTGCTTCCTTTAATTAAATTTATTCACGTTTCACAAACCAAGCTTAACAGGATTCCTAATCATTTAAAAAAAAAAAAAAAGTAATGAGCTAGATTAGCATCTACTTTTTCTTGGCAAGTGTCAGACCCAGGGCTGTACTAGTAGCATTTGTAGAGGCCGTTTGCTTGCTAGTTGCTGTAAAAGAACAAGAAAAAAGAAAAATGAAATGCATGGCCAGCTCCATAGCTTTTTGGAATGTCTGTGTTCTCCTTTCATTTATCTTGATCTTCAAGTCAGAGTCCTGGTGAGTTTTGGGGTTTTTTTTAAGTCATCCTGTAATCATTATATCTTGTAGAAGTCCCTGGTGGCTGTGTGAGGAGCACAAGCTCTCCTGGATCCTCCACCGATTCCTGTGAACCTGGCCAGGTGACATAGTACCAGAAACCTCCTGTGACTGCAGATGTTTGATTAGACCATAACCAGAATAAGCCTCCCCATTGCTTTTCCCTTGGGCACAATTAGGTTTTGATTTCTTCGAACTGGAACAGTCCACTTGCTTCTGTCAGGGTTTGATTGAAGGGAAAGGTTTTTGTTGTATAGCCTGTCTTAATCTGTTCTCTAGACAGCCTTATTCTTGAGCCAACTGTCTTCTGGGCAAATTTGAATTTCTTTACTAGGAATGAGTTTCCTCTGGTGTATATCAGGGATCCTGTTGTCACTTCATCAAGGCAATCTGAACTGAAAGTTGTGTATTTGAGTTTCAACATTTGCCAGGATGCTTTCTGGCTGCTGGCCCTAGAAAGATTTTATTTCTTTTTAAGAATAATCTTCTTAAGATTTTATTTTTTCTTAAAATCTTCAGCTACTGTTTTTTAGTTTTTTGTAGCTGTCTTTGGTTTCTGTAACAGCTTTATACATCCTGGCTTCTCAGTTCAACTGGAGCAGCAGCTCACAACTTAAACTCTTTTATCTTGTTTTGGGCACCAAGGTTACTGGTCTTACTTTGTTCAGTTAACTGGTGCTGGAGAGCTGCTGCTCATTATTTTTTTTTCTCTGTGTTCAGGAGGACAAAGTCTTCTGTAAATAGAGAATTGCACCAAAGGGTGTACACAAATCACAGCATTCATTTGCTGAATGCTGGTTAGCCACTTAGGCTGAACGGGTAGTATGCACAGTGAGCATAAGGATGGTCTCGTCCTCTTGTTTGATGTTTTGGTGACAGCAGTTGATTTACTGCTGTGCTAGAATGCAGCTGGTAGATAAAAAGCTTCTCCTGGAACAGCCCATCACATTTCAGCACTTAAGTTAATTGTAAGCACAATGGGGAAATAAAAAAATTAACGGTCCAGTCCATAGCTATCTGCAGTGCATTTTAAGCCTTGGCAGAATTGCAAGTGCTCTTATGTACCTAGCAGTGAGAAATGTTTTCATAAATGCCACCAGCTGGAGATAAGGGTTCACAACTCCAAAATGGGCTGTAACTCCAAAACAGCAAATCTATCTATCTCAGGGTTTTATGCTCCTGCCATCATCCTGGCCTTCCTTATGCTGCCTGCCTTCCTTCCTCACAGAATTTCTAACAACAGGCAAGCTTAGTGGACCTCATTCAGTTTCTGGCGGATCTCCCCATCCAGATCTAAAAGCTGCTCTGGAGAGTGCTTATTTTATTAATTGGTAATTTTTAAGATAATTTGTTTCAGGATCTTTGACTTCTTTTTCCCTGCCTGGGCTTTGGAAGTGCCAGTGTTGTGCAGTACAGGGATGTTTGTTCTCTTGGCAGAAACCCGCTGAACCCATTTTCCTCCCTCAAATGACACAGAATTGTCTCCTGTATTTCCTCTTGAGACCCTGTCCCTGCAGTCTGGGAAAGAGCACCCAGGGTCCCACAGAGTGTGCCAGGTTCTTTGTGCCAAGTGGGATATGCAGATTAGTATAAACCTACTGACCATCTTTGAAACTGAGAAAAGTGGATTGGTCTTGAGAAAAAGCAGTGCAAGGCTAAGTGCATTTTTGCTCCTTGTGTTCAACCTGTTTGGGTTTGGAGCAAAGTGAATTTAATGTGTGGGAGTTGTTTTGCATGTACATGACTTCTTGAAATTACTCTGTAGTAAAAGCATTCATGGCACAGGCTTTCTGGTGAGGTGAACAGTCTTTCAGCTACCTGACTCCTAGAGCTCGGACGGTGTCATACTCCTAGCACAGGACTTCCTAGCCCCAGGGATGTCAAGGGTTATCAACCACATTAATATCTTCTATTTGTCTATACCTCTTACAAATTAAGTCTCCTACAAGCTGTGCACATAGCTGGTCTCTGTTGTTACTTGCCTTTGTCCTACTTTGCAGCCTTTCTGCTTGTCAAAGTAACGAATCTTGCGAAGGCTGTCCCATGAGAGCTTGGGATGGGCACCACATTGGCTTTGATTGGCTTTGAGATGTTTCTGAAAGCTGTGTGATTTCCAGACTGGTTGGATCAGTGAGTCTTTTCCCAGCATTAAATAGAGTTGAACACCTTAGGCTTCTAATGGATTGTGGTTTTAAAAGGTTTCTGGAGCAGATAACTCTTGTGCCAAAACAGGATGCCATTTCTGCTAGCAGAGTTCAGAGAACAACAGTAATTTTCTGAGTGAGCTTATCAGTTACTTACCTTTAGAAGAGGCACCTGTGGGCAGAGGAGAAAGACTGTAACTGAACATTCCCACTCCATGGATAGAAACTGTCAACTTTGTAGGCTTGTTCCTTTAAATATCACAGTTCTCTGTGAGATCATTGAACAAACATCTGAGCTATTGTGTATCATCTGAGCCCCACAGAATGGCTCTATGCTGAGGTGAGGAGAAGGGAGTGTGGAATGTCGCTCCCTGATGCTGCTAAGTAAAATAATAATAATCATCTTTTATGTACAATCAAAACCTTTTTTGCCTTGTGTAGACAGGTGGCAAGGCCTGGATTTCAATACCACTCAAGTGCAAATGTATAAAAGCAGTCCTCGGGAAGGATTTGGGACATTGAGAGTTAGTGTTTAGCTGGGCACAGGGCAGTGCACTGAACACAGCAGGACTGCCAGGAGTGACTGGCAGGGACGAAGGACAAACTGATGGGCAAAGACTGTTTACTCCCGGGCTCCTAGACACAGGGCTAATGCTCAGTGAGCTGAGCAGAGGAAGATTGGCAAATGCAGGCAACGTGGTGGGAACTGTGTGCAGGGGGTCCCTGCACTCACCTTAGCATTGGAAAGCAGGGTGAGGCACCTTCTCTCCCTATCTTCTGGCTCATCATTGCTATGTGCTGCTCAGCGTTGTCCATCTGTCCAGCTCCAGGCCCTGAACAAGAGACTCCCATGAGTCCCATCGACTTTTGCTTTTCCACAGTCAGGACTGGAGCATGTATTCACGGCTCAGTGCCATCCTGGGGCTCATGGGCAGCTGCATCCACCTCTGGGGGCCTTTCTCCCCGCTGTGACCTGGACAGACTTCTTGTATCTTACTGCCCAGCATTGCTGATGCATTCGGCATCAGTGCGGTCCTGTTTCATACCTCAGAGGAGAAATTTGCCCTTGGTTGCTTTCACTTAGTCTTTTGGGCTAGCTGAGCTTTTTACTGTGGGAAAAATCCTCCTTCCAGGAATTTTCCTGCCCTCAGGGCAGACAGGATGCTGCTTCCTACTCTGAGAGTGACAGTTGTGCGAGCTGGTGGGAGCTGTCTTACAGGCTTAGTCTGAGCAACCTCACACTCTCAGCCCACAGCAAGAGAGGACCATAGGCCCTTCACTTGCATGTAGTACAAACAGCAACTGCTTGATGTAGGAGATCTGGGGCACTGCAGCAGGAATGACAATGTGCTGCCTATCTTGCATGTATGTGGCATGACTACACTTGCATCTCAAGCCCAGATCTTTGTCTTTCCCACCATGTGCACCAGACCCACTCTGCATCCTCTGGATCCATAAATGTGTGCTGTGTGCACAGCATATCTTGGGAATCTGAGTTGTTAGACTGTCATAGCAACGCCCTCCTCCTCTTCCTCTTAGCATTCATGAACATGGAATTAATACTTATGGCTTGATCAGCTTGGGGGTAAGGGATGATGTTGAAGCATCAGCACTGCATTTAGCTCCAGGACAGCTGCAAAGGTAAGGTAGTGTTGGGTCAGACAAAAGCTCTGTGCTGCTGCTTGTCCTACATTGGGTGCTTTTCTTGAAGCTAGTGTGAATGGGAGCTGCTTTCAGCACACACGTAACACTGGCAGTCTTAGTGGATCCTCTCTCTGAACTTGGCTCCTGCAGGCAGTGAAAGAGGAAAGGGAGAAAGAGATGAGTGCAGCCGGGGTCCGGGCAGATTCTCTTGGGAAATGTGGCACCTGTGTGTGTGTATTTTCATTTAACTTCTAATTGTTTAGTTATATGCTTTGTCTTTGGCACTTCTGGGGATTAATTCCAGCAAAGACTCCAGCCTGCATCAGCAACTTTTAAGTTGCTTTGTGAGAAGTGTGATGCCATTTGGAAAAAAAAAATCATTTTCCATATTAATTAGAAGATACTACTGTACAATTTATGTCAATTATCTGGCACTTTATTATGGAGAGGCAATAGCCTCTTTGTAGTCCAGGTGGCAGCAGCCTTTTCATTACAATGAGAAATGTTGCTATTCAGTTGAATTCACTAGGAGAAACACTCAGGGATTATGAGTTGCTTGTGGAGATTAGTGAGGGAGAAAAAAGGGAAGATTTGTACTAAACCTGAAGTAAACAAGCCAGGACTCCAGTGTGAAATGCATATCAGGCTTCTACTAGAATAGGGAAACCTTAATGTCTCTTCCTACAGCCTCCATCCTCTGAGCTGAGGGGACAGGCTGCTGGGTTTGCTGGTGGTATCTTGGGCTTTGCCTAGGTTTTGGAGGTGGGACTGCCCTAAGTCCCTCTCTGGCAGTGACAGGGACTCCACCACCTCTGTAGAGAGGACAGAAGGCACCTTTGTCTATCCCTGGCTGCCATTGGCCCCTATGCAATGTCCATGCAGTAGCGCTGGTGAGGGCATTATATGCCCCATAGACAGGCTGCTCCATCCTCCAGCATGGGACAGCTGGGACAGCAGCACCCAGCTTTTCCATCCTGTGAGGGCTTGCTAGGCCTGATCTGGAGAGCTTCCCCCTGTCCCAGCCTTGTGAGCTGCATAGAGATGGGGTGGGGGGCAGATACATTTTAACCTGGAGTTTGTTGAGGGTTTTTTTTGCCTTTTGCTTGATGTGAGATCATTCAGTCAGTTCTTTTCCAATTGCTTCTGTGCCGTGGTAGCTAATGACTGTCTTACGGGTGTGGAGAGGCTTTAGCAAGGTGCTGTTGCTGCTGACTGATTGCATTCTTGTCCTTTGCTGATTAAAAAGACAGTGTAGAGCCCTTGCATTCTTCTTGCTTCTGTTTTTCCTTAATTCTTCTGTCATTACTCTGTGTGCTTCCCAGAACCTACCCACCACCAGGTCCTTTGCTGGGTGGCATGAATTGGTGGTGCTCTCTAATTTTATGTTTTAGTAGGGCAGAGACTGCAGTTGTAGATGATGAAGGATTCTGCGGGTTAAAAAGTTACTAAGCAGTGAAGCGTACTGTGTCTGCCAGATAGGTGGGCCTTCATTCTGTGTGTTGCCCCTTAGATTTCATTGCCGGTACAGCTCCCTCTCTGGCTTTGCTGCTAACAGTGGCTATGTTCTCCTGGGCAGGATGGGGATTGGAGACTGCTGTATGCAATCCCCTTGTTTCCCTGGGACAGGCTCTTCCAGAAGGTCTGGTCTCTCCTGGGCGAGTGCAGCAAGTCAGCTCTTGTTGAGGATCAGTCAGAGAGAGCAGCTCTGGTGCAGTAAGGAAGGAGCCTGTGTGTAGATAGTGGTACAGCAAAGCATGGTCTGTTCTGGGGGAACTGGTTTCAGAGCTCATGTCCACAAGAGTCCACTGACCCTTTGGAGGTTGTCCATCCCGTTTGCAAGGAAGCGGTAAGCTGGTGGATGCAGCAAAGTAAAGAGCTAAAAAGTCTGAAATAATCTTGTGCCTCTGGGTGCGGTGGCACACCATCGTGTGGCACGGATGGGATGTTGCGGAGAGCTGAGCCCCACGTCAGCCCCTCCGTTGTAAGCCAACCCCCCTGCTATGTTACCCTGAGGGGTGCCTCTACTCACAGGTTATCCTTACTGGGGAAGAAGAGTTATGGGCCATGGGCAGTTGTAGCTGCAGGAGCAAGCTGAAACCTGAGTGCCACAGAAAGCACTTGCTGTTAAGAGCAGCTCCTGAAAGGTTGGTTTGGGGACATGTACGCAGGGACCTGAATCGCTAATGTTTCTCTGGAACTTCTGGAAAGCAGTCAGTTAGTGAGTGGTGGGGCAGGGGGTTAATCTGATGGCAAATTATCTTTAAATTACAGTGGTGCAGCTCCACTGACTTCTGGGTTGTTGCAGTGGAGTAAATGAGCAAATGTAGCCTCTAGGGCTGATACAGGTAACTGCAGGAAAGGAATTCAGCAGCCTTTACTTTTCTTGTATTGACCATGTCTGAGTTGCTCACTTCTGTCATACTGCTTTTTTAAGACTCTGATCCCCCTAAGGTAACCTACAAAAAGAGATTTAGGTTGTGACTCCTCTTCACTTAATATTTTTCCACTGTAAAGATCCAGTAAAGCATTTTTTTTAAAGAAGTTTGCCCTGCATGTTTATCCTTGCAAACTGAGGAGTGTCACATCTTATCTTCCCTCTTGCTTGCTGAGAAGCTCCTTGGAAATCATCTACAGTCCATTTTCTTCTTTCTTTGCCTGACACTAGAAGTGGTGTTCTTCCAGCTGCCTGTGAAATTTAAAAAACCCCAAATATCTATTTAAAGTCCGTGTGGAAGAGTCTGGCTAAAAGTCCCTTCCTTTTTAAGTTATTCATACTTCACTGTCTTGGAATTGATGTTTTCTAGTCTTCCATAGAGACTTCTAGGAAGACCAGGTCAGACAAGACCTTGAAGGAGAAATGTTTTAATCTTAAAATTAAATTCCTCTAGTTCTTTTGTATCTGGCAGAAAAGTGCAGATAAAGATCTCATGTGTTTAATGCGAAAGGGCGTTCTTCCTGCAGTAGTTTTCCTGAGCAAAAGTCAAAGCAGTGTGTAAGAAGGGTGAAGGATGCTAACATACAATCTTCTGTTACACAGAGGATGTGAGTTTTTGTCATCTGTATAGAAAGCTGATGCCTTTCAAACCTTCATGTTAGATGCTCTTAATACCTTCTGCTGCTCTTTAACCTCTCCTCTGTCTAGCAGCTGCATCTTAAAGAGCAGATGAAATTGTCTCAAGGGTGGCAGGTCCTAATCTCAGTAACAGTTCCTATCCATTATAGGGTATGAAGTGAAATGATCTGTGAGTGGGTTTATCCCAGATCCCACGTAGCACTTTTTTTCTCAGCAGCAGCAAGAAAGGGAAATTATCAGGCAGTGAGAAGAAGCTGTTTATTTTTAACTTACCCTTTCTTTTTAAGTTCTATTTCATAATTAAAGGAGATAAGGAGTGGAAGCCAATGAAAATATATAGCTAAGGGGATAAGCTGATCTCAAGTTCACTGCAGAGATTATGGTAAGTAGTGGCTAACACAGTAGAGACTTTGGGGCCTCTTGTTCCTTCCCTGTCCTCCTCCTAGAGTATCAAACTGAGTTTTAGCTGCCTTTCAAAGGTGACACAGGAGGGCCAATTTAAAGGATACTGCTTACAGAGCTCGCTGCTGCCCTCAGAGTTTACTATTCCGCAGCGTGGTTTAAGGATGCCTCTGCTGAGTATCTCTCTACTCAGAGCTAGCAAGGAGGAATCCTGATTCTTCATGGAGAAGCGTGTACATCCATTGTCTGGGCACACCTATGTGGTACTATGCATGACTGTGTATGGGGGCACAGGTGACTGAAGAGGAGCCCAAGGGAAGGTTCCTGGGGAGTGGGGATAAAATGCCTCCACTCTGAGTTACTGCTGGAGAAGCCTGTTCTACTCCTCACCTTTCAAACAAGGTTTCTCCCCTGCAGCTTATTAATCTTGGTCAACTTGGCTTCCTCAGATTGACAGGAGGATGGCCCTCTGATTCATGCAAGCTGTTAGATTCTGTATTGCTCAAAAGAAAGTGCATTATGCTATTACTCTCCATCCCTAGTGGATAGTTGTATCCCAGAGTAAATTATTCCTGTACCCAGGTGGCTTTCTTTCATCATTGCTCTTGGCTCTGTGATACTTGTTGCAGCTTCTGTACACAGGAATAAGAAGGCCAGACTGAATTTGGAGATGGCTGTCATTGCAGGGGTTCTTCCTCTGCCCGTGGAGCTGACAAAGGCATTAGGAAATGAGTCCTGGAGAGGAGGCTGCATGCTCTTGCAGCAGCAGGGCGCTGACAGGCTGTTCTTAAATAACATTGCAAAATGCTGATTCCTACCCCTAGCTTGCCTCTGCAATGCTGGAAGACAGCTGAGCTGCAAAGAGACTCCGCTGTGTGACCATCTCTCCTGGGAACCACTTCTGGGACCCTTTTTTGCCCCCAGTCCTCATTTGGATGATGCCCTGTGGCTTCTGCTACCTCAGGCCCTAGCCTGTTTCTAAGCATTTACATGAGTGTCTCTGCGTACCACTGTCACATGCAAAGTTTGGAGGAAACAAGCTTTTGAAGGAACCCTAAGCAAGTCTAGGTTTCCTAGAGTAAAGGATATAAGGACACGATTCAGTCCTGTAAAGGGCAGGAGCTGCCAGCTGCCTAAAAGGGCAATTGAGGGTAGTGTTTACATTGTTGGGAGGACAAGAGGAGAAGTAGAAGGGTTCCTTATTGTTCTGGTCACTGTAGTCTTAAATCCTCTGCAGTGCTTTTCTTAGGATCTTGTCTGATTTGTGATGCCTTGAGGCAGAGTCCTTTTCCTTTGCACTTTATACTATGTAGTTCTCCTGGCTGAGGCTTTTCATGAGCAGAGGCTGCTGTAATGCAGACCTCAGATGTTGGCACTCTGTTTAGCTCTCAGATCAAATGGTAACAGCCTAAGAAAAAAGTTCATGTGTTTAAGAGAATTGTTTCAAGCATATGTTTTGCCCAGGAGTGCTGAGCTATATGGTTCCTGGTAGGAAGATTACTTACCATCTCACAAATGCTTTGAGGAATGTGTTTGTCCATGTAATGCTTTGAAGCTAAAAAGCATTGTGGGAGTCACTCTTGGTGTTCCCTAGTTAGGAAAATGAATAGTTCAATAGGACAGAGATATGTAACTATGAATTTGCAAGTATAGCCCAGTGCTGGGAGCAGAGTAAGGCAGTAATATAAGCTGGAGTGCTTTGATTGCGGTGAAGGCAGATAATAAAATATCTCCTGGGCAAGAAGACCTGGATTCGTGTCTCCATCTGTTTCCAAAACCAGAGTCTGTACCACAGTGGGTCTTCTCTTAGTGCCTGTCAGAAGCTTGTTCCTATCAGGAGAGAAGTGCAGTGCTCTGTATGGAAGCTGACCTGAGCAGCTGTAGAAGCTGGCAGTTTAGCAGATTGTGAATGGTGATTGGCAAGCCAGGAGGGAGGTGTGCTGGCAAAACTAGCATTGGAAGGACCATGGGGTCAGGCAAACCTGTGTTTGCATAGTGCCTACTGTGTTACATTTGGGTGTACACATGGTAATTAGCTGCTTAATTTGATAAGATCGTGTCTACTTCTCCTGGTGACATACTAGTATTTGGAAAACTGCTGCTGTCATAGATATAGGCTCATCCACTGTTCTCATGAATGGAGAAATTCTGTAAATTTGAGGGCTGTTTCTTACTGGCATTAGGAAGACTTTAGTGCCCACCTCCATGTTGTTAGTCATGAGCCAAATATTGGCTGTTAAAGCCATGTATATTGCAAAACCAGGTGCCAGAGCTGTGATCTATCTCGGTCTTGCTCCTCCTATGCTGAGGTGTCTGTGGTTGCTGACTCCTGTGCTGCATTTGACTGTCTCTGGCAGGTTTTGGAAGTGGTACGGTCCAACTACGACACGCTGACCCTGAAACTGCAGGACGGACTGGACCAGTATGAGCGCTACTCGGAGCAGCATAAAGAGGCTGCCTTCTTCAAAGAGCTGGTAAGATGCCTTGATTCTGCAGAATCAACAACCCTTTTCCAAAGCCTTTGCTTATGGCCTGGGCAGTGGCATTTGGGGTATAGCTGAGCAGCCCTGTTATTCCATTGGGCTGCCTTCAAAGACAGGGCAGGAGTAGGATCTGAATGGACACTGCATGTCTCAACAGATCTGAAAGCTCCCTGGAGCTCCCTGCCCTGCGATTCATGGCTGGGGAGGAACCACCAGACTGCTCAGGCCAGCAACCAGTTAGTCTCTGTCCCTTCAGCCATGGGGATTCACTGTGCTTTGTGGTGGTAAATTTGCGTGGTGGAGAAGCTGACTCCTCCCACTTTGGGTTTATCATGCAGGGCAACTTGGCCTTTTTGTTGTTAAGGGGACCACAAAGTATGGGACTGAGCAGAATATGGGATGCTGGTGAAACATGTGCCTGCTCATTGCTTTCCTCAATCACTCACAAAATAGGCTTCCCAAGCAAAGAAAGCAAAGGCATTCCCTAGAAATGTCTCTTTCTGCCAGAGGAGAAGACTAATGGTAGGAAGCCTCACAAAAATAATATAGCAAAGACAAAACCGAGTCCAAATAATTTGGGTTGGTAGTGATATTCTTCAGCAAGCCAGCTTGCTCACCCTGCTCCAGAGAGCCCTGATGCAACATTTTCTTGTCCGACAGCCACATCACGAGGGAGGCAATGTTTTTGTAGTGGCTGGTATCTGAGGGGAGCCTGTTTTTCCTCACTTTTGCATCATTACAGCTTCAGCAAAGGGAGAGATCTCTAACTCTGGCAGCCTTCTCCACCAGTTTGAGAGCTGATTCTCTCTCCCAGCTCTGTCCTTGGTGATTGATGAGTAATTGATGCCTGCCCACTCCGTCACGAGTCTGCATGAGTTTGGGAATGTTATACCTCCCTCTTTCTACTCTGCTCCAGAGCAAGCACGCCTGAATTGGTTTTGCTTCCTTCTACAGAATGCTTTTTAATGTTTTTTGGGTCATTCCAGCACTTCCATTGGGTAGTATACGGGCAAAACCACTTGCAATCACTTTCATGCCATTTTTCTGTGTTCTTTTGTGCCTATTTTTGTTTCTCTGGCCTGCTGTTTGATACCACATCTGGAATACATGCAAAGACATTTGGCCGTAGCCTTCCTGTGACACTGGCTTCTCCTGTTATTGTACCCTGCAAATAAGATGCCTTCATGTTTCTGTTGTCATCTCTTCTGTCCCAAGGGCTCCTGCCCACTTCAGCCAGCATCTCCTTCCCCAGCCTTTTGGCCACATGACTGCTCTGCTTCCTGCATGCCCCGCTTTCCATGTGGCCTGGCAGAGGCTCAGGCTGATCATGCCAATTGATTAAAATGACATTCTCAGTCCTAAGATCATCACAGCTACAAACACTTCAGCTGAAATTATTTTCTTCCTAGCCTGATGTTTTTTTTTTTCCCAAATCCCAATTTTGTATCACTTAAGAATCTGTTTAGCATAACAAGTCCCTCCTCAACTCCCTTCTGAAAATTGCCTGTCCAGGTACCCCTGGGACCCTCTCCTCAAGAGCATATGAAAGCCTGAATAATTACTGTCTAAATGTGCTGATTTGACCCAGTTGTGAATCTGTTTAATCCACATTTCTCTAGATGCCCTGAGAATTGGGACCCTATTAAATGTTCTTTACTCACAGCTACAGAAAATCCCCTGCATTCCATTAAGCCATTCCCTCAACACAGCAGGAAATCAACCTGATATGTTATGATTTGTCTTCAGCAAACTCAGCTGGCCTCTTGTCCTCCACACTGTTTTTACCTCTAGGTGCACAGTAACTGATGGCTTTATTAATTGTTTGAACAACTCATCAACAAGGTCCTAGTCTGCCCTGTCCTCCCCATATCCTTTTCAAACCAGGTACTTGGCTTCCTTTTTGCCAGGCTTCTGAGTCTTTACTTCGGCTTCTGTTGCTGGTCTGATGTTGGACAATATCCCCCTACCCAATGCATTGTGTTTAACCGCTGAGGTTTGCAGGTTTTCATGGTGGGGCCAGAGTGAAGTTGCTGCAATTTTCTTTGTGGGCTCTGCCAAAGGAGTAGGGCTGGTGGTGAACCACAAGTTTCCACTATGGTTTCCAAACTCATGCTGGTCCCAACAGGTCTTCCTGAACAGGATCTTTTTGCAAATAATTCTTTCCAGATTCTGCCTGGTTTTCTTACCTCTATCTGTGTGATTGCATTAAAGCAGATCCTTCTTGGTGGGGAATGACACGCAGGAACCATTTTCCTTTTAGGCTGCCTTTTCATCTCTCTGTGCTGCCATTAAGTGGGTGAGCAGAAACTTCCCCAAGCCATTCTCTTGGCTCCTTTATGCTTAGAAATCTTGTTCTCACTCCTTTGACGTGCTTTGCTAATGCACTGCTTCACTTCTCTGGCTTTGCCTCAGTGCTGCTCTTTCTTGCTAATCCCAAAGAAAAATCTGCTTTCTTCTCCCATTCCCTTTTCAAAGAAGCTTTCAAAGGCCTGCAATACTGCAGCCACATTGTGGTGGAAGGTGATGTGCGGAGTGTTTTATCAGCTGGGCTTTCCGGCCTGTTGTACTGCCTTTGAGGGGCTAAAGGAAGGAAGTTAGGAAGTTTTCTAACACTTTTTATTTCTTTTCCTTTGAACCCTCAGGGATGTCATTTGAGGTCTGTGCTGCTTTGATAGAATGAATGGTTTGGATGTGAGCTTTTGGACCCTTACATTGCAGCTGGAGGAATGTGTGGAAAGAGATTCAGCATCTTTCCAAAACATTCACTGTCTTTGCAGTTGGATAGGTTTCAGCAGAGTCTCAAAATAGTCTGATTAGGGATTGATTTCTGCAGGGGAAATTACACTAATTTGACTTTTAATTAGATATAGTAGTCAGTGTAAACCTTCCTCCCATTGTACAAATTTCTTAAGAGCTTCTCGTTGATTGGAAACAAGTTTAATTGATGGGACTTGCTGTGAAATGGGAATGTCTGTACAGTGTTGCACACATCCAGCTATAATGACACAAAACTAGAACTGATTAATGTTTTCCTCACATGGTTAGTGCCACTGCTTCATCCATTCTTTCATTTGCTCATTGTTTTCCAGGTGATGTCAGCATTTCATGCATTTTCCATTTCTTCAAAGTCTGTGGTTTAAACGTGATCCAAGCTGCTAATAGGAGAAAACAATTTTAAAAGCTCTTCTGGCCCTAGTGTACTCCAGCATGCTCCATACAAAAGCAAGAGAGGACACGTGCTCTGCTTTTACTTTCTTGCAGAATGAATATTAAAGCTCTGAGCTTACTTTCTGAGGCTCATTTTGGCCCCTTGTATAAGAACACCGTAGAACTCTGGTAGCTTCCAGGCTGGCAGCCAGGCCTGGGCTGCCCGCTGCACCATGAGCTGGGAGTAGTCCTGGGATATGTAGCCTTATGGATGGAACAGCTCAGCCAGACTGCAGGAAGCTTCTGAAGTTTATCCTTGTTACAGGCTGATACCTCCTTGTGTCACCATCTGGTCTTTCAACCCCAAAAGGGAGATGAGCTCTGACTCCGTGTGCTGAGCCCTGGTGCTGGAGATAACTTGATTTAACTTTAATTTGAGCTATTCTTACCTTTTAAGCTGGTTGGCTCAGAGCTGCCTGCTTTCTCAAAGCAGAAGAAATGCTGGGCAGAGATTTGTAGAAATGTCAGAGTCATCTTGTGTGTTGTTACTATGCCCACCCCCCTCCCCAACTTGTGTTAAAGCAGATCTAAGTTCATCTAGACTGCTCTTGACCAAAGTTTGTGTCTAAGCTCCTCTTGAAACCTGAAGCTGTCTTTAAGTGACAAGAGCTCCATGCTGGCCCCAGGTGATCTACTCCACTGCTTCACAACCCATAGGTTTGAAAGTATTTCCTCTTTTCCAATGTAAATCTTCTTTGTCTTAAATTAAGCTGAGTATTTCTTGCCCCATCCCTGGGGAGCCAGAGAAATAGTACTCACTGTTCTCTTTCTGACCTCATTTTACATATTGGAGAGTGTTTGCTCTATCCTCCTAAACCTTCTCTTTGCAAACTAAACAGGCTTAATTTCTTGTGCTCTACCCCATAGCTACAATTTCTGCTAAGCCCTGTGTTCTCATCATGTGCCACTCCAGCCTCCCTTTCTGGGCTTGTAGAGAATGCCACCACATCCTTCTTGGAGACCTTGATGTGTATACAAGTTGAGCATCTTCTAGTGCAGGTGCCTGGCCCCTGGCAGCAGTTCCTGAGGCCAGGAGCTCATTTCTCCTTGTTCTTTCTGTTGCTGGAACCCATAGAAATGCTTCTAGTCAGAATAAGGATGCTGGCTTACACTACATGTAGTATTTGCCCCTTTTCTGCAGGCAGTCATGTTCCCCAGGGCAGAGGACTCCCCGCATCTGTTTAGCCTTGTTGTTCCCCTCTTGTCAGAACTGACTGGATCACTGAGGTGGGGAGCACTTGGTAGGACTGGGACCAAAACCTGCCAGTGAGGGTCCTGTCTCCTGGCTGGGAGACAGCCCAGTGCAAACCAGTGTTCTGGAGACCACTTGCAGTGGTGCTTAACATAGGCTATAACCTGTGGCTATCTTACAAGACATGATCCCAAACTATTTCAGTATGGAGTAGGTCAAAAGACACCCAGAGAAGAGAAGTCAGGGGGTGCTCCAAGGGGGCAAAGATGCATGGAGTCTCTGCCAAGCATCCTGATGAAGGAGAGTTTGTGGTTTCTGCAGATGCCATAAAACGTAAATATGCTGTCTTTAAGCGTAGACATCTTTGCTAGCTTGCTCAGGTTGTTAGGGTCTGTGCAAGGAGCTCACTGGGATTAATTTCACAGCTTTCCCTGTTAACCTTCCATGTTTTGATTTGCTTCCCACTCTTACACATTCTGCCTTTTTGGGAGCTTTCTGCCTTTCCCCTCTTTTTTTCCTCACCAGGGCAGCAAGTGGGACCCTCAGCAGTATAAACATTGCTAACTTGCTGTTCCAGCCCCCAGTGTCAGATTCCTTGTTCTGCTTCTATATAATTCATCCCCCAGTGCTTTTAAAAAACACAAAACACTAACCAGGTCAGCAACAACCTTATTATCACAGGCTCCAAGTCTCTGGGAACTGTAATCCTGTTGTTTGGATGAGCTTGTGTCAGTTTTGCTTTCTGTCACTGCTGCACAGTCGCTGACACAGATGATGTTTGACTTTGTTTTCTCGTTGCTGAGTGCAGCTGAGACTGAGCCCAGTCTGGGGCCTGTGTGTTCGGCCAACGAGTCTGCAGGCATGAAGGGGGAAGGGAAGCTGCTGTGCAACAGGGCTGCCCAGCTCTTCTTCACAAACTCTGCGGGTGACCAGAAGTCTGGGCATCATTAAAGGATAAAGGTGTCTCTTCTTCAGAGACAGCTAGTGAGCCAGCTTCAAGCGTAAGGCACTCAGCACATAATACACACAGCTGGCTCTGAACCCATGGTTTTCTGTCAGCTTGGGTGATAATTTGTGTTTACAGCAGAGTAGCATGGCCTCTGTGCTTTCCTTGACTCCATGTCTTTGGCTCTGCAGGTTCTGGAGCAGGACAGAGGCCATGGCACTGCATTGATCTAGGAGAATGCTGGCTGGCACTCCAGTGGACACTGGTAGAAAAAATGTTCTTCCAGCTGCAACCTGGAAGAGCTCACTTTTCACATCACTGCCCCAGAACAGGAAACACATCATAGGTCGTGCATCCAAACAGAGCATCCTCTCCCATCCCTGTCTCATCTGGAATTTACTCTGCTTGCTGGGATGTCACTGTAGACATTCCTGTTATTCCAGGAAGCAGCTAATCTTCAGAGATTTCTTGCTAAGCTGGAGTTTTGGAGCTGGCTTCAGCAAGTTGTCTGGGGCTATAACAGCATGCAGAATGGTTTCATGCTGAACCTGGAGGTCAGCCATGTCAAAGCTGCCATGCTTACGGGGAGCCAGGAAGAGTCCCTTGGCTAAAACATCTTGTTTTGTCTCTGTCAGGTTCGGTCTATCAGCATCAATGTGAGGAAGAACCTTGCTTTCAACACGCTGAGCCAGGAACTGCTGCTGAAGGAATTCTCTACAATCTCTTGAGGCGGGGACACTGCTGCTGTGCAGGGCTGACCAGAGATGAGCCTGTCTGGGCAAGGACACTACAGATCTGCAGCTGGTCGTCCCTTGCCTTCCGCCTGCAGAAGGGACTGCATTTCTTTTAGGGGAGAACCTTGCTGCTGTGTGTTTGATCCCAAAGGCGTGTGTTTCAACAGGACTGGGGCTGAGGAAAGGTGATTGGCATGTTGAGGAAGAGGAGGAAGCAATTTTGTAAGGTGCCATGGGGGTGAGCAGCCGTTCCTGTGACGTAGCAATGGGAGATTCCCTCCACAGCCTCAGGGAAGATGCACTGGAAACCTTTGTAGCAGAGCTGGGGAGAGCTCACAACCAAAATAATAAAACCAGTCCAGCTTTGTGAGACAATTCTAGGTTGAGATTGCTCGCCAGCTCTACAGGGAAAGCTCTCTGATCCCAGCTGAGAGCTGTTCTTTTCCATCAGTCTGGATCAACCTGCCCTCCCACAATGTAGGTCAAATCCACTGCCATCCCATTAGGAATGGCTTTGGAGTATGAAACAGTTTCACCAAGGAGCAGGCCCTGCTCACTGCTGGCTCCTGATGTCAGAAGGTGTCACTTGAATCAAGCCATCAGATTACTGGAGAAGGAGAAATTTTGCCTCCAAGGCTGTTGGCGTACAGGGTCCAGTCTGAGCCCGTATGCAAGAATATGGGTCATCAAACAGAGCACTTTGTAACTGGAGACCAGCTCTGCTTGGGGTCACTGTTGCTTCCAGTAGTCCAGCTCATCTCTGCTGTTTCTAAGGTTGAGGGACATTTTTAGATATTCCGTTTTCATGGGGCAGAGGACAGGCTGACTCCCTCTCCCCACTCCCCTTATTGCCCATTCAGAGACTGCATTACGACAATCCTCCTCTTCCTCACAGGAACGTCTGCCTTGCACGTTTGCAAGTGCCTGGTGACCTTCATGAACTAAGTTGTCCCTGGTTTTTCCCTTGTGTGTAGCACGTAATTAAAATGCAGCTGGAGAGCTAGTTACTTTCTCACTTGCCCTCCCATCTTCACCAAGCGACTTGCAGCAACAATCTGCTGAGAACTTCCTAAGGAAGAGTTCTGGGATGATGCTCTGGGGCACAGGCAGACCTTTCTGCTCCAGAGCCAGTGTTTCAGAGGTGCCCAGGTCCGTCGGAGCCTGTTCCGAGTGCTGCGTCAGGCTGCCAACTCAGGAATACGCAGTATAAACACCCGTTCCCTGCTCGTGCATTTTCAGCTCCCAGCAGTGATGTTAGGATCTGGCCTGACTTGGTGGACTGAAGCAGAGAAGTTATTTACATCCCAGATCCATTTTTTTTTTTCCCCCCTAGAAAACAGTTTTTTAAAAAAAGTGCCTAGTCCTGCTCTTAGCCTTGTAGGTTGGTGTGAGTGATGTGAATGTCATGCTCATTTACTACCATTTTTAGGCAAGGCTTATTCATGCTAATGTGTGTTAATTGTGTTAATGTTTCATCTTTACCTGCCATGAGCATGGGAAACTGAAAACTGTGTCCTTGGCCACCCACTGGGCACAGCGACCGATGAAGACTGTATGTTTTCCTTGGGAGCACCGGCTTCTCCCAGCAGAAGATACTTGCCTCAGCAGGGAATTGTCTGGCTTTTATCATCTAAGCCAGGCACTTATTTGCTTTCCTGCCATGCAAGTGTGTGGAAATGTATACATGTCAGAGGGATGGTGCTTGGGAGAGCAAGCAGGGTCCATAAAATCACTCTGCTTGAGAACAGGCCAGGACATGTAGAAGGAGGCAGCTTCTCCAGTGGCAAATAAGTAAAAATGCATCACACAGCACCGTTGTCTGTATGTGTGGGGAGCTCTTGCTAGACGCTCTCTCCTCTGAGGGGGGAGTTTCTTATAAAGGGGGCTTAAGTTGCTTCCTTGAGGTGCAGCCCCAGCATCACTGCTGTCGGAGCATTGAGTCACCCGGCTGTCCACATGCCTCCTTTTCTCTGATCCCGCTTAGGCTGAGACTAGACAGATAGGCGAGAGAGCTGGGGGTGAGTCTGCCTTTGCCTGCGCAACCTGTGGGATTTTCAGCTTTTCACTCTGGGCTCAGCTATCAAAGGTCTCGTCTCCTCCAGGGCGCTCCCTTGCTGGGGTGAACTGAGAAGCCCAGGCTGTGACTGGGAGCAGCGCCTGAAGTCAGCCATCACCCAAGACTGAGCTGGGGAAGACTGTGGCCACACGTCCTCTTGTCACGCTGTCACCGAACCAAGCACTGTAAATGGATGTACATACAAACCTAGAGCTCAATAAATAGCAGAGCCCTGCCTGTCCAGAGTGTGCGGTGTTTGTCCTTCACAGAGGGGAGAGTGGGGTTGTTATGAGGGTGACCCCATCACCGTTTGGTGGCATGCAAGCTGCAGCAGGGTAGTCGCTTGCCCTTGGGCTCTTCCTGCCTGTTGCGAGGGAGGCTGTGGTGCCACTCAGCAATGCCACCTCCTTGGTCCAGGCTGCAGGTATGAGCCAGTAGTCAGCAGCCCTCTGCCTCTTACGTGCCCATGGGGCTGCCAGTAAGAAAAACACGAGCACGGCTGAGAGCCTGTGAGCGAGGGATGTAGAGATCTACCTGTGCACAGTATGATGCTCTTTTTGCTGCTGGTGTCAGCAAACTCCTGCTCACAGATGCTGCTCCAGATTTGCCTGTTTTGGTAAACACCCTACTACTACCTGTGTTTTGAGGCCAGCTTGAACTGAGCAGAAAGTCATTTAATTCCAACATTCAACCTCAGGACATGGCTGATGGCCCCAAACATTCCTGTATCTGATCTGAGCAGCTGAGTGTATTTTATTATATCTAATTCATAACCCAGTCTATTATTGGAAGAGCTGTTTTTGAGGCTTGGGGAGTGTGGGGAGAAATCAGATTGCTGACTTTAAATTAGGCAGCCGCTGCAGGGAGACAAATATTTTACAAACTAATGACCAAATTCTAGAGGAGAAAAATTGAGTTTGAGCTAAACTTTGGAGGGAATTATTAAAAATTGATTTGTAAGTGCCACTGTGATTTTTGGTATCGTCTCTTCTTCCCTAGCTCTTACGGGACCCATTTTTCATGCAGACTCAAGAGAGGTGCAGGTCCTCAGGAGCTGAGTGTCCCCTACCTGGGCTGCGGGTTGTCAGAGAAGGTACCATGCCTTGGCACAGGGTACCGATGGGAGGCTGGTGGAGGCTGTCAGCTCTATGTGATGGTTTGGCTGCTCCTTGGGGGTGCTGGGAGCAGGTAGTACCAGACCCCTGAGTCTCATGTACAGCGGCCAGAGAGTAGGGTGCACCTTCACCCACCTGCTCTGTTTTGTTTGTAAGCCTCTTTGTCCTCTTCTTTGTCATGGCTGTTACCTGCTGTGATCCCATCCACGTGGTTGTAACTGTAGGATTGAGCTGCCATCCACGTGAGCATGTCCTGGTGCCCGTTGGGATACTTTTCTCTCCCTGCCTGAAGAATTGGACACTGTTCCCCTTCTCTGGGGTCCTGCCAGGCTGTTGCATGGTGGGTATTGGGAGGAGAAGCTTGCTGTCCTGGGGAGAGCTATCTCCTAGACGGCACTTGCACAGGGGATCAACCCGTGTGCTCCATCTGCCTCCCCATGCTTCCCTCCTGGGCTGGACCTGCTATTCTTCCCAGCTCCCGGCCGCATGCACGGCGGGCAGAGGGAGATGCTGTTACCCCTGCCAAGTCACGGCTGCCGTCGTGCATGTTGGGGCTGGTGCACAGCCAGCAGTCTGTGGTAAGATTTACAGCTGGCTCTTGGCACTTGCAGGCAGCTCTCCATCTCGGTGTCAGCAGCGATGCCTTGTGGATATTTATTCTCACCTCCTGTTTTCTGGGCTCTGTTTTCTTGTTTGATACTTGTTGGGATGAGCAGGGTTGTACTGGATGGAAGTTTGTCCCTGTGGAAGTGATGGGGGTTTTCTGGCAGATGAGTTGTTGCAGTAACCTGAAAGGAAAGGGGTAAAGCCCAGCTTTGGGAGGTGCAGACATCCAAAGGGGCCAGGATAAGATGGGCTTTTCCCCTAGTGGGAATTTATTGATGCCTTTGCTGATGCTTTCAGGGGGAGGGCAGACAGAAAGGTAAATGATGAATGAAAGTCTGGGCCAGGAGGCTGGAGAAGGGCTGTTGCAAGGCCTGTAGGACCTGGCCTTCCCTGGGGCTGCTGAGAGACCTTCGTGCTGGTCAGGGCCCTGGTTCTCCCCACTGCAGCACAGTATGGGTGAGCTCAGGGGGACACAGGGCAGGCACAAGGGGTGACCCCAAATTAATGGGACAGGCAGCACCCTTGGGGGAGCATTACTGGATGCTTGCCTCACTCCTGTTGTCTTTTTAAAGCATCTTTAGGCCACCCTTGGCAGGTGTTCAGGGGTGCAGACCTTGAATCTGACCCAGAGTGGCTGTCACCTCTCAGGGTTGTGACTGACTGTAGAGGGACATGCTCAGGACAGGCCCCCAGCCTCTGCCCTGCAGCTGCCCACACATGACTCAGGACCAGCAGCTTGTGCACAGATGAGCCCCTGCCTCTGCTTGCCAGAACGGGGCTCCCCTGCAGCCCCCATCATCTCAGCACGTCCCAGAGGGACAAGCGTAGGGTCCTGGCCCCTGTGGGAGCAGCCGCTGTGGCTCCACGCCGTGCTCCCCTCTCCCAGCTTGGCGGCTGCTAGAGCGTGGACAAGGCCATGCTCCGTGGCCTCGGCTCTCCTGTGCTGTCCCTCCAGGGCTAATTGAATCATGTGGCTGGAAATTGAATCCAATTGAATAGATTAAATGAGCCGGGCTTGCCGCTCGCTGCAGTGCAGCTCAAAGCCTTGCCAGGCTGCTGCCAGACACTGGGAGCTCCCGGGAGTCCCGTGGGGGCACAAAGGTGCTGAGGAGGCTGCAGGGAGATGGACATCCACTGGGCTGGGCTGGTTCTCCAGCTCTACTCTGACAGATGAACCCTCAACCATTTCTCGGTGACGTGCAGCCTGCCTGGGTCCCAGGGCCCACAGGTCACTGCTACAGGCATGCACAGGTTGGGTTTTGCTCATTTCCTCTCTGAAACAATTAGTGACTAATTAGCTGGAGCCCCT
Source organism: Haliaeetus leucocephalus (assembly GCF_000737465.1). Taxonomy (NCBI): domain Eukaryota; kingdom Metazoa; phylum Chordata; class Aves; order Accipitriformes; family Accipitridae; genus Haliaeetus; species Haliaeetus leucocephalus. Next base: position 10,603,102 of record NW_010972620.1, on the reverse strand, counting down.
CTGCTCCAGGGTTCAACCACGGCCCTCCCGGTGGCGTACAGGGGCGAGGATGCTCTAATGACCCGTGACTGTGGCAGCCGTGGCTGTGCCGTGCTCAGCAGCTCCGAGCCGGTTGCTCTCCCACAGCCAAGTGGTGCACCAGCAGCACCGGTCTGCACCTCCCCAGCCCCCATGCCCTGGTTTCGGCCCCTCTGCTGTGGCCATTGCCAGAACAATGAGATGGGATGGGCAACAGTGAGCAGTGTGCTGAGACCGCAGTCGCAGTGTGGATATCACCTCCCGTGGAGGTGAGCTCGGGCACGGGGCCCTGCCCTGGCAAAGCAGGAGGACACGTGTCCGCAGCATGGACTCGCTCATGACAGAGATGCACACCCATTTCACAGCAGGCCTGAACTACTTGAAAGGGCCCCTGGTGTGGCATCCAGCATGGTGTAAGTGAAGGTTGGAAATAGTATCTTGTTCTCTTTAAATAAAAGCCGAGCCCACAGGCACTGAGCACACAAACATGAGATGCTTTATAATGCTGGGAGGGCTCCTGAGACTTGGGGTACCTCCTGAATCCAGGAATGCTCCAGTCCAGTCTCCCCTCTCTAAAACAAGTGCTTTTCTTCACACAGATTTTGCATCTGTTATGCAGAAGTGGCAGAGAAATATTCAGGGTGGGCACGGAGCCCCCCGCAGCCCGCCCCGCAGTGGGGCCGTGCCGGGGAGTTCCCTCCTTGCTGGAAGCATGGGCAGAGGCAGGTGACCGGCTTTTGAGGATGCCGAGTGTGATGCAAAATCCTTTCTCCCTCCTGCACATCCAGATTTCTCCCACCTGCTGGTTTGCATTTGACAAAGGAGGTTCCCTTTCTCCTGCATCATTCCTGCTTGCAAGGCTCACCCAGCAGCTTGCAGGCATCTGTTCCTCCTCTAGCTTTGCGAGATTTACAGCAGCTGAAATCCCCCCCCACCCCCCGAGCAGAAGCTCTCAGCGGCTCCCACCTACCCGTGTGTCTCTGCAGGGGGTTGCAGAGATGGGAGTTGTCCTCCCCTGTCTGCCCCAGCTGCCTGTGTCCTGGGTGATGCTCTGCTGGGGCATCACCTCCTCAGGACCTGCTGCTCTGCTGTAGCTGCTCCCCCAGTCCTCAGGCCTGCAGAGACCGAGGGGCTCATCTAGGTCTCATGCCACCCAGATCCATTTCCTCTGTGGATGTACTCAATATTGTGGTTTATTCCTGAGTGAGGCCATTTGCCCTGCCTGGAGCTCCCCCCTACAGCCACTTGGATAGCCACGAGCATCCCTCCTCCAGGCTGGGGGGCTGCGTGGGTCCTGGGAGGGGAATAGCCCCTGGTGCTGAGCTGTTCATCTCTGTCTAAGGCTGCTGTTTGCTGGCATTTTTGCAAGGAGTGAGGCTGGATTAAGGAGCTCCTGTTTCTGCCCTCTGCTCCTGGAACCGGCTCCTGGGTGCTGCATCCCATGTCCCAGCCCAGGAGCTGCCCAGGAGCCCTCTCTGCTGTGGGAGCAGAGCTGTCCCTCACTGCCAAGTGTAAATGTGAGCCCAGAGGCACCAGGCGACCGCAGCCAAAATAAGATTAATGGCATCTGATGAGAGCACATCCCGAGGACTGCTATTGATGACCATGGCTTTAAAATACTGTTAACAGTGGATAAAGCACCATGATTTAGAGCACTTGGCAATTACATCTCTGTTTGATATTTCCTAAAGATAGGATCAGACTCCCAAGTCCTGCTCTCTGCATTTCCGATAGAATTAATAAGAATGGAGATATGCAATTAGACAACGCGCAGGCTGGTAGGGCAGATCGATGCCTTGTGGTTGTCTAATGAAGTGTTAAATTGCGTCTTTCCCTCTCCCAGTCCCCTTATAACAGCCGCAGCAGGCTGTTTGCAGAGGGCTTGCAGGGCTCGTCCCTGGGGGGGCAGAGCTCCCCACACCCCTCTACCCCAGCCCGGTGGGGTGCAGACCCCAGTGCTCCCGCTGCCTTTCCAGGCTCTTCTTGCTTCTATGGATGGGAGCAGTTTGGGATCATCTTGGGCTTTGTGTCAAGTCTTGGGTTTTCAGCAGGGCTGCGTGGGGACATGCATCAGCAGCAGCTAAGAGCAGGCTGCTTCCCCCAGAGCCTGAGGGTTCCCAGAGGGGAGCTGGAGGCATGGATGAGCCGAAGGGATCGGCCCCATATTGCAGGGTGGGTGTCCTGGAGAGGAACAGGGATGGTTGTGAGTGGGCTCAGCTTGGTCCAGCCTGGGTCTGGACGAGGCTGGAGGCAGCCTAGCCCAGCTCTGCCTGCAGCGGGGCTTGGCATCCAGTGCTCCGGGCGGCACTGGAGCGTCCCCAAACTTGTCCCCTTCCCCGGTTACTCCTGACGAGGCTGCGCTGGCTGCATGCTGACCTGGGGACAAACAAGCCCCCTGGACAGCGTGGCCCCGTGCACACCTCCTGGCCCCTCTCGTCCCAGCTCAGAGCCGTTCCTGGCTGTAGCTCTGCTGCCTGGGGAGCAGCGTTAATCCTGTGCAGATGTCCTTTATTGAAGCGCCGCTGCCGCTGACAGGGTGATGGATGGGCCACTTAGGGAACGTGCCTCACGCCTAGGCTGATGTGAACGGGTGATTTCCATCACGGCGAGAGTGGATGGGTGGTCCTGGGGACACCCTGCCTCCAAGAGACACACAGCACGGGGTGCGCCTCAGTGTGCAGCACTCCTCATGCCCCCATCTTACCTCCTTCTTGTCACCTGCCCCCCTGTTCTCCATCCCCATCCCACCCCGCTGCTGGCTGTGCCAAGCCATGGGGCTGGTTTATGTGGCCCTGTTCCCCCTGTGGCTCTCTGCTGCTCTCCCAGAGATGAGCTCGGGGACCTGGGAGCTTCCACAGGACCCCTGCCCACCCCAGCAGGCCGGATCTGGCCACCTGCCTGTCTTCCACACTTCCCTGGCCCTGGGAATCAGGGTATGGGCTTCACGGTGAGCTGTGCCCCATTTGCTGTGGAGCCTGTGCCACTTCTTGGCTAGCTGGGGCATGACCCTCCCTCCCAGTTACCCCTTGTAACTGGGACCTGGGCTCACGGAAGCCACCGGAGCTCTTCCCATCCTCTGGAAACAGTTAATCCAGCAGTGCCTGCAGCAGCACAGACCACCAGCAGTGCCTGCGGATGGCTTCTGCCTGCCTCGGACCTGCTGATTGCTTTTGTGGTGGACATGGCCAGGGGCAGCAGGGCTGTGCAAGGCACGAAAGCATTGATTAAAGCCCCAGACACTGCTTAGGTGATTTTCCTCAGCCTGGGCCAGCCTTTCTGCATCTGCTGCATATCCCGGTAAGACGTGCTGCAAAGGATGCTCTCTGTACTCCAGGGTGACTTTGCTGCCATGCCTGTCCCTGGCCAGACGTGACTACCAAGGTGCCCCTGCACCCAGCGCGCACGCAGCAGGGTCCCTGCCTGGGTCTGGGCAGGTGGGCAGGGACTGGACCCGTTCCCGCAGCACAAAGGCAGCGGCAGCCGGCAGTGGGCTGCTCCCACCCTGGCATCCTGCAGACCCGTGGCTCCCAGTGCTCGGAGGAACATTTAGGGGAGGATGTTGCATTTTTCCCAAGCAGAGAAAGGCTCAAAGGCTGAGAATCCTGGCAGGATGCCCAGCCCTTGTGTCTGCTAAGGAAAGGAGCTGTGGCCAGCGAGGAAGCAAGCTGCATCGCCCGTTTTCTACACTGCGGGGGCATGGGCTCTGTCAGCCTGGCCCTGGGGCTGCCCCATCCTACCCCGTGGTACCCACCAACCCACCCAGCTTTCCCCCCTCTCCCCAGTCTGGCAAAACATCTCTCGTTTGCCTGCAGGAACAGGAGCACTTAGCTGGGATAAAAATAGCCATGTTTGCCTCCCAATGGACCAGAGATGGCAGAAGGTGAAAACTTCCCCTGTGCAGCTCTGCTGGGCCCACCGCATCTGCAGTGGGATGAACCCATAGGACGCTGGAGATGGGGCGAGTGAGCCTGGGCACCGTTCACACAGCCCTCCTGACCGAGGCTACCTCCCTGGGACACCGCTGGTGCCCAGGGGCTGCTGAGAAGATGTGGCTGAGGATGCGATGGAGAGGATGGAGGAAGGAGGGCGAGGAGCAGCAGGATGGACAGGCCCAGCAGCACAGGGGGTCCCCGGGCTGGCTGGGTTCTGGCTAAGCAGAGGGGGCATCGCCAGGGCTGTCCCACGAGTTTCTCTCCAGCCGGGCTGCACACATGGGCTCTGTGGTGGTGGCCAGGCCCTGGGGAGGGCCGGGAGAGTGTGTTTAGTTCTCCGAGCATTTCTCCGCTGCGTTTTCCTCGCTAAATGGCTCTTATTTTTAGATCCAGGCAGTTGCTAAGCATCGCTGCCTCGCTAAGGCGGCTTCTTTCATGGCTTGACACCAAAGCACGCTGACAACACGCTGCCGCGTGAGCGCGGCCCTCCCTCCTCGCTGCTCTGGATTCCCTGTCTGCCCTGCAGCTCCCGTGGGCCGGGAGGGCCAGGCTGGGTGCAGTGATCAGGATGGGATGCTTTGCCTCCTCCCATAGCCCCTGCTCCCCTCTGTCTCTCTGTATAGATCAAAGGATGAAGGGAGGACAGGTGGGAAACACTGGGAGCTGGGCAGCCCCCGAGATGTGCCCAGGACCCCTGGCACGGTGCAAACAGGCAGTGCACGAGCAATAGCATGACAAAAGCCCCTGGCTTTGCCCGTGGCAGGGACTCTCCAGTACAGTCCGCATCCCCTGGGATGGCATCGTGCACACATGGCAGCGAATAACCAGAGGCAGCAGCGGGACCTCCAGCCCCCGGTGCCAGATGTACAGGTGGGGCTGGGAGCTCCTCTCTTGGCAGCACCGTGCCCCTGGAAGCCCCCCCAAGGCGTGCTGCTGCTTCACCCTTTCCCTGGGGCTGCAGGAGATGGGGGGAAACATCTTGCTAAAGGCTCCAACCCTGCAATGGGAAACCCATGCTCGGGGTGGGGGGCGGCGGGGGGGATCTGCTCCTGCACTTGTTTGCAGGCAGGCGGACCAGGGCCACCCCCCCCACACCTCTGGCTGCGTCTCTCGGCCGCTGCACATCCCCTCCGCCTCTGACCGATTTCCCATCCAGCTTCCCCCCCAGCAGGATGTGCCGCAGCCGCCCTGGACTGGGCAGGGCTGGGGTCCCTCTTCCTCTCTAGCTCCTGGGGGTCCCGAGGCGCAGGCCGGCTTGGGCACCGACACTCAGGGCTCGGGGGGCCCTCGCTCCCCCGCAGCGGGGTGTGGGGGTCTGCGCTCCTTCTGCTACCCCGCGCCTTCTCCATCCCCGTTCCCTTCTCCGTCCCTGCGCGGTGCCCGACTCCCGGGGCTCACCCAAACCGCCGGAGAGCCCACCTCGGTGCAGCCCGGAGCAGCTCCCTCCCTGCCTCTAGCCCCCCCGCCCCCCCGCCGCCGCC
>NW_010972620.1:10519484-10597539 GCF_000737465.1 Haliaeetus leucocephalus | reverse complement strand
GGGGCCGGGGGAGGGAATGCTCCGGGGGGGGGTTAGGGTCGGTCCCAGCCGGACGGAGGTTGCCCCGAGGCAGGTTTGCAGGGAAAAGGCCCCCACGGGGGGGGGTGAGTTGCTTGAAATGCTTTTGGCCACCCCCAAGCTCACCCTACCTCACCACTGCTCCCAAGCCCCTTGGGATGCCGGGGTTTGGCACTGGGGTCTCTCCGCCATACCTTGGACCTCCCGCTGCACCCTGGGGTGGCCTGGCAGCACCCCGGCCGCAGGTTTCCCCGGGAACGGAGAGGCTCACCCCTGTCAGCAAACCCCAGCAGTGCCCCAGAGCTTGGTGTCTTCTCCACCTGTCACCTGGTGTCCCCCAGAGTATCTCCAGAGATGCTCTGCCCCCGACATGGGGTGGCTGTCAGACAGAGAGGCCAAATATGACCCAGCTGTGACCCTATTGCATCCTCCTCCATCCTTTGCCCCAGCAGGTTATTGCCTGGCATCCCACATCCCACCACAACATCCATCCATCCATTGCACCTCATCCCCCCCTGTCCGGTAGCCAAGCAGCTGGGCTGGAGCTGGCGACACCCTTCCCTCCCCACTTGCTCTCCATGGATCAGGTCAAACCCCATCCCCTTTCAGGGCCTCTGCCACAGCAGCTGTGAAATGGGGCAGCGCTTCCCACCTGTCTCCAGGGACCCACGACAGAGCCGAACCTGTCTGTAGCTGGTGGGGTTGGGTGCCCTCATGCCGCAGGCACTGGGGTGTATACACAGGCGTCTCCCCTGAGTCCTGGTGATGCTTTTCCTGCCACAGTCTGGAGTGGATTTCAGGCTTTGCTCTGGGGTTTCGAGGAGGTGGTGGTAGCAGGGCAGGACCCCTGCTCTGCTTTCCTGAGCAGCCCCACGTGTGGGAAACGCTGCTTGCTGCCTGCCCAAACGTGCTGCAGAGAAGATATTTTTGAGCTGTGTAGGAACTTGGAACCCACACACAACTTTTGGTTTCTCCGGTAACTTTAAAATGTCCATATGGATTTAAATCAAACCGAGGTTAAAAATAAATTCCAGTCTCTCTGAGGCTGAGACCTTTTATGCCTGGGCTTACCTCCGAGCCAGCCGCGCAGCAGGAACCTGGGCAGAGGGGAGCTGTGCTGCTGTGCCGGCCCCTGCCTGTGGGGATGGGGCTGCGGGGAAGCCTCTGGGGAAAAAGGCTGGAAACATCTGCCCCATTTCCCAGTGTGGGAAATGGAGGCCCTGGGAGAGCATGTCACTCATTTGCCATCGCTGTCAGGTCACTGACCTGCCAGGGCAGAGCCGGGGAGGGAGCTGGTCCCGGTGGCACCGATTTCCCCCGCGTTGGCTGAACGTGCCAAAGCTGTCCCTCCCTGTGGAGGGAAAGTTGTTTTTCTCCCAGAAAGAGTGTAGAAGTGATGCAGGCAGGAGGAGAGGGGATGCAGCCTTAGCTCTGGGGAGGCTTTAATGGCTCAAGCCCCTGCCTGTTAACCTGGCCTGGGCTCTCCCAGTTCCTTGGGGATGTGTTGAGGAACTAGGACCCCTCTGGGGCTGTAGCAAAGCCCAGCAGTGGAGCTGGCAGTGCCAGCGTGGGCTTAGTCTCTCCCTGCAGATGGGAGGGTCCCTGCCAGCACCCATTGTTTGGTGGCTCAGCCCTGCTTGGGGACATGCATGGGCAGTTTGGGGTGTTCCTGCAGCCTTGGGGACCTCCATCCGTCAGGGTCCATCAGGGTCTGGTGGACATCTGCCATGCAAGAGCTGTTAACTGAGAGATTGTTTGATGTCAGGTGATGCGACAGCCCCACGGCAGCTCCAGCGATTGCTGGTGTACATGGGAACACCGGTCGGTCCTGCTGCCTCCCCATCACTCCCTAAAAACAGGGGTGGGGGCGATGAGACACCCATCTATGCATGTCCAGAGAAGGGTTAGCAATATCCCCTTCCAAAAGAAAGAGAAAGGCTAAGGGGAAGCAGGACCCGCAGCCATCCGCAGGGTAGAAACCCCAGACACCTTCAGAAGCACAATGATTTTTAAATTTCAAGAGCTGTTCAAAATGGGGGTGCAGTGACAGCCCCCCCTCCCCATGGCATCTCCGGCAGTGCCCAGCTGCCCCGGTCCCCAGCCAGAGCAGCCACGGGCTCTGCCGGCGCGCGGCACGTGGATGTGTGTGTGAGAGGCGAGAGCGACCGAGTGAATGAAAGCTGCCCGAGTGTGAGCGGCAGGGAGAGCAGGCACTGGCTCCGTGTGCCGGGGGGACGAGGGCCGGCTGCGCTGGGGTGAGCTGGGACAGACTCTGCCCATGCCTGGGCCCAGTGCTGCAGTGTGGGGCAAGGGCAGGCACCAGCCGTGCCTGGCTGCTAAGCCTGGGGCTGGGCGCCCGCCTGGTGTTAAGGAGAGAAATGTTTATGTTATGCCACTAGGAAATTAAACTGGTCCATTTCTGGGGTATTTAGATGACGCTAGCGAGAAATAAAAGCCATCCATAAATTACATTATTCCTCCAGCCCTCTAATGACACGAGCGATTAGTGTGCAAGCAGAGCCCAGAGCCAGTGTCTCGGGACTGCTCTGGACATGGCCCTCCGCGCGGAAGAAATGGGACCCTGGTGCCGCTTTGCCCTGAGGAGCGCAGGTACCGCGTCCCCCGCCCCGAATCCCGGTGACCCAAGAGGCGAGTGGGGCTCGGAGGCGGCTTTCCCTCCTGCCCGCTGCTCTGCAGGGGTGTGCAGGCAGTGGGGCTGCCCCAGTCCCAGTTGGGGAGCAGGGGTGGGTGGCCCGGTGCCCCATCTCACCCTGCGGGACAAGCCCGTCTCAGCCATGCTGTGTCCTGCGAGCAGGACGGCAGGCGCCAGCGCAGGGTCAACACCCGGGCTCTTTGGGGTGGGTCAAACCCCCTAGCTGCATTTTGGAAGGATGAGGGATTCACCTCTCTGGGTCTGTTGGTCCCCCAAAAAGGGGTTGGGAGGCTCACTTTTCATCCCTGCTTTTTCACCCCTGCTTTCTCCCTCCTGTTGTCAGGTTGGGGGGGTCTCAAGCAACTGCTTTGCTCCACCCCAAAGGCAGCCGCAGCGTTTGCAGTGGGTGAGCAATTGCTATAGAGACCATCTGCAGAGCTTTGGGATCCTCCTGCCTCCCCAGGCATGACTGGTGGATGGGGACTCCCCTAACTCTTAGCACTTTCAGCAGCCCACCCAGTGAGATGAAAACTGTAGGTACCAGTGTAGCGTCAGCGCAGCATCTGGCTGAGCTCCCCTCCCTGCCTGGAGGGAGGGTGTTTTGGAGGCATCTCTCTCTGTGGCAGTAAGAAAGGAGAGATGGGGCAAAGCTGTCCCCCACAAACACCCCAAGGGAAGGACGGGTCAGTGGGGTTGGCGGGAGTACAGTGGGAGCTGGGCTCCGGTCCCTGCCGCGGGGTAAAGCTGAAGAGCCGTGCCCCAGCGATGCGTCTGCTGCAGGCAGGTACCAGGTGATGGGCAGATCTAGGGCTGCGCCAGGAGCTTGTTCTGTTGCCGGCAAACCCGGCAGCTCCATTGTGGCTGCTCACAGCCCGCACTCAGCCAGACGGGAGGAAAATCTCTGCAAGCTTGCCATAGCGTAGTATTTCCACCTGCAAGGGGGATAATTTAATTCCCAGGGTGTGGAGGGGGTGTCAGTGCTAGCCTGTGCCAAATAATAGTGTGTGTAGGGGGAAGAGCTGGGATCTGCAGCCGGAGGATGGAGTGATGGGGCCGATGGGGTGGGAGTGAGGGCAGGAGGCAGGCAGCAGCCGGCTGGGCCCTGGCTGCAAGTGTGCGGGGCAGGTCGTGTGCTGTGGCTGCCTGCTGGGGTAGACCCTGGTGAGGGGGACTGCAATGGAGACTGTGCCCAAGACTGTGGCTGTGCTTCGCCCATGCCCAGAACAAAGCTCCTTCTCTTGCCTGGTTGCTTCCTCAAGCAGTACAGGGTGCATGGCCACCTGGCTCTGCCCTGCCCATGCGGGTCTAGCAGGGCCGGCTGCCTGCATCCCTGTGGCAAGCAGCATGCATGGTTCGTCCCCTTCTCCTAGAAGCAGCCCCTAGGAGAGGTGACACACACCGATGTCCTTCCCCTGGGGGTCCGGCCCATGGGAACCAAGTGTGCTGCCCATCCCCCTGCTCGCCTGCTAACCTGCCTCTTCTGCACTGCCATTGCTGCCCCACATGACCCCCCCCTCTGCTTGCTGCTTCTGCTCCCACTGCCCACGGCCTGACGGTAAGGCTGGGCTGGAAGCTGGGCTGACCCTCAAGCTAGGTCCCCAAGCTCCCCAGGAGGCCCCCAGTCAAGGTGGGGTATGGGGGGAAAAGGGGGTCCCACTCATGTGCTGGGGCAGGGAGCTCCCGTGGGGTCCCCTCTGTGCCAAAGCGCCCTGCCCTCGATGGATGCTGCACCTTCCTGGGGTGATGGGAGCGCTGCCTGACTCTGCCTCGTCTCTGTCTGCTGTCTTCTTCTCTCTGGCATCTGTACCCCTCCGCCTCTTCCCTCTTTGCTGTCCTGGCTTGTCTGCAGCCCTTCGATGCAGATGAATCCCCTCTCATGGGGTGTTGTGGCCTCTTCTGACCGGAGGCTGAGATCCTGGGGGTCCCTGCCAGCGAGGATGCTGCTCCGAGCCTGTGCCAGGGCAGAGCTACATATGGGGTGAGGGGCATGTGGGTGATGCTGCTGTGTACCGCTGCCTGCGGGCAGGTTGGATTTTGCAGGTGGAGAGGCCGGAGCCGAGGTTTTGGCAGCCGCTGCTGCATCCCTGCAGGCAGAGGCAGGTCGGAGCCCACAGGGAATTAGTGGCACAGGATTAATTGACAGGAAGTTCAGGGGTTTGGTTGGGGCGGTTAAACGGCTGATTTCTGCAGATGCCAATGCATAATTCATGGGCTGTCGCAACTTTGGCCAAGGTGTACAGCTCCTGCTGCACAGGGCTGGCAATGCACGGGCGGGGAGGGGTTTGCTCTTTCACCATCTCTGTGTCTGGGCACAGAGAGGAGTTTTTCCCCACAGCTGGACAGCCAGAGGAGGTGTCCAGACTTGGTCGTGCTGCTTTCCTGCTGTATGCTGTGCTGGGACCAGTTGCCCCCAGAGCTTTGGGATCCAGGACAGGAGAGGTTTGGGAGGGTGAGCAGAGCTCTGGTTTCCCCTGGGCCATACTGGGTCCATATGTCCCAGGTGGAGCAGAGCATCATGCCCTTGCCTTCCAGCTGGGGTATCAGGGGGTTGTGCCAGCTCCAAAGGACAGGAGAGACCCCATTAGTGGAGCTGCCCTCCCCCTCCCTCACTGGCTCTGCTCATTAATGGTGTTTTCATTAGGAGAAGTGGTTTGGTTTTGTTTAAGCCAAATTGCTGTGCTTGGGAGATGATAAATCCATCTGCTGGCAAATCGCTGTCCTGCCGCCGGGATGGATCCCAGCCCTGGGCTTTAATCGTGCTGCAGATGAATGAGCCTCTAGTGAAATGAATCTCCCTGCCATGCCCCACTGGAGGGGCTGAGCCAGGCAGGCTGCCTCCCTGACACCACGGTGAGGGGCTCTGGCTTAGGGTGGGGGATCAAAATCCTCCACTAAGGGGTTGCGGAGCCCTGGGGGTGGTTATTGCCAAGCAAGTGAACTGCTGGGGCTGGTGCAAGCAGCTTTCCTGGGAGCAAAGGGCAAGAGGAGCCCCTTTCCAGGGGGCAAGGGCTGCGGGTGGGTGCAAGGGTTCTGTTCACCCCACTGTCTGTGCCAGGGTGTCTGCCAGCAGCTGGGGCTGGGTGGGTGCCATGCCATGCGGGTGAGCGGCAGGACAGTGCATGGGACAGGGCTGGGGATGGGATGCAGGGGATGGAGTGGCCCCGCTCTCAGCAATACCCTACCAAGCGGCTTTGCAAAGGGTACGTGGCAGCAGGGCTGTTCTGGGTGGAAGGCTCTTATCGGGGTCCTCCCATCCTCGAGCTGCTGTGGCTCTGGCTGTTTCTGCCTTTTAAGTAAATTTGTCTTCCAAATGAAGATGGGTGGTGCAGCTCTCCGGGAAGCGGTGTGGGTAATTAGCTTGTTTGGATACGGAGCCCTGCGGGAGGGGAGCTGGGGGCAGGATGGCTGCCGCATTCAACAGGAGCTGGCAGGGATGGGGGACATGGGAGGCTGTCACCTTCACTGCCTCTGAATTTGGGTCTTTTTGAACGTTTCCTCTCTGGTCCAGCCAGAGTGAGTCACCTACGGACACTTGTGGGCAGGGGTGCTGTACGTGTGCGTGCCCACGCTCTCGCAGCATCGCGCCTCTCCTGCCTGTGCCTGATGGCAGCCCCCAGGGCTCAGCTCCATCTTGCTTTAGGTGACTCCAGCCCTGTTTTGGCAGGAGCCACCCTGCTTTTGAACCCGTTCAGTTGGGGATCCCTCCTGTTCAGGCAGCTGGCACCCTTCCCAACTCTGGGACGGTGTCAGCATCGCTGCTGGGGGCTCTGTGGTGTGGCAAGAGGGTCGGTGTCCCATCCATGCTGCTCCTGCTCACCTCTCCTGGGGACGTGGACCTGGGGACGTTGAGGTCTGGGGGACATACAAGCACATGCCCCAGCTCTGAGCACGGCTGCTGTGGTGCCCATCTGATTCCTGCGCCAGCTCCATCCCCACTGTTTTGGGGGCTGTGCCCTGTGCGAGGCGAGGGCACTGCATGCCCCTGCATGCAGACGAGCCCCTGGGCTGTACCTCGGACAAGCTGGTGGCTTCGTCCTGGACGGGAGGGAGTGGTGTGGGGTCTGGCTGACCCACAGAGAAGTCTGATGAGGACCACGCCGCAGCAGCAGCGGTGCCCATGGGCAGGCAGGGGATGCCTAGAGCCCTGAGGGCCGGTGCCAGGCTGGCCGTGGAGATGGATGGCTTCACCTGCAGCCCCTCTCCAGGGAACAGGTCAGAGACAGGGATGGAGTGACTAACTCTGCATGGCATGAATCTGCTGCCCCGGATCTCCTGTGCAGAGATGGAGGGACTGACTGGGCAGGATGGAACCCCCCTGGGCTGTCCTGCTGTCCCTGTGAGCCTCCTCCTGTGGCAGTGACGTTCCTGCTGGGAAGGGACTCAACAGTGTGAAGCAGAGGGAGGTTTCTTGGCAAGATGCTACCATGAGAGACTGGCAGGACTCCACCAGTGAGCCTCTGTGGGCAGAAACTGGGACCCTGCTCGTGGCTCCAGGCACTGACTCCAGCAGCAGGGCTGGGATACACTGGCTCCCTTATCTGTCCTCTTCCCATCACCAAACCCATGCATTTGGACACCAAAAAAGTGCTTTTTAGGGATGGAGCATTGGTGATGGTCTGGCCAGGATCTGAGTCACAGGGAAGAGGCTTTCCAGGGTTTTTCCCTTGGCCTGGCTGGGGAAGGTGCGGCCCTGCGGGATGCAGGGAGGCACCGGCAAACTCGCGCACCCATGGGTCACCCTCAGACCCAGCAGGAGCCAGGGAAGAGCTGTCTGGCTCCTCTCACCTGGTTACTGTGGCCCATCGAGACTCAGTGGGGTGAAATGAGAGCCGGCCTGCTTGCTAATGAGATTAGACAGGCTAACCACTGCTCCTGGCCCGTTTGGTTAATCGCTTCTTCCTAGATTGAATTTTTTAAAATTGCATTGCTTACAGAAAGCCCCTGAATGGGTTTAAAGGCAATAATCCACCCGGTCCTCGTCACTGCAAGGGTTCCCCTGGGGCTACTTGGGAGTGGGTTGTTAAAGTCCCTGGCGTGTCTCCGCGTGTCTCTGGTGTCCCCAGGAGGTGGCTGGCTGGGCTGGCTGGCCCTTGACAGCTCTTGATTTACTCTGGGAGGAAATATGGATGAATTTTTAATGGTGTGATTTAGTGAAGCCTCCTAGAGGTAAGGGAGAAGGTCAGATGCTGGGCTCAGTGCTGCAGCCCATGTGATGTGTCACCCTTGCCCCCCACTCCTGCCCCAAGGGCCATGGGGGGTAGCTGCCCACCCTGCCCATCCTGCTGTGCTCCTAGGGGCATGCTGGAGTTGGGGGGCTCTGGTGGTAGAGCACAGCACCCCCAGCTCTGGTTGCACCTGCATGGGGTCTTGGCTCCCTGTCTGACCCCAGAGCAGGCAGGGACAGCCGCTGGTGCCAGGTTTTGGGGTCGCAGCACAGGTTGGCGAATGGGTGCAGGGCTCGGGCAGTGCAGCAAGGAATGCTGTAATATGCTGTGGCTACGACTGATCCTGGCATCCCTTGGGGACATCTCAGCCCTCTCCTGGGTGGTGGGAGCTGCCCTTAAGTACTTTTTTCTTCCCCCTTGACTCTCCTTCCAGAAGTTGCATCTTCCGAGCCCAGCCCCTGCACTGTGCTGCTCGTGCTGACCCGAACAAATTCCCCCTGGCGGCCTCCCTCCCTGCTCACCTCTCCTCTGCTGTGCAAAGTGAGTCACTCCCAGGCACCAGGAATCATTCATGTCATTTCCCCCTTTGCCGCAAAGTCATTAATGCGAGTGGAATAATTTGTTGCGTAACAGAGAGGATCAGCGGGAGTGCTGCTCTGGCAGGTGATGCCTGGTCCTGGCTTCCCACTGCCCTGGCCACCGCTGCCCTGGGAGAGGGCAGCTTGGTGGGATTGCAGGCTGGGAGCTTCCCAGGCCTTGCTGGGATTGTGGTCCCACAGCCGCACTGTGCAGGCAGCAATGGTATTGGCTCCCGGAGGCGTTCTCCCAAAAACCATCAAGTCCCACCTGGACCAGTAGGATTGTCATGGCTTCTGTGTCTGCTCACCCTCACACAGCTCCTCCAAAAGTGGCTCGTCCTAACTTCTCCACGGTGACATGGGCCAGAAGCATCCCCTGAATTGATCAGGTTGTGTGTTATGGCACCCTGCATCCCTGCCTCAGCCCTGCCATGTGCTGCTCCAGCTCCTTGGAGCTCCCTAAGCCGTGGGGTTCCAAGCGCATCCCACTGGCAGCTGAATCCCTCCTGGCTTCTTGCTTCAGAGCTGGGGACCCCGAGGTGCCCCAGCGGGGGTGCAGGCCATGCGGGACCTGTGCGGCTCAGGGCCCTACAGCCCCGAAGGGCAGCTCTGCAACCGCTCACAGCGAGGTCCCAGCCGGCTGTTGCTGCTGGCAATAGCGAACCCATGCCTGGGGTGCAAACACAAGCACGGCCAGGGCTCCCTCCCGGGGACCTCACAGCCTCCCAAGCAGGGGGCTGCCTGGAGGGGGGACTCGCTGCCTTCACCCACCCCAGCCCAGGACTGCAGGTGCTGGGAGCCCTTGCTCGAGTGATGCTCACTGTGATTGTGGCAGGTCAGGTCTCTTCCCCTGCACAGTGAGGGGGAGAAGGGCAGGGAAGAGTGCTTGAGTTTTTAAAAGGCATTGCGGAGGCTGCCCCTCTGCCCAGGGTTAATTTCCTTCTATCCCACGCTCGGCCAGGCATTAATTTAAAGATGCTGCAATGGGAGAGGGGGAGCCTAAGAGGATTGGGCTGAGAGCAGGAGGATTTAACGAAGGGAAGGGACGTGGCTGGGGCTGGGGGCAGTGCAGGGGACAGCGGCATCCGATGGTGCAGGATGGGCAGGAGGGAGGAGGTGGCCATGCACCCCTTGGGACTGAGTCACCCCAATGTGTCCCAGCCATGACTGTGGTGGTACCTAGTGGCTCCACCAACCCCTGGAAGGGGACGTGGGGGTGAAGCTCTCCCTGTCCCCAGGGAGAGCACCGCTGCTGGGTGGCTGGGCAGGGAGGGGGCTGTGCCCCATGTCCCACCCATGCCCCTTGCTGTCTGTGGGAAACAGGGCAGAAGTTTCAAACCCAAGCCTGGAGGAACCCAGTGGATGGGCATCGTGTCCGGCTCCATGGGCAGGCAGAGACCCTCTGGGATGCCACGTCCCAGCGGGGACTTTGTCCCCTTGCTCCAGCTGAACAGCGAGTCCCCTCGGTGCAGAGGGCTGCCCCAAAGCAGCGCAGGGAGGGAGGAGATGGTGTTTAATATTTTGAAGTGACTCACTGAAAACCTGCTGCTCCCTGAGGCTGGTCCAGACCCAGCATCCCCGTGAAGGGGCTAGGATTGGAGCAATCCCAGCCCAGTGTGAGCTGGAGGGGGAGGCTCTTTTGGGACCACATCCGTCGGGGCAAAGAAGCCTTCCCTGTGATGACCCAAGGGTCCCACCTCTGCCCTGGGGCAGAGGACACAGGTCCCAAGGGGCTGCAGTGGCTCCCCAGCCCCAAACCACCCCGTGCCCCCCTCGGCGCTGTTTGTTTTCTCAGCCCGCCCTGCTGTAATTACAACCCGCTGTCACTCTCTGGATAATACGTCTTTCCTTTTATCACTGCTTAATTAAATAACTGTGGGGAAGTGAGGGGCTGGTAACCCCTTGTTTGCTGGCACGAACAACCCAGTGGTGCTGGGGAGGTGTCTTGGGGCTGGCGGAGGAGCTGGATGGGGATGGCTGTGCCCTGACTTGGGGGTCACTGTTGAATGTGGGGTACCTGTGCCCGAGAGGGATGAAGCGCTGATTTTGTTGTTCATGGGCACAGCATCTCTGGCACAGACATTTCCAGGCCATCCCTGAGGAGGTGCCCTGGATCTGACTGCCATTGCCCCGTCTTTAATTCTCCCCTTGGCTCGGAACTGTGCCTGCTGCCAGGCTGGGAGGAGCGAGCGGGCAGGTTGCCCGCTGCCAGGCCAGCTGCCTCTGCCCACAATTAATTGGTGCTAATGAGCGCGCCTGGCAGCTGCTGCTGGGTCAGTGAGCTCTGGCTGAGTATCTGCCAGGCATTCCCCCCACAGGGCTGGATGCGTGGGTCCTGCTCCCCGCTCGGCGGAGCATCTTCAGTTGTGCTGTTGGTCCTCAGCGCGGACGTGGCCCCCTCTGCTCTCTCCCCATCCCTTCCCTCATCCCTCTGCTGTCTCTCTGCCTTTGCGCCTTCCCCTGGTGCGAGACGCTGTGCAGCCCCCGGCATGATGGACCCAGGGTGCCGGTTTGGGCACTGGCAGTGGTGCACCTCCAGGTGCTGCCCCCTTGTCTTACTCCCCTGGGTGCCCTTTTGTCCCCATCCAAGCCGCCCCGCAAGGTGCTGTAGTACCAGGAATGGTGTCTGTTATGGCATCCTCAGGAGCAGGATGTGGCCCTGTTTAAAAACACAGGGGCGGTGGGAGCAGTCCCCCAGGCACTGCCTGTCCCGCTGTGATGGATTGAGGAAAAGTCTGATCTGACGGGATTTCCATCTACCTGAGACAAAGCGCTGCACCAAGCTGCAGCAGGTCGGCCCTGCCCGGGTGGGGATTGATGAACATCCCCAAACTGTTGCCAAGCCCCGAGGTTTGTGCTTGCCTGCAGCGAGGAACTGGGTCTCTTTGCAGATGCGATCCCCCTCCCTCGCAGTGCCGAGTCCCTGTGCACCAAGCACCCACCATTGGTTGTGCAAGCGGCGTCGCAAGCTACGCTTAGTGTTGGCCTCGTGGAGGGTGGGGGCAGCTCTTTGCGTTGGTGATGAGATGTACAACATGTGTGGCTGGGGTAGACTGGAAAATGTCCCCCATTTGGGGACTGGCCTCCTGGAGCTGTGGGCAGCCCTGGGTGTCAGAAGTCTGGCTTGGAAACGATCGGTGTGGGGATGGAGATGTTTTGGGGCCACGCTGGGGTTTCGTAGCAGGATGCCGTGATGAGAGGAGCTCCCTGCCCACATAGGGGCTGCGTTGCAGACAGGGGAGCATGGGGTGACCTGCAGGCTCAGGGTGCCTCTCCTCCTAGTATGCTGCCTGTTCTCGTTGCCTGTCCTCTTGCCTGCCCTGGATTTGCAACTGAGAGTTGCTTTGCACAGATCAAAGCCTGGGGGCATCTCTCATCTCAGCTTACCTGGGTCCCGCCTGCCCCCCCCAGCCCGGAGCGCAGGGGGGATTTGGAGGTAATCCTTGCAGACAGAATGCTGCTGGCTAATTATAGCGGAGCCTCTTGCTTCGTGGGAACCACGGCAAATTGTCCCTTGAGCCCAGGCAGTGATGGTACAAATCTGCTGCTAATTAGACTTGAAAGTCCTCTCGTGAGCTCAGGCGCAGGATGGATATTCGATTATTAACATATTTATTTCTGAGCTTCTCAGCAGGTCTTGCACTGGGAGGCTGTACTCTCCCCCCAAGTAATTGCCAGGCACATTTATTCCTATCAAGAGTGCTTGGGAGCTTTAGGGGAAGGGGGGCTGTTCAGCTCTGTGTGCTCATTTTTGGGGGTGTCTCACCAAGTTGTGTGGAAAAGACACCTTGCTGATGCTGGGAATGTCCTGGGTAGGAGCACAGCCCCCAGTCTCTGCTCTGTGTCTCCCGCCAGCCCCTCTGCCAGGTGGGATGCTCCTGACCCTTGTGCCCAGGTGGGAACCCAGGGATGTCTTTTCCCATCTGCTCCTGGGCCTGTTGGCTCCAGGCACTGAGTAGGCGGCGGGGTGGGGGTTGAGGATGACCCAGTGGTGCAGAGCTGGTGCTGAGCACCGCAGCCCAAAGCCACCTGCCATGGCACCCCTAGGGAGAGCATCCCTCCCTCCAGCGGAGGCAGACAAACTGTGATGGAAGTACTGCCTCTGAAACAACTGAAAATAGCTTTCCTGTCCCCAAAATGTCAGTTTAAAAAGGCAGTCTCTGGGGGCCCCCTCGGGCTGGCAGTGGGCTGAGCGGGTGCCCTGGAGATGCTGAGCGGGTGGCCCTGCTGCACCGTGGGGCAGGGAGCACAGGGCAGGGGGCCAGAGGGCTGAGCCTTCACTTGGGATATGAGTGCGGAGAGTGTCAGTGCTGGAATGGGGGGCCATCAGCCTGGCTGTGGGGCTGCGCAGTGTCTTGGGTTGAGGCTGGAGAAAGGTGCAAATGGGCTGTGGATTGTCGGAACGACAGCGCTGACCTTGTGCGTCTCCCCTGCCCTAAGCCCCCCAGGTGCCCCCAGCCAGGTCATCACCCATCCAGGTGTTTCAGGCCAGTGCCAGGGGCTGTTGGCGTGGGGACAGGCAAGAAGCCATTGGTCAGGACCTCAGCCCCATCTCCAGCGCCGCTTTGCTCTCCCTCCCTGCCTTGTCACTGCGTCTCCCCGTGCAGGGAGAGTCTGAGCCAGGGAGCAGGGGGCAGGTGCCTTGTTGCAGTGGTGGAGTTATTAATAGCAGCAAATGCTCTCGGTGCCTTCAAGCCAAGTCCGTTTTGGGGGAGATTCCTGCCGTTTGAAGTATGTTTCCCCTCCCCGGGATCCCTCGGGCGCCTTATCTCCCTCTCCCAGCTGTGCAGCCGGCACGTGCTGGAGCCCCTGGATAAGCTCTGGTGCTAATAGCCTGTGCTGCTCAGCCCAACAGTGTCTGGCTGGGTGATGGAGGGTGCCCCGCTGCCTGGCCTACGGGCAGCCCCATGCCGCTTGCACATGTGGGAGCTGAGGTCGCATCTCAGCCTGTCCCTACTGTGCTTCCTCCTGTCACCGTGCCGAGTCAGAGCTGTCGGTGGCCGAGCGAGCACTGATTGCAAGGAAATTAGCCTAGTGCCATCTCCCATTTACCAGAGTCCAACCTGTGCATGATTGCACGGGGCTCGTTAATTTGTCACCGTCACCGTGACTTGGCATGGGGCGGTGAGCGTGGCGAGGCTGGAGGGATGTCGAGGGCCACGCCCTCCCCGAGAGCAGATTTGGAAACAGGGCTGGCATCACTTATGGCCAGGATGAGATTTTTCCCAGCCTCACAGTTCAGGAGACTGGTGAGGCTTGGAGTGGGAGCTGGGACAAGCCTGGGGATGCAAGGTGCTGTGCTGCAGCTGGAAGCCCCTGGTGATCGCCGTGGGGTGCCATGGGCATGAAGTAGGGTGGGCATCTGAGAAGCAAAAAGATGCCTGTTCAGGATAAGGAGATGCTGTGGCTGTGTTGGGCCCCAGCGTGAGCCGTGCACCCCAGACAGCAATGTCCCTGCTTGTGAAGGCTGGGCTCTTTGGAGGTCCTGGGGACCATGCTGCCCCGCTGCCCGATATATCCTGGGTGCCCCCAGCATTGCTGTGCTTTGCAGACCCGACAAGCTCCGAAATGGCCCCGGACGCTCCAGGCGGGCTGTGGTGTCCTTGCTTACCGCTGCTATCTCGACATGTCAGTCCTATAATCAGGTTTCCTTGCAGATGTTGGTGCTGGTCTTTACCCTCCCTTTGCAGGGCATGGAGGGTCTTGGGGTGCACCCCAGGAGTCTGGGCGGGGGGCAATGGAGCCCGTGTCCCCCTGCCTTGTCCCCTCCTCCCCACCACTGCTACCCTGTGGTGGGGGCGATGAATTATTCATGCCCCGGCAGGCGGGGGTGTCTGCTGCTGCCTGCGTGATGCCAACGGGGCCGACGTGCCGCCAAGCACAGAGAGCTTTTCTGTGTAAATCCCTGAAATATTTAGCAGAACTGACTTAAAAAATGTGGCTTGGGAGGAGTTAGTGCCTCAGCGTAACCTGGAGGGCTGAGGGCCATCATGGGGGGATGATGGATGCACCAGGGTGTCACTGGGGGGACTCTGACCCGGTCTTTGCCCTACACCCACCACCCAAGTTGCTGGTGGAGCTTATGTCTGTCTGTGTGTCTGATCACCCATCTGTTGGGTCTTTCTGCTTGTCTCTGCTGTGAGACCATGGGGGTGCCCCCATCCTTTCCCTGCATTGCAGGGGTGCTTTGGAGCTAAATGCTAGCTGGGGCATGTCCTGGTCCCCAGCCTAGTGCCACCAGGGCCAGGCTGCTGCCCTGTCACCTGCTGCGTGCCGGCTGCTGGCAGGTTGGCGGTGGGGGCCGGTGCACAGCGCTGGGCCGGGCTCCTTCCCTGGCAGTGCCTTCCCAAGCAGACGGATCACGCCACATGCATTTTTTAACAAGATCCATCGGCTGGGAACGAGCCGAGCTGTCGCCGCAGGTTTGTGATCAAAGCCAGACGTGCCCTGGCAGGCTGGGGGAGGGTGGCCCTGCATGCCACCCCTCCATCACATAGCCAATTTATGGGACATTTATCCCAGCAGAGCAGGTTGGGGATCTGGCAGCATCACAGGTAGCAGGGGTGTTGCCCCTGCATCCCTGGGGGTACTGGGATGGCCAGCGCCCTCCTGCCTGGCATGGCACAGCAGTTCCTGAACTGAGCATCTAAGGATGGGAGCAGTCATGATGCAGAGCTGGTGCTGCCCTTGGGCTTCGTGCACAGCCCTACACCCCAAAATTGCACCTTCTTCTGGCAGTCAGAGTGAGCTGGCTTCGCTCGCAGCCAGGTTGAGGTAGGAAAGGGTTTGGGCTTGTGCAGGGATGTGTTTTGGGCCAGGTTCACAAGGGAGCAAGAGGAAGTAAGGGATGCAGGGAGCTGTAGCTGGCTCTGGATGGGGAGGCACATGGAGCCAGCTGGCTGTGCCATGGCGGGGTTGCCCCACAAGGCAGCCTGGGCTGCTGGCAGCTCTCCCTTGGCCTTTGGCAAGCTCACCCTTTCATGGATGTTCTCTGTGCATCTTGGCAAGGTATGAGCCGTGTGCTGCCTTATGCTCTGTACATCACAGGGCTAAGCCCCGCGGTGGGTGGCCGAAGGCAGCATGGGCTCACGGTTAGAGCACACCACTCCTCCCAGGCTGGCTGCCCCACTCTGAGCCTTCCTCCCACCTCCATGCTCTTTGCTCCTGTCCCCATTGCTTCCCTGGCCCTTGGGCAGGCGGGGTGGGGTGGCAGGTGCCAGCGGTGGGCCCACGCAGCACGGTTGTGGTGTGTTTCCCTCTGCAAGCACCAGCAGAGCCCTTGGGCTGCGCTTCTCAGTGACAGCACATCCCATGTCAGAGCCGCTGCAAATCCTGCCTGCTAATAGCTATGCAAATTACCTCATTAGCTGCCTTATTTATTTTCTCTGGCATCACATTTTCAGCACTTCCCCAGGTCCCGGAGGCTGCAGGTCCCCAGGGCTGGGAGGAGGCAGGAGCAGCAGTGGGACCTGCACACAGGGCTGGCTGTGTTGAGCCTCCCTCTGCGGACGGCAGTGGTGTTTGGCCCCCACGGAGCCACCTGCCCCAACATGATGTGTCTGAGACCAGGGATTCACATGGGTCCCACAGTCCCTGCTGTCAGATGTCCCCCTCCTTGTCCCTCGGCATGTCCTGGCTCTGGGGTGAGTCTTGCTGAGCCCCACCTCCAGCCAGGAGCTGCCCCATATCCCCCAGGCAGCCATGGGTCTGGTATTGCTGGGATGTGCGCATCCTCCATCCCCCAAAAAGAGGTGACTGCTGGATTTAGGTACAGAGAGAACAGAGCATCTGCCCAGTCCCTGTGGACCCGAGTAGTGGTTTGAGGCTTGGCACAGGCCTGCAGGGTGCCCTGCACCCTTCCCACCTTGATTGCCCTTCCTTGTTAATGGAAATGTGCCTCCTGCCCACCCTGATTGCTGTTTGTCCTTGAGGGAGATGTTGTTGGCAGATGCTGTTGCAGGGGTCTGCCCTCTGCCAGCCCCAGGGTGACTCCGGAGAGCCCCCAGATGCCCTGGTCGGGGTGGCCCTGGGCTGGAGCCTTGCTCTGTTCCTGTCCTTGGGGTGTGTGGCCCAGGCTGAAACACTTTGAAGCCTGGGCACCACCCAGGGCTGGCACAGGCAGGAATGACCCCCGAGCACCAGCCCAGCATGGTACCCCTTGGGGATGTCTGTGTCCCAGGGTGTCCCTGCCGATGCTGGGTGTGCACACAAGCATGTGGCTGCTTGCAAGGATGGCTGTCTCCTGGTTGCATTTTCCAGGGGTATTCACGTGCTCATGACATCCGTGACAGTGGGACAGCCTTTGCACAGGCACCAGGAGACCCATATACAAGTGCTGGCCCAGAAAACCATGATCCAGCCACCCTGTGGGCTTGTCTGTGCCACGCTGAGCCGCTAGCAAGCATTGTGTCTGCTCCCCCTATTCTGTTTATCTTCTATTTTTCCCCTTCTCTTCACGGCTGTGCTAATGAATATTTCATGGCCAGCAACCCGCGTGAATTCCCCCGGCTGCTCCCTGCCCGCAGCGCTCCCGCGACAGGTACCGACCCAGACGTCGGTGGCTTAGGAAGGATGTGTCCGCCAAGAAGCCATCTCGGGAGGAGAGGACCTGGGCAGGGAAGGAAGCAATGGCTCTGGTGTGGACAGCTGCGTCGTGTCCCCCTCCCCGGCAGTGCTGTCACCGTCCCTTCAGCCTGCGAGGGACTGCCAGCGGACCGTGCTGGGGCCTTGAAGGTCCACGCACGGTGTCCTTGCACACTCGCACGGCCTCGCCCAGGCGGCCGCGCTTGCCTGCGCCCTCCGACACAACGGCACGTGTCCCCTCGTGTCCCCCGTGTGCCATCAGCCGCCACCGCGGTCTGAACGAACCGTGTCCCCGGCTCACCTCCCCGCGGCCCTGCCGCTGCGCTGTACGGGGGCTCCTCTTAGCGTCAGGCAGCAGCAACGGCACCGCGGCATGCACAGACCGGGGGTCGGGCCGTGGCACCGGCCGTGGCACCGCACAGGCATTGCGTGGGCTGCCCTGGGCTCCCGTGCATCCAAGCTGGCGGTGTCCCGGCACAGCCCCAAAACCTGCCGGCAGACAGCAGGGGTTTGGGCCAAGGAAGTGGGGGACGATGTTGCTCTCCAGTCTCCCCGAATTTGTCATTTATACCCTACAGTGGGGAGCAGGGCGGGTCCCCAGCGCAGGCTTGGCACTGGGAGGTGTGGGGCATCTGCTCCCCCTGCCAGAGCCAGAGAACGTGGCGGGAGCAGAGCTGGAGACAGAGCCTGGAGCCGTGCTCTTCCTCCGTCCCATTGCTGTGGCTCTGGCAATGCCATGTCCGCTTTCGGGGCCCAGCAGATGCTCTGGGGACACAGGCTGGCTCAAAATATCCCTTTGGGAGATGCCGCCCTTTGCACTCTGAGGCACTGTGGGGACTGGAGTTCCCCTGGGGCTGGGGCAGGGGATCAGTGGCTTCCCTGTGGGGGGAGCAGGTTTGGGAGAAGCGCAGGCTGGGCGGCAGGGCAGGAGGCTGGCAGGGTGCACCCTGCAGTGGCACCCGTGGTGGCTGTGACCCAGGTGGAAGCTCTTCAGCAAGAAAGCTTGTGTAAAGATGGGCTCAACAGCCCTGCTTTGTGGCTTGTTTTTTATTTCTGCTGGATTCCTGTTTGTCCTCCTGGAGGGAGGTGGGTCAGTGACTGAGTGGCTTTGCTGCCCTTCTGCAGAAGCAAGACATGTAGTTCCTGGTGCCAGCCTGGGGAGCATGTGCTCAGAGGGAGCCCTGGGATGGCAGCAAGCCAGCTCACGTCTCTGTGCAATGTGCTGTCATTGCAAAATACCTGCTGCAGGTTGCTAGGTGCAGGGGAGAGGACCGTCCCCTGGCTCACCCACATGGTCCCCGTGAGCTTCTGTCTCAGTGTCAGTGCACGAGGGCCTCTCTGGAGAGTCAAGGGCCAACCTGGAGGGGTGATGCTCCTTTGGAAATCACTCACCAGTTCTGGACTGATTGTAGCGCCTGGGGATGCTGGTGGGCAGCCAAGCCTGGAGGTGGAGTGGGTGACCTTGGTGCTGGCTCGTGTCCCTGCAGGCTGGAGTGGGGTGGTCTATGCATGCTGATGGAGAGGCATATGAGCACCCCAGTCCCACATGGTGATCATGACCAGGGTGCACAGGACAATGCTTGCATCTCCCACCTGCGCAAGACATGCTAGGATGGAGCAACCTTCCTGGCCAGGTGGGATCTGGCTCCCAAGGAGCTGGATGGTGGTTTTGGGCTGGAGCCGCAAACTTTGTTTGCTGTCAGGTCCTGTGGGCTCTGGCACCCTCCTGTGGCTGTTCTGCCACCTCTCCTGTACCCCATGGGCTTTTGGGATGCTGCGGCCACCTTGGGCTGAGTTGTGCTGGCTGGTCCCTGCGGTCATGCTGTGGAGCTGGGTCTCTCTTCCAGGATGGGGGGAGCTGAGCTCTGCATTTGCAGGATTTGGCCTTGTATCACACAGCTCACGGGATCTGATCGTTGCAAGAAACTGTCCCGGTGTGTTTGTATTGTGGGTTTGAGTTGGGAGTGGGGCTCCCAGATACCGTAGGCTAGGACAAGGGTCCTAAACCACTGACCTGTTCCTGGGAGGTGGCAGGAGGGGACTGGGCACTGCTACTAGCCCAAATTTCTAAGCTTTTGGCTGGCGGCAGGTGGTCCTCAGGAAGTAGGTTCAATCAAGTTGTTACATTCACAGGCTGTCCCTGCATCTGTGCCTCTGCGTTTTGCTGAGCTGCCTGCTCTGCTTTGGCTGGCCTGGGCTGTCCTGTCCCCCCCGTAGGGTCCATGTACCTTGCAGCCCTTCCCTGGCCCAGGGCTTTGTGGATGTATTATTGTAGGGTTGCAAGACCCTGCTGTGCTGTGTGTTGCACCCTGCTGTAGGGTCTCCCCAAACCTGGCTCAGCCCTGCAGTGACCAGTGCAGCATCCCCTGGTGCCTGTTCCCTGCCCCGGGGCACTGTCTGCCATGGTGTGGGGTCTCTCTGTTGGGGGCTGCCCACCCTTTGCAGGAGCACAGCTGGCATAACAGGCAGGGAAGGCTTGGTTTGATGGGGATGGCCCTTCTTTTGGGGAGCAGGGGGTGATGTTACCCCATACCAACCCCTGGGGAGGCTCCTGGCCCTTCTCTTGGGGCCCCTTGTTCAGGCATTTGTGGGGACTGAGCAGTCTGACTGATCCTGGCTGGATCATGCTTGCACCCCCTTTCCTATCCTCGAGGGAGCAGAAGCTATAATTTCCATCAGTTCCCTTTTTGTTCACTTCCTCTCCCATTAATAAGAGATGAAGCTTCTGAGATAATAGAGCCTGGATGGATGCAGAGCTGAGATCCTGCTGGTGCGGGGTGTGGATGTGATGTGGAGAGGGAACTGCAGCTGGGAAAATGGGACTTGGGGAAGGGATGTGGCCGCCAGCCTACACAAAGCATCTCGGGCTGGCTCTGGGAGCAGGGAAATCCCACCGCCGCCACGCGCAAGACTCTCTTCTGGCTCTGACATACTGTGCAAGCTAGCAACTCGCTGCCAGGCTGAGCTTTGGAGCAAGCGGCTCTCAGCCTGGGCAGTCTGGGAGTCTGACTCCTCTTCCTCCCATCCTTGCACCGATCCTCATCTCCTCCCCTGTGTGGAGCTAGCGGGAATGGATGCCCAGGTATGCAGGATGCTTGCAGTGCCGGAGGGCTGATGCCCGGGGATGCAGGATGCTCGTGGTGCTGGAGGGCTGATGCCCGGGGATGCAGGACACTTGCAGCACTGCCTGACCAGAGCAGATGATTGACGCCCAGGGATGCAGGATGCTCACGGCACTTGATAGTGGGAGCAGAGGGCTGATGCCCAAGGATGCAGGATGCTCTCGGTGCCGGCTCCCCTCCGGAAGGAGCATCCTTCCCTGCTCTTGGAGAGAGGCGGCCCTGGGATGCAGCAGTGCCTCATTGGTCAGAGGGACCTGTGGAGTCTGCGGGTTGCCATACCAACCTGCCTCTGGTTCCCGGCCAACCGGGGCGTGAAGTGCCGGGTCGAGCTGGTGGCAAGGGGCGGACCAGGAGCCAGGGGCAACCCGGGGCTCTGCCAGCCAGGGAGGCGTCCATCTGCCTCTCCCGGAGAGCTGGCCGGCACCGCTGGTCTCCCCAGTCCCGAGCATCCCCCTGCCGCTACTCCCCACCTCTCTCTGCAACTTTGCTGCACGGAGGGGACCGGCGGGCTGGCACGGCACGGGGGGGGCTCGCCCGGGCACCCCGCTCCCTCTCCGAGCTTGCGGTCAGCTTTTGTGAGCCTAAGCCCCGGGAGGGGTACCGCCGGCGGCTGCCTCGGCCCCTCTGGATCGCAGGCAGCCTCCACAGGAGCATCCCAGCACAAAACTTCCCAGCTGGCTGCCTGCCGCCTGGGAGCGGGGCCTGGCGGCTGCCGCGCTGCCAGGCGCTGCCTGTGCCCTCTCCGCCGGGCTGGACCTGCCGCCGATGCCCACGGGCTCGCTCCGGGCAAGGAAGGCATCGCCTGCTGCTCGGAGGAGCTGGGGGGCTGTTTGCCGGCCGGGAGGGGGGTGCGACTGGGTCCCTCCCCAGCGCTGTGAGCTGGAGCCATGAGCCACTGCCAGCAGCGCTGCAAGAGGCAGCTGGGCCGGGTGATCCGCTTCTTCTACCAGTTTGTCACCGGGACCCTCTCCCAAGGTAAGTGCCGCCCTAGGGGGGCACGGGGCTCTCTTCTGCGGGAAGGGGTCTCTGTCTGGTGGGCTCTGTGGGGTTATTTGGGGAGGGGGGGAAATGCCGTTTAGGTGCTGAGCGGTGCTGAGCGATTCAGCCCCAGGCGGAGAGGTTGCGTTGACTCCGTGTGGGGCAAAGCTGGAGATGCTTACGGGAGGCAACAAGAGCCCCTGAAGGTCCCCTGTGGACCTGGGGTGACGGGAATGTTTTGTTTCGGGAGGAGACTGGTGCAGAGTGGAGTATGAAAAACTGCTGTGCCAATAAATCACAGCTGGTCTGACCCTTCCCTGCCGTGCCAGGCATCTGCCTCCTCTGGGGCCGGGGCTGCACCCTCCATCCGTCCGGCCAGAGAAACCCTGGGTTTGCCCGCGGGCTGGGGCAGGGACACACCCTGGTGCCTGCATCCGCCTGTGCTTGTATCCTGGGATGCTGCCTGGTCCTGGGGACAGAGCTGTGTGCCGTGTGCTCCCAATTTGCTGTCACAGCCATGGCGGGACCTGCGTCCCCCTGACAGCCCTTGCACAGCCCAGACAGCTGGCCAGGACACCCTCTCCTGGGTGTGAGCCCAGAGCTACCTCCTGACCCCAATGGGCACATCTTGGGGAGGTTGTTGTGTGCCTATGTGTGCTGGGACCCTGGGTGCCTGGCTCCTGCCCCCATCCCTGTGTTTGGGGCAGCTTGCCCTCCCTGTGGCCTAGCCTAGCTGTGGACCCCTGGGCTGCCACCCTGGGCCACAATGGTGCTGGGGAGAGATGCACCATGCCAGGAGCATGGGGAAGGCCTTGTTGGGCCAGTGTGGCAGCATCACTCCTTGGAGCAGGGCTGGGACTTTGCCAGGACCTAGCCTGCCTGGAAAAACCCTCCCAGGCTCTCTCCCCTCCTCGCCCGGGGGAGCCCCTGGGTTTCCCCAGCCCATGCCCGTGCCTGGGGCCAAGGAATGGTGGGGGCACCCTGGCGATGCTCTTGGCACAGCACTGGGGGCTGGGACATGGAGCAGTATCCGCCCTGTGAGCAATGCCCAGCTGCCATGCCACCTCCCTGCCCGTGGGGACCCGAGCCCTGTGATGGAGGGTCTCCTGGCCGTGGGAGACGCTCCCTGTGGGCATTTCCCATCAATTCCCAGCCCCGTGAGCTCTTCAGGGCTCTGTAGCAGCCCACAATATGTCAGTAGGGGAAGAGGTGCCAGGATAAGTGTGGGCCTGACCAAGCAGTGTGCCAGGGTCCAGAGGCTGGGTGTGCCTGCAGGCAGCGTGGGGTCCATCCCTGCTAGTGGGCTCCATTGGGCACCAGCCAACTAGCCTGGAGTGGAGGGGGCAGGAGATGAGTCAGCTGAGTCCAGCCCTGGGTCCGAGGGGCAGAGCTGCAGCTGATGGAGCGGAGTGGGAAGGGGACTTCAGGGTCCTCCTGTCCCCACCACCTGCAAGGATGTCCTGCAGGTCCTTGTCCCAGTGTCCTGGCTTTCCAGCTGGGTGCTATGGGGCTGGGTCTGTAGGACCGGGTCTCTGGGCTGGCCATGTGTGGTGCTGAGTGGCCCCAAGGGCCCAGCCCCATGCTGTCCTTGCAGCCCTGCCAGGGTGTGCAGGGTGGCCATGGTGCACAGGGCTGGGATGGGCACAGAGGGCACGGCTGGCAGTGGGGCATCAGCTACCACTGCTCACCCTCTTCTCGGTGTCCTCCCAAGCTCTGGGACAAGCTGAAGTGGCATGAAACCCAGAGCTGGGCAGCTCTGTGCCCCCCCTAAGGCTCAGAGCTCGCGGGTGAGAGTGGGATGTGGGGCTTGCACAGCCTTTCCCACTCTGCAGCATCTCCTCCTCCCCAGCCGCTGCTCCAGTCCATGTGGCACATGGGTCACCAGGATGCTGTCCCCCCTTCAGCCACTATCCTCCCCATTGGCCCCTTACGAGGGGCAATGAGCCCCTTTGCCCTCCCTGTGTAGGTGAAGGAGGTCCTGCAGAACTCACCACAGAAGGCACTGGATGCCAGCCAGGTGGGCCCCGGGGTGGGGTGCCCTCCCAGCTGGGTGCCCTGGGGAGCTAGCCAAGGACAGGTCGCTGATGGGGGGAAAGAGAAATGACTCAATCAATTAACCAGATTAAAACTGTGACTTCACCTCCCAAAAATAGCATTTCGCCAATATTTTAATGTGCTTATTAATAATCTGCTCGCGCTCTGATTAGCAGCGAGGTAATAAGGGATCAGCTGTAACCTAAATTTAACTCTCCCTAATGGATGATGGCCCCGAGAACCAAAAAAAAGGAAAGGCTCCTATCCATCAGGCTGGCCCCCCCGGGTGGTCGGCAGCACCCGAGGGACCTGGGCAACTGCTGCCCAGCTGTGCCCAGGGACCATTGCCTCTGCTGTGGCCCAGCTGGTCCCATGGCATATTTTGGGGGGGTAGTGCCCTAGCACCCTGCAGCACTGGGCTAGGAGCACCCTCGGGGTAGCCACACGGGTGGCTTCCAAGCAGGGCAGAGCCTGGCTGTGGTCAATGTGCATGGTCCCTTCCCGAAGAGGCAGGTCCCTTCGTGCTGGGTGACTGCCCCGCTCCCTCCCCAGCTGCTCCTGTCCCACAGTGGGGGACAGTCCCCCGTGCCCAGCTTCTGGTGGTGCTGGGAGAGTGGGGACAGGGACCAGCCACCTGGCTACCCGACAGCTCTGGGTGTTGCCCCGTGCGTGCCTGCGGCATGCTGTGTGCACGGAGCTGCTTTCCGGACAAGAAACCCTGCTCCCGGGCACTTCTATTTATACACAGTGGGTGGCTGGCGGGATGGTTAATTTTAGCTGGGTGGCAGGGCTGCGCTGCCGGCAGCACTGGAGAGCCGAGGCAGGGGTGGCTGGGCAGGGGATGCTTCACAGCTGTTACTGTCACAGCCCAAAGTGGGACAGGCGGTGTGGACACGGTGCCAGTCTGGGCTGCCCGTCCTGGCACAGCTGTGCCTGGGGCAGCATTACAGGGCCTGCTGCCCTCCCCAGTGCTGAGCCGTGGGTGCATGCCAGGGCCACTTTGCCATGTGTCCCCTGTGGATGCTCAGAGCAGCTGGTCTTGGGGGCAGAGAGAAGGGAAGGGGGGATGGACCCGGACACCTGGGTTCTGTGCCCTGAAAGGCTCCTCACCCTACACCTGGGTGGCCATGTCCCCTGGCTGTAGCTGCAGGGGTAGGGATGGGAATGTCTTGTAGGCAAAGAGGTGTCAGGGTGAAACACTTGGGTCCAGCATCTTCCCCAGCCATGTGTCCCATGGGGCAGCCGATGGGGCCAAGCACGGTCTGGGGACCGGACGTGCCTCAGGCATGGATGCAGCTAATCCTGTGGGGTTTGGGGTCTCTGAGCAAGTATGCCCAAACCCACAGTGGCAATTCCCAAGTGCACCTGGCATTGCAGACCAGGAACTGGGCTGGTTGACTCTGACTCCAAGCTGAGAAAAGTGGATGCTGATCCCAGGCATCCCTGGGGAGGTGCTGTGCTGGGGTGCAGGGAATGAGATGCCAGCGCCTCTCTGCCAGACCCAGCTCTCTGGGCCGGCAGGGCTGCAGAGACACCTTCCTTCAAGACCCAGTGTCTGGAGCAAGGACGGACACAGGCATGTCAGTGAAGCTCCTGGTGTTCGTCAATCCTGGGCGGCAGCATCATTCCCTGAGGAGCCCTGTTTCCAGGACTTGCAGGTCCTCCTGCAGAGTGGCAGTGAGCAGCTGAGCCCTGAGGGTCCCCGGGTCATCAGTGAACTCAGGGCAGCCGCTGGACTGTGGCAATGCCTTGCTGGCCCCGCGGCATGGAGACACAGCCACACGTGTAATGAGCCCCGTCTGTTCTCTGCCCCCTGCTTCCTTCTCCTGGCTGATGGTGCCACTCTCCCCCCGGGCCAGGAGGGTTATTTTTAACTGTTTGCCATGTGCTGCCTGAGCACAATTAAGGTAATTGGTTTGGGAGCCTGGCTCTCACACAACGCTCCCAATTACCTGCCTGCCTGCCCGCCTCCCTGCCCGCTGTGGCCGGCTCCACCGGCGGGGGGACTGCCGGGACAGGGCTGCCCCAGATAGCGCGGCGGGGCTAGGTGGGGGGCGCGAGCGGGCACAGGGGATGGAGCCATGGAGAGGACATCCCTGCACAACGACAGCCTGCTCTATGCCTCCCTGATTGCCATCCTCCTCCTCATCTCCTATTGGTTCACCACTCGCTGCTTCAAAATTATCAGCGGCATTGAAGGTATGGGGTTGGGGACACGGGGGGACAGGGTGACGCTGGCCCGTCCTGTCTCCTTCCACGAGCCAGGTGGTGAGGCGAGCCAGGCTCTTGGTGTGGGAGAGGGGGATTGGGGACCCCGATCTCTGCCTCTCTGGGGCACCCCAATCTCCTCCTCAGTCACTTTATTTGTTCCTCCTGGTTCTGGTCCTGCTCCACTGTGTGCGAGAGAAGCCAGTGTATGGCCACAGCAGAGCTGCGGCAGTGCCCAGGGCTGCTCCGGGGTCATCCAGCTCTGCTGTGCTGCCGGCATCTGGGTACCACTGCCCCTCGCTGCGGGACAGAGATGTAGACAGGCTCCCTGGAGCCTCCCGCTCTGTGGGAAGTGCTCAGTGCCGATGCCAGAGCTCAACCTGCATTTTGGGGCTCTTGGTCCCTTTGGGCATGACCTATATCTTTGCTCCTCAGCTTGCGTGTTGGGGAGCTCCAGGATGTGGTGGGGGTTCCAGTTTCCCCGGTGAAGGGTCTCTCCAAGCTCCGCTGCAGTGGGATGTGCATGCCAGGGGCTTTGGCGGGTGAGACCCCCAAGGCAAGGAGCAGGGCAGGGAGGGTGGCACTGGTGCCACGTGTCTGGGGACATGCAGGGCCTCTCCTGCCCAGGGTGTGCGTTTCTCCATCCATCTGTGTGACCTCTCCCTGCACGGCTCAGCCAGGGCCTTGTGACTCTTCCCATGGCATGGCCAAATGCTGGCTGGCTGCAGGGGTGGAGAGCCACCCCTGGGAGTGATGGCCCTTGGTGGGGTGGGGGGCAAAGCTCTGTCCCACTTCTGGTGGGGTGCGTATGTTTTGGATGGCCTTTCAAGCATCCCTTGCAGGCGGCTGTGGGTCTGGCTCCATGGGCAAAGCTCCACGTGTGGTTCCATGTGTCTCCTCCAGCCTGGGGGCAGCTCCAGATGAAGGAGCATCCCTGGGGACCTGGGTGAGCTGAGGGGGTGGTCTGCTGACACCCGCAGCCCATCTGGAGTTGCCCTCAGTGGGAGGGGATGTGCTCTGGGCAAGCAACCCTGGTGAATTTGGGGGTGCTGGGAGATGGGCTCTGGCATGGCGTGTGGCACTGGGATGTGGGACCGGCGCTGGGTGCCTGTGCTGGTCCTGGTGGGATCCTGCATCATGCTGGTAGTGAACAGTGGAGGGCTTTTATTAATGGCCTCAGCACGGAAATGAGTAATCCTGACATGGCGGCCGGCGGGTGATTTATTGCTGCTCTGCTGGGGAGGCCAGCTGGCACGGGACAGGCATGAGGGCAGGCAGGGAAGCTGTTGCTCGGTGGCTGACCTGCCGCTGTGCCCTTCAGCCCCAGGGTCTCACGATACCAGTGGAGACGCATGAGGGGCCAACGACAGTCTGCTCATGTAGGCTGAGCAGGTTTGCTTGGCAGAGGAGCTGCCCCAAACCCTCTTTGCTGGGATAAGTCCTGGATCAGGCTGGAAGGGCTCTTCTACCGCTGTTTCTGGACAATATTAGGATGCATAAATAGCCCCATGGCATGTGGGACAGGCATCGGCCCTGGGAGCAGCTGGAGGCTCGGGGAGAGAATGGGTTGCAACCAGGGCTCAGCAAGAAAAATCGCTTTAAAAATGCAGCTGGCGTCAGTGGGAAACTTCCTCTGAGAGTGCAACAGGCCTGTGTCACCCTGACCCTGAAGGGACTGGGGCACAGTCGGTAGCCAGCCGGGTGAAATCCAGGCTCAGTGCCTGGAAACTCACCTCTTTCCAAGAAAAGGAAATGTCAGGTCTGAAAACTTCCAGCCTGAGGGATGTTTCCCCAGGGAGGACTTTCATTGCTCTCACCAAACTGCCTCTGATGCATCGCTGGCATCTTCTGCTGGCGTCAGAGCCTTGGGAGCACGCCCCAGGCGGGCGGGAGACACCAAGCCTGGTGGCACGGAGCCGCTAGATAGCCCAGCCATGCCATGACCTGGGACTGAGCCACCAGCCCTCTCCATTCCCTGCCAGGGGACAAACCTGCAGCCTCCTGGGCTGGGAATGGGGGCCTGGGTGGGGGTTCTGGGCCTGGGGGGTTGGTGTGGGGCAGCCCTGCTGGGAGTGCTTGCCAGCATCAGCCAGCATCTCTGCTATCCCCTTCCCCCCACAGGGGTGTCCCAGGGTGACGTTTCTTCCCCTGGTGACATATTCTGCCCCCCCGGCACAAAGACAACAGGGAGGAAAAGGGGCTTTCTGCCACCGTCCTCTCTGCAGGGCCCTTTGTGGGGACCCTAGAGCTGGCCAGGGGGTCTGGGCATGGCCACCCCACCTGTACCTGGGGCAGCTGGCCTTGCTCCTGGCAGGGAAAAGGTGGGGTGGGCAGCAGTGGTGGCATGGGGGCAGCCCTGCTCTCTGCCTGCCACACTGGTGCTGGAGCTGGGACGAGTCTCGTTTGCTTCATGCCCCATGTGGGACTCATCCACCCAGGGATGGGCAGTCCCAGCAGCATCCCTGGGGGAAGCTGTGCACCCCAAGGGCTGCTGAGCCCCAGTGATGGGGTAGGGACCGGTGGGCCTCTGGCTCGCTGGTGGTCCCTGTGGCCTGTGATCGAGCAGTCAGGCAAGGGCTGGGACACTGTTAAAAAAAAAGCATAGGAGCTAAATATAGCCCCATTGGCTGTGCGTGGATGTGTGCTCGAGGCACGCAGATGCCTGGGTTCGCCCACTAACTCCAGCTGCTGTGTGACCTTGGCTGGGTCTCTTGGTCCCGCTGGGTCTCCAGCCCCTGTGCCCCCTCCTCTCTTGCCTGTTGCTGTGCTGCCCGTGGGTCTGGCAGCACCTCTGGCATTGTGCATCACAGCCCCCCGCTCCTGGCCCATTCCCCCACCCTGCTCCCCGTCTCCCCTTGGCTCTCCCAGTGAGACGGCTGGACCCATCCACCTGCTCAGAAATGGGGCAGCTGGACCTGTTGCCCCAGATGCTCCCCAGGAGAGAGAGGGTTATGGGGACCGTGGGGTGCTCAGCCATGGTGGTCCCTGTGGGGGAGGCACTCGTGTGGGGCACAGAGGACAAGTCTGAGTCATCCCTATCCTGGATGTTTAGCCAGTGCCCAGCGTCCTGTCCCTCCCCATGTGTCCCCCCCGGGAACCGAGTGCCTTTTAATATCTGTGGCCCGTTTCCTTAGCAACTGCATTAAGCAAATCGATGGAGGTGGTGTCATTGGAATGGGAGGGCATGCCTCCTTCCTCCCCCGGCCCCCCCATCCCTGCCACCCCCCCCCACGCCTCCCTCCACTTGGCCTCTCTCCACTCTTACAGGCACAGCCGTGCTCTGCCTGGGCTCTTGGCCGTGGCTCCTCGAGCCGCCCGCCACAGCCCCGTGCTGACCCCTTGCTCGCCCACGGCTGATGGCGGGTGCCCCTGAGTAGAGGGGTGACAGCCGATCCCCCCTCAGGGACAAAGGCGGGGGTCCCTGGGGATGCGTGGTCCGGCGGCTGCAGCGCTGGGGTGAGGGGGCTCCAGGACTGCGGTGGGGAGGGGGTGTGGGAGTGTGGGGCCATGAGACACCCCCCACCATGAACCTGGAAGGCCTTGAGATGATTGCGGTGCTGGTGGTCTTGGTCCTCTTCGTCAAGGTGCTGGAGCAATTTGGCCTCTTCGAGCCTGTGTCCTTGGAAGGTAACGGGTGCGGGTGGTGCTGGCTTCTCCAGGGACACGGGGGGCAGGCGGTGGGTGTCCAGAGCTGCACCCAAGGATGCTCTGAGGCTGCTGCATCCACAGGAGAGTTCTGGGACATAGTGTCCGTCTGCTGTTCACAGGGGTGAGCAGAGGGTTCCTGGTGCAAGGATTGGGGTGTCCTGCCTGCTCCGTGCAAGGTTCCAGCGGCTGGAGATGTCGGGAGGGGACAGGGCTGGCAGGGTGTCTGCTGCACGGTGGTGACTTTGATGTGTGCTGGGGTGCTGTGGGCTGGGACTGTGTGTGAGTGTGCAAGTGGACACCAGGGTGTTTTCCAGCACCTCTACAGGAGCAAGGTGTCCCCAGGGGCTGTGGTCACCTCACCATGAACATGAGGTGTCAGACTCAGCACCAGCCTGCAGAGCAGCCAGGCCTGGGCAGGATGGGTGCCTGCTGCCCTCCCTGCTCCTGGCTCTCCCCAGGGCCCCTTGTGGCCCTTGGGCAGGGTGGGAGGATACAAGGGGTGCTGCCTGACTGGGGATAGACTGTGTAAGGTGCTGAGCAGTGTGTGTGGGGCATGCTTGGTGGAACCCTGATCTGCTTGGGGGACTCTGTGCATGGTGGGAGGGAGGTCAGGACTGCTCGGCTAGTTGCTCCCTGGAGTCCCAGGCGTGATGGTTGTGTGAAAGGTCCCCCAGCCCTGCCAGCCCCTGCTCATGCCTGCAGACACCCACCTGAAGGATGCTGCAGCTTGCCCGGCCCTGGGCATCAGGGCACGCACAGGGTGAGGAGGTGACAGGCAGTTTGCCTGGTCCACTGGTGCCCTGGGATACTCCGCGTTGGTTCTGCAGTGCTGACTCTTGCACAGGTTGGGTGCGGCGGTGAATGCCGTCTCCCCTCCACACAGGGTGCCGATGTGCCCCTGGGCAGCACCCCTGGGCTGCATCCTCAGCTTGGCCGTGCCTGGGGGTGAGGAGGGAGGGGGCAGACAGGGGGCTCTCTCCCTCTGGGCCTGCAAACCTGCTTGCAGGGCAGGAAAGCTTTCATTACTGCTTAACTACTTGCTTTGTCCTGTGCTCCAACAGCAGCACTCCTAGGTGGATCATGTCAGGAGGGAAACTGAGGCAGGGGTTGAGTTAACTCCCAGGCATCCTGCCTGTGAGCCCTGGCAGGGAGAGCAGGCTGACTGTGCCCAGACTGGACCCCCCTCCCCAGTTCTGCTGGTGATTTGGGAGTGTCTCCCTGTGCGTTTGCTTCCCCATGCAGCTGCTCGAAGCTTTGGACCAAAGTCGGTGGCATTGATTGCAGCTGCTCTACAGCATGCTGGCTTCCAGCTGTGGTGGAGATGGGGGAGGCAGAGAGCCCCCCGGCACCTGACAGCAACCCTGCTGGGGGCACAGGACGAGACAGAGGCCACCCCTTGGCCTATGGCTGCTCCTTGCCTGAGCCCTGCTCCTCCATCCCCTGGGGCACACTCCTTGTCTCCCTGCAAATATCTTTGCTCTGGCCTGGGCCAGGGCAAAAGGTTCGAGATGGGGTGTCCTTTGTCCAGCCTTGTCCCCGTCAGCCAGCACCCCTCCAGAAGGGACTGGGATGGGCAGTGGCATGCCTGTCTCCCATGAAGGACAAGCCTTACCACCAGTCCTCTCTTGTCCCCAGGAGGACGTGTTGTTACTGAGTAGCATGGGGAGGCACAGCCTGCCCCGTCCCTCCACATCCCCACGTTGGGGTGCTGTGGGTCCCTTTGGCCTGGCTGGAGATTTGCCCCAGCTGTGGCAGTGGGAGAGGGACCCAGGTGCCCCAGATTGGCAGCAATTGCTCCCATTGCCAAAAGGTGCCCAGAAGAGAGGGGAACGTGTTGTTTGAGGGGCAGAAATCAGCTGAGGTTGAGCTGTACTGAGCCCTGGGCACCATATGGGGAGTCCTGTGGGTGAGCAGCTGCATGTTGGGATGGGGGTGAGGTACTGCTGCGTGGGTCAGCCCCCCTTGGCTTGGGAGGCAGCAGGCAGGAGATTTTGCTCTCTGGGGAAGGTCCCAGGCAGTGTCTGGAGCTGGGAAATGCTGAGTCCCCTCTGAGGGTTGTTTACCAGCCATGCCTGGGCCGGCAGTGACAGCCCAGGGACCGCAAAGAGCCTGAAACCGTACACTAATGGCTCGGGTCTGCTAATGGACACGGGGCCCCACCACCCACTCTGGAGCCATCAATACAGCCTGCCATGCTTCCCCTGCCCCAGCTTCTGCCCCGTGCCTGTGTTGTCTCTGGTCCATCCCTGCCGGTCCCCTGCCTGCAGCTGTCTCTCTGCCCAGGCTGTGCTGGGGATGGGTTGTGCTGGGAGGTGTCGTGCCTCCACGGTGATGGGCTGAGGATGGAACATCTCCAGAGGAGACCAGAAAAATGCCCCAGCTCTGGAGAAGGGTTCAGTGGGAGCATCTGGCAGCAAGACCCCATCTGCCCCTGGGGGGACTGTGGAGGGAAAGAGGAAGATGTTGGGGAACTCCAGGCTTGGTGAGTTCCCAAACTCAGCACGAGGCCCCAGACAAGCTATCCTCCATTTGGACCTGGCCCTCCTCTGACCAAGGACAGGAGCACTGGTTGTCTGTACCTCCTTGCCCTGTCCCCTTGGCACTTTTGCCCCTTGGACACCACCGCAGCCTTGGTGGCATGGTTAGAGCCACTGTCTGGCAGCAGCAGTGGAGCATCTCCTGTGGGCATGCTGTGCTTCAGGAACTCCAGGGGCAATGGATGCTGGAGCCAGTGTTGTTTACCAGCTAGTGAATCACTGATGGGCCATGTCACCCCACTGCTGCCCTGTGCCACCACGCCTGTCCCCAGCCCCGAACATCTCTTCGCAGAGCTGTCCATGCACTGCTGAGCTGCCTGGGGGGCTCCCAGCCCCCTTGCCAAGAGCCCGCTTCAGCCAAGCGCTTGGGAGGGGGCAGGCGAAGAGAAACACTATCGATTTTGGCTCTGAAGTGCAGCATCAATAATTCAGCGCAGAGCAATCGGTCCTGGCTGGGAGGAGGGGTGGGCGGGAGGCAAAAGGCGGGAGAGCTGCCCGCGTAGCCCGGCCTCAGATGAATATTAGATGAAGCTGCAGATTGTTATCGGCAGGATAACTGGTGCCTGCCTGGGGCTGGCAGGGCTGTCCCTGCCTTGGCCGGGTCAGGGCCTGTGCATGGGGCAGGCAGGATTGGGGGTGTCTTGGAGACCCCCTGACATGGGGTGCGCTGGCCCCTGCCTTCCCTGGGAGGCTGCTGCTGTTGCCCCAGAGCTGAGGATGTGGAGGGGGAAGTGGGGCTGGGGAGGGTGCCAAATGCCTCCAGAGTCTGGGGAGAAACGGGAGGGAGCAGCAGCCTGCATGGGTGCTACTGGTGCCCCAAAGGATGCCAGGCAGGAGGGCGGTGGCAGCGAGCAGCATGGCCACCTCCCGGTGCTGGGCTCAGGGCAAGGGTCCCCCTGGAGAGGGGAGAAAACGAGCATCCTCAGCACTGGTAAGGGCGAAGCGCCGTGCCAAGCCTCGCTTTCCTCCTGCTTTCCAGGAACCCCTTTGGCAGGAGCATGGCATCTTGGCTGCAGGAGGGACTGGCCCTTTGGG
Source organism: Haliaeetus leucocephalus (assembly GCF_000737465.1). Classification (NCBI taxonomy): domain Eukaryota; kingdom Metazoa; phylum Chordata; class Aves; order Accipitriformes; family Accipitridae; genus Haliaeetus; species Haliaeetus leucocephalus. The sequence continues at coordinate 10,564,980 of NW_010972620.1, read as the reverse complement.
GCGTGGTGCCAGGGGTCCCCAGGCTCAGGGCACCACCCAGCCTGGTGGGTCTGACAGACCCAAGAGATCAAAGTGAGCTGGCTGTGAGTGGGGTAGATCTTGGAGTATGGAAATCCAGCCTGGGACAGCTGCAGGTGCTCCAGGTTGAAGTTTGGGGTTCTCTGGGCTGGGATGCACCAGAGATTTCCCATGCGCAGTGGGTTTAACCCTTGCCTTTCCTTTTCCAAGGGCTGGCAGGCTTTTCAGCTGGCTGTTGGGCTGGGCAGGGTCTGGTGCCTGAATCAGGAGAGAGTTGCTCACTCATGGTGAGGGCTTGCAAAGCAGGAGGGGAAGGGGCAGAGATGTATGGTAGCCATGGCCAGGCTCTGAGTTTGGATCCCCGCATAGCTTTACACTCTGAGACATGCTGTAGCTGGGCCGCATCCTGCCAGCACTGGGGTCTTGGAGAAGAAGGTCTCCTGGGGAGCCTACTCTCTCCTCTGTGGAGCATCTTCCACATGGTCTGCACTTGGGGACATCAGCCCCAGTCATTGCCATGGACACAGGATGGGCTGCGCTGTGTTGTCCTGCCTGGAGAGGGTGAAGCTGGGGGAGAAGGGGACTTGACCCTGGGTCGCCTTGGCTGTGACCCTCGCAGCTGGGGCCAGGGCAGGGCAGCTCTCCCAGCACGGAGCTCCTCAAGGACCGCAGTGCCCGCGGCACACACCCTGCCGACTCTGCTGCTGCGTGGTGTCACGTCCTGCTCAGCCCAGCCAGACATAATTAGCTTGTTGAATCTCTTCTCCCTCCGGCCTCACGTTAATCACTTTTCACATTGCTTCCCTCCCAATTCCCTCTGGCCTGGCTTGCTCTTTCTGTTGCTGATGTGCCAGGAGAAGGGAGCAAGGGGACCCAGCCGGACATGGAGAAGGGACCCCACTCTGCTGCATCCTGCCCCAGAGATGGGCTCTGAGCCAGCGGACGGAGGGGCAGGGAGATCACTCAGCCACGGGGAGGTGAGAAAATTGCAGGCTAGAGAAAAAGCAATAAAGCTAGAGAGCAAGGGAGCTTGCTGGGACAGCCCTTCTTTGCAGCCCTGCTCTGCTGGTGGAGGATGAAACCTTGGAGTTCAATGGGAGAGGTCAGCTTAGAGCTCTCTAGCGCAGAGCTGTGTTGGGCTGCAGGGTGCTGTGAGAGCTCACCGGGGTCTCCTTTACCTCTCCCCTGCGAGGGGCAGGATTAGATCCCAGGACTGGGCACAGGTGGGAATAGAGGTGTGCTGCCAGGGCTCTGTGGGGTTGTGGTCCCCGGAGTGCAGGCAGCAGGAGGTCCCACGCTCCGACCGTGCCTGGCTGCAGCGTCCCCTCCCAGGGATGCAGGGAAATGTCTCATTCCCCATAGGTGCCTGCCCTGGGGCTTGCTGTGCCACTGGAGCAGAGGGTGGCCAGATCAGAAGCAGATTTTAGGTGAGAGATGTGTAGAAAACCGTCTCAAAGAGACTTTCTAACAACCACTGCTGCCAGGCTGGGGTCTCTGCCCTGCTGCCCACAAGGCAGGGCTTTGAGTGGTCTGCAGGGAGTCCCCACCCTGGCTGGTCACCCCGCCAAGCTCTCCTCCCTCCAGGCAGCACCCCGGAGTGAAGTGGGGCACATTTCCCTCCAGCAGCAAGCAAGGTACCCAGGGCTGGCAGCCCCTAGCTGTGGCCCCTCCCTGTGCCACAGGTCTTGCATGGGGCTGTGACTTACTTGCTGGAGCGGAGAGGTGTGGATATTCCCCCAGGAGGCGAAGAGGGAAGAAGTGAGGGTGGCAGGTGTCAGTGGAGGTGATTGGCAGACGAGGCTGAACTCCGAGGCTGGGAGCTCCTTGTGCTGTGCCGCGAGGGGGTGCAAGGTGGGGCACTGCTGAGGAACAGGTTTGGTGGTTTGGGATGGGGCAGTGGGGCTGACCTGGGCAGGGCTGGTCCCTGGGCTGCGTGGCAGCAGTGTCCTGGGGGCAGTGAGCAATGAGCTTGAGGGTCCCCGTGTGTGGCTTGGCTCCAGGTTCAGTGCCACCATGCACTGCTGTTGCGGTGGGAGTCACAGGCAGCTGAGCCTCCTCCGTTCACCCATCAGTACCAGCTCTGCACCCCTCCGTGGTTTCCAGTGCTGTGGAGTGCCTGTGCCAGGTTGTGTAGGTGCAGGGGTGCCCTGGGGTGAGGGTTGACACCTAAGTCACTTCGGCAGTTGCTGGGCTCCTTCCTCCCCTGCAGCCTGGGTGCCCTGAGGGACCCCAGAGGGTGCCGGGGCGGGAAGAGGGAGGGCCAAGGCAGGTCTCTCCTCCCCTGCCCTCCCCTCTCCTCCCTTGCTGGGTCTGTTGCTGCCAGACCAGCTGCCTGCTGGGGCTGCACGTCTGGGGGATGTCGGTTGCTGGGGCACCCTGGGACCCACAGGGGCTGCAAATGGTGGGCATCATCCTGCTGCTCTGCTCCAGCCTCAAGCTACTCCATGCCCTGGGCATCATCGACCTGGCCAGGGGAGGTGGGACAGGGACAGGGATGGGGATGGGGTTGCAATGGGATGGGGCTGTTGTGGTGGAGGTGCTCCTTACCCGTCCCGGGGGCTGCAGGGTGGTTGGGGGAGGTTTGGAAGGATTAGTATGTTTTGGGGCATTTGGGGGCCATTAGGGTGTGAGAGGGTGTCCGGCAGCATTATGGTGTAGGGAGCTGGAGAAGTGAGGGTGTCTGGGGTTGGGATCTGGGGGTGTTTGGGTGTGTTGGGGTGCTGGGGGGGGCACTGGGGTGCAGGGGTATCAGGGATGTTGGGGTGGAAATATATCTGGGGACATTGGGATGTGGGATGCAGGATGCTAGAAAGTTAGGGTGCCTGGAAGCATTAGGGTGAGGGATATCTGGGTCTGGAGGCATTGGAGTGCAGTGATGTGTGGGGTGCTGTGGGACTGGGACTATCTTGGGGTATTGGAGTCTGGGGGCACTGGGACGCAAAGGACTGGGCTTTGAAAGATGATGGGGAAAAGGTGCAGGTGACTGGGGCTGGGGAAACAAATGGGAGCTGGGGGCAAGGAGCGATGGATGTGGGGTATGGCACCATGCAGGGGAAAGCTTTCCCCACAGCTGCAGTCATTGGCAGCTATGGGGGGAGCATGGCTAAAAAAGGCTGGAGCCCCTGGCCCCTTCGCCCTCCCTGTGGGACTGTGCCAGAGATGTGGAGGGAAGGGGCTGCTGTGGGTGCTGAGCTCCCTTGATTGGCAGGTGGGTGCTGAGGACAGGGCTGGATGTGGCCAGACAAGAGGACCCAAAACACCCCAGAGCAAGGGATGCACAACCTGTTGGTTGCGCCTGGCAAGGATGGGAGAGCAGAGAGCTGCACAGTGCTGCTGCTTTGTCTCCTTTGGCTGCCTTCCTCGTCTGTGCCACAGACTGTCCCGGCTCACACAAGGGCTGCCAACAGACTTTGCATGAGTGCAATTTGGGGTTTGTTTGCCCCCATCCCCTCTGCCTCCTGGCTGGTGCTGAAGATGCTGTGAGATGAAGGGGCTGGAGATCATATCCACTTGGGCAGCCAGGTCCTGGGATGGGAGCTGGGATGGGAGGAAGTGTGGATAGGAGTAATCAGAGGAGCAATTAGTGGCTGAGCAGAGGGAGGGAAGGAGGGCACTGTGCCCAGGAGGTGCTTTCAACCCCTTTGTAATGGAGGATATCCCTGAGCTGCCTGGGATCTGGCTGGGCTGTGGCTGAGGCATGTCTAGGCTTCGTCCCTGTGCCTTACTGGGGAGGGTGTGGATGGCATCTGGATAATGGGTATGCAGAGCACCAGCTCTCTTATGGGACACGCTGCCTGCAGCTAAGAGGAGCTGCTCCTTTGCTGGGGCATTTTTGGGGTAGCTCCTCTGGCATGCACCTTGGGTGCGCCAGTTTCTGCTGCCAGAGACATCCCTGCCATGGAGGTGGTGATGAGGACAGGGCAGGATGTGTCCCTGCACCCTCCCTGGGTTTTGCAGCAGGGCGATGCACATGGCTGTCCCAGTCCCACAGCCTTACCTGCTCTGTTTGGGGAGCCCCTGAGCTTCACTGTCCCTTGGCACCTGTATCCCGTCCTATTCTCTCCTTGCAACGTTTCATACGTGGTGTGGCCTGAGAAATTATTATTCTGCCAACATGTCCTTTGGGCACAGCTAAGCTGTCTGGGAGCACTGTCACTGAGGATGGGAATGGGGACAGCACACTGCTGTGACCCCTGCTCTGCTCTGCAGCCCCTTCTGGCCCATGCCCCCGTCTCCCTTTGGGGCCTGCTTGGCATGAGGGTTGTGCAGCCGCTCTCTTCCCTCTGGCACCAGGGAACATCCTGGCCCTGAGTCTCTGCTGTCCCATGAACTGTAGGTCTCACTCGGCAGCTTTGCTGGTCTCAGCTCCTTCAGCCCTGCTGGATCTGAGTGTCCGGGCTGAGGCTGCCCCTGTCCCACCACTGTGGACTCTGTCCCCTGCCCTGGGAGATGCCAGCTCTGATTTCATTCCCCTAATGGATGACTGTCTGGCCCCAGTGGCTGCTGCAGGCACCTTGGTCCTGGTTACACTCAGCTCTGTCACCGCTGACTGATGAGGGTCATTTGCAGAGCTGCTAGTGGTGGGACCCATCCTGACCTGCCCCGGGGCGGCTGGGTGAGCTCACTGTCTCTGCCTCTTGCCGGCCTTCATTGCAGACCCTGGAGACCTGTGGTCCTCCTGAGCGGGAGGTGGCACTGCCTGAGGCTGGGCACTGTGGAGAGGGAACAGAGCCAGGGGCGGGTGGACCCTGCTTGGAGGTGAGCCCTGGACAGAGATGATTGTGAGCCACAGGTAGGGGAAGCTGGGCTCAGTGTCACTGCCTGGATGGACCCAGAGCCATGGCCTAGCATGGGGAGCTTGGGGATGTGCCTCTGGCGTCCCAGGAAAAGATGATGCTCTGGAAGGGGATGGAGGCTCTTCTACTGAAAAGAGAGTGTTCTGGGAACTGCCCACCCCTTCCCCATGCTCCCCTGGGGAACCCTTCCATGAGGCCCCCCTACCATGCCCCTTCTTCTGGGTCATCCCCCTACCCTGGCTGGGGTTTGCCCTCCTGCTTCCCAGCCAGGCTATCTGAAAAGGCAGAGGGTCCCCTTGCCCAGCTGCCTTCTGCCACCTCAGCCTGCTCCTAGGGCAGGGTGCTGGGGCAGATTGTCCCCTGGGTACCAGCTCCTCCTGACCTTCCTACTGATCTGTTGTTGCCCCACAGGGCCAAGCAGGGGCTGTGGGAACTGCATGACCCACACCGTGGCTGCTGGTGCTCTGCTCCCATCCTGGAATGGTGCTGTGCTTGGGCACTGAACTGGGGACACTGGGGAGGTCTTACCGCTGTGAGATGCATATCTTCCACTCATCATGATGAAGCATTTATTGACGGGTTACTGAGAGTGTGTGTGTGGGTTTAGCCTGTTGGTTTGTTATTGTAGCGTATTTTCTAGCAGGAGGGTGCTGTGGAAGGGGTCGGTTGGTCTCCCCAGCCAGCTGTCACTGGGAAGGCGCTGGTGGCTGTGGCTCTGTGGGGAGGGCAGGGACATGATTATGCATTGGGCTGACCCTGGCTCCTGCTTTCTCTCTGGGGAGACCATGGAGCAGCCCAGGCTTGGGTCCTCCTTGGGAAGGGGGGTGTCAGCCCAGCAGCATGTAATCCCCCAACACAGTGGCACTGGCTGGATCCAGCCCCCAAGGACACATCAGTTGCTGGTGGCTCAATACAAAGTGGTCCACGGCCATCCTGGTGGTGGTCACTGCTGGGGTCAGGGGTCCACCCCCTGTGGGCCCCTTCAGAGCCAGTGTCCAGCAACCTCCAGAATTCATTTCAACAGTGTGTGGAGGTGGGGATGGGAAATCCCTTCCGCTTTTGGTGCTGCCCAAGGATGGAGGTTTGTGTGCGTGTTCGTGTGTGTTTTGAAGTCACTGGGCTATGGAGTGATGCATGGGCAGCAACAAGCCAATTAACCTGGCAGACCTCCCACCACAGATAAAACACTGCCAGCCCTTTCTGTTGGCTTGTTTTGTGCCAGCCACTTGATGGCTCTTGCAGAGGGGTGGAGGGCAGAGTGACATCTGGAAAAGGAGCTGTCACTGGCAGGGACAGGGCTTTGTGCTGCAGACATCCCATGTGCCCAGTGGGGCAGCGTGTGGCAGGGCTCTGCTCCCTGTCTTTGGGCAGAGCTGTTTCCCAGCAAGGGGGAGACCAGGGAGCCCCCAGACTTGCTCGCAGTTTGGATGCCAGGGACAGAAAGGGGACAGTGTGTCCTCCTCAGCAGAGCCCTCAGGCACACCAAAGCCAGGACAGCAAAACCCCAGCCCTGGTCACCCCTCTCCTCTTGTTAAGCTGCATGTGCTGAACGTGCTCCCTCCCCTGCCCTGGGGCCCCTGGAATCGGGCCCTCTTCAGTTTCCTCCTTAAGAAAACACCCATGTTCTTTATTTTTTTTTTTCTTTTTCCTTCTTTATAACAAACTAAAGTGTAACTTGCACCCGACCTGACCTACTGCACGTGCCTATACCTGCTGCCCCTGTGAGTCCAACCACAGTTTACTCTCTGTTGCATCTCTCTCGCTGTGTGTTTCCCTCCTGCCCTGCTCCCTCCCTGGTACGCCATCCTGGCATTGGGTGTTGCTCTGCCCACCCTGTCCCTTCCCCCTGGGCAGAGGAGCTGCTCCTGCCTCCCAGGTCTGTTCCCACAGCTCAGCTCTGCCAGAGGGACCTGGCCCCAGAGCATCTTTGGAAGGCTGAAAGGTGCAATTTCCCTTTCTCTCTGCAAATTAAAGCCGTGGAAAAGTAGCTGGGCCAAAATCATGTTTTATGCACAACTGATGCCTGCTTCTAGGAAGGAAAAAGCCTCTTTCTTCACCTGCCTGCAAACTTCAGAGCAGACTGGAGCCAGGCTGTGCTGTCCTGCCAGCACCAGGATCCTGGCCCTCACCCTTGCCCCTTGTGCCTCCCTACACATTTGCACGACACTGGCACCCTGATGTGGATGCCACTTCCCTGGGGACAAGTTTGCGGTCTCCAAGTAGCTTTGTGCGATGTCCTGCTGGGACAATGACCTCCTGGAGCTGTTCTCCATTGCCGCAGAGGGATGGAGCTGCCTGCCCCAGCCTGCTGCCTTGGCGTGAGCTCAAAGGGTCACAGGTCCTGCCTGTGGGTACTCAGGGACCGACCTGCCTAGCAGGGGCTGCTGGATGTGGACCCACGTCCCTATGCTGGAGCTGGGTACCACGCAGCACCGTTTCCCCAGCACCTGGGGCTCAGCTCAGTCCCACAAAGCTGAGAAAGCTGCCAGAGAAGCCCCATCTGCTAGCCCCCTAGAGAAACAACCCCAAAACCAGGCCTTGGGATGCGTAGGCGTTGTGACCTGCTGCTTGCAGATGTCCAGGGCGCTTGGAGCAAACGTGGTGTCAGCAGAGCCCCAAAGGGACTTTGCACCTTTCGTCCCATTGGTGCCCCACGCTGCTGTCTGCCTCCCTTTGGGGGCTGGAGCCCAGCACGGCCTTCATCCCCTCCTCTTCCTCCCCTTCCTGCCTGCGGTTTTAGTCCTGTGCTGAGTTTGCTGGCTTGAGGCACTGCAGAGCCCTGTGGGAAGGGAGGGAGCGGGTCTGCAGTTGTGGGGCAGCGCCAGCTGGGAGAGATGGGGCTGAGCAAAGCTATTGGGGTCCAGATGGAGGAATTGGGGGTGGCGGGGGGGGGGTCTGTGCAGTGCGGGGACCTGCTATTAATGCAGGTCTGCTTGGAAGCAATGGCCATGGGCCAGGCTGATGTGGGGAGCCCTTCACCCTGCCCCATAGCCTGGCCGAGGCAAAGCCCTCAGCCCCATTCCCCTTCTGGCTGTCTCAAAGCAGGTCGCCAGGCTCGGATCCCAGTGCTGCGCTGGGGTGCATGCCGCAGTCTGGGCTGCATGGCTGCATTCGGCGCATGCTTCGTGTTCAGCCGTCGGGTGCCAGCAGGATCAAACCCAGCCCCGAGCTCTGGGGAGGATGCAATGCCCCGGCTCAGCTGCAGGCTGTTTCTTGGGGTCTATCCTGCCCTGCCTCCCTGCACAGCCCCACAGGGAGGGGAGTGTCCTCAGAGAGCAGGTATTTGGCCTCAAGGCTAAAGGGCAGAGTCCAGCCCTGCCATCTCATGGGTCTCTGGGCTGCTGGATGTCTCCAGTGCATCCTGGCATGCTCCGATAGAGGGTGCAGAGGTGCTGGGTGTGGGTAGCCCAGCAGGGTTGCCCCTTTGCCATCCCCATCCTTCCCAAGGAGGGAAACTCCAGTGCTGGGTTTGTCCTGGGATGAAGCCAAAAGGCCGAGGAGAGCCTGGGCTGGGCTTTGCCTTCCTGCTTCTCCAGCCTCATGCTGCATGTGCTGCCTCCGGCCCCGCTCGCCCTGCGCCGGGTGCCAACCCTACTGCCTGCTGGGTCCGGGAGCTGCTGCTCTGTTAACTCTTCTTCTGCTTGGTGACTCCTTCTTTCTTCCAGGCAACCCGCCAGGCCAAACTAAAAAAGCGCTGAAGCAGCGATTCCTCAAACTGCTGCCCTGCTGCCGGCCCAAATCCATCCCCTCGCTCAGCGAAAGCAAGTGCTTCTTCTTGCCTTTGTGTGTGTGTGTCCCCGGCGGTGCTGCTGCCTGCCCTCCGCCCTGGCCCAGCCCGCGGGAAGGGGATGCCTCCACCATCCCCTGCCCTGGGTTTGGGGCTGTTAGGATCAGTCCTGCCCCAGAGGGGTCCGATCTGATGGGCTCTGCACCCACCTCTGTCCTCGCCTGCTTCCAGGCTGGTTTTCTCCCTCTCCAGCTCCCTGGAGCGACTCCCACACGATGCACAGTGGCGAGACCCGCTTTGGAGCTGGCTCAGGGCAGCGGGACCCTGCCGGCACTGATTTAAGGGCTGGGGGGTTGTTGCTCGAAGCTCAGTGTTGGTTTGGAGATGGAGGTGTGATGGGAGGGGTGAAAGGGGCTGAGCAGGGAGTGAGCGCAGAGCTGCCCAGAGCCCCCTACCCGCCCTGCACCGGGTGTGCTTGGCCCCTCGGTGAGTCTGAGACCCTGGCTGGGGTGTCCCCCTGCCCCACGGTGTGAGTTGATCCCCTTGGGAGAAGAGGTGAGTATGGAGGGGCAGGGGCTAATCCACCCCACAGAGGGGGGGGGTATCCGCTGTGGACCCACAGCCTCTCTCGGTTGCAGTGGGTTCTGGGGGTGCTGGCTGCTGTGGGCAGGGTTGTGTAGCTTGCCAGATGGTGGGGAGAAGCCATTGATGAAGGGCCAGCACAGTGGGCAGGATGGGGTCTAGACAAGGTGAGGGGGGGGCATTGGGGGCTGGGGGTTCTCGTGGGCAGCTCTCCTGCTGGACAGGAGCCCTGGTGCAGCACAGACCTGCGGGACATCCACAGTCTTGGCTCCGCATGGCAGAAGTCTGTGCTGGGGGGTTGAGAAGGGTGGGCAGGAGGAGTCTCAGCACTGGGGCGTTTCACACCCCCTTTCTGCCCAGCCTGGGCTTTACCGGAGGCTGGGGGGGTGTTGCCCACTGTCAGCCACTGGTCTGCCCCGAGGGTGTCTCTCAGTGTCCCCTGCTGGCACAGACCCAACTCCAGCTGAGCAGGGCATCCTAAAAATGTGTCACCCCGGGCAGGTGTGAGATGATGGGGTTTACTGCGCAAGGTGCCTCTCCTGCCCCCCCAGCATGGCAGGGCAGGGCAGGGCAAGACAGTGCTGGCCTCAGCCGCCCTCTCTTCCCCTGGGTTCCTTGCAGACAGCGTTGAGGATGAGTTTGAGCTTTCCACCGTCTGCCATCGCCCTGAGGGGCTGGAGCAGCTCCAGGAGCAGACCAAGTTCACCCGCAAAGAGCTGCAGGTCCTGTACCGAGGCTTCAAGAATGTGAGTACCCCTTGACCAGCTTTGCTAGCCCCTGCTCTGCTCCCACGTCCACCTCAGCGGGTGCTTTGCACCTGGTGGTGCCTCGGGTTTGCAAAGGCTTTCGGGACCTTGGGGTTGACGTTTATATCAGGCTACGGCCTGATCCCACCTCCAGGGAGCTCAGTGGGGAGGCCTGATCCTGTGCTCCATCCCTTGGGTGCAGAGAGCCCCCTCCCTGGGTGCCTGGGATGCAGAGCCCCTCCAGCGAGGGGTACAGCCCACAAAATCAGGGACATGTTCCAAGCAAAATTACCAGCTGCCCCACCAGGGAGCACAGGGCCAGTGGGCAAGGCAAGGGAGCCGCAGGGATTTAAGGGGGTGCTCGGGCCCTCTCCGCAATGTGGAGGTGACCCTGCGGCTTGCCCTGGCAGGAGTGCCCAAGCGGCATCGTCAATGAAGAAAACTTCAAGCAGATCTACTCACAGTTCTTCCCACAGGGAGGTGAGTGCCCATCCCTGTCCCCATCCCCATGCCCTGCATGGGTGCCTCTGTGGGGTGGGGTGTCACACAGCACCCCCTTACACTGTCTACCTCCCCCCAGACTCCAGCACGTATGCCACCTTCCTCTTCAACGCCTTTGACACCGACCACGATGGCTCCGTCAGCTTCGAGGTGAGCTGTGGCCGAGGTGGGGATGGCAGTGGGGCAGGGAGGGCACAGCCTTTCAGGTACCACAGGCTGGGCTGAGCAGCATTGCTGTTACAGATGGATGGAGAGCTTTGTAGGGGCTGGTGGAGTTTATTAAATTCCCAGAGGCAATGAAAAAACAGTGAAAAGCAACAAAAAGGGGGCTTTCTCTATTTTCTGGGTACTGTCTTGTAGGTACCCAGACTGGCAGGCACAGCCATGGCTGGGTCTTGTTCAGGCTTTGGCTGAACAGCAGGTCCTGATGCACGTTGTCCTCATGGGTGCTGTGACCCAAGGGACTAGTGTGGGACTTATTTGGGGACAAGCAATCAGTTTTCCCCAGGTTCTTTTTGATACTCAATGTTTTCCTTGTCAGCCCAGCCCCAGGGCACATCTGCTTTGGGGCCAAGTTCTCCCTCTGCAGGAGGGACTAGCAGGGCTGTGCCCTCTGTGTCCATGAGACCCTTTGCGGCTGTAACTCCCATCTGCCTGCCTTGTCCTTCCCTGCAGGACTTTGTGTCTGGACTGTCCATCATCCTGCGGGGCACCATTGACGATCGCCTGAACTGGGCCTTTAACCTCTATGACCTGAACAAAGATGGCTGCATCACCAAAGAGGTGGGATGAGGGGGATCCAGGCTGGTCCCCAGAGCCAGCGCAGGTCTGCGCCCAGCAGGGACGAGGGGGTGTTGGGTGAGCTCTGGAGGAGGGCTGGGGGTGTGTGTCAATATTTACTGAGCTCAGCTTTGCAAACAGGTCCCTCATGGCCCCTTGGCACTGGTGTGTCTCTGGGGTGGAGGGTGGATGAGGCATGTGCTGCTTTGGGGCTCCATCACACATGCAGGCACACACACGGCCCCACACTATGTATGGAGCCGGCAGGAACACACCTGAGTACCCCACAGCTCCTTTGGGAGCATCACGAAAAAGGTGTGGGTTGGGGACCAGGCGGAGGCAGAGCCCTGTGTTGACCCTGCAACCCTGCTCCCCTACCCTCCAGGAAATGCTGGACATCATGAAGTCCATCTACGACATGATGGGCAAATACACCTACCCGGCCATGCGGGAGGAAGCACCCCGGGAGCATGTGGAGAACTTCTTCCAGGTGAGCTGAGCACATCCCAGGGAAGCAGAGCTCCAGCACAGAGCCAGTGGCTGCCCCAAACCTGGCATGGTACAGGAGAAAATACCCCACACTGGGGATGAAGCAGGGCTGTGCTGGAGCCAGGGAGAGAAAAGGCCATCCCTGGGTGCTTGGGGATGGCTGGGGCAGGAGTGCACTGTGTCCAGCCCCTGCAGGACCTGGGTAGGTGGTGCTGGGCTCTCTGTGGGGCTGAGACTGGCCCTGCCATGCCCCCTGTGCTGTGCTTCTCTTCAGAAAATGGACCGAAACAAGGACGGTGTGGTGACAATCGAGGAGTTCCTGGAGTCCTGCCAGAAGGTAAAGCCACCAGCAGCTCTGCTTTGGGGCTGGGCCACCTCCTGTCCCTTGGGCACCTCTGTCCCCCCATTGCCCTCCTGGCAGAGAGGGGGTGAATGCAGGGCTCCCAGGGGCAAGGCTGGGGCTCTGCTTTGGGAACTGTATCCATGCCAGCATCCTTGTGCAGATGAGGAGAGCTGTGCACCCCAGTAGGGCTTGGAAACTGCCTGTAACCCTAGGCCTCTTGTCCCATGGGTCAGAGCTGCCATGAGGGTAACGCCAGGCTTTGGGGGAGCTGCCCAGATTGCTGTTCCGTGTCCAACCCGCTTGCTTCCCACCTCCTCCACGCAGGATGAGAACATCATGCGGTCCATGCAGCTGTTTGACAATGTGATTTAGCTCCCGGACCTGCCTCCAGCCGAGCTCTCCTGCCACCGGGCCCAGAACCTGCTTCTCTCTCGACTTTTCCTTCGAGCCTCCCCTCTGCTGGCTGCACAGACACCCCTGTGGGAAGGGGCCTCCCTTCCCGAAGACGCGGTCGGTGCCGGGATCTTCCCTTCCCCCTGGGCTGGCTCTGCTTTCCTTGGGGGATCCCAAGCAGGTGCTCCCAGATGTTGGAGCATGGGCACAGCTGGCACGGGGCAAGTGTTTGGCCTGGATGGACCTCCCTGCACCCGTTCCTGGCAGGAAAGCTGCAGCCTCGGGCTGCGATAGAGGCTTCCCCCGTGCACAGCACCCCGTGCAGCCACGGCTCCCCTACCCCGACCCTCCCCAACCTCAGGAGCCCCCAGCACTGGCTCCAGCCTAAATCCTCCAGCGACGCTGTCTAGAAACAAATAAAGTCTTGCAACAGGCGCCAGCAACTTGGCTTCCCCCTCTGCCCCGGCTGTGCCTTGCAGTGGGGACCGTGTCCGGCATGTTGGCTGTGAGCCGCCGGCCACCCTCCTTCCCCAGCCCTTGGGCCAGTGGGTGGGCAGAGGGCTGTGCCTGGAGAAGGCAGTCGCATGGGCTCTCGGGGTTCATTGCTGCATGAGCTGTGGCAAGCAACCCCTGATCCTGGGGGGCCTGGTTAGACCTAGGAGGCTCATCCTGATGTGGGGACACGGGACACTAAAGGCACCCTGAGGTGCCTTCTTGTGGCACTGGTCCCCCAGGATGAAGGATGTTGGGCTGGGGGTCCTCAGCCCTCGTCCCTCAAGTTCGGGGTGCTGGCACACAGGGGACGTCAGGGACCCACTTTGAGGCTCCAATGGAGAGCCACCCTTCCTACTCCTCCCCAAGGACATGGCAGCCAGGGTATGGGTCCACACGGAGCAGGGAGGTGTGCTGGGCTCCAGTGGCCGCCCTGGCCCTTGGGCCTCACAGCCATGCTCCCGGCATCGTTTCTGCTGACCTTCCCCTGTTCCTGTGCCCTGGCCTGCCCCAGCCCATCTGCTGCCTTGGAGGTTGGGGAGAGAGGAATGGGGCAGAGAGGTGTCCCCACAGGCATAGCCCTGTGCTGGGGGCATTGCTGAGCTGGCAGCTCCCTGGGGAGAAAGTTGAGGCTGGGGCCAGCCAGGAGTCGTTGCTGTGCTGCTGGCAGGCTGGAGGGTCACCTTGGAGCAGGGCAGGCTCAGCTCCTTCTCCCGGCATGGCCATGTGAGAGCCTGCCTGGGGACGCTGGGGATGGAGCCAGCACCCTGCAGATCCCCATGTCTTTGTCACGACCAGCTCCTCAGAGTTGGGTATGTGCAGGCAGGCCTGTCCTGCCTGTATACCCCTCTGAGTCATAGCTGGGACAGTGATGCCCATGGGCTAATGACCCTATGCCAACCCCAGAAGCCCCTCTGTCCAATTCCACAGGCATTGGGAATGTACCCAGCCCCGGCAGCCCCCTGCTCAGCTGCTCCAACCTCCGCATCCTTAGCAGCCAAGGGCGATTGGGGCTGGCCCAAGCTGTGGTGTCTGGGATCAATAGGGAAGGGGTGAGCAAGGACCATGCTGGGCCAGGCCCCAGACCCAGGCTGAGCCCCTGGTGTCGGAGCCATTAGAACCAACCCCCAGGGCCCTGCGCCAAAGCTATGGGGCTGCTCCCCAGGGGGACCATCCCTGGCCCAGCCCTTGCAGACATGATGTGTTTTTTATGTTCATTTAACACATTGTTCATCTCACAGTCCTGTTCCTGGGTTTGCTGTGGGGCTGAGCTCCCACTTAAAGTCTCCCAAGGGTGAGAGGGCAGGTATCCTGACCCTTACCCCTCCTGTTTCCTTCTCCCCATCCTCCCTCCTCCCAGGCTCTCTGGGGTACCCACTGTCCCCCGCCACGTGGAGCAGATGCCGCCTCCTCCCTCACGCTGCAGGTCGCATGGCGTGACCCCCTGCCCCGGGGCATGGTGACCCACAACCCGCTTGGCATCTCCAGTCTGTATATTTTGTATTATAACAATAATATGGGTTAAAAAAAACCCCAAAAAACCAATAAAATCTAACCACAATCGCTATGCACACCACCGTTATGTCTTTGCATCTGTCAGCTGTCTGGGAGGGACAGGGGAAATAGGGGCTGAGGGTCTCTGCAGAGGGTTGGCAGCCTTTTTGCAGTGCTGCAGGGTGCTCTGCCTGGGTGCTCTGGGAGATTGCATGGGGCACGAGGTGTGTGCTGAGCTGGCCAGGGTCCCAAACAGCCTGGCAACACCATCAATGGCCCCATAAATACAGTCTTTGCCCTGCTAAGAGGTTGTAGCTTTAGGCTAACAGGGTCTTACAGCAAGTGTGTCAGGTCTCAGGAGTAGGGCTGTCAGGTGTGTTTTCAGCTTGCCATGAGATGCTGCTGGGTGCTGCTTGGGACCAGGTGGAGTGGCCCTTATTAGGATGTGGCATTTAAGGCTGAGCTAACAGGAAGATGGGTAGCTACTGCCTTGAAGACATGGGTATGGGCTGGAAAGAGGTTTTTCTTAGGGATGTGAACTGATGTGCAATCGCTGGTCCTTGGAAAAGTGCAGCCTTGTAGACCTGGGAAAAATGGCTTGAAGCAAAACAAAGAAGAAAAAAGAAGCAGGTGAGTAAGAAACCAGTGGAACAGGATAATGGACCTGATGTGGGACAGTGACACCCTCCAGCATTACGCAGTATGTGTTCCAGGAACTGAACGCTCAATGTGAAGAGCTGCTGGAGACCCAAACATCTTAAAGGGTTGGGCTCTAGTTACAGGGGAATTGCTATCGTGGGACTGGGAAAGCTGTGAGTCTGCTCGTTCCAAAGCCTTTGACTCCCCAGGGACCTTTTTGACCTGCTGGCAATCACCCAGGTCCACGTACAGCAGTATGAATGGGCCTGAGTGCATTTTCCCTTCTAACCCATACTTCACAGTATATCGTATTCCCTACGAGCTCTGCTTGGCTGGTTGCTACTTTGGGCAATGCCATCCATGGGCTTGATGTGCCCTCATGGCACAAGGATGCTGTGAGCCACTGATGGGGTCCCTCTGCTCAGGACAAAGGGCAGGAAAGGGACTGGGGTCACAAGGAGAAAAAGTGTGCTGTGGGGCTTACCCAGCCTTCAAATGCTGCCATAGCCTTTTCACACCAAATGGGAATAGGTTTGGGCAGGGATCGTTGCTGGTAGTCTATGGGGTGGGGAGGCAACTGGTCCCCTGGGAGCCAAAAAATAATCTCTGCTTAGCTCCCCCCTGGGGCAGGCCCTGGGGGAAGGGGCCAAGGGCAGGGAGGACTGGATCAGTCCCTCCAGGTGTGTCATCAGTTTGTTATGAGAAGCTGCTGTCTGAGGCAGGGCTTGGGACCTGGTGTCCCTTGTTAGGATGTGGCATTTAAGGGTAGGTAACAGCAAAGCTGTTGGGCCTATGCTGAGAGCAGAGGTAGGAGCTGATGGGTGCTTGGAAAAGGGGCAGCCTTGTGTTGTTTCAAGCCGTCTCTTTCCCAGCTTTCAGAGGAAAAAAGAATAGTAGTTATGTGGGAAAACAGCTGAGCAACTGGATGAAGCAACTGATGCAGCCTGGGGCAGTGATTCACTCCAGCATCCTGAATATTGCCTAGAAACACAAACATCTTGTAGAAGGATTGAGATCCCAACACTGTGGGAACTGTTACTGCGGTATTATTTCTGCACAAAGCTGTGAGCATGATGGCTGCTTCAGGGTCCCTTCTGACCTAGCAGCCAACTGCCCAGCTCTGCATACAGTGGTGAGAGTACTGTGTATTTTCCACCCAAATTTTGTGCATTTCTCCTCTCTAAATCCTTTCATAAAGTCTTGTTGCACATTAACACAATTTAGCTAGTTACTATTCAGGGTAGGAGTACAATTGCTATTTTTGCTCTTTGAAAGCCTTAGATTGGATGTGATGGTAACTAGAGATGCTCCTTGGCCAGGGTCTTTGCTGCAGCTTCCTGAGCATGGATATAGATGGAGCCAGAAACGCAGCCGTCTTGGGTTTCTCGTGCAAAAATATTACCAGCAGAAATAAGCTTGAAGAGCAAGAAACAGACTTAAAAAATGCACGAGAGCATTTTGGGAAAGCTGAGTAAGATGGGTAGGAGTGAGCACTGTCCAAATCAGAAGGGGATGTTTTTAATCAGAGTTTTCATTAATTTTGTTTCAGTTTTGCCTAAAACATGACATGGCTGCCGTGATGTCTGCAGGCTTTCTCCAGCCCTTCCTCACAAGCTGGGGTTTCCAGCAGCTTTTTGCTCACTGGTTTCTTGTTGGCTGGCACCTCCTGTGGCCTCCCCAGTGCTCAGTGGGCTGGAAGGGTTACCACACTGTCCTCTCTGTGTAGACTCCTGGGAGGTCATCTTCTCAGCCCTGTGGTCTCTGACATGCTCTGGGTGCCTGCTGCTCCCAGCCGCACATGCTCCCATGCAGCTGGAGCTTCTCCCTGGAGAGATGCTGTCTGACCTCAAGCCCCTTCTCTGATTTACCGAGATGATCTCAGCTTCATAGCCCGTCCTTCAGCATCCTCGTAGCCCCTTCCAGGTGTGGAAACATCTGCAAGTGTAACATCAGCCGGGCTGCGCTAGGAGGGAGGGAGCAGCCGTAGGGGCTTTTCCCCTTGCACCCCATCCGCGGCCCCTGCCCACCCTGCGGCAGGGTCCCAGCCGCTTGGTCTCCCATCCGCGCCCCAGCCGCAGGGTACCCTGCTTAGCTTGCGGGGCCCCGGCGGCGCCGCAAGAAGTAGGTCACGGCTCATGGGAGCACGAGCGGCGGCGCTTCGGTCCTGCGCAAGCGCGCTAGCGTTGTCCCTCGAAGCGCATGCGTAGAGCCGAAGTAAACACTTCATTTCCCACCCATCCACCCCCCCGGCGCCGCTTCCCTACACAAAGCCCACGGCGCATGCGCGCTTCCCCCACCCGCACCTGCGTGTTCTCCTACTGCCGCCTTCCCCCCTCCCCGGGGCCTCTGGCGCATGCGCCGCGGGCACGCACTAGCTCTCCGCGCCGGCGCCCTGGGCAGCCGCGGCCTCGCCCCTCCCCCCCGCCGGCCTCCCGAGCAGGCGCAGTGCGCGCCCTTCCGCGTTCCGCGCATGCGCTGTGAGCGAGCCCCTCCCCCGCCCGCCCGCCTGCTCCCTGAGGTAACTCCCTCTCCTCAGTCCGTTGTTCCCGCTCGAGTGGCGCGGTCCCGGCGGCGCGGCGAGAGGGCGGGCCGTTAGGCCGCGGCGGCCCGCGTCGTTCCTTCACGCGTCGGTAGAAGCTCCCCCGGCCTCCGCGGCGATCCCTGTGCGCGTCTCCGAGTGGGGCGGCTGCGGGCAGAGCGGTGCGGACCGGTTGGGGCCGGTTCCCCGCGCAGGCGCAGGGCCCCGTAAACAGGAAGCAGCGGCGGCCCGGAGCGGCGGAGACAAAGGGGTTGTGGAGAGGGGAAAGGAGGGACTCGGGTTGGCTCGGCTCGGCCCGGCCCAGCGAGTGGGGGTCCTGGCGGCGGGCGGCAGGATGGTGCAGAAGGAGGGGCAGACGGCGCTGGAGGAGCCCCAAGGCAGCCCCAACCCGGCCGGAGTGCCCGGCGCTCCCTTAGAGCCGCCGGGTGCCGCCGCGGGGCCGGTCCCGGGGGGCGAGGAAACTGACACCGAGACGGAGACCGCGCTGGGCTCCCGCCGCTTCCTCTGCGGCGTCGTGGAAGGTAAGAGCTCTCGGAGAGGGCGTCCGACGTCCGTGGCAGACCGGGGGCGTGGAGGGACGGGTCGGTGTTCCGGGGTGGCGGGGGGCACGATGGTATCCCCGGGAGACTGGGGGTATTTGGGGGCCGTGAGGGGTGTGGGTACCCGGGGGGGGCCGGGGGGGGGGGACGACTGGTTCCAGCTGGCCCTGCTGTTCCCCGTCTCCTCCCCCGACCCTTTGCGACGCCCGGAGGAGCCCGCTCTGCGAGGAGGGTGGTGCGCGGTTCTTGGCCGCAGCTCCCTCCGCTGGAGAGGGCTGGGGGGCGGGGAGGAGCCGCGGCTCCCGGGCGGGGCTGCTGCCCCTGGGGCTTGTGCTGGAAGCTGTTCGCTAGCAGGGAGTGCCCTTTGATGGCAGCTGTTCGGCGGGCTGAGGGCAGGCCTGGCACCCCCAGCGGGCCGATGATTCCTAATGGAAGCTGAGGCTGTGCTGTGGCTCGCTTGCTAGTACGTGTCTAAAGGGGGAGGTAGGAGAGAGAGAGGGAAGAGCTACTGTGCGATTATCCCAGCTGTACATGCTTTTTCCTGCGCGCCAGAGGCTCAGATTCAGTTTCCTGGGTAGGGAGTAGGTGATTCCATAGACATCTGTTCTGGAATTAATATTAAATGCTCCCTGTTCTGTAAAGTGTTGTAGCTTACCATTTTAATTGCGTGGTAGAACAGTCCTCTTCTGCCTTTTGGCATAGTTGCAGCATTAAAAGGTTTAAACTGTTGCAGAAGCTGCAGAATAAAGGGACTCTCTTTGCATTTCTCAGTAACTACAGAATTTATCTGCATTTCAGACAGGTCAGTTAAGGTAGGTGGTTGAAAGCCAGCAAGAAAAATGGTTTATTCCCAACATAATAGTTGGTTTGGAATTGTTCTGAATTCCTGTGGACTGCTATTATTTCTGTACCTATAATGAAACTCTAGTAGGAGAAAAAAAAAAAGATTAACAGATGGAATGGAGAGGGAAACAGCAGTTTATCAAAGTCAGTATCTGCGTTGCTTGCAGAATGCCTTTTGTTCATATCATAAAAAGAAAAGACCATTTGGCTTATGCAAATGTTACTGTGAGGAGTGCACTAGGTCCAGTTAATGCCTTTATTTTGTTAGCACTTACTAGGGCTTAAATACAGTCAGTGTGGAGAGAGATGCCTTTACTTTGTTAATAGACTTAATTCTGTGAAAATAGATGCTAAATTGAAGGCTTTGGAGACAGATACTAGTGAACAGAAATACAGATTGTAACAGCATGTTTTCTCATGTTCCTGCCGATACACCTTGACCATGGATCACCTGTTCATCCAGGTTTATATCAGAACCACTGCATATACCATAATAGTTTTTCTTGTCATCTTAGTTACATGGTTGATCTCCTCTGCATATATTTTGGTGCAGGTGTTCTTGATTATACTGTGCATAAAGCAAGAAAATGGCCTCTGCCCAATGAAGCAGTCTAAACACTAGTTAGGAGTTACCAGTCTAACATTAATATGCACACACACAAAAAAAGGAACAGGAGAGTGTTTAAAAACAAACTGTTGTGGTGAATGAGGTAAAAGGTAGTGGGTGAAAACATCTGTCTCTTTAGTGACTCAAGGGAATTATAGGGGTAAGAGAAAAACAGGGATTAACTTTAGAAGTGAAGATAAATGTAGTGTGGCAGTTAACAGACTAAATGTATGGTGAGATTAAAGCAATGAGATGGAGAGTCTGGGTCTTTTGTAGAAAAGTAGGGGGGAAATTGGTAAAATACTGGGTGTGCACTCTAAGAATGTAAAGAGCTTATGACTGATAGAGAATTCACCATTTTTGGGGGGACTAATATGATTTAAGAGAGTCTTGGATGCAAAGCTCTGCTCTGGTGCACTGCCTTCAGGATATATCCTGGCTTTTAGTGATGGAGAGCGTGGTAACTGGGATGAGGTATTTGGCATGATCTGTTGACTTTGTATTAACCTGACACAGAGTCTTGAGGGAGCAATACAAAACCAGGTCAATTTTTAGTTGGACAGAAGGCTCCAAGAATTGTCATGAGCTGGCACCATTAGTAATCTACGAAATGTGGTGATGGATGGAAAAGTATCACTTCAGATTAGCATGTTCTCTTCAGTCTTATTTAATTAGTTTTTGTTATATTTTCTTTTTTTTTCTTTAATAGTAGGCCACAGCTCTGCTTTAGTCTAGTAAGTCTGAGAGGTAGTGTCATAGGTAAAGCAAAAGTTTTCTGAACAAGTTATGAGACATAGGTGGTATTTATTCCTTTTGTGGGTTCTTGAGCTTCCTGAGGGCAGCATCAGTCAGAATTAGGTAATGCTAGTGAAAATGAGAAATTTGTTCTGGGTGAAATAAACTGGGAGGTTTTCACAGCTTGCAACTGCTCTCTTGTTTGTTCCTCTGTTTAACGGTCCTCCGTTTGTCACTTTGCAGTTTGTGAGGAGCAGTAGTTACTCAGCTTTGCCACTTCGTGGTGCCAGTTAGTCCAAGATCAATCACCCTGAGAGATTAATTCTTAAAACTTGAGCCTGTTTTAAGCTTCTTAAAAGTGCATTGTTCCCTTAACAGGTAACTGAAATACATGCTAACATATAGAAAATGCTTCAGCTGCATCAGTTTTGAGTTTTGAAAGGTTATAGGAGGGTGTTTTTGACCACTGTGAGACCAAATATTTGAAGATTTACAATGGTGAATAGCTCTGGAAATGAAGATATTGTCTACCTTTTGAACTCATGTTCTGTGGGGATGTGTGAGCTTTGTGTATTAGGAGCATCATTCATCACTGACTGGCCATGCTGTTTGAAAAGAAGAGCTTATTAAATTTCAGTGTTATTTTAGTCTCTGGTCTTTGCACAGACTGCCAAGCTGAAGCTTTGTTTTGAAGTGCCCACTTGTGGTTGAACTGTTTGCACATAGGTCTAAGTGAATTTACTTGACTAAGAGTGCATTGGGAGTGCTTTTTAAGGTATTATGTTTCTAGAATGGAAGGATTAGATTTAAAACCAGAAGCGGTTACAATTTCCATGGAATTCCATGACCTTGAATATACACTATTCTAAAATCACTTGTGTAGATGCTTTTATATGATTATTCAAAGACATAGTCTTAGCTTGTAAAGATGTGGGAATTGTAAAGCAAGATACCAGCTTGCAAGTTAATTTTGACAAGGAGCCTATTAAACTGAATAAAAGGAATGAAATCCTAAGCATTTTGTTGACTCACTTGCACATTTTTTTAATTACATACTGAGGTAGATGATGTGTATTTATATACTTTGTGTGTGTATTTAGCATTTAAATCTGTACCACCGGTTAAGCATTTTTGAGCTGGTAAATATTTTCAAGTGTCTTCAGTGTTCGCATTACAATCAAATCTATTTTGTGGGTGTCTGGAGTGATAGTTTAATTAGGTTATGACTGTTCAGTCTGCTCTTACAGTAATGCTGACTTGACTTGTCAAGGGCATATGCTCAGGATACAGTTTGGATTCTGAAAATTAATTGCTTCTGTGGCCAAAATGATAAGAACTCATTTCATTTCTTATGATCTAAGTTATAATTGCATTTTAAATTTAGATAAGTTTGGGTTATTACACTTTCCTAATGCTGTCTAACTGGATTTTTCTGTTGCTGTTGCTTTGGGAAGCTTTTTGATGAATGTAGCAGAAGAGGAAGAAAATGGTGGGTTGTAATATAATGTTTCATGGAGTGGGCATAATCTAACATCTAACTGGATAATTTTAATCTTGTTTCCCATAGGATTCTATGGAAGACCTTGGGTTATGGAGCAGAGGAAAGAACTTTTTAGAAGGCAAGTCATACTTCCTCTTACTGCAGCACATTCCATTGCAATATAATCATAATCTTCCACTTAAGCCTGCTAAGAATTATTGTTCTAACCTAGAGGAGCTTTTTGCCTAATATCGATATTCCTGGGGGCTCATATTCACCTTTCCATCTTGCGTAAACCAAATTTATCCTATATCAGTTGTGCATAAGGTTATTGTGACTTAATAGTATAACACAATGTTCTATGCAAAAAAAAATTTAGATTAAGTACAAGAATTAGTATCAGATCAAGTAAAACATAGAATTCCTGAATTTGTAGACTATTCTCTGAATGAAGGCTTTTTTCTTGTTTATAGACTTCAGAAGTGGGGACTAAATACATACCTGTATGCTCCAAAGGATGACTACAAGCACAGGATGTTCTGGCGAGAAATGTACTCTGTGGAGGAAGCGGGTAATTGCCTTTATTTTCCCTCTGTTTTCTATAAATAGGCACTTGAATGAATTGAACATTGCTACATAGGCTTGTGTGTGTTTAGTCACAGTAGCCATTTCCAATGGTGAGCGGAGACCTGCTCTTAATACCCCGCAGATGTATTTAGTGGAGCTTTGGTACAAGCACGGATTTACTTCTTTTAACTATAACTCTACAGATGATTTCTAAAACTGCTTTTAAGGCTTAGTGTTACGAGATTTACTTTTTTCCAGGGAAAGGTTGCTCAGAATTATTCCTCTGGCTCTTGAACATCTGGGCTATATTTTGAAGTGGAAATTATTTGCTTCAGAAAAGAAAAAAGATTGATGAGCAAATAGCATGCCCTTTTATGTGATTCATTAAGTGCTTGCCTCAATGAAGAGGGTACCAGTCGGAAAAGCAGCCTCTGAGTATTTAGTTGGAACGTGAAAGACCTGTTTAAGCTGGTGTGAGGCTTTTTATTCACCTCTGGTATTTATGGGATCTACAGCGTTTTACTAGCCTGTGGGGATTATCATTTTTCTTGGGTGAGGGGGAAAAATGATACTGGCTTGAAATTAAATAATCCTTCTTGGAGGCCACTTTGAATCACTGCAGAAATATAATCTAAAGGATACTGCAAGATAATTGCCAATAAGAACAAAGATTGTTAAATATTCTAAAAATAATTATCTTTATTCATTGTGCGGAAGATTAAATTTGAAGTTCATATCTTAAAGCAACTGCTTCTGCACAGTGATGTTAAAAAAAGCCCTTTTTCATGTGCCTCTAGCTTCAGTCATATGAATAGTATGTGAATCAGTGTCATGCAGCATATTACTACATTGAATTGTCTCTTAATATGTGTGACAAAAGTGGAAAAAGTGAGTAATAATTCTAGAACTGTTGGTGTGCATTCTGTAAAAACAGACTACATCCACATTTGTCTCACAACGTTGAGATGAAGAGAATTTTTAAAACCTTTAAAAGTTTTAACATAGAAAATAACAATACAAGGACAGTTGTTGTATTCCTTTTGGCATAATTTCTGAGAACTCCTCCAAATAATTTGATGCTCTTTGCTGTGTTAGTTTTAAGAAATTCCAGCAAATTATTATTTTTTTTATTATTATGGCAGCAGAGGCATCTGCACTTCATAATTTACTTACAATGATGTCTGAGGGTTTTTTTTGTTTGTTTTTTAATTGTTGAATTCTTCTGGAATATTTCAATTTGATTTCCAGAGCAGCTAATGACTCTAATATCAGCTGCACGAGAACATGAAATAGAGTTCATCTATGCAATCTCTCCTGGACTTGACATCACTTTCTCCAATCCTAAAGAGGTATCCACATTGAAACGCAAGCTGGACCAGGTAAGCGTGACACAAATTTACCACAGCTGCAGTGCTACTTAATTTGGAAACTTCAGTACCCTCCTCACTCTTGCAGCTTTTCACTAGCCTCTTTAATGTTTTCAGCACTAGCATTAGTTTGGACACCTCTGAACAATTCCAATGGATGTGTTCAGGTTGCATTGCAGAAGTAGCCAGTGATCATACAGATTTTTTTAAAAAAAAAAGTCTCATCTTGTATTGGATTCTGAAGGCTGTTCTTGGGAGCTTGTCTTCAGACTATTTTAGGGTCTTGAAGCCAAGATGCAAAGATGCATTTCTAAAGCAAGAACTCTTATCCACAATAAACACCTTCAGAGGCAGACCTGACATACACATCTTCGTTGTTCTCCAGATTGACTCCTCTCCTTTGTCCAAAAGCTATTACAGAGTTAGCTTTTTTTCAGCTGTCTGTGCAGTGAGATCAGCTTTGGATTATTAAACCTGGAACAGATTACAGGTCTTCAGAGGTCTAATCTTTGAGAGAATCAGAGCAGTGGGTCAGAGATAGGCATTCATTGTGAATAGATACTCAAGTCTGTCTTGCCTCCTGTACCTTCTCTCCCACATTCTTGTAGCTTTTCCTTTAAGCTAGATTAGATTTAAAAATTCTATGGTTTGATTAAAAAAAAATTAATTTAAAAAATTAAACCCTTTGCTCCTGTCTCTTGTATTAGGTTTCTCAGTTTGGCTGCAGATCTTTTGCATTGCTGTTTGATGATATTGATCACAACATGTGTGCAGCAGACAAAGAAGTTTTCAGTTCCTTTGCACATGCTCAAGTCTCGATCACAAATGAAATTTATCAATATCTAGGAGAACCAGACACATTCCTTTTCTGTCCTACAGGTAAAATGAGATGAATCATTTAGTTCAGCATCAAAGGAGGGGGGCTGTTATCTTACTGATTGAAAAGCTGGTTTAATATTTAATCACTGCTTTAAGGAGTATTTTGGGGTTGTTTGAAGAAATTGACTTACCAAGAAAGGTTCAAGTAACTCAAGTATATGCAGAGTTTTTGCCAAATCTGCACATCTCTGAAAGGCTTAATGCCAAGCAAAGAAGGCAGCTTGATAGAATGGTTCAAGAAGTTTGAACTGAAAATTAGGTTAAAGGAAGACTTCTATTTGACTTGTACCAAAATCTTTTTGCTTCTTGATCTAGCTAGCTGTTAGTTTCTTAGAATTTTCTTAAAGTAGAGGTACAGCACAGTCTGGGCTCGCTTCTGTCATTGGTACCTGTTTTTAATAAGATTACCTGCTTTCAGTAGTCAGTGAGTTGCTTTACTTGCTTACTAAAAAATAAGGTGGCTTGCACTTGGGTCCAATCATTGCTTTTTTAAATTGCAAGCTTCCTCTAATACCTGTAACAATATTGTAAGGGAGAGAGGATCATGATGTTCAGAGGTGTGGATTGTTGCAAGGAAAATTCAGTTCGGTAGCAATGTTATCATCATTGTTAATTTGTTTATCCCCTTACACTGTAGTAGTTTGGTTCTGTTGCGGACCTCCTCTTTAACTTGAGAGACATATGTGCTGATGTTAATATTTTTAGGTATTTGCACTTTATAATCAGTCTTAAGGTTTCTAGTTCTCTCGCATATTGTCTGCTATAACCTGCCCTTCTATTTATGGACTTTGTTAGTTTTTTCCTAATCTTGTCATTTGAGCAATTTTAAATAAACTGTCTACCTTTCCTTTCTGATCTTTATGCTAAGTATCATTCATAGTGTCCTTTTTTTATTTATACTTTAGACTTTTGGGCCTTTCTTGGTTAATTTTATAGATAATTCTCTTCTCAAATGGTATTATTCTCTCAATGTGTTCATGGGACAGTTGGGTGTGTTGTCACATGGGTGCATCCTTCTACTAGCAGTGACATTCTCTTTTCCTGTGCAGAGTACTGTGGAACTTTCTGTTATCCAAATGTTGCCCAGTCGCCGTATTTACGGACTGTAGGAGAAAAGCTGCTCCCTGGCATCGAGGTGTTATGGACAGGTAAAAATTGTTTGGTTTGGTTGTTTTGAGGTTTTGTTCTTTTTTTTTTTTGTTAATTCACTGTTGGTGTTAAAAATGATTTCTCAGAAGTATTTAGTAAAATAAACTGTCCAGCTACTTGGGGGTTCAGTCTTCAAGTATATGCAAAGCGCTGTGATTATCCCGTTTTCCTCTTAGGTCCAAAAGTTGTATCCAAAGACATTCCAGTAGAGTCCATTGAAGAAGTTTCTAAGATCATCAGGAGAGCACCAGTTATCTGGGATAACATTCATGCTAATGATTATGATCAAAAGAGGCTTTTTCTTGGGCCTTACAAAGGTCGGTCAACTGAGCTCATCCCTCGACTAAAGGGAGTTCTGACCAATCCAAACTGTGAATTTGAAGCCAATTATGTTGCTATTCACACGCTTGCTACCTGGTACAAGTCTAACATGAATGGAGTGAGAAAAGATGTGGTGATGAGTAAGTATGCCTATGCCTAACTGTTTGCTGGGATCTGTGCTTAACCATATAAGTCATACTGATTTTATTTTTTTGTAATGATTCTAGCCTTTCTTCACCAACTTTTTCTTTTTAAGATCACCTAGCATTTTCTGTCCTGTAAGTAAATGGCAGTTACCTGAAAGATGATGAGCATCTAGATTGTTTTACTGACTTCCTGGGAAGTATCTGTAGCACATGCTACCAGAGAATTTCTTAGTCTCAAGAGGTATCTGGTTGTATAAAAAGCACTCTCAGCAAGCAATTTTAATGCCCAAATTTGACATAAGCATCCCATGGATTTGATTTCATTGGAATAGAAGCAGTTCAGATCAAAAGAGAAACTGAATGCCAGAATGTCTAGGTTTTGCATACTGTTTCTGTGTTGACATTGATGGTGACCATAGTTTTACATTTTGTCTAATTAGGATGTAGTGGTTTGTTCTTCTTTGTGAAGTAAGGCTGTTAGAGAGTTCTCGAATGCCTTGTCTAATGTGACTTTTTTTTTTTTTAAATTTATTTTAAATGAAACTTGCATGGTAACTTTTAAAAAACTTGTCTCTGTAGCTGATACTGAAGACAGTACAGTTTCTATCCAGATTAAATTGGAAAATGAAGGGAGCGATGAAGATATTGAAACGGATGTTCTCTACAGCCCACAAATGGCCCTGAAGTTGGCCTTAACGGAATGGTTGCAGGAATTTGGGGTACCTCAACAATACAGCAGTGAGTCTAATTTGGTATCCTTCTGGGATTGGTGGAAAAATGGGGTTAAATTTTCAGTACTTGCATTTAGACTAAAACTATTTTACAGATCCTGGCAATTTGTATACTTTCTAGTTGGAAGTATTTTCTGCCTTCCTAACTGGGGAAACCTTAATAAAGAAAGAAGAATGCCTGACATTCTGCAGTGTGCCTGTAGTGCCCTGACTGATCAGCAGAAGCAACCTTTGTGTACGATCCTTTGGTACTTCTGATACAAGGCAGGAAAGAGTCTGGATCTTGCTGGTCCCGGTTGTTACTAGACTTCCATGGGACCTGACAAGAGAGGAAGAATAGGCTTTTTCTTGAAGTGGGTGTTAGATTATTGTAAGCATCAGTTCTGACCCAGAGGAGTCCATATTCTTCCAGTTGTTTTAAGATGGGTTTGTTTTTCTGAGTTTCTGTCTACAGAAATCAGCTAGGTTCCGCCCAGCATTGTACACCTTCCTTGTAGCAATGGGAGCTTGGGATCTGAGGTGAAATCTGTTTTTCTCAAATGTGGGTTTCAGGTGGTCAGTGTGCCCTTCTCTGGTAACTGGTGGTGGAATGGAAGAACCTCTTCTCCTCCCAGCTCTGCTCTGGTGCAGTTATCCTTCTGAACTGCTGTAGGGTTTCGGATCTTTCTAAAACTCAACTGCAGCAAAAATATTGGGTGAGGAGTAGTAATTAAGACGTCATCTTCCTCCATTTTCACAGAATAGTTTAGGTTGGAAGGAACCTCTTAAGATCTCCTAGTCTAACCAGGTTGCCCAAGACCATGTCCAGTTAGTTTTTGAATGTCCCTTGTTTTCCTTAGGTTAAAGACATTTTTGCACTTGAAATATTTAAGCATTAGTTCTTTTATTTTGAAGTGTGCTCTATATCCAAATAAAACTTTAACAAGTCAGTTGATGCAGAGGGGAAAAAGTTAACTGTGAGAGCTTTTTATTCTGATGGCATAAGTCAGAAATGCTGCTGGTAGCACATAAATTTTAACTAATTTTCCTAACTTTTTCCTCATCCTGTCTTTGCTTACCAGTTACGTGGAGGGGAAGCTTGCAAAAAACCAAAGTCAGTAGTTAGAATTACGATGACAGAAGTGGGCAGGCAGAGTACCAAAAGGAAGCTGAGCTGATCAGATGCCATAGCAACAGAATCATCCATGATTTGCAGAAGTTGCCGATTTGAATGTTAGTTGGCAGATACTGAAAATTCTAAACTTGTTTCTTCTTATTCTCAGGTAGGCAAGTGGCCCACAGTGGTGCTAAAACTACTGTGGGGGATGTAGGGCCTCTGGTGGCACCATCCTCTTTAAATGCAGCAACTGTGGTTACCACAGTTTACCAAGAACCCATCATGAGTCAGGGGGCAGCGCTGAGCAGCGAGTCACCGGCCTTGGTAAAGGAGGAAGAGAAGAAGCAATCTGATGAGGAACCAATGGACATGGTGGTGGAAAAACAAGATGATGCAGACAAGAATGCTAATCAGATACTGACAGATATTGCTGAAGCCAAGATGGCAGAGGAGTTGAAGCCAATGGATACCGATAAGGAGAGCATAGCTGAATCAAAGTCCCCAGAGATGTCTATGCAGGAAGACTCTGGTAGTGACATTGCCCCTATGCAGACTGATGAGCAAATTAACAAAGAACAGTTTGTGCCTGGGCCAAATGAAAAGCCTCTCTACACAGTAGAACCAGTGACTTTAGAGGACTTGCAGCTTCTTGCTGACTTGTTTTACCTTCCATATGAACATGGGCCCAAAGGTGCACAGATGCTGAGAGAATTCCAGTGGCTCAGAGCAAATAGCAGTGTTGTCAGTGTTAATTGCAAAGGAAAGGATGCTGAAAAAGTGAGTGTGAATCTTGTTTCTCTCCTTTTTAAATCAAAGTCCTGAGCAATGTTGTCTGTTGTCTGTAATAGAGACTGGCGTTCTACTTCCTAGGACCTGAAGGGTAGGGTGTAACTAACCACAGGTCACAGTAATTTTTATTCCTCCAGTGGAATCTACTCTTCTAAGCCCTGTAATGCCATTTAGCTATGAAGGCAGTCTGGTGTCTGCATTTGACCAGTTATCCCTGTACTGGCCTCACTTCTAACAGCCATAGAGAATATCTGTGAATCACGTGGTGTGGTACTCCACACTGGTAAAATGAAGTAATGAATTGTATAGTCTTCCTCCATATTTGGAGTACCTCTTCTCCCTAGAAGGCTGTGCTTGATCTTGTGGATCTTTTGCCTCTGTTCATAGATAGAAGAATGGCGTAACCGAGCAGCCAAGTTTGAAGAGATGTGCAGCTTGGTGATGGGGATGTTCACTCGCCTCTCCAATTGTGCCAACAGGACAATCCTTTATGACATGTACTCCTACGTCTGGGATATCAAGAGTATTATGTCAATGGTGAAATCTTTTGTGCAGTGGTTAGGTAGGTGCATTGGGAGCCATTATAATCGCAGATAGTGTAATTTTTATTTTTTGTTTTTAATTAGCCCACGGGGAAAACAAAATATTAGGCAAGTGCGTTTTCTCGGACATAGGGTCTGGTTTGACCCTGTTTTAAAGGTTTTCCTGTCTCGCTACTTGAAGCAATGCTTGCTGTGAATTTGCTTTGGTATTATAAGTGAAGTCTGCTGGATGCTTAAGATCGGAGACCTTGATTTTCTTCTTGGGCTAATGAAACTTGAATCTCATCTGACACGTAAGTGTTGACTTTAACTTACTCTTGACTGAATGCACACTGGACTATACCATGTAACTCTTGGATACCTTGGTGTATGATTGGAAATGACACTACGAAATGTGACCACATCAGCCATCTGCTGCTTGCTCTGTCTTGATAACATTATTGCTGTCTTCAACAGAACAATTGCAGAAGCGACCTTTCAGTGGGCCTGGCCAAGAGGAAGCCGATCCTCCCAGCCCTGTGCGCATGCGAGCTTTAGCATAAGGCTATTCTGGTGCAAAATAATTCCCTTTAAACACTTTCCAAATTGCTGATTTTTTTTTGTTGTTAATTTTATTTTTTGATAATGGGTGGAAATTGTGGAGCTCTCTAGACAGATTTAGTCTGAGACTTAAACTGATCCTGAAACAGTTTTTTCTCTTTCTTTCTTTTTTTGCCCCCTCTTTCTTTCTTTTTTTGCCCCCTCTTTCTTTCTTTTTTTGCCCCCTCTTTCTTTTCCTTTTTTTTTTTTAAATGTGTGTCTTTTTTGTTTTGGTGGGGTTTTTTGTTGTGGTTTGTTTTTTTTTCCTTCCTGAAAGATTTTTGGGGGATCCTAAGTTGGCAGATAGCACCAGCATGGCCTGGGTAATTCTAGTGACCTCATTTCACTTTCAGGTTTCAATCCAACTGTAAGGAATATGCTGTGGACTTGCTTGACATACACAGCAGGCAGCAAAGCTGATGATCTCACGTCACACTTCTTGTAGCTGTCACAAACCTCACAGTGGTTAACCATTACACAACCTTGGTCTAGTCCTAGTGTTTGGATTGTCTTTAAATGATACTGTTAAACACTGGCAGGTTTAAGCAGGGACAGAGAAGACCTGTTAAGTCATCAAGTCAGTCCACGCTCTGCAGCTTCCTGTGTTTTGTGCTTTTTAAATATCTGATCCCTATACGTATGGTTGATAAAGAAGAGCTTTTAAGACTGCCTTCTGCAAAGCACAGAGAAGAAAACTAGCTTGGGAGGAAAACCTGGCAGCATTGTAGTATGTTAACATCTCTGCCTAATGCTGTTTAAAAGCTTTAGTTTGTGCATTTTTAAGACCAGTGTAACACAACTCCCCCAACTTTACTATTCTTGCTGTATGTTGACCTTTAGCTAGAAAGAAAGCTCTCTTTTTGATAATCTGTTTAAAACTCCAGGCCAAAGCTGTATAAAGAGAACAGTGATTCTTGTAATCTCTAAACATTGAGGGCCCAACTTAAGACTGAATTTCAGAATTATCAGACTGCCTACTGATTTCAGCTGAAATTGTCTTCAGTTTTCAATGTCCCTGTACAGTTAGGTTCAAGTCTTTAAATGCATCAAATATTTGCAATAGTTCATGTTAGAAGCCAACTTTGTAAATACTAGGTCTGTTAACTTTGGCACTGTTCTACTCCAGTACTCAAACTGGTGTTAGATAGCTGAAAAAATAAGAGTTTTTGACATGCACAGTTTAATACTCTTATGCTAACAGTGCTTCTATGAGAGGGGATGGTATTGTCTTCAGCTTGCATTTTATCGCTAGTGTAAATACATATAATGCAAAGGTCTTTGACAAAATACATCATTATATAAAACTAAATACATTACAAATCCAAACAAATTAGTTTTCACAATGGTGTGCTCAATGGTCCACTGAATGTTCACTTTCTTCACCTCTCCTCCCAAGTCCAGCTAGCATTCAGTCCCTTAAATTAGTGTGGCTGTACAGTACTATGGATTACTAATGACTTCTATTGTCTTCTTCCCCATTGTGTACAGATGGGAGAATCCTCAGCACAAGTTTCTACTGCTATTGGATGGACAGCGCCAGATGTTCACAGCGCGTCGTCATTAATTAATTAAAATGGAAAGGTTTTGTCTGTGAGGCAGCTCAGATAGATTAGAAGTGCAATAGGCATGAACTGAAGTCACATTTGCGCAGCGACTAAGGCATTAACTATGTTTTTCATTTATACAGCTCTTCATTCACGCAGCTCTTTACTGTAATAATTGGAAGTGCTAGTTAAGTTGTAGTCTCAAAGGACAGACAGATACTGTCTTCCAAGTTATTGACTAAATCTCCTTATGAAGGGTATCTTTTTATGTGAGAATTCAAAAACGTGGGAGTAAACCAAATTCAAATTCTGATGCTTGGATCGTTTCTGAAATTTACCATACTTAGGGTAGTTTGCATTTAACATATATTCCTAAACTCTCAAAAATGTCAAACTTGGCACACTTTGGGACTCTCTGACTAGCACAACATACTTGTCTGTACTGATCTGAGACTGTTACTTGAACAGGAGGTAGACTGCTGTCTACAAAAGGAAGAGAGTATTTGCGCTGCTCATCTTGTCAGAAAACTAGGCAGGTAATTGAAATCTCCACTCCAGATACCATGCTTTTTTTTGTTTGTTTGTTTTCTCCAGACTTGTCATTTATGTTAGCTGGTGAAGGCTGTGGCACCTTGCTGGCGGAACAGTATTAAAAGTCAAACAGCTTCTTTTCTAAAGCAAGTGTAAACTAAAGCTGAGCACTTCAATGGGCCTGCTGTGGCTGGTTGATCAGTAGGGACCCTGGTGCATCTGATATGCTTGAGGAGGAAAAAAAATCAAGATGCTAAAAAGCAAAGCTAGTATTATCTGTGGCCTACAGGGTGTACTAGTTAAATTGTGAGTTAATTCCTGTTAATACTGCTTAGCTTTTTAACGTGCCAGCAGCGTTGTGAAGGTACAGCCTGGATTATGTAAATCTGCATAGTCTTTTGCAAGAATACTGTTTCATACAACTGTCCTGGCTGCCTGAACTGTTCCAAACTGCATATATTGCCAGTCCTAGTTTTCTGACAAGATTAGAAACAATAATTACTAAAATGTGACTTCAGAAAGGTCCATTTTTTTTTTTCAAGGGGCTGTGATAATGGCATTTGTTTGATCTAAAATTTATGATAGTAGCTATTGAGCCACGTAGCTTCCAAGATGTCATCTTTTCATAGATGAGATGGATGTGTCTGCCACAAATGTAGAAAAAAAGAACGTACAAAATATCTGGGAAGCTTACATAATTGTGGATGGCACCATTCTTGTGCCTTCTGTTCTGGAAAGAGGTGTGTTAACTGAATCACCTCACCTGTTCTTAGCCTAGTCTGTTACAGGTAATCCAAAATTTGGAATACTGCAATTAGTGTGCAAGCACAAAATCTTTATAAATCCTACATTATTACAGCCTCCCCCTAAGCCCTGGATTCTAGCTCAGTTAGAGAGCTTTTTCCACAAGTGTGTGTTAGCTTTTTGGACATGTTAGAGACCCAGGAAATCCCCCTTCTCGTAACATTCTCCGCTTGGATCTGATCTCAACAGGGTGTCGTAGTCAATCTTCAGCACAGTTCTTAAGTGGAGACCAAGAACCCTGGGCCTTTAGAGGTGGTCTAGCAGGAGAGTTCCAGGTATCAATATGACTTCACAACTGAATGACATTTTCTTTGTTTTATGAGAAACCTTTTGTTGCACATCAGAGGTCTGGAAGGATTGGTCTGCCGAAGGCTTTCTGGTCCAAAGCCCATTAGCCTTACAGCTTGGTTTAAAATAATTTTCCTCCCCTTTCTACAGTAATTTCTCAAGGAGATGCTGCCTGTCCCACGCGCATGCGAAGCGCAGCGGCTTTAGTTGTACATTTCACATTGTTTCTTTGCAGGTCGCACAGCATTTTTATCTGCGCCCGCAATTGCACAATGCGCGCATGCTTGTCTGCCGATGGGAATTCCATGAGCAAAAGGGATGGTCATCCAAATTTTGATTCCTCTCTAAATAAAGCTGTAATGAGCTTTGTTGTGAAGATTTCAATTGGCAAATATTCTTAAATCACTGTTTATACCATGTTCAAATTTGTTCATGGATTTTTCAGGCGCTATACTTTTCCCCCCTCACAGGTGCTCTGCGCGCAGCAAATTGAATCAGCGCATTGCTTTTGGGATAAAGCGTCTCCTCTGGCCAGTTAACCCTCTTCAGACCAAACCTTTCCTCCTGACATTCTATGTTCTTATACAGAGACAGTGTAGATATGATTGGTAAAAAGTATTTTAAAGCAGATAAGATTAACAGACTCTTAATGTGCTGTTTCAATTGCATATTTTAAAACACCAATTGGATATTTTCTATTCAAATAAGGTCTTTGCATTTGTAAAGCATACCAACCCCACCTTCTTCTGGGGTGCCTGCAAATAGCACATGTTAATTTGGGAGTCTGCAGTGCACACCCAAGAGTAATGGGTTTTGTTGTTCATACAGTCATATTAAGTATTTTGTTTTCACAGCGTTTGCTGCCTATTGATGGGGCAAATGACCTCTTTTTTCAACCACCTCCATTAACGCCCACTTCCAAAGTGTACACCATACGACCCTACTTTCCTAAAGATGAGGTAAGTGCTTTTGACACTTGTCACTGTTGTTGTTAGTAATGCGTTTCCTTTTGTTGCTGCTGAGTCCCTTCATACCCTATGAAACAGATGTGCCAATATCTTGTACAAGGCACAAATATAAGCTCACAGGAGAACTGAGGTTAAATGACTTGCCTATGGTTCAACAACATGCTGTGCAACAGTACATGTACACCCGCATCTTGATTCTCAGTCTCACACCCCACCACCTTTTTAAATCTGCGAGTGCCTTCCCTATTTCTGAAAGGCAAGTTGAAGTTGTTCGTGGCTGGTAGAGGAATTCTTGCAGTGGGGACACATGCAATGGATTAACCTTTGGGATGGGTGTGTATACCTCTTCAGTCAGTAATTATTGTGGTAACTCCTAGTCTTCTCAGAGCTATATAAGCAGAACGTTGATACTGCATCTCAAAACATAGCTGCAAATGTGATGATACTTCAGGCATTCTTATCATTTTACTTACAGTTGTAAATTTTTTGGTCTGTTTTTTAAAGAATGTCAAATCTGCTTTGGAGTGTTTGATACTTTAAAACCAGGAATTTTATATTGATCATTATTGATTAGAGCTTTTTTCCTTTTTTTTTTTTTTTTCCCCACTGAACAGATCCGTGGTGTAGTTTCATTCCTATTAGCGTAGCAAGAATACTTGAAACTGATATATCAACCAACAGTTAGTTAACCCTATGGATGCAGTTTAAACAGTGTAAAGATTAATGTAGCTTGAACTTTTGCATTTGTAGCTACATTGAGATGAAACATGTTTCCTTTGAAACATAAGTATCTAGGTTGAGTTTGCAGCAGCTCAAATGACTCCTGACTTTGAAGCCAATCAGACAGACAGGGCTAGCACATGAAGACATGTCCTTTACCTGCTACTTTTAGGCTAGTTCTGTCCTGTGCTGTTCTCATGAGCAGTAAAGCAGCTTTTTCCATACCTTAGTGCAGGACTGTACCTAAGCTGGTTTGTTCCTTTGTAGGCAATGGAACTGATATTTCTAAGCCACCTGAACAATTGGTGATGCAGCTAAACATGCAGTCATAAAGAGTATTTCTTCTGAGGAGGAACTCCTTTTTTATGAAGGGAGGCCTGAGACATGTCAAAAACAAAGCCTTTTTGTTGAAAAGTGTAGTTTCTTATTTAAAATGTGACTGATACAAGTTTACTCTTTAAAGAGATTCAGCTGAAAGCCTTTTAACATGCAGAAAGTCAGTGTGTCTGTCCTTTGCAGTGGTTAAATTGTTGCATGTCAACAGTAGAGGTTTTGAAAAGGGACTTTGTAGCAAGGGTATTGATCTTCGGTGAGAGTTTGGCAGCTAACCCTCAGGATTAATCTTGTGCTTTACAATGTGCAGGAGGCTGACCTCCAGCCTGTCCTTCCCAGCTATTGAACTTAACTGCAATGTTTTCGGCAGGCAACTTGAAGAGTTACTTTGGGGGTGGTGGGGGGATAGATGCTTTCTCATAGATGGGTACTCTTGTTCTGTGTAGCTTAAGTGTCTGTCAGTACTAGTTTACAGTGGAGCTGTTAATGAAATCTCACTAAAACAAAGTTGATAGCTTTTTAATGCGACTGATGACTTGAAATCTTTTCTTCTCTCCTCTTAGGCATCTGTGTATAAGATCTGCAGAGAAATGTATGCTGATGGAGCTGACCAACCCTTCCATAGTCTACCAGATTTAATTGGAGACAAGTATGTATTAGAAACGAATGACCTACAGAGGTGATTCTGAAGGATGAAGTCCTGACAATGCATTTAATTTGAGTTTTTAAAAGTGTGTGTGTGTGCGTGAAGAATACAAAGAGCATTTGATTTAAAAAAAAAAAAAAAAAAAAAAAAATCTGCCCTCTGCAGGCCTCATGAAATTGGGGTTTTCATTTCTTAAAGATACCATTAACAGTTATGTGTCAGTTTATGCTCTGGTCACCTGTTGTGAGCTGTTAGAAAAAAGACTTAGCTGAAACCTCTGTATTATGGAACCTGTGCATCATAGTATCTTATTATTTCAGATTTTTGTGAAAGTATGTCATGACAGTGTTCATAGTCTGTAGTTACCCTCTGGTATTTTTTTCCAACCTAGTATAGTTCTTCAAATAATTGAAATTTTTTTGAGGACCAATCTCCTAGCTGACTGCCTTGAGTTTTTTCTGAAATACATGTTATTAATTACTTGTACCAACTTCTAAAAAGAATAAGCAATGACAAGTGAGAATAACTTAAAAAAAAAAAAGGCATTAAATCTGAGCTGTAAAATGAGCTACTCTGAGGTTTTTTTTTTATATCTCGAGTGTTTAATTTAGACAGAATTTTGTAAAGAGGTTGCTCTGTGAGTGACAGGAAGGTAGTTAAGAAAGAATGTGTAACTGGTATCAAAAAATACCCAGAATAGAAGATGGAAGAATAAGGAGGTAATGGCCACAGAGAAACTGAGGGCAAAAGGTGAAGGAAGTTTGTATCTCTAGTGTGTCAGAAGAGCAGTGTGTATAGAATTAAATTATGGGATCCTGACATGCAGATTTTGCTCATAGTTGAGTTATGACAGCTGATCAGTCTGTTAATGCTTTGTAGGAACTAATTCTGTGATTGGAGGATTCTGTCACTTCTTTGGATGACCCTAGAGTCTCCTCCAGAATACCTGAAGAGCATACTTGTTCAAAGTGACCTTCTTTTGACTGAATTTGGACACTTCTTTCTGCAGGTTAGTAGGAGGTCTACTCACCCTCAGCCTGGATTACTGCTTCGTCTTAGAAGATGAGGATGGCATATGTGGCTATGCTTTGGGAACGGTTGATGTGACTCCTTTCATTAAAAAATGCAAAATGTCTTGGATCCCTTTCATGCAAGAAAAATATACTAAACCAAATAGTGACAAGGAGCTGTCTGAGGCAGAGGTTGGTATAACCTGTGAGGTCAGAACTGTATTCTGAACTCTTTCTTTCCAAAGCAGGTCTTTGTTTTTCTTTTGCATTTTGAGCTTCTGTGTAATTCAGTTTTTGTACTTTTCTGAAGTCTTTGAGCACAATATCTGACATCTTAGAAGGTGACAGTAATATTATTCACTGTCAGTCAGATACAGCTGTGTGTTGTAATACACCCATGAGGTGTACTTTAGTAGTAATCAATGGAGTTAAATGTAAGCCACCTTAATACAGAGAAAATTACATTATGAAAATAAAAGATTGCTTCTGCTCTGTTCTCCTGCAAAATGAGATATTAGTTTCCCCATGCTGCAGGTAAGGCTAACCCCAATAGTCACATCAGTTTAAGTATGGAAGACAAATTAAAGAGCACTTGGGTTTGATGTTAAAAATCTGAGCTATTTGTGGAGTGTGACAGCTGTAAATGATGCAAAACAACATCTGCCCTTTAGCAAGTGCTGAAAAATCATTATCTTGCATTGGTTTTGGAAGAAATTAGAAAAACAATGTCACTGAATTGTTAGAAATAGTGAAAAGTTCTAGCTGATGTACTCCTGTCAAGGAAAGAAATGCATTTAATATTAAGAGGTGCTGATCCACATCTGCAAGTGGAAGGAGGTGTGTGCAAAGTTGTAACAGAGGCAGGCCCAGAAACACCACTTCTTAGCCTTTTTCTTTTCCTCTCAAGAGGAAAAGAATACTTTCCAGAAAGTATTCTCCAACAAGTTGTCTGAATACAAAAGCTAGTGTCATACTAGTGGGCCTCCTAAGGGAATCCCTGGCTGGTAAGAGCAGTGCAAAAATGACATATATGGCAGCGTGCCCTTGCTTTATTTGAGTAGGACTTAGACAAAGTCTTAAAGGAGGTCATGGCTCTGAGAGCACAGACCTTCCCACAAGTAAAGAAAAGCTTCCTGGAAATGGAGTGAAATGTTTGTCACCCTGTTGTGAAAATGACCACTACTTATAGGCATGTTTGATGGGGGGAAAAGTGAAGTACATTCTAGAAAACAAACAAACAACTTCCACTACCACTATTGAAGCAGAGCTAATGCTGCAGTCTATAGGCTTTATGACTTGATTTTTCTACATTTGCACAGTGCTGTGCTTTCAACTGTATATGTAAATTCAGATTTTTGAAGCAAAGCTAATGCATATAAAGATACCAGGAACTAAACACAGCAAAGCTGTAGTGGGTACAGTAAGGGACAAGGGGCCTTGATTTCCAGAAGCTTAAAGCCAAACTTCAGAGAGAAAGCAGGTGTTTTGTGCTGATAAACTAGCTTTTCCATTGAGATGTTTAAGAACATTTTTTTGCTGTTGGTACATTGCCCCAGGATTTCTGCTGCTTGTACAATATCTCAGAAAAAGTCTGTTTCTTGAGACTATGGGCTTGAGGGATGTTCCCATGAGTACAGAGGAGCTCTTTGTACTTTGCTCTTGAGGTAGATGCTGTGGGATTTTATCCATTTAGTCTTTTGACACTACAATGGAACATAGAGAATACTCCGTAGTTGCTTAGAAGCCATTGTCATTGAAGATCATGTAGGGAAAAGTTTTCTCACGGAATAGGATTGATTTGGTTTCCTTTATAGACCTCTTACCTCTTGATAATCTCAGTCTCCGCTTTGGCTTGAAAAAGCTCCCTTTCTGTACTTCTTAGATCATTTGATTCAAATTGTTGACTTCTAATACAGTTCAGTGGTTCTCTATTTTACTTAAATATATCTTGAGCTCCAAACATCAGGGGATAAATAAAATCTTTTGTTTCATAAAAGAAAAATCCAGTCCTCTGACTTGTGTCATACTGTTGTGAGCTTGTCTTGCAGTTTTGTCTAGGTTCCTGTCAGGGAAGTTTATCTGGTATCTGCTTTTCCTGAGATTAGTTATTATTGATCACAGGAGATGAATGCATCATCTCTCTAACTGCTTCTTAACCCCACCTGTACCCTACTCCTTGACAACCTGCTTTCCCTCTTGTAGTGCTTCTGTGGCTGGAAGAAACAGGCATCACCTTTGCCTTGGTGCCTGAAGCCAGCATGGCTAGCTTTGAACACTTTCTGTGGGATTGTGCCTGTTACAGCTGTGATAAAGAAAAGCCCAGGGGAGCAGGCATGGTTCTGAACCTGAAGTAGCTCAACAAGTTTTAAGTAGTAACTTTGAGCAGACACTCTTCCTGCAAGAGCTGGGAGATGGCAGTTTATACATTTGAGGGGATTGCATTTAAACTTGACCTGAAAAAAAAATGTGGGGATTGCTAATGTTATGGTTCCTTGTGTGATAAAATCATCATTTGGGTTGTTATGGTAGTGACTTTCAGTTATACAAGAAATGAAGTTAGGTGGCTTGTTTACATGAGGCAATGCTCCCTAAAGGTTTTAAAATTCAGTAACCAGCAGGGGGAATGACTTGAGTATATTTCAGATTTGGCTTTGTCTACTTCTGTGTTACCTCACTTGATTGTTCCATTCCCATGAGTTGCATGAAGTTAATGTCTGATGTCACATTCCCAAGACCTTCCTGGGTGATTGCAATAGTCTTTAGTGATCAACAACATGCTTTAGTCATCAATAAGGCTTATTTCAAGTTAGAGGCGAATTTGTCTTTGGGGCAGGTAGTCTAAGATAATTGCATGGACATGAGAGATGTTTCCAGGCTGCTGTGAACCAAAGAATACATGTGGAAGGTTAGGACACTTGGAACTAAAACTGCCTGTGTAAAATGCAAAGAGAAGGAATACCTGTGCACAAACGGTTATGTGTTGGCTTATGGTTTTTCTTGCCTGAAGTGTCAGTCACTGAGAAGCCATGCAAGGAGTCTTGCATTCCTCCTTTGACAGTCTGAGAAGCTTCTGTAGTCTGCCTTTTTTTATCTGGAATACAGAGAGCAATTCAGCAGGTAAGGAACAAAGTGACCATCGGAGGTGTGGTTGAAAAGCATGCTGATTTGGAGGTATAGTCTGTGAGCGAAGCAGCCTCCCTTAGTAAAGATGAATGAAAATGAAAAGCTGGATAATGATTGAATGTCTATTTCCCATATTCTTTTCAGAAAATAATGCTAAGCTTCCATGAAGAGCAAGAAGTATTGCCAGAATCGTTCCTTGCCAACTTCCCATCATTGATAAAGATTGATATCCACAAAAAAGTGACAGATCCAAGCGTGGCCAAAAGTATGATGGCCTGCCTTCTTTCTTCTCTAAAGGCTAATGGTAAGCCTCTTGCACTCAAAATTTCCTTGCTTGCTAATTATGTGTTAGTTCTAGGATGCAAGGCAAACCTGGGATGGTTATATTAACATACCATATTTGCATGTCAGCCTGAGACATTTGATTCCTGCCATAGTCAGCACTCTAGATTTAGGTAAATTATTATAAAAGCTTTTGGATAGCTAACTTCTGCCACTGTCTTTGGTAAAAGGTAGCTCTTCACTTTAGCCATTTTCCTGCAAATTGGAAAATAGGAAGAACTGAGGGAGCAATTTGACAATAAGAGCATGCATTTTTACATTTTGAACAAAGCACAAATGTCTATATTTCCCCTGCTGGCATTGGTAATGATGCTTTTTCTTATGTGTGGCACTGTGCACTGGTGGGTAATTACCAAAACCTTCAATATGGGGAAGTACTTGGCTGTCTGCCTTACTGTGCACCTGAGGTTCACAGTTCCTTTGTGTGATTTGGTGCCCTCTTCTAGTGCTATTTTCTGAGCCAACATCAGAGTTTCAGAATGCTTTTATGTGAAATAAAAGGTGTGCAGAGGGTTTGTTCAGACTGAGAAGACTTCTGCAATGTGCAGTCCCTTTAGGGGATGGTCAGCTATGTTGCCATAAATCTGGTCTCTTTTTGGCATTATGCTCCATATGGAATTGGATCAGTGTTTTCATTTCATTTGAATGTTAAAATAGGTGGGAAGTCTAGTAATACTTGATGTCTGTGCTTTTTACAGTAACTCTTCTCCTACAGTATTTTGTTTCTTTCTTCCTTCTTCAGGCTCCCGTGGGGCTTTTTGTGAAGTGAGACCAGATGATAAGAGAATCCTGGAATTTTACAGCAAGCTGGGTTGTTTTGAAATTGCTAAAATGGAAGGATTTCCAAAGGATGTTGTTATCCTTGGAAGAAGCCTGTGAAGTGCTT
The DNA here is from genome assembly GCF_000737465.1 of Haliaeetus leucocephalus. Taxonomy (NCBI): domain Eukaryota; kingdom Metazoa; phylum Chordata; class Aves; order Accipitriformes; family Accipitridae; genus Haliaeetus; species Haliaeetus leucocephalus. The sequence goes on along the minus strand of NW_010972620.1, from coordinate 10,523,876 downwards.
GACAGCGAACTGTTCCAGTACTGTAGTCCCTTAACAGCTGGGCAGGTAGTGGTGGGGATCTTCATATGGTCTAGCTGCGCAAAGCCAGCAATAAGCCAGCTTGGTAGACGGGGCTATGCGAAAATCACCCATCACACATTCAGACTGTAGTTTGTTGGAAGAGGATAATGCTGCTGAAAACACTGTTTTAACAAAGAGAAACCTTGTCCTCTCCTGGTCCTGTGTGAAGTGCCAAGGAATCTTGCATGGGCTATAGCTTTTCAGAGGAATCCCTCTCAGTTGGTGCTGTGGTTCATGGCAGTTCTCTGCATTCACATGTCAACAGAAAAGTGGTCTCTGGCAGAAGTATCTAGAAAGATGCAGGCTTTTTCTCTGTCATAGAGCAGGATGTGCAACTGGAAGTTGCAGAAATGGGAGGGATTGCTTGTGTCAATCAGCAAATTTAAAGATAAGTAGCTACCATTCTATTTTTTACTATCTTTATGCTTGTTGATAAAGCAATGACCCATTGTCACTTCTAATGACCATTGGTTCAAGCTTTGTGCTTTGTTAGGGACAAATGTGCAGTGGTCTGTGGCAGAAGTCACTTAATGACAAACTTGTAAATTTCAGTGTATATAAACTTAGCTGTATGCTGACTAACTTTTTGTTTACCAGTTTTTGTAACTTTTTCTTTTCAAAAGTGAAATGGTATAGGTCCAAGATGGCACTTTTGAATAACCTAAAACCACAATGGAGAACGAATCTGTCCTCAGCACTGACCTTTCTTATTGTGCCTCGTATCCAGGGCTAGAAACTGACCATCTTGGGTAAGGGGAGCAGATCCCAAATGATCCTTCCTTCAGACAGCAGTGTGTCACTGCTTGGGGTTATCATCATTCTCCTGGGCCTCAAACAGCAATTCACAGGGTGGTCTGCTGAACCTGTTAATTTTGGTAACGTTCACATGGGATTGGATGAAAGATGGTGAGAGGGAGAGAGCTGGCCCACAGCTGGGATTTGTCCTTGGAACAGTCACCATGTTTCAAAGCCTGTTCGTACTAGTTTGATTAAATCAGGGTCTTCAAGTCCTGCACATTTGTATCAAGTAACTTTTCTATAAGAAATGCCACAATAAGAACATTTTTACACATTATTTAAATGGTTACCTGCTTTTAAATGTTCCAAGAGTTTGTTTTTACCCAGGACTGACATACTTGGCTATGGGATGGAATCAGCATGGTATGGGATCTGGTAGTGAGGTAGTTTTGCATCATTTATGAAATTGGTATTTCACAGAAGTCCCAGTGTCCCAGATACGTAACTGGCCAATGGTATACACCTTGCAGTACCTTGCTTCTTTCACCTGCTGCCATCAGCTGTCTTTATCTTCCTTTTTAATTTTCCTGGGGTTTTTTCCAGTGGTGCACAAAGGAAATTCAGTTCCTTTTACAAGCCTCCAGCTGCATAGAAGACATTACGCAACCTATAATGAATGGCATTAAGGCTGCAGTAATGTTGTCTGTGACCTGTAGGGAGATGCTGTGTTTGGCCTTCTGGTGCAGTCACATGCAGGGTTTTTGGTTTTTGGTTGTTTTTTTTTTTTCCTTTGCAGAATGTGAACAATTTTTTTTTGATGCGGTAGTGGAATATTTAAGTTGAAACAAGTTCATTTCATTTTTAGAGAGAGGTACGGGGTTGTGCTATGGGATTTCATGTAAGTCAGAGCTGAATGCCACTAGTTTTTATACAGCTTTGAGTGCATGTTGAGTAGCTGATACCTTGGTTTATCAGGTGGGAGAGTTTTGTTTCTTCATGGATACCAGAGTCAACTTATTTTATCTGGATGCATAACATTACAGCATAGGATGCTTGTGGCCTTATTTCTTGGCTCTTAAGGAGTTGCCACATTTTCTCTTCCTATGACTTTGTTATTATTATAGAAGTTAATTGTATAAGCCTATGGAATGTCAGGCCAATACCATCATTCTAGGATTGTAAAGTGATATGTTGACATATCTTTCATGGTTATGAATTTTCATTAAGGTTGGAATGCCACTTTCATTAATCTGTTTTTAGATCAACAGTATCTGTAGCAGAAAAAAAAGACCTGTAAAACTGTATTTGAAGACCATGCGAGAAATAGAATAAAAATTGAGAAGTGAATGTAAATAAGAAATGTGTATTTTGTGTATGAGGTTCCAGAACCAGAAGTGGTTCAGCAGTGTATGTTATATCATGCTGTATGTGTTGGATGCCCTCAGGATCACCTGGCAGAGAAGCTTGTCTCTGGTTTTGGTGGTGGACACTTACCTGCGCTGATGCTTTTCAGAGGCAGGCATTCAGTGACCCTTCAGAAGTACTCGCCCCAAAGATTTTTGAGGTGGCAATGACCTTTCTTTTTGGCCCTTCTGTGAGTAGCACCAGTTGCATTTCATCTGTTTTGTGAAAAACAGTTCTTTCAAAGGTCGTCTCCAGTGTCTAGCAAAGCCCTTGTGAGCTGTGTTGCAGCAGTGCTCGTTTGCTCTTTTTTGCTCCTTTTTTTTTTTTTTTTTTTTCTTTTTTTTTTCCTTGCCGGCTGCTGGGTGTAGAGGTTGCTGAATCCCAGAAGAGCCTGCCAGCAGAAACAAGGTGAGAGATGAAGTGACTTGAGGGTCACGTTGTGCGTAAGGGGCAGACATTGTAGCTCCACAGTCTGGCCTTAGTTGTATGTCCACAAAATTTAACTTGCCAAGCTAAACACCCAAGATAGCTTTTGCGCCGCACTTCTACAGCAGGTAGATGAACTCTTGCAAACTGACCTTAGCAAAAAGCTGCTTTTCATACCCCTGACCCATTCCTTTTGCTTGGCTGTCATTCTCAGCAGGAAGGTACTTGCTTTAGCCTGTGTATTGTGGAGATCATGATAACATGCAAACTAAGCAGGGAAATTAGCAGTTAAAAACTTTTCCCCTAACCCAGTAAACGTGCTATATTAAAAAGGTAGTTTTTCTTCACAAAATCATAATGTGTTTCCTATAGTTGTCTTTGTTTTCTTGAAGCCTATTTCACAAAGTTACGACAGAAATGGCAAATATAACTTGCCTATGCCAAACCCATCTCAGCCTGGGAGGCAGGTTGGGGCTCTGATGTTGCGCCAGGAACTTTTCCTTTAAGGGACTGTGAAGCAGGAACGGGCTCTCCGGGTCACGTAGGTAACATGTCGCCGCCAGCCAGATGGCTGCAGAGAGCAGCTACTGCAGAAGGAAGCGGGTGTGCTTGTATAACCATCGCTGAGCCGAGCACTTGCCTTTTTCTGGGGCCAGGTTTGGCTTTTCAAACCTCTTCAGATGTGTTTTTCTTGAACTGACTCCAGCTGAAGCAGAGCACATGGCTGGCTGGTGGAGGTCTCTTCTGTGGTGGGAGCAAAGCCAGCTTCCAACTGAGAACGCAGTGTGAGCTCATCGTTAGTGGGGTTTAATTCAGCTGCGCCCCGCTCCGTCCCTGCAGCATGGACCAGGCTGCTTCCCTTTCTGCTTTGAAAGGCCAGTCAGGCCCTCTGCTCCCCGCAATAGATTTTTGAAGTGGGATCTTGCCTTCTGTGCTCAAAGGCTCCTGGGCCGCAGTCCCCAGTGTCAGATCACACTGCCTTTGCCCACGCTTAAAGGGATAGAGGTGAGCAGGTCCCTCCTGTTTGTGCCCCCACCTCGGTCCTCTCTGATACCCCTCTTCATGCCCTTGGTCTTCTGCCTCTCCTAGCTCTGTTGGTGCTGTGGAGCCAGGATGGTGCCCGTGAGAAGGGCCAGAGGTGGATAACCACCAGTAAGTGCCATTTTCTGGTCGGTGTGGCATTTCCACAGCTGGCAGTGTGGTCAGTAAATGCATTGTCCTGCTGAACTGGCTTTGGCTGAAGGCCCAGGATGGGCAAGAGACCCTACAGTTAAAGGGTGTGGTGGTGTCTTTCATCTCCTGTGTGGCTTTTGGGCTGTTCCCCATCCTCACAATGAAAATCATCTCCCCTTCCACTGTTCCCCCTCCTGCCTACCCCCCTAGAAGGATCTTCTGATTCCTTCAGTTACCAGGAAAAGTCATTAGCATCCCGCTGGGGTAATAACCCTTCCCTTTTTATTGCAAGGAAATAAAAAACTATAAATATGGCATTTCACCAGGTACTCCCCCTCCTCACACAGCTGCTCCATCGAGCGAGCCCTTGCCGAAAGGACACCCCCCGCAGGATGCGGGATGATGCTGCGGGGCCCTTTGGCTTGGTCACCCTCAGCCAGGAGCCGGGGGCGGAGCGGGGCGGGGCGGCGCGGCTCGGCTCGGCTCGGCTCGGCCCGCCCCGCTCCCAGCGCCGCGCTGTCGCCTCATGGAGCCGCACGGGCCCGGCTGCCCCGGCAGCGTCCTCTTCGGTGAGCGGCACCGGGGGCCGCG